>NW_027224265.1:2258780-3458780 GCF_023699985.2 Odocoileus virginianus
CTCCTCCCCCCGCATCTTCCCATACAGTTTAAATCAGCTCTAGTTTACTTATAATCCCTGATACAATGTAAATGCTATGTAAATATCACCAGCATGGGACAAATTCAAGTTTCACTTTTTGGAACTTGCTGGAATTAAAAAACTTATTTTCAGTCTGTACCTGATTGAATCCATGGACTCTGAACTCATAGATACAAAGGCCCACATGTTATTCTTTTTTTTCTGTTTCCTCCTACCAATAAACATTTAGCTAAATTCCACCAATAATTTTTCTTTTGCTATCTAATTTATCTTTATTTCTATTATACTAAAAATGCAATTTTCCCTCTCAACCTCCATATATATCTATGTGTGTGCCCATCCTTTCCTTTTGCCTGTATAACACAGGCCTAATCCCCTCATTTTCTTCAAGTCTTACTTTTTCACTAATCTCTACTTTATAATGCTGTGAAAAAAGTATACCTCTGTCTCCCATCTTGATTCTCTCAGTCTCCCTTACCTACCCCACCAAATGCTGTATTTTTTCACTCTGTGGCATTTGTCACCTTCTAACAAACCTTAATTTTTATATTTATTGTGTTCTTTGTTCTATTACACGCCCCCCATCAATTTTTCTAGAATATAAACTCCATAAAGGCTGGCTTCTTTGTTTGTTTTCTTCGTATATATATGCCAAGGATCTGGAACAGTGCCTAGCATATAATAGATGCTCAGTAAATATGTTTTTTGAAAGTGTAAATGGTATGTCTTTTCTCTTCTATGTCATTTTCTCATTCTATACTTTAGAGCTTCATCTTCTCTGAGATTTTGCTTATTTTTCTTTTTGTCCCCTCTGTAATATCTTAGCTATTATTATTCCTTCTTCTTTGGACCCTAAAAACACAATCAAACCTCTCTATTTTTAAAGAAAATGTGTACCAATCTTGCCTTGATCTTTAATGTCCTCTTCTCTCCTTCCTGACATCACAGGACTTCTGGAAAGGGTGCATCTGTTTTAACCTTACTCCTGTATTCACTGTTTTACTATATGATTTATCTTGGCTACTAGGTTAAAAGGGCTAATGTAAACCATCAATTGTCTTCTTTTAGTTCTCATCTTATTTCATTTCTTTGTGGACTTTGGTGGTAATAACTAATTCCTTAATCTTCAAGATTTATTCCCATTGGTTTCTGATATTATTTTGGTTTTCTTCTTGTCCACTGAGCATAGTTTTTCTAACTCTGCTGTATCAACTTCTCCATCTGCCTCCTGACTTGTGTTCTTCAGAATTTAGGATTGTTCTTTCTTCTTTCTTTACATACTCTCTAGCCAGTTTCATCCACCCTGATGGTGTTTGTTACTGATATCACCCATCACATATGCCCCAGACCCAGCTTCACACGTGGTTTGCTAAATTACTATTGAGCATTTTCAACTCAATGTGCAAAAACACTTCAGTAAAACACACCTAAAATGTGTCTCACTAGTTTTTCAGTCTCTACATTTTTTCAGCCTCATCCGTCTGCTTTCATTACATTGGCTAATGACAATCCCATCCACATATTTTCCCAAGCTAGAAATATCAAAGTCATTAGTGAATCCTCCCTTATACCTAAATTGCTCATCCAAATCTTGTCCCTCTAAGTGAAACTTAGCTATGCAATTAGCTCCTTTATCTCCATTCCATGTGCCCTGGTTCCTATCATAGGCACTGGTTCCTATCATCTCTACCTGGATTATTGAAATATTTCTTGATTTCACTTTCTTACTATCTACTCCAAATTCAACCCAACTAAAACCTTCAAAAATAATTTCTATGCCAATTAGCACTTTCTAAGTACCTACTTCAGTCTTATCAGGAAGAAATAATGTTCCCTATGCATAGAAGACCATGTATTTACAAGAGGCCCATGTATTATAAACAGAATGCAGTGTGGCTGAGTGAGTAAACGCAATACTAAAGATATGAACAAAATGAAATGAAGTGGATGGTCTCAGAGTCACTTGCATCTGTCAGAGCAGAGGCCTCCTTCCCTTGATTCCTGGTGCAGCACACTGTCCACTGTGGCAGTTCAGTCAGTTCAGTCGCTCAGTCGTGTCTGACTCTTTGCAACCCCACGGGCTGCAGCACGCCAGGCTTCCCTATCCATCACCAACTCACGAACTTGTTGAAATTCATGTCCACAGAGTCAGTGATGCCATCCAACCATCTCATCCTCTGTCATCACCTTCTCCTGCCTTCAGTCTTTCCCAGCATCAGTGAGTCAGTTCTTCACATCAGGTGGCCAAAGTATTGGAGTTTCAGCTTCAGCATCAGTCCTTTCAATGAATATTCAGGATTGATTTCCTTTAGGATGGACTGGTTGGATCTCCTTACAGTCCAAGGGACTCTCAAGAGTCTTCTCCAACACCACAATTCAAAAGTGTCAATTCTTCGGTGCTCAGCTTTCTTCACAGTCCAACTCTCACATCCGTACATGACCACTGGAAAAAGCATAGCTGTGGCAGTGTCATCACCATTTCCTGCATGCCAGCTACAGCACAGATAAGATTTCCCTTTTGTTTTGGTGATGGTGGAAGGTGTTTATTGAAGTGTAGCTTATTTTTCTCTGGTATTTGTGGATAGTAAAGCTCAGACTAGGGTGGCAGTGATAAGTGATAGTTTGGGATGTATTTTGAAGGAAGAACCAATAGATTTTGCTAATTAGTTGGATTTAAAAGCTTGAGAGAAAGAGTTGAATGAAAGATGATACTAAGATGTTGGACCCAACTCCAACAAGAAGGGGCAGAGTTGTTATTGGTTGAGATGCAGAAGGTCATAGGGGAAAAAAAGCATGGCAGCAAGGTGGGTATGGGGTTGGAATCAAGAATTCAGTTTATGATATATAAAGTCTGAGATATCTATTGAACATCCAAGTTGGAGATGTTGAGTAGGCAGTTACATATCACAGATAAAGGTTCAGTGAAGAGATTGGGCTTGATACATAAATTCATGATTACTAAATATATTGTTTACATTCAAAACTTTAGGATTAGATGAGATCACCTACGAAGGGAATGTAGAAAGAGAATGGTTCTGAGAAATTATTCTCAAAGACTCCAATCTTTAGAGACCCAGAAGGTAAGAAGAATCCAGTAAAGAAAAGAGAGCAGGAACAGCTATTGAGGAAAAGGAGACCTTGGAGAACGTGCATCCCAAAGGAAAAAAGTGTTAGTTGCTTAGTCATGTCTGACTCTTTGTGACTCCAAGGACTGTACCCTGCCAGACTCCTCTGTCCATGGGATTCTCCAGGCAAGAACACTGGAGTGGGTAGCCGTTCCCTTCTCCAGGGAATCTTCCCAACCCAGGGAATGAATCTGGATCTCCTGCATTGCAGGCAGACTTTTTACCATTTGAGCAACCATGGCATCCCAAAGGGCAAGAATAAAGTGTTTTAAGGAAAAGGCAGGGAGCAGATATGCAGCTGCTATTGGTGGTTTATGTAGTTTGAGGACAGTGAATTAACTACTTGGTTTAGCAACTGAAAAGTCATTCATGATTTAACAAGAGCAGTTTCAGTGGAGGACTGAAGGCAGCAAGCACAGTTGGAGGAGGTTTAGGAGACAGTAAGTGGAAAGACTACAGACAACTCTCTCAGGGACTTCTGTTATGAAAAGGATCCAAGAGCTGGACCAGTAGCTGAGGGGATACAGGGTTTAGAGGAGACAGGGAATGAGGCAGACAAGAAAGGGGACAACCCCAGGAATCATGTTTTTGAGCTGGCAATTGAAAACAGGATCTAGTGCTCAAGAGACAGAGTTGGCCTGAATAGGAGTCCAGAAACTTAGAAAACCTGGTGAATGAAATGATATAAAGTTGTAAGGTCATACCTTTTCATGAAGGGCTTTGGATGATATTTTTTGAAAGTTTTGAGTTCATCATATAGGATATAAGGTATTGTATAGGATACTATGTATTTTGAGAAAGAGAAACGTATGATTAGAGAACAACATACTTCTGACAATGAATGGCTCTCAGGCTAAAAGCTCTAGAAATGAGCAACTCATACTGATGGTCCCTTCCTCCAAGTGACTTTCCTCCAGACTCAGTCTTCTTTTAGTCATCCCGTGGCAGTAGAACATTTCTGATTTGCTTTACATTGTTTTTGTCCCAAGTTCATAGTCGTTGTCTGCAAAGATAAGATTCAGGATGTATTGCATGGCTATACTGGAAGTAAAAAGTTGAAACTTTTATATTCTTGCAAAATATTCATTGTATGAATTGTTCCACCAAAAGCATGGTTAGACTCTTTGGTATGTCCTAGTGACAATAAATGTTTTTTCTAAATCATCTGGTCTAAGGTAGGCCTTGGCTCTGATACTTGATTATATCACTTTAAAATTCCACAGTACTTGATGTTTCCTTTTCTATTTGACAAGGTCACTTTGTTCATACACATTAGATAACCAGTAATTCTCCAATGAGTATGACATTGCTTCAATTCTGTTTTTGATTTCTCTCCATAATGACTATAGATATAAGCCACATAGAGGTCTAAATGATCAAAGCATCATTCTTGAAAAAAAATCAATTTATATTTACTCAGCTTGCTCAATCAGTGTTAAATTAAACTAAGTCATGGCATAGAAAATGAAACTTAGATCATACCAAGCTACTGACTCATTCAAGGCAAAGCTGTTTAAGTCCCTCTTTAATGAGAGAGTGATTTTCGGTTTTAGATACTCAAATGATAGCTTGAGAATCATGTTGTTCATTATACAATTTTTCTGAGCTTCCTGAATGTTTAACAGTATGAATACAAAGCATCAAGTCTGTGTAGGTTTTGACAAGAATAGACTAGGCTTTCCAGAATATGCTGAGTAAAGAATTGAATAATTATTAACTAAGAACTCAAGAGAAAGATAAAAATGATAAGCTCCTTATTAGATAGGACTTAATATGATGATATGGAGAGCTTGAAAGCCTTATCTTAATATATTAGGAAGTCAGCAGTGGGGCTGAAACACCAGTCAACCCTCAGCTCCACACTTCCGAACAAATAGAGCCTTTATTGGCATTATCAACTGAGCAATATGGTGTGCTTGTTTTCATTCATAACAGGGGACAGAATGTAAAGTGTGTCATTCTGGGGAAATTGACTCATTAATTTAGTCATTCATTCAGGAAAATGTGTGTATCAGACCATGTGCTAAGATGGGTAAGACATGATCCATGGTATTAAGGAGACTTAGTTGGAAGTGACAAAACATTAACAAAACATGCCATCAAATGTCATAAGTGGCTCCATAGCAGCGTGCGCTGCCTGCAATGGGCTATTCAGGGAGTGGTCCTGCACCTGCAGGAGCAGCAGGACAGGCAGAAGTTCAGGAAGATCACAGGGCTGGAATATAATTGAGATGAGTAACTGTTCATGAGGCGTAAATGGGAAGAGGGCTTTACAGGCATAAGGAGCCATTAGAACAGAGCCAGGATGACTTCTCTGAGGACATGCCAATGGTTTGGGATAATAGAATATTGGTAGCAAGAAATGAGACTAGAGGAAAAAATAAGGGTTTATCACGTGGTGTTATTTAAGTCATGGAGAAACAGGCTGGAATGCGAAGGACACCACAGGATGAGCACTGCCGTGGTTGAAAGTAGAGACTCTGGAGTAACCAGAGTCTAGACGCGGCCACTTCACCCATGTGTGAATTTGGACTACTTACTGAGCTTGTTCAAGTTTTAATTTTACAATCCAGCAGAGATACAGTGTGATCCCTGAGCCTGCTCATATCATGTCATCTAACTCTGCCCTCATTCACTAGGCTCTAACTATACCAGTTCTCTTATCTGACCTCCAAGGAATGAAACTCACTCCTGTATTCAAGCTTTTGCCTGTATTGTTCTTCACTTAGTATGCCCTTCATCCAGCTCTTCGGATTGCTGGCTCCTACTCATCATTGAGTTTCCAGCTCAAATGTCCCCTCCCTTCAAGGGCCTGTCCTGTCTATTGTGAAGTAGTGTCTCCCACCCTCCATCTCATACAGTCAGTCTCTATCTCATAACTCTGGCTCATTTCTTTCTTGATTTTTGTCATCATCAGAAATTATCTCAATTTATGATGTACTTGTATATTGTTTATTTCATGCCACTGGAATATAAGCTGCAGAACTCTGTCTCTATCTCTACGTATTTATTTTGTGAGGGATGCTTTCCACAACTTTCATTCAAACCTTAAATATGTATTCTTAATGTAACACAGAAGTCACTGATTTAAATCCTGATTACCCACTCTTTAATCCAAATAGATTCCTAATGACACAAACATTTGGATATTTTAGAAAGTAAAACCAAAGATTTTATAATTACACTATCCAACATAGTAGCCATCATCACTTGTAACTATTTACATTAAAATTAAATAAAATTGAAAATTCAACTCCTGTGTTTTACTAACTGCATGTCAAGTACTCAGCCCCTTGGGGCTAGGTGGCTACCATATTTAATAGTGCAGATGTAGAACATTTATACCACTGAGAAAGTTCTACAAGACAACTGAGTGGATTTATTTATAATGTTACAGAAAAAAAAAGCCTTTCAAAGCAGGTTATAAAACCTAAAAAGGGAGAATTTGACAAAGTTTATTGTATGAAAATTAGAAAGTTCTGCATAGTCAAGTATATTATCAACAAAGTAAAACAAAATAGCAAAGATGGAAAATATTTGCAACTGTAGTGACAGATAAAAAGGTAATTTCCTTGGGTGTATAAAGATTTGTATAATTGAGTAAGTAAAAGAAACACAATTTGATTGAAAATGTTAAAGAAAATAAAGTCAAATGTCAAAGAATATGAAGAGATGTTTAATCTCACTTGTTAAAAAAATATGTCTAAACAATAGTGACATCCCTTTTAAAATCTATTAAATTGGCAAAAATGTATAAGTTTGGTACTAGTGAAGGAATAGGAACTTGCCCTATTCATCAAATAAATGTGCATTTTTTTAAATAAAATAGAGATTCTAAAGGAAATGATGAAAAACAAGGAATTAGAATATACTGTTTTGGTCAGTTTGAGCTTCTTTAATAAAAATACTGTAGACTAGAAGCTTAAACATTAAATATTTATTTCCCACATTTCTGGAAGCTGGGATGTCTAAGAGGAAAGCGCCAGCAGAAGCACCAGCAGATCCAGCGTGGAGGGAGGGCCTGTTTCTGGCATGTGTATGGTTGGGTACTACCCTCATGACCTAATTATCTCCCAGACTCCTTATCCTCTAATACCAACACCTTGGGGCTTAGAATTTCAGTGTGAGTTTTGAGGGGACTCAAACATTCAGTTCATAACATGAATATTGCTTGTTATCCTTTTGAAAAATCTGTCCAATAAGCATTATGTTATATATATGCTTCTGTAACTTGTTTTTCCATTTATATTTTTGAGGATTTTTTATCAGCCCACAAATATCTAGTTCATTTCTGTGGCTGTATGATATCTTGCTGTCTGTGTGTGCGTTGATTTAGCTCTTACTTAGGGCCATCCATTTCTTTTGAAACCTCTGGAGTTGATCATGGTTGGTCTATGTCAGTCGTGGTGGTTCCATTCCTGCACTCCCTTCCCCCACCCTGACACCCTCCTCCATCTCCCCTAGCCCCAGCAGTTGCTTTAGGAGTTGGCATGTGACCCTGCCAGTGAGACACGAACAAGAGCTATCAGAAGTCTTCTGGAAAATGTTTGCCTCTATGATTACTAATAAAAGAGATACTAATAGGAAACATTCCCTCTACCACTGGATGTGATAACTGTTAACTTTGATAGCCATCCTGGGGCCATGATACAAGCTAGCCTAAGGACCACACTTACTTGCTAATGACGACAGAGCAGAACTATGGGAACACCCTGCATCCTTGGTGATTTGATGAACACTTAGTTACTCAGTGCCAGACCTATCTCCACACTTCTTGGTGGATTAGGTAGTAAGATATATTTATATTTTTTAAGCCAATTGAATTAAATTTTCTACTACTTGTAGCACCACCCTTATAGCAGAAAGTGAAGAAGAACTAAAGAGCCTCTTGATGAGGGTAAAAGAGGAGAGTGAGGAAGTTGGCTTAAAGCTCAACATTTAGAAAACTAAGATCATGGCATCCGGTCCCATCACTTCATGGCAAATAGATAAGGGAACAGTGGAAACAGTGGCTGACTTTATTTTGGGGGGCTCCAAAGTCACTGCAGATGGTGACTGTGGCCGTGAAATTAAAAGACACTTACTCCTTGGAAAGACAGTTATGACCAACTTAGACAGCATATTAGAAAAATCAAAGACATTACTCTACCAAAAATGGTCCATCTAGTCAAGGCTATGGTTTTTCCAGTAGTTATGTATGGATGTGAGAGTTGGACTATAAAGAAAGCTGAGTGCTAAAGAATTGATGCTTTTGAACTGTGGTGTTGGAGAAGACTCTTGAGAGTCCCTTGGACTGCAAGGAGATCCAACCAGTCCATCCTAAAGGAGATCAGTCCTGGTGTTCATTGGAAGAACTGATGCTGAAGCTGAAACTCCAATACTTTGGCCACCTGATGCGAAGATCTGACTCATTAGAAAAGACCCTGATGCTGGAAAAGATTGAAGGCAGGAGGAGAAGGGGACGACAGAGAATGAGATCATTGGATGGCATCACCGACTCAATGGACATGGGTTTGAGCAAGCTCCGGGAGTTGGTGATGGACAGGGAGGCCTGGCGTGCTGCAGTCCATGGGATTGCAAAGAGTTGGACACAACTGAGTGACTGAACTGAACTGAACTACTTGTAGCCAAAAGTATCCTAATTTTACAGCTGGTATATATGTAACTTTGAAAACACACACACACACACATTTTTATGTTGAAATCATCATAGACTCACAAGAGGCTGCAAAAATAGTTTAGAAATAGCTGCCTATATTTCTTCTTGCATCCCTCAAAGATAATAACTTGTATAAGCATAGTACAATATCAAAACTGCAAAACTGACTTTGGTGCAATACTACAGATCTTACTGAGTTTTCACTGCTTTACATACATTCCTCTGTGTGTGTGTGTGTGTGTGTGTGTGTGTGTGATTCTGTGCATTTTCTTCTATATATAGAATTCTGTAGCTACCACCACAATCAAGAATTTTTCCATCAGTTCCCAGGAACTCCTTTCTGCTATCCATTTATATCCCACCCACTCTAACAACCACTAACAACTAACAACTCCTGTTAGCCTAGAATTTTATCATTTTGAAGATGTTATTTAAATGGAATTACTTTTGAGACTGATGTTTTTCCTAAGCCTAGTGCCCTTAAGAACAGTTTGTTGCATATATAAGTAGTTTGTCCTTTTTTATTGATGAGTGTGTTCATTATATGGATGTGCTAGAATTTGTTTAACCATTCACTAAAGGACATTTGGGTTGTTTTCAGTTTTTGCTTTTATAAATAAAGCTTCCATAAACATTTGCACACAGCTTTTTATTTTATTTATTTTTTTGGTGTGTTTTAATAGAAGTTTTCATTTCTCTGGATTAAATGCCCAAAGGTGTGATTTCTGGGTCATATAGTTAATGTTTAACTTTTTAAAGAGACACCAAACAACTTTCCAGAATAGCCATACCATTTTATATTCTGACCAGCAGAGTACAAGAGTTACGGTTTCTCTGTAACCACCAGCATTTAGAATTATACAACATTTTAAAGCTCTTCTAATAAGTTTATTAGAAAGTTCTTCTAATAAGTGTACTGGTATCTCATTGAAATATCATATTTTCAAAGGATGCATAGAAATGATCAACAATGGTTATATCGAGATAAACAATATGGAAGCAAGAGGAAAAATAGACATTCTCCTTATAACTTTCTACTTTGTATTTCTTAGGTGTATATATGTTACATTTAATAGATCCTCAGTATTATGGGTCATTGTTTTATTTTTATCTTTATATTTTTGTTTTCAAATCCATAATCAATGTTTAACAATTCTGATATTTTGAGTTGTCAGTAAGTGTCGGCATATCTGTCTTCATGTTATCATCAGAATTAATGTCAAGGAAGCGCTGCAGGCTTCTAATAATGCTGGGTGTCCTGGTTTTGCATTTCACTGTCTTCACCCTCATTTACCCAAACTGAATATAATCATTCCCTTGTGCCTACAAATTTGCCAGACTACATCCTGTACTAGACATGACTCCATTTGTTGTCTTCTGAAGTCACACAAAGCAGAATATATTTTCCTGTTAAATGCCATGCTTAATAGCATTTTGGAATTTAATTGCTCGTCTTTTGTGCAACTAAAAGAGAATGTAGAAAACAAAAAATCATACATCGCCTTCCGTGAAGTCTGTTTATTTTCCTCACAACAGTATTTTTACTTTCAATTTGACCATTTTAAGAGGAACTGGCTTTTTGAGTAAGGTCACATAAATGCTGTAGACACTGGTTATTTGCTATCTGAATAATGACTCTCTGGGAGGCCTGCAAACCCTTTCCATCATCAGAGACAGGAAAAAAAAAAAAAAAGCCTATTGAAGAACATGAAAGGAGCAGAAATAGAATGAAGTGGAGCCTGACCTGGCAGGGAAAGTGTGTTCTGCTCAGCAGAATCATTTCAGCCACCTTCTGACCTGAATGGATTGATTGTGTGGTAAACCACGCTGATAGTTCATCTGTCAGCGCCCTTACGGCAAAGACCAGCAGGAACACACCTATAGTAAAAAGAGCTGGGTTCATTACCCATTGTGACAATGGAGAGCAGTCACCACAGAGAACTGTAGGTGTCTTAATAAGAGGATGTTGTTGTTCAATCGCTCAGTCATTTCCTACACTGCAACCCCATGCACTGCAGCACCACAGGCTGCACTGTCCTTCACCAGCTCCCGGAGCTTGCTCAAACTCATGTCCATCAAGTCAGTGATGCCACTCAGCCATCTCATCCTCTGTCGTCCCTTGTCCTCCTGCCTTCAATCTTTCCCAGCATCAGGGTCTTTTCCAGTGAGTCAGCTCTTTGCATCAGGTGACCCAAAGTATTGGAGTTTCAGCTTCAACATCAGTCCTTCCAATGAATATTCAGGATTGATCTCCTTTAGGATGGACTGGTTTGATCTCCTTGCAGTCCAAGGGACTCTCAAGAGTCTTCTCCAACACCACAGTTCAAAAGCATCAATTCTTCTGCGCTCAGCCTTTCTTATGATCCAACTCTCACATCCACACATGACAAAAACCATAGCTTTGATTAGACAGACCTTTGTCCGCAAAGTAATGTCTCTGCTTTTTAATATGCTATCTAGGTTTGTCATAGCTTTTTTTTCCCAAGGAGCAAGTGTCTTTTGGTACCATGGCTGGAGCCACCACCTGCAGTGATTTTGGAGCCCATAAGAAAATAAAGTCTGTCACTGTTTCCATTGTTTCCCCATCTATTTGCTATGAAGTGATGGGACTGGATGCCATGATCTTAGTTTTTTTAAAGTTGATTTTCCAGCCAGCCTTTTTACTCTCCTCTTTCACCCTCTTCAAGAGGCTCTTTAGTTCTTCTTTGCTTTTTGCCATAAGGGTTGTGTCATCTGCATATCTGAGGTTATTGATATTTCTCCAGTCAATCTTGATTCCAGCTTGTGCTTCATCCAGCGAGGCATTTCACATATTCTGCATGTATTCTGCATATAAGTTAAATAAGCAGAGTGACAATATATAGCCTTGATGTACTCCTTTCCCAATTTTGAACCAGTCTGTTGTTCCATGTTAGGTTCTAACTGTTGCTTCTTGACCTGTACACAGGTTTCTCAGGAGGCAGGTAAGGTGGTCTGGTATTCCCATCTCTTGAAGAATTTTCCACAGTTTGTTGTGATCCACACAGTCAAAGGATTTGGTGTAGTCAGTGAAACAGAAGTAGATGTTCTGGAATTCCTGTGCTTTTTCTATGATCCTATGGATACTGGCAATTTGGTCTCTGGTTCCTCTGCCTTTTCTGAATCCAGCTTGAACATCTGGAAGTTCTTGGTTCATGTACTGTTGATGACTACCTTGGATATTAGAAAGAGCATCTAGGAAAATTTTTGGGAGAGGGTCTAAGGAAGCTGGGCTTTTCTCTAAGCTGGCTGTCAGAAAGCAACGGCAATTCTATGGGTATCTAAATCTTATCTATGGGGAGGGGGAAATAGAAGGAGCACAGAGATCTGACTGGTAAAGTAGCCCTCACTCATCTTAACCAAGAAATGGAGGTGTTTGACATTTTATGGATGACACTTGATTTTGCCCAACATCAGGGTCGTTTCCATTGAGTCAGCTCTTCCCATCAGGTGGCCAAAGTGACCTTGATTTTTGTTTCTACTTTCTGCTTCCCTGTCCCTCACTATCTCCTAAAGTTTTCCCAAGCTCAAGTCCATTAAATCGGTGATGCTATCCAACCATCTCATCCTCTGCCGCCCTCTTCTCCTTTTGCCTTCAATCTTTCCCAGCATCAGGGTCTTTTCTAATGAGTCAGCTCTTCGCATCAGGTGGCCAAAGTATTGGAGCTTCAGCTTCAGCATCAGTCCTTCCAATGAATATTCAGGGTTGGTTTCCTTTAGGATGGACTGGTTTGATCTCCTTGCTGTCCAAAGGACTCTCAAGAGTTTTCTCCAGCACCGCAATTCAAAAGCATCAATTCTTCAGCACTCAAGCTTCTTAGAGTAATCTTGTGTGAGGATTATGAGTTTTGAGATTGCTAATACTCAGTGAATCAATATTGTAGACTAGCTGTGGGTACCAGACCCACTTCTGAATGTCTGTGATCATTCCTCTGCTTTCTTTCTCACATTATTGAAGAAGTTGAAGTACTCGTATCATCATTTTCCATCATTACATAGCTTGGCATATGTAATACTCCTGTGGTCTAAATGGATTTCATTTACATGCCATGGCTTTTTGACCTGATTTTCAAATACATTGTCATTGTTCCAAGGTTAAATGCAGGCATAACTTTCCCATCGACCTGGAAGTCAGTCTCTAGAATCTGTATGATTCATCCTTCTGCCTCCAGGCTAAGCTACTCATGATGATTGTGAAAATTTGATGCCTTTTCAGCTTCTAATGATTTAACTGAAAAGAAGAAAATTCCCCTGTTGCCCTCAGAAATCCATAGCCTTCACTCTGACCCACTGAAAATGTTTTCTACTTTATTCCCCATGGAGACACTCTCTCTCTTGTACAACTGAATTCATTTCCTGAAGCAGGCTTTAGAACTGAGCACTCAAAACCAGGAAAATTTGACCTGAATCTGGCCACCTAACCTGTTTTATTTTGTATACCTTATGTTTTACAAAGAGGAGAATTTTATATGAAATTCTCCTTTTACCTGCTTGATAAATCAGAATATTTGGCCACACTGGGCAACAGACTAACTGAATTTGAGTAGCAACTGTTGCTTTAGGTTACCCAAAGATTGGCATGTTCCCGCCACAGTCTACTGCACTATTGTTCTAAATCATTCATCATGTTTCCTGCTCGGCTTCTTAACATTTGAGGTGTCAACCTTGGCATAGACAACTTTTTTCTGCTAGTAGTATTTATTTCTCAAAACAGGATATGGATTATAAGGTGGTCTGTGGTGTATATTGTGTCATTCAATAAACATAATAGACCTTGCTAGAGTGTGAATTTTGCCTTAAGTTTTATAAAACACTATTTTTATATTAAGTACAACTTAGATATATTATGGAATGCAATGTGTAGTGGATTTAAAGATCAATCTAGAAATTAAAAAAAAAAAAATCCTGCTTCATGTAGCTGCCCCAGACTACACCCAAGACCAACCCATGAGGTAGTTATGGAGACCTTGATCTTTGCCACTGGAGTCAGTTTGGTGGAAAAGTTACAGAAAAGCAGTACTAATATAATTATTGCAAGTTTGCATTTTTGCAGACTTTCAGAATGTCATAGAGTTTTTGAAACATAAGGAAGTTTAATTTTTAGGTAACCTTTAGTTAACTAGTTTATTAGGAGTATGAAAAATACTAATACATGAAGCTACTCTGGGCAGAGACAGAACCCCAATAACCAGATTTCCAGTTATGTTCTATTTGAAATGTGTAATTGCTGACCATAATAGCAAAAGAATTGGAGCTGAATTATATAATATTGCTATCTCTTTGGTTTAATCATTCTCTTGTTACTTACAGAATAGCAGATAGAAAACTTATCTCTCAAAGAAATTCAAAAGTCTTCCCTAATGTAATATAAAAATAGTTTCTAATGACATAGAAGATAAATAATCTCAGGTGAGACTCAAATGAAAGTTGCAGGCTACACTAGGTTTTATAGATTGACAGCTTTAGACAGTTTTAACTCTGAATGGCAATGATTTGAAGCACAGTAGTTGTGGGAGATGGAGAGAGACAAAATATTACAGGTCAAAAATGAATCTGAGTTTTCAAATGTGACTTGTGATATATTCCTCATCTTTGCTTAATGAAAATGGCATATTTACAGATCAAACATCATGCTTCTGATTTAATGCATTTGCATTTCCCTTTATTAATAGTCTCTCTTTTTTGCTTTTTATCGAAGTATAGTTTGCATATAATACCATATTAGTTTCAGGTGTACAACTGTGAGTCAACATTTATATACATTACAAATGACCACCACAATCAGTTTAGTAACCATCTGTCACCATACAAAGTTACTAGAATATTATTGACTGTATTCCTTTACTTTACATTAGATCCCCATGACCTACTTATTTTATAGCTGTGGGTTTATACCTCTTAAACTCCACCTATTTCACCCAAGTCCTCAGACTGCCTCTTCTGCAACCACCAGTTATTCCGTGAGTCTTTTTCTGTTTTGTTTGTTCTGTATTTTAGATTTCACATATTAGTGAGATCACATGGTATTTGTCTTTCTCTGGTTTTATTTCACTTAACATAATGCCCTCTATAAGGCCATCCATGCTGTTGGTGTTGGAAAGATTTCATTGCCTTTTATGACTGAGTCAATATTCCATCGTATAATGTAACCACACACTCTATCCATTCAGCCATCCATGGACACTTGGGTTGCTTCTGTATCTTGGCTATTGTAAATATACTGCAGTGACCTGGAGGGTGTACGTATCATTTCCAGTTAACGTCAGGGGTCTCCTCTGTGTGGGTTGCCTGCACACACCTGTTTTGGTTGAACCACAGTTGCTGCAGGTAGACATGATTGGCTCCCAGCTCGGCTGGCTTTGAAGCTTGCAGGCGACTGTGGTGGGCGTCCTGGTGGGCAGGGCCTGTCCTCAGTCTGGTTAGCTAGGAGGTCTGGCCAAGACCACCGCAGGTGCAGGGATGCACAGGGCCGTTCCTCTGTGTGAGTGGCTGTGGGACCTGGCTGCAACTGTTGCAGTGGCCTTGCTGGAGGGTGAGACTGGACACCAGAAGTGAAAGCTGTTTTAGAGGAGGTGCTGGTCAGAACCACCTGCTGGGTTGGGCAGAGCAAGTATGGAGGAGCCTTGGTGCTGGCTGAGATGCCCTGCTGAGTGGGGCTGGGTGGGGGTTGCTTTGGAAGGTTTAGGCCAGGTGGATGGATTAGACCTGGGTTAGTCCAGGTAGATGGGTTAGGTCCAGCTTTCCTGGATGTAAGCTCTGCTGATTTTCATAGCCAGACATTATGGGGTCTCATCTTCCTGGTGCTGGTACCCTGAGCTGGGTGCCTGACATGGGGCTCAGACTCCTCACTCCTCAGTGGGGACCTCCAAGGTTGTGATATCCCTCTAGTGTATGGGTCACCACACCATGGGTGTCAGTTCAAACTATACCACATCTCTACCTGGTCCTACCCATCTCAGTATAGCCTTTTCTTTATATCCTTAGTTGTAGAACTGTTTTGGTAGCCTCCAGGTCATTTGGGCTTCCTAGGTGGCTCAGTGGTAAAGAATCCACCTGCCAATGCAGGAGACGCAGGAGATGTGGGTTCGATCCCTGGGTCAGGAAGATCCTCTGGAGTAGGAAATGGCAACCTACTCCAGTATTCTTGTCTGAAGAATCCCATGGACAGAGGAGGCCTGGTGGACTACTGTCCATAGGGTCGCAAAGAGTCAGATATGACTGAGCACCTGGGCACACACACATACAGATCATTCACAGAAATAGTGTAGTTGTAGTTTGGTGTGTCCATGGCAGAAAGTACACTCAGGATCTTCCTATTCTTCCATTGTTTTTCTTTTAACTGAAGTAGGGTTGATGTCAATATCTCACATATTCAGATGACACCACCCTTATGGCAGAAAGTGAAGAGGAATGAGAGAGCCTCTTGATGAAAGTGAAGGAGGAGACTGAAAAAGCTTGCTGAAAACTCAATATTAAAAAAACAAAGATCATGGCATCCGATCCCATCACTTCATGGCAAATAGATGGGGAAACAATGGAAACAGTGACAGACTTTATTTTCTTGGGCTCCAAAATCACTGCAGATGGTGACTACAGCCATGAAATTAAAAGACTCTTTGGAAGAAAAGCTATGACCAACCTAGACAGCATATTAAAAAGCAGAGACATAACTCTACTGACAAACATCCATAGAGTCAAAGCTATGGTTTTTCCACTAGTCATGGATTGATCTAAGAGTTGGACCAAAAAGAAAACTGAGCCTTGAAGAATTGATGCTTTTGAACTGTGGTGTTGGGGAAGACTCTTGAGAGCCCCTGGGACAGCAAGGAGATCCAACCAGCCCATCCTAAAGGAAATCAGTCCTGAATATTCTTTAGAAGGACATGATGAAGCTGAAGCTCCAATACTTTGGCCACCTGATGCGAAGAGCTGACTCATTGGAAAAGACCCTGAGGCTGGGAAAGATTGAGGGCAGGAGGAGAAGGGGACGACAGAGGATGAGATGGTTGGATGGCATCACCGACTCAATGGACATGAGTTTGAGCAAGCTCCAGGAGTTGGTGATGGACAGGGAAGCCTGACATGTTGCAGTCCATGGGGTCACAGAGAGTTGGATACAACTGAGCAACTGAACTGAATCACTTTGTTGTATAGCAGAAATTAACACAGCATTGTACATCAATTATCAGTTCAGTTCAGTCATATATATTTGTGTTTTTGGGTCTGTGCATGCTAAGTCGCTTCAGTCATGTCTGACTCTATGTGACCCAATGGACTGTAACCCATGAAGCTCCTCTCTTCAAGTGTTTCTCCAGGCAAGAATACTGGAGTGGGTTGCTATACCCTCCTCCAGGGAATCTTCCTGACCCAGGGATCAAACCCGAGTCTCTTACATCTCCTACACTGGCAGGCAGATTCTTTACCACTAATGCCACCTGGGAAGCCTTACACACACACACACACACACACACACACACACACATGTATGACAACATATATATGCATACTTATGTATACATATGTGTATATGTATGACAACATGTGTGTACATGTGTGTATATATATATGTTATGTATATATTCTTTTTTATATTCTTTCATATTGATTGGGAACCTATTAGTTATCTCCTGAAACCTATTCCTGTTACAGAGATGGTGATTTGATTGCATTTGCTACCTACAGTTGAATAGTAATTGGTAAAATTTTGCACAAATATTACAACAAAAGGAATTTTATAGCATATTTGAGTCTTTGTAAGCTTAAGTTTGACTTACAGAAGCAGTTAACTGATCTCAGTGGAGCAACTGTGAACCATACTTGAATAATTTATTTTTCGACAAATAGCCAATGGTAAATTGCTTCTTTTCCAAAAGCCTTTAGTTATTTATATCAGCTTCTGTGTTGGATCATAACTTTAATTTGTTTTGAAAGAAAATAATTAATAACTACTGCCAAAAATATGTGATGCATAAAGTATATTTCACATCATATGCAACTTTGAAACTTACATATTCTTTGTAAATGGCTCTACATTAAAAACTGTGGTTGCTATAATAATTTTGCTTGAAGAATAGTCAGTG
Source organism: Odocoileus virginianus (assembly GCF_023699985.2). Lineage (NCBI taxonomy): Eukaryota > Metazoa > Chordata > Mammalia > Artiodactyla > Cervidae > Odocoileus > Odocoileus virginianus. Next base: position 2,276,684 of record NW_027224265.1, read on the forward strand.
TTTGCTTTTTTAAAAAAATGAAGGCAGTATAGGAGCTCTAGGAACTTACTAGCTCCAAACATAGGAGTTACCTCTTATAGGTCACAGTGGTTGAATATTAGTAATTTTATATGGTTTAACCCCAACTCTCCAATTGCCTTACTTGTCATATTTGTAGCACCTGGAGGAAACGTTTATTCTGCATATATAAGAACAACCTCATGATCTTCTCTTGCAAAGCTGCTTTCCCTCACTAGGAGATGCACCTTGTCCATTCCGTTCAGTAAGCTGGAAACCTGTGCCCCATCTTCATACCTGAGGCTGTGAAACTTTGTTCATGTCTCTGTCTAGCACTGCATTCTATGCCCAGCCACTGTGGCTTGCTGTCATTTCTGCAGATCAGGTGTACTGTATTTCTTGCTACCATCAGTCCTCTGTACATATTTCACTCTACTTGAAACACTCTGTGTACATCATCGCTTCTCTCCTTTACCACTAATCATTCCATTTTAGTACCTTGGGAAAGCCTTTATGTTCACATTGACATATATCAGACTCCTTTTAACATCTCTCTGGGAACTGTGGTTTTTTTTTTTTTTTTTTTTTTTTTTTTTTTTAATTTCTCTTTGCCTCAATTTTTAAAAGGCATTTAGTGGTATTCTTCACATAAAATTTGTTCTTCTCATTTGACTGGTTTGGTCAGTTTTGTCAAATGTATAACCACCACTGTAATCAAAATATATAACATTTTCAGCAACACAAAAAGTGACCCTTTTGCAGTCAGTCTGCTCTCCTGTCCTTCAGCCTCTGATAATCATTGGTATGATTTCCATCTCTATGGTTTTGGTTTTTCCAGAATGTCACATAGAAAAAAAATATAGTATATCACTTTTACTGTCCAGCTTCTTTTACTTGGCATAATAGTCTTGACACTCATTTGTATTTTTGCATGTATCAATATTTCATCCTTTTATTTCCGAGTAAAATTCCATTGTATGGTATACTACAGTTTGTTTATCCATTCAATTCATTTATTTGTTATTACACATTTGGATTGTTCCTAGATTCCAACTATTAGAACCAAGCTGCTGTAAGAATTCACATAGAAGTCTTTGTATGGACATAGGTTTTCAGTTCTCTTGGATAAATACCCACAAGAGAAATTGTTGAGTCATATGGTAAATGTATATTCATCCTCATGTGAAATTAGCAATCTCTTTTCCATATAGGTTATACTATTATCCTATTTTGTACTTCTACCAACAGTAGATGATAATTCTAATTGTTCTGCACCCTTGCCAGTGATTGGCATCATAGTTCTTTTAAAAATTTAGCCATTTTCATCACTTCTCAGCCTTTTGGCTAAGATCAAGTATAAAAATTTAGCCATTTTAGTGGTGTAGTGATATTTTGTTGTGGTTATCAATTTGTGTTTTCCTAATGGTTAATGATGTTCATTAATTTTCATGTACTTATTGGCATTTGTATCACTTCACTAGTGGGTAATGATGTTCATTATTTTTCATGCACTTATTGGCCTTTGTATACTTTCTTTGGTAAAGTATTTGTTCAGATCTTCTGTTCATTTTTCAATTGTTGTCTTCTTACTGATGAATTGGAAAAAATTTTTAAAATATATTATGGATACAAGTTTATATTTTTAAGTTGCATATTTGTTTTTTCAAACTATTTTACAACGTTGTCTATTTTACATCCCTGCCGGTAGTATATAAGAGTGCTAATAATTCAACATCTTCATCTACACTTGTGTGTGTTTAATAGGCTTAATTTTTTAGAACAGTGTTTGATTGAAAAATTTTGATTTACTGAAATACAGGAAGTTTCCATATACTCTACACCCAGTTTCTCCTATTAGTAATGTCTTATACTAGTATAGCACATTTGCTACAATAATGAATCTATATTGAATATATTGTCATTAACCAAAGTCCATACTTTATGTAGATTTCCTTAATTAGATTTATTTATTTATTATCCCTTTATTTAGATTTTCCTAGACTCTTTCCCAGAATCTTTCCCAGATTCTAGGATGCTGAGTAGAATGACAAAGTATATTATGTTGTTATAAATCCTTAGGTTCCTTTTGGTTGTGAAATTTTTTTCCATTGTGTTTTTAGTTTGTATTTCTCTAATAATTAGTGATGTTGAACATATTTTCATATGCTCACTTGCATATATGTACTTCTTTGGTGAAGTGTCTATTCAATCTTCTCTCATTTTTTAAATTTTTCTACAGTTTTGAGAGTTTTGAGAATTTTTGTTAAATATTTTGGCTACAAGTTTTAAATATATATATGCTGCTTAGTCACTTCATTCATGTCCAACTCTGGGCTCCTCTGTCCGTGGAGATTCTCCAGGCAAGAATACTGGAGTGGGTTACCATGTCCTCCTCCAGGGGATCTTCCCAACCCAGGAATCGAACCCAGGTCTCCTGCATTGCAGGCATATTCTTTACCATCTTAGCCCCTGGTAAAGACTCTGCCTACCAATGCAGGAGACACAAGAGACACAAGTTCAATCCCTGGATTGGGAAGGTCCCCTGGAAGAGGAAACAGCAACCCACTCCAGTATTCTTGCATGGAAAATCCTATGGTATATATATATATATATGTATATATATATATATATATATATACATATATATGTATATATACTTTTTTACAAATCTTCACTCCCAGTCCATGGTTTGTGGTTTGTCTTTCCACTTTCTGAACAGTATCTTTTAAACAGCAAAATTCGCAGTTTTGGTGAGGACCAGTTTATTACTATTTTCTTTGTATGGTTTATGCTTTTTGTGACTTTTCAAGAAATCTTGGTCTAACTCAAGGTAAAAACAATTTTCTCCTATGTTTGTTCTATAATCTTTATAGTTCAAATTTTTACATTTAAATTTTTGAAAGTTTAATAATAATTACATAACAGTTTGATTTTGACTTTTTGCAAGCAACTGAACATTTTAGATTAATTTTATAATCAATCAAATAAAATATATAAAATATAATATATAAATTTAATATATTTAAAATTTTCAGTGACTCAGTATTCTTTCTTTTGCACCTCTCAGTTATTGGATTGCCTATGATGCTAAAAGTTCTTTGCATATCAACATTACAATTCAATTTCTTTTTGAAATGTGCATATACTGTTTCTTAATCACAGTTCCTTGGTTGAAAGCAATAGAAGCCAGAAGCCAATTCTGTTTCTATTAGCTAAACAGGTAACTTATTGGAAGACTATGAAAGAGCTGAAGAACCTGGCTTTATACAGAAGAAACTAATCAGCTTTAAAAGGTCTTGGAAGTGAGAACTGCTCCATCGTCTGGCTTCATCATTTCCACTGTAACACATGACCTGAAACCATCTCCTTGTCTGGGTGGGGTTGGGTTGAAGGAATCATCCTTTGGCTGCTGCTGCTGCTGTCACTTCACTTGTGTCCAACTCTGTGCGACCCCATAGACGGCAGCCCACCAGGCTCCCCAGACCCTGGGATTCTCCAGGCAAGAGCACTGGAGTGGGTTGCCATTTCCTTCTCCAATGCATGAACGTGAAAAGTGAAAGTGAAGTCGCTCAGTCGCATCAAATCCTTCCTGTCCCCATGGACTGCAGCCCACCAGGCTCCTCCATCCATGGGATTTTCCAGGCAAGAGTACTGGAGTTGGGTGCCATTGCCTTCTCAGATCCTTTGGCTACTTGCCTCAAAACTAAAACTGAAGTCTAGCAGTGGTCTGGGAATGAAAACCATCAACTGGCTTAGCTTGGTGAGTGGGTCATATGCTCACTTAATGACTGGGAAAGGTGTTCCAATCAATAGCTCTATCAGACTGTGTTCAGTTGACTAGAGTCATTTCCTAAAATGAATTTTGGGTGCTAATATTTAATGGAGGCATGGATTCTGGGAAGCCTCCAGCAACAGATGTTCTTTCTATATGATGTGTAGCCTTGAAACTCTCCTTGCAGCTGTGTATGTGTTTGTATATATTTTATCCCATATGCAGAAACTAAAATGATGCATAAATAGGTGTATCTGTCTTAATGAAGTCATCAGTCTGGCCCAAATTTGTTGCTGAAAAACCAATAAGTAGTTCAGACTTAAGAGAGAAATATATAGTGTTAGAAAGAAATGGATCTAGGAAAATTGTATTCTAGTTCTTTCTCTGAATATTAACTAGCTGTGGGATCTTGAGAAATCATTTAATTTGTTTGCATCTCAGTTTGCTTAATTATAGAATAAAATTATTAAACTACATTATTTCTATGGAGCTTCCTGCTCTAAACTCTGTAGTTCTAAGGATATAATCTATGTATTAGCTGTTCTTGTGTTAAAAAAAACGTAGTTATAACAAGACAACTGCATACACAGAGACATACATACATAGGCGTGTTAGTTTGCCAAAGTATAGGAAACCTAGTTAAATTTGAATTTCAGATAAACAATAAATAATTTTACCAATAATAAATTTTATGTTTTTATCTGAAATTCAAATTTTACTGGGTGTTCTGTATTTTTACTTGCTAAATCTGCCTGCCCTAAGACACACACACACACACACACACACACACACAGAAAATGAACAGGAGGAATTACTTGGATTAGCATTGTCTATGCAGCACATTCTTTTTTTATTTTTCCATCAGCATCTTAGTTTTTTTTTTTTTTTCATTTATTTTTATTAGTTGGAGGCTAATTACTTTACAATATTGTAGTGGTTTTTGTCATACATTGACATGAATTAGCCATGGATTTACATGTATTCCCCATCCCAATCCCCCCTCCCACCTCCCTCTCCACCCGATCCCTCTGACTCTTCCCAGTGCACCAGGTTTGAGCACTTATCTCATGCATCCAAGCTGGGCTGGTGATCTGTTTCACCCTAGATAATATACATGTTTCGATGCTGTTCTCTTGAAACATCCCACCCTCTCCTTCTCCCACAGAGTCCAAAAGTCTGTTCTATACATCTCTGTCTCTTTTTCTGTTTTGCATATAGGGTTATCATTACCATCTTTCTAAATTCCATATATATGTGTTAGTATACTGTATTGGTCTTTATCTTTCTGGCTTACTTCACTCTGTATAATGGGCTCCAGTTTCATCCATCTCATTAGAACTGATTCAAATGTATTCTTTTTAATGGCTGAGTAATATTCCATGGTATATATGTACCACAACTTCCTTATCCATTCATCTGCTGATGGACATCTAGGTTGCTTCCATGTCCTGGCTATTGTAAACAGTGCTGCGATGAACATTGGGGTGCACGTGTCTCTTTCAGATCTGGTTTTCTCGGTGTGTATGCCCAGAAGTGGGATTGCTGGGTCATATGGCAGTTCTATTTCCAGTTTTTTAAGGAATCTGCCACACTGTTCTCCATAGCGGCTGTACTAGTTTGCATTCCCACCAACAGTATAAGAGGGTTCCCTTTTCTCCACACCCTCTCCAGCATTTATTGCTTGTAGACTTTTGGATAGCAGCCATCCTGACTGGCATGTAATGATACCTCATTGTGGTTTTGATTTGCATTTCTCTGATAATGAGTGATGTTGAGCATCTTTTCATGTGTTTTTTAGCCATCTGTATGTCTTCCTTGGAGAAATGTCTGTTTAGTTCTTTGGCCCATTTTTTGGTTGGGTCATTTATTTTTCTGGAGTTGAGCTGGAGGAGTTGCTTGTATATTTTTGAGATTAATCCTTTGTCTGTTGCTTCGTTTGCTATTATTTTCTCCCATTCTGAAGGCTGTCTTTTCACCTTGCTTATAGTTTCCTTTGTTGTGCAAAAGCTTTTAAGTTTCATTAGGTCCCATTTGTTTATTTTTGCTTTTATTTCTAATATTCTGGGGTGTGGGTCATAGAGGATCCTGCTGTGATTTATGTTGGAGAGTGTTTTGCCTATGTTCTCCTCTAGGAGTTTTATAGTTTCTGGTCTTCCATTTAGATCTTTAATCCATTTTGAGTTTATTTTTGTGTATGGTGTTAGAAAGTGTTCTAGTTTCATTCTTTTACAGGTGGTTGACCAGTTTTCCCAGCACCACTTGTTAAAGAGGTTGTCTTTTTTCCATTGTATATCCTTGCCTCCTCTGTCGAAGATAAGGTGTCCATAGGTTCGTGGATTTATCTCTGGGCTTTCTATTCTGTTCCATTGATCTATATTTCTGTCTTTGTGCCAGTACCATACTGTCTTGATGACTGTTGCTTTGTAGTATAGTCTGAAGTCAGGCAGGTTGATTCCTCCAGTTCCATTCTTCTTTCTCAATGTTACTTTGGCTATTGGAGGTTTTTTGTATTTCCATACAAGTTGTGAAATTATTTGTTCTAGTTCTGTGAAAAATACCGTTGGTAGTTTGATAGGGATTGCATTGAATCTATAGATTGCTTTGGGTAGTATAGCCATTTTGACAATATTGATTCTTCCAATCCATGAACACGGTATATTTCTCCATCTGTTTGTGTCCTCTTTGATTTCTTTCATCAGTGATTTATAGTTTTCTATGTATAAGTCTTTTGTTTCTTTAAGGTAGATATACTCCTAAGTATTTTTTTTTTTTTTTTTGTTGCAATGGTGAATGGTAATTTTTCCTTAATTTCTCTTTCTGTTTTCTCATTGTTAGTGTATAGGAATGCAAGAGATTTCTTTGTGTTAATTTTATATCCTGCAACTTTGCTATATTCATTGATTAGCTCTAGTAATTTTCTGGTAGAGTCTTTAGGGTTTTCTATGTAGAGGATATTGTCATCTGCAAACAGAGAGAGTTTCACTTCTTCTTTTCCTATCTGGATTCCTTTTACTTCTTTTTCTGCCCTGATTGCTGTGGCCAACACTTCCAAAACTATGTTGAATAGTAGTGGTGAGAGTGGGCACCCTTGTCTTGTTCCTGATTTCAGGGGAAATGCTTTCAATTTTTCACCATTGAGGGTAATGCTTGCTGTGGGTTTGTCATATATAGCTTTTATTATGTTGAGGTATGTTCCTTCTATTCCTGCTTTCTGGAGCGTTTTAATCATAAATGAATGTTGAATTTTGTCAAAGGCTTTTTCTGCATCTATTGAGATAATCATATGGTTTTTGTCTTTCAATTTGTTAATGTGGTGTATTACATTGATTGATTTGCGGATATTAAAGAATCTTTGCATTCCTGGGATAAAGCCCACTTGGTCATGATGTATGTTCTTTTTAATATGCTGTTGGATTCTGTTAGCTAGAATTTTGTTAAGGATTTTTGCATCTATGTTCATCAGTGATATTGGCCTGTAGTTTTCTTTTTTTGTGGCATCTTTGTCTGGTTTTGGAATTAGGGTGATGGTGGCCTCATAGAATGAGTTTGGAAGTTTACCTTCTTCTGCAATTTTCTGGAAGAGTTTGAGTAAGATAGGTGTTAGTTCTTCTCTAAATTTTTGGTAGAATTCAGCTGTGAAGCCATCTGGTCCTGGGCTTTTGTTTGCTGGAAGATTTCTGATTACAGTTTCGATTTCCTTGCTTGTGATGGGTTTGTTAAGATTTTCTATTTCTTCCTGGTTCAGTTTTGGAAAGTTATACTTCTCTAAGAACTTGTCCATTTCTTCCAAGTTGTCCATTTTATTGGCATAGAGCTGCTGGTAGTAGTCTCTTATGATCCTTTGTATTTCAATGTTGTCTGTTGTGATCTCTCCATTTTCATTTCTAATTTTGTTAATTTGGTTCTTCTCCCTTTGTTTCTTAATGAGTCTTGCTAATGGTTTGTCAATTTTGTTTATTTTTTCAAAAAACCAGCTTTTAGCTTTGTTGATTTTTGCTATGGTCTCTTTAGCTTCTGTTGCATTTATTTCTATGCAGCACATTCTCAATTGAATCTATAGCAGCTTCAGTGTATTTTTTCAACTGAATTCGAGAGCTTTTCTAGATGAGATAAAACCCTGTTCCTGCATTAAAGGCAATGAATATTGTTGTCTATGTTTATAAATCTGTATTTTAATTAAGGTCACGCAGTGGATTGTAAAAGGTTTTATTATGACTATGTGTGATATTCATATATGTTAATTTAAAATTGAATGGTTTCTGGTGATAAAAAATAAAAATGAATAAAATAAAGGACAATCTTGATTTAGTTGCTTTTGAGAAATATTTTTTTTAATCAAGAAAATATTTCTTATTGAACATCATGAATGAATTTGCTAAATGTGCTATCATCTACAAGCTCATGCTAGTTTTTCACCTAGGGCAGAGAAGTATTTTTCTAAGCAGCTTACTGGGTTGCTGATTAAATGAGTATTTTGCCTTGTTGAGAGTTGAGGTTGACTCTATCAATAAAACCCATTGGCTTTTTTAATGTCCTTTGTTTTGTACTCCTGTACCTATTAATCACACAGAAGTTGCTTATCCTTCATCATCTTGGCTTTGATAGATACTTTATGTAATAAGTCCGGAACTTCAGCACTGAGTAATCACTTAGGAATTCCTGCTTATGAAGGTTCAGTAACTATATAAAACTGATACTGTTGATATATGATCTCTTTTGCTTTCACACTTTCCCCCACTACATGTACCAAAATGACAGAATATCTTTATTCTGTCTTTGTAATTTGCAATTGTTTATTTTAGCATTGACACATGATGCATGGCAGCTTAATCTGAACAAGGACTTCTCATTTGTAAACCCTATTATAGGTATTCGAGGGCATGCGTGCTTTTAAAGGCAAAAGTTACTGATGAGAGTACTTTCTGTTTTGTTATAGCTCTAATATGTAAAGTTAGTTTAGTAGTCTCTCTTAACAATCTATGGCTTTGCTGTCAGAAAATGTACCAGTGTAAAACTAAAGTGGTAGAATGAAAAACACAAGATTGATTGCTTAAGATAAAAGAAGTGACTACAAGGGAAATCACTTGTTTGTATTGAAACTCAAGTGAAAAGTAAATAAATTTTGGGAAAGTGATATGAAGATTTTATGAATCATATAAAATAAAATTTCCTAGTAGTTTGGTAGGTAAATTGAAAATCCTACAATTCTGTCATTAAATTTATTTCTGAAAATCATGGCTGGGGTAAAATGCTGAGCCTCATATTCATAAATTTCCTAAATATATTGAGTAAATTAGATTTCTTACCTACATAAACTTCTTCCCAGTCTATGGAGAGCTTTTTATTACATATTCTCTGGAGGCCTAATTTTTTTCCTGCTCAGTTAGTAATGTCTACTTAAGTCTACTTTTTTTTAACTTTAACTCTGAACTTTAATCAGTCAGTTCAGTTGTTCAGTCATGTCTGACTCTTTGTGACCCCATGAATCACAGCACACCAGGCCTCCCTGTCCATCACCAACTCCTGGAGTCCACCCAAACCCATGTCCATCGAGTCAGTGATGCTATCCAGCCATCTCATCCTCTGTCGTCCCCTTCTCCTCCTGCCCTCAATCTTTCCCAGCATCAGGATCTTTTTAACGAGTCAGCTCCTCTCATCAGGTGGCCAAAATATTGGAGTTTCAGCTTCAACATCAGTCCTTCCAATGAACACTCAGGACTGATCTCCTTTAGGATGGACTAGTTGGATCTCCTTGCAGTCCAAGGGACTCTCAAGAGTCTTCTCCAACACCACAGTTCAAAAGCATCAGTTCTTCAGTGTTCAGCTTTTTTTATAGTCCAACTCTCACATCCATACATGACCACTGGAAAAACCATAGCCTTGACTAGACGGACCTTTGTTGGTAAAATAATGTCTCTGCTTTTTAATATGCTGTCTAGGTTGGTCATAACTTTCCTTCCAAGGAGCAAGCCTCTTTTAATTTCATGGCTGCAATCACCATCTGCAGTGATTTTGGAGCCCCAAAAATAAAGTCAGCCACTGTTTCCACTGTCTCCCCATCTATTTCCCATGAAGTGATGGGGCCGGATGCCATGATCTTAGTTTTCTGAATGTTGAGCTTTAAGCCAACTTTTTCACTCTCCTCTTTCACTTTCATTAAGAGGCTTTTTAGTTCCTCTCCACTTTCTGCCATAAGGGTGGTGTCATCTGCATATCTGAGGTTATTGATGTTTCTCCCGGCAGTCTTGATTCCAGCTTGTGCTTCCACCAGCCCAGCGTTTCTTATGATGTGTTCTGCATATAAGTTAAATAAGCAGGGTGACAATATACAGCCTTGATGTACTCCTTTTCCTATTTGGAACCAGTCTGTTGTTCCATGTCCAGTTCTAACTGTTGCTTCCTGAACTGCATACAGGTTTCTCAAGAGGCAGGTCAGGTGGTCTGGTATTCCCATCTCTTGAAGAATTTTCCACAGTTTATTGTGATCCACATAGTCAAAGGCTTTGGTGTAGTCAATAAAGCAGAAATAAATGTTTTTTTCTGGAACTCTCTTGCTTTTTCAATGATCCAGCGGATATTGGCAATTTGATCTCTGGTTCCTCTGCCTTTTCTAAAACTGGCTTGAACATCTGGAAGTTCATGGTTCACATATTGCTGAAGCCTGGTTTGGAGAAATTTAAGCATTGCTTTACTAGCGTGTGAGATGAGTGCAATTGTGTGGTAGTTTGAGCATCCTTTGACATTGCCTTTCTTTGGGATTGAAATGAAAACTGACCTTTTCCAGTTCTGTGGCCACTGCTGAGTTTTCCAAATTTGCTGGCATATTGAGTGCAGCACTTTCACAGCATCATCTTTTAGGATTTGAAATAGCTCAACTGAAATTCCATCACCTCCACTAGCTTTGTTCGTAGTGATGCTTCCTAAGGCCCACTTGACTTCACATTCCAGGATATCTGGCTCTAGGTGAGTGACCACACCATTGTGATTATCTGGGTCATGAAGATCTTTTCTGTACAGTTCTTCTGTGTATTCTTGCCACCTCTTAATATCTTCTGCTTCTGTTAGGTCCAGACCATTTCTGTCCTTTATTGAGCCCATCTTTGCATGAAATGTTCCCTTGGTATCTCTACTTTTCTTGAAGAGATCTCTAATCTTTCCCATTCTATTTTTTCCTCTCTTTCTTTGCACTGATGGCTGAGGAAGGCTTTCTTATCTCTCCTGGCTATTCTTTGGAACTTTGCATTCAAATTGGAATATCTTTCCTTTTCTCCTTTGCTTTTCGCTTCTCTTCTTTTCACAGCTTTTGTAAGGCCTCCTCAGACAGCCATTTTGCTTTTTTGCAATTCTTTTTCTTGGGGATGGTCTTGATTCCTGTCTCCTGTACAATGTCACGAACCTTCATCCTTAGTTCATCAGGCAGTCTGTCTATCAGATCTAGTCCCTTAAATCTATTTCTCACTTCCACTGTATAGTCATAAGGGATTTGATTTAGGTCATACCTGAATGGTCTAGTGGTTTTCTCCACTTTCTTCAATTTCAGTCTGAATTTGGCAATAAGGAGTTCATGATCTGAGCCACAGTCAGCTCCCGGTCTTGTTTTTGCTGACTGTATAGAGCTTCTCCATCTTTGGCTGCAAAGAATATAATCAATCTGATTTCGGTGTTGACCATCTGGTGATATCCATGTGTAGAACTCTAATAGACATGCTCTTTATACTTTTTACAAAGTTAAATTTTTATGAATTTAGTTTATATTTTCCTTTTATTATATCAATTTATCTGACCATTATTTCATGTAGGACTGACTGAAAAGAGCAAGAACTTTATTTATCATCTTAAAAGTGTATGTTGTTTTATTTCCTACAAAATGGTCTTATACTCTGGGTTTTCCTCCTAATATTTTCATGGTCTGATAGAATTGATTCTTGACATTTCCCCTCTTCCACCGCGCTATTCACATATCAAAACTTACCTACTACAATGAATCCTATTTAATCAAAGTCTCACTAAATAGCTGGTTGAAAGTTTATTCTCAACTTTATCTATTTCTTTCTCTCTCCACAGAATCCCCCTCTTCTGTCTGACTTCATTTCTTGCTTGCCCTACTGCAGTAGGCTTCTAGCAGCCTCTCTGTTATCTCCGTTCCTCCTTCATACCCGTTCTCTTAAAGGCACCCAGCAGTCATTTCAAGGCGTACAAGGCCACATATGAGCAGCTCTTGCCTGTCTCTGCAACTGCAAAAGTGTAATTTTCAAACAATTATGTAATTCATTAATGAGGAAAACTGTAAGATGAAAAAGTTGGTTTAGAGAAGGATGTAAGGCACAAATATATAGAGGATCAATGGAAAAATTAAAAGCAAAGGAAGTTGGAGTAGTAATATTGAGTTAGATATAACATGGGTTAATACTACAGAGAAAGAAAATCATAGCCTTTGGGATTATTTACCAGGAAAAAAATTAGTTTATTGATTTCCTGTAAATTAATATATACCTTTACAAAGATATAAAATCCGTGACTTTAATCAATGGTAAATAGTGAATGGTAAATCAATGGTAACCCCCAAGAGTCAAAGTATTCTTAGGCATCTTCTTAGATAGTACATTAGTATGACTACGAACATTATATAGCCATCTTCTTGCCTTACGTTCTTAATCACCAAAACTTGTCTCCCAGCCCTGTCTCCTTTGGTTACTAGGGTTCTTGCTACACCGACCTCCTTTCCATTTCTTTAGGCTCTTGTGCATATCATTCCCTGTTCCTGAAATATTTGGCTACCTCATTCTTCAGGTCACACCTCTCAGGTGGTGTTTATCTCAAGGTCCATGGCATCGCAGAGTCAGACATCCCTGAGAGACTGAATAAGAAAAACCACAAAGGAGTTTTAGTACCAGATACATTAGACCTTGAAGGTCAGGGCTTCAGGTCAGCATGGTCTAAGCCTGAAATCCTTCCTGAAAATACATATCCAAAAGTCCCATCCCACAATCAAAATATCTTGTTCTTTATTATACACACACACATATATATACACACACTCATATATAACTGTTAATTATCGCAATGGTTTATAATCTTATTTAAAAGTGAGTTTTCTGTCCTCTTCCACCCTCAGGAGAGATCCCAATGCCACAGTTTGTCTGAAACCCTGGAATCTTCATTTTAAGTAACATCTGGAGATTCTGACATTGTTGACCTGTGGACCACATGTTGAGAAATACTGGTCTGGGAAATCCAGATACCAGTTTTATGCCTGGGTATTTATATGCAACTTAAAGTTTAGCCAAACAGAAACCTGAGGAAACCTGCCTTGGGAGTCTGGCTCCTAAGCATAAGGTTTTAAAGTAATTAGTCACACATTCTAGCAGGATCAGTAAAGGCTGTGGATTACTTAGAGTAGGATGAGAGGTTAGCATAGTTTGCAAAACTTAGCTAAAAGATGAACTGGCAATAAGCTAGTGACTATAAAAATGAAAGAGTTTTAAAATTTGAAACTACTCAAGGGACCTTCTTTATGTCTACAGATTGCACCCCATGGATTTTAGTATCCATTTTGAAGGTTTCAGGGCATTTCTGTAATACATTTTGGTAAAACATGGTAAGTCCTTTGAATAGCCACTTGGAAAGTTTCCCTTTTTTGCTGTTCCTGTCTTGGTTCACCCAAGTTCAGATGGCCAGATAGCCCAGAATCATTTACCAACTGTAGCAGGAGTCTGGATGAGCCCTGTGATTTTCTTGCTGGGGAAAGCACAGAGGAAAAGAAACTGCACCCATATTCATATCCCTGTTTCCACACGCACTGTGAGCTGTCTCAGCTGATGTGATAGGAAAAACTAAAGGAAAGCATAACCCCACTCAAAGAAGACTTTATTTTCGATCAGCAGTGTCTAATATAAAATCAAAGAGGCAAAAAAAGATTACCTACTGAGCTGAGAACAATCTGGAAATGGAACAGAAGACACTGGGTGCTCAGAGGGAAGTGCCAAGTCCCAAAGGACAGCCTGTGAGCATCTCCTGTCCTTCAGGTACTTCACTTCCTATTCAGTCAGTGAAAGACCCAGCTTGCCATTTCTGGTTCACTAGCTACTTCTATGAGTTGCTATTGAAACAACAATTTTGGCTAGTTAGGCTATTTAGGCAAACAACCAGTGTAGATAATTCTGATTCACTGGATTGACTTGATGTTTTACCAACTTTGTATAAATCTGGTAGCGATCTTGTGCCTTGAGGACAAACTTTGAAACAGGAGGAAGTTGCATTATGCAGTTGAAATGGGACTCAACTGAGGTATGGGGTATGTAGATTGTTGTCTTAGTTTTGATACTGAGTTGATTAATGATTTCAACTGTATTCTATACAGTGTCCTGGAGCTGAACCATGAACATTAGGTAAAACCTATAGAAATTTGGAACTTTCCTGGTGGTCCAGTGGTTAAGACTCCACCCTTCCAATGCAGGGGGTAAAAGCTCCATCCCTGGCCAGAGAATTAAGATCCTACATGCTGTGTGGCATGGTCAAAAAAAAATAAAACCCCAGGAAATCTGAATAAGGACTGGACTTCAGTTAAAAACAGTATATTAATATTGGTTTATTAGTCATGACAAATGTGCCATACTGATGTCAGATGTTGGAACAGGGGAAGCTGAGTTCGAGGTATACAAAAGTGATCCATAAATATTTATGACTCCTCTATAAATTTAAAATGATTCTAAAGTTTTTTTATTTAAAAATGCATATATATGGTTAAGGAGAGCATTTCTTAAAAAACTAGGTAATATGGTGTTCAGGTTTCTACTTGGTTCTGTTGATTTGGCAAAGATAAGCAGTTCATTTTAAATTTATTAAATGATCTTAAGACAGCACTTTAATAAGTCATATCTTCTCAGGAGACTCTTTTTGTGTTTTCTTCCAATATGCCAATAATCCTAAAAGCAGGATTAATTTGCTTTGTGCTCAGGTAGACAGAATTAGAAACATGACCAATGTGGTGGTTACTGAACTAAAACTTGACTTTTCTTTTCTCAGAATAATAGCCTACATTCTCTTGACTTGGAAGGAAATATTTCCTCAAGAAATAAGGACTTTTTATGCCTTATAAAATCTGGAGAATTGAAATAAAAGGTAGAAATAAAGCATTTTCATCATTCTAATAAAAAATTAACTGTTGGGAGCAACTCAACATATTAAAAATATTTGTAGCAAATTAAATGAAAGCAAATGTAAAAGCAGAAATAATGTCAAAAAAAACAGGGAGATATAAAAACCATGGGGCATTATTGCAAAATAACTCTAAGCAGGATGTGCTTAGTTAGGATGATGAATAGTCAGCAAAACCAATTCCTCCTTGTTTCCCTCCTTTATAATTTCTCTCCTTCTGAGTTTATGGGTTCCATCAGAAAGTAATCACATTTTAAGTCTCTAACACTTTTAACTTTTGGTAGCTTTTAGTGAAGAGGAAGTAGGAGTACACAGAAATTAGCTGTTTCACTTTGTGTCCATGCTTTTGGTAATATCACTACTGTGAAACCAGAAAGATTTTATATAAATTCTCAAAAAAAATATTGTGCACACACACACACATATGTGCACATGCCATACTGTAAAACACACACCACACATGCTTGCATATGTTAGTAGGCTAGCTGGAGGTCCTCAGCGTGCTGAGGGCACAAGCAGGAATGGACCATGCCAGTTAATCTGGAGAGTCAGCTAAGTGGAGATAGGTTAAGAAACCTCGTCTACATAGGTAGATTCAATAGATTTTCAGCCAAATGTTTGCTAGATTTTGAGAGAATAGTGATTCCCTAGGGGCTCAGACTGTAGACTGGCTGCAATGCAGGAGACCTGGGTTCAATCCCTGGGTCAGAAGATCCCCTGGAGAAGGAATGGCAACTCACTTTCGTTTTCTTGCTTGGAAAATCCCATGGATGGAGTAGCCTGGTGGGTTATAGTCCATAGGGTCACAAAGAGTCGGACACAAATGAGTGACTTCAGTTTCTTTGAGAGAATAGAGCATAGGACAGATAAATTTTAGTTTAAGAGAGATGGATTGTGAGCAGGCTTAGGGAGTTGCCCAAGGGGAAATTTAGGATAGAAAGTCAGCATAAGAACCCCTGAAGAATCAGGGGCTGCAGGGCAGGCCTTTATAACAAACTGTCCATAGGGAAGAATAAAATGCTATTGCCCAGTTTCGCCCCAAGGAAACCTTCATAGGAAAACATCAGTGTAGTCTCAAACCAGAATGACTGGCTTGAGACTTGCAAGCAGGATATTTCACTGTCCTTTGTCACATACACAGAAGAGGAAAAGTGTCGTTGCGCAGGGGTCAAGACCTGCATCTAGTCTCAGCTTTACTTCTAATTTAACTTACGACCTTGGGGAAAACATCCTACTGCTCTGATTTTAGTTTTCCTAAGATGAAGTTACTGGACTAGAAACTTTCTAAGTCCCTTTCAAACCTACTTTCTGAGAGGCTAGGATAATGATGTAACTATGTGATCAAATTTCCCAGAGAGCTTACCCAGAAAACTGGCACATTAAGAAAATTGCTTTAGAAGAAGTATACAGAATTCGGATTCTATAATAGATGAATTTTAGCATTTTGTCATTCCCGTGCCCATTTTCCTCTTTATTCTGGTTGTGATTATAAAAATTATTTTATATTCAGTCATTTGCTGTCTGTCCCTCTGTTGTTTGTCCATACTTTCCTCTTCTCTTCATATATTGAACTTGAAGCAGCTTCAATATTTGTAGGCAGGAGTACAGACTCCAGGACTTGAGGACATCCAAGCAATGAGGGAATGTTCCTACTTCTAGCGGGCATGGATAACTTCTGCCTCCCTTACATCAGGTGCATGCTGCTCTCAGAAGGTCTTGGGAAGGTCCCTTACTGTTCTCTGAATTAATATGACCCATATACATGCTAACTTCCTAGAAATGATTTTATGCCCAAATTGTGTTTCTGACTGGTATTTTGAGTTCAGTAAGAATAGTCCAAAACATCAATTCTGCATGAGACACGTTTTCATTTACACTCTCTGGCATGGATACCTGGCCAAAATGGCAGTAATGTCCTTCCTCACAGCATTGGGCTCCCTGGGACCATAGCAGGCTGCAAGCTGTTGGTCTTTCTATGCCTGTTGTTCATCAGCCTTGTCACTGGGGCATGGCTAGGCATTGACAGGAATACTCTTTTTCATAGGAAGCAGTAACTCCAGAAGGGTGGGAGAGAATTTCTGCCTGTTAGCCATTTCCAGGGTTTTTAGATGACAGTCTGTAGAGAAAGATGCAAGTCATGTTCTTTATGAAGCTCCTAACCACTGAGACTTCAGCTGACAAATTAACTAGGGGGTTTTCTCAGTCATTAACTGCTTGACTGGTTGTCTGAGAGTACTAACTGTCCCAGACTGATTCTTGGTGACAGTCTAGTTAAGCCGTGACTCATCATGTCTCTAATGTCTTCATTCTAGTATAAAATGCTCAATAAAGTCTGTACAAATAAAATGTCTTTGGACAAAGAAATAGTAGCATTTCAGCAGTCAACTTAAAATATGCTTTCACATATAACACATGGCATGATATTAAATACAAAAGAGAAGGAAATACTAATATAATAATCAAATAAACTAGACCTGTTCCCATAAGGACAAACTTAAAACTTGGAATGATAAAATCCTTAAAAGACTGAAATCTGATGGCTCATTTATACCCCATATCTAACCATAATGATGAGAAAAAGAAGACAAAATTTTGATCTCAGGGCCAGAGGATGACAGATGTGGTAGCTTGAAGCAGGACCTTGTCTTTTTTGAAGAAAGAATTAAACAAAGAGACAGAGATTGTGAAGCAGATAAAGTATATGGGCCTATGCTTATGCCTATATTTGGTCTGATTCAGGGAGCTCCTTGATACACATGTACATCTTTCAGCCAAGATGGATTCCAGGGCAAGAGTTTCTGGGAGGTTAGCAGGACATATTATGGGCTGGTGCTCCCTTCCTCTGTTGACTCCTAAGGACCTTCTCTGCTCATGAATGGGCTGGGAAATCCCTTTGAGCACAAAAATGAGGAAAACTCTACCTTCGTGTTGTTCAGTTGCTCAGTCATATCCAACTCTTTGCAACTCCATGGGCTGCAGCATGCCAGGCTTCCCTGTCCTTCACTATCCCCAGAGTTTGCTCAAACTCATGTCTATTGAGTCAATGATGCCATCCAACCATCTCATCCTCTGTCGCCCCCTTCTCCTCCTACCCTCAACCTTTCCCATATAAGGGCTTTTTCAATGAGTCAGCTCTTTTCATCATGTGGCCAAACTATTGGAGCTCTAGTTTCAGCATCAGTCCTTCCAGTGAGTATTCAGGATTGATTTCCTTTAGGATTGACTGGTTTGATCTTCTTTCTGTCCAGGGACTCTCAAGAGTCTTCTCCAACACCACAGTTTGAAGGCATCAATTATTTAGTGCTCAGCCTTCTTTATGGTCCAAATCTCACATCCATACTTGACTACTGAAAAAACATAGCTTTGACTAGGCAGACTTTTTTCGGCAAAATAATGTCTCTGCTTTTTAATAATGCTGTCTAGGTTTATCATAGGTTTTTTTCCCAAGGAGCAAGCGCCTCTTAATTTCATGGCTGCAGTCACCATCTACAGTGATTTTGGACTCCAAGAAAATAAAGTCTATCACTGTTTCCATTGTTTCCCAATCTATTTGCCATGAAGTGATGGGACCAGATGCCATGATCTTAGTTTTCTGAATGTTGAGTTTTTAGCCAGCTTTTTCACTCTCCTCTTCACCCTCATCTAAGAGGCTCTTTAGTTCCTCTTCACTTTCTGCCATAAGGGTGGTGTCATCTGCATATCTGAGGTTATTGATATTTCTCCCAGCAATCTTGATTCCAGCTTGTGCTTCATCCAGCCTGGCATTTCACATAATGTACTCTGCATATAAGTTAAATAAGCAGGGTGACAATATGCAACCTTAACATACTCCTTTCCCCCAGATCCGAAAGAGACACGTGCACCCCAATGTTCATCGCAGCACTGTTTATAATAGCCAGGATATGGAAGCAACCTAGATGCCCATCAGCAGACGAATGGATGAGGAAGCTGTGGTACATATACACCGTGGAATATTACTCAGCCATTAAAAAGAATTCATTTGAATCAGTTCTAATGAGATGGGTGAAACTGGAGCCCATTATACAGAGCGAAGTAAGCCAGAAAGATAAAGACCATTACAGTATACTAACACATATATATGGACTTTAGAAAGATGGTAATGATAACCCTATATGCAAAAAAAGAAAAAGAGACACAGATGTATAGAACAGACTTGTGGACTCTGTGGGAGAAGGCGAGGGTGGGATGTTTCAAGAGAACAGAATCGAAACATGTATATCTAGGGTGAAACAGATCACCAGCCCAGGTTGGATGCATGAGACAAGTGCTCCGGCCTGGTGCACTGGGAAGACCCAGAGGGATGGGATGGAGAGGGAGGTGGGAGGGGGGACCAGGATGGGGAATACATGTAAATCCATGGCTAATTCATTTCAATGTATGACAAAAACCACTGCAATGTTGTAAAGTAATTAGCCTCCAACTAATAAAAATAAATGAAAAAAAAAATTAAAAAAAATAAAATAAAATGAGGAAACACACACACACACACACAAAAACATACTCCTTTCCCAATTTTGAACCAGTCTGTTGTTCCATGTTTGGTTCTAACTGTTGCTTCTTGACTTGCACACAGGTTTCGCAGGAGATAGGCAAGGTGGTCTAGTATTCCCATCTCTTTACAAAGATTCTGCAGTTGGTTGTGATCCATACAGTCAAAGGCTTTAGTGTAGTCAATGAAGCAGAAGTAGATGTTTTTCTGGAATTATCTTGCTTTTTCTATGATTCAGTGGATGTTGGCAATTTGATCTCTGGTTCCTCTGCCTTTTTAAAATCCAGCTTGATTTATTGTTGTTTTAATATACCAATTATAGTTGAATTATTGTTTGCAAATGTTATCTGAAAACAATACAACCCTTAGGTCTACATTTGAATAATGTTCTCACATCACTTTCCCTCCCCTTCGTGTACATAATTTTGAGAAGTAGCATAATTTAAGCATATATTTCTTCTATAGGATGCTTCCTAATATGTTTTTAAAAAAAAAAAGAGCCCGATTCATCAGAAAGATCAGCTGCAATTTTAAAAGTGAGATTCAGAGAGATTAAATAACACTCTCAAAGTCAAACTGCTAGTAAGTAGAAGAAATTAGATTTGAAAGAAGATCTGTTTGAGTCATGACTACTGTTGTGAATTTACAGAATAATGTTAGTTTTCTCTGAAGTCTAATGACATATGTCAATATTAAACATTATTGAGCATTTACTCTGTACCAGTACTGGTGTTAAGTATTTCATGTATATTATTCTACATAATTCCCATGGCAACTGCCTGCAGTAATATAAAGACTTCATTTAATAAGTTAAGTGACTTTTCCATGGTCACATGGATAGGA
Source organism: Odocoileus virginianus (assembly GCF_023699985.2). Classification (NCBI taxonomy): domain Eukaryota; kingdom Metazoa; phylum Chordata; class Mammalia; order Artiodactyla; family Cervidae; genus Odocoileus; species Odocoileus virginianus. The sequence continues at coordinate 2,296,963 of NW_027224265.1, forward strand.
AATGATAATGCTTTAGAGCAGTGCCATGGAGTCATGTACCAAAGCTACTGAATTTCAGGCCAATTTTCTGGGATAAATTTCATGCACAAAACTAGACATTCTCATACATGATCCTCACCGCTGCCATCAAGACTAAGAAACAAAGGACAATAGCAGATGTACACAATGTGTTCTTTTAAAAAATGTGTACTTCCTGCTTTAGTTGTTTTTTAAGAGGGTCATTTGTGTGTGTGTGTGTGTGTGTGTGTGTGTGTGTGTGTGTGTGTGCTCAGTCATATCCAACTCTTTTGACACCAGGAGTTGTAACCCGCCAGACTCCTCTGTCCATGGGTTTCCCCAGGCAAGAATACTGGAGTGGGTTGCCATTTCCTACTCCACAGGATCTTCCCAACCTGACCCAGTGATTGAACATGCATCTCTTGGGTCTCCTACACTAGCAGGTGGATTCCTTATCCCTTGAGTCCCCTGGGAGACCCAAAAGGGCCCTACACAGAGTTTCAGTTCATTGAGTGACTGGATAGATCTGACTTGCCATGGGGCAAAAACAAGACTACAGTAGCCAAGATATTTGAAAACCAAATGTGGATTCTTCCAATCTAGTCGTCTGCTAATTGATATTTTCCTACCAGCCAGAATCTGGCTAGGAGTTTCCATCTATATTTAAATAATACTTGCTGATCTGATACTTTCTGTAGATCCTGCTATCTTATGATTATAAAGAAATATTTGTATATTTTTAAATGATGGATTTTGGGTCACAGGGCAATAATAACTGCTTTCAGGGAGCTGAATCTCTTTGGTTTAAAGAAATAGATGGAGGCAGAGAAAACAGTGACAATTACAATCTAGGACTTTGCAAAATCAAATTTATATTGAACATGTTAACTGTGGGTTTCCTTGGAAAGCAATTTGCAAATAGAATTGAAATCCCAGCTGTCACATGCACTTCTTCAAGTGGAAAAATGCTTTGCACTACTCTTGATCTTGCTCCAAAAGTTATTTTTTAAACTGGCAACTGAATAGCAGAAAAACTTTGGTTCAAATTGGGCTGATCTTAAATTATATATGGACTAACCAAGCATGGCTTGTCTATATTATCCTTGCTTTTAGTGAATTGCTGAACAGTAGGAAGCCTCCCAGCATGCTTAATCAGATCGTGATCCCCCCAGGAAAAGGTGCTGGAGTTCCATGGCACAGTAAAATCTCACACAGAACTGTGTCCGACTCAGCCGCACACAGCTACCACCCACGCAGCTCATTCCAGCGTTCATTGCCTCACAGTCCATTTATGGGCAAGCCATTCTTGTGGCTCCTGGGAGACTGGCAAACAATCACTGACTCTCATAGCTGGAGATGCTCCTGGAACCCATCTAAGTTAACATCTGTGTTTGAATCTTTGCTCTGCCATTTACCAGTTCTCTGACCATAGCCAGGTAATTTAGCCTCTCTAACCTTATTTGTTCCCCAATGAAAGGGGATATGAATATTTATGGGATTATTATATAGATGTAGCACTATACTGGACAATTATAGTAGCAATTATAGCAATAGCAGTAATTGGTAGCTATTATTACTGTCCATAGGCAGAATTCCTCTTTACTCTAACCCAGGGAGTTTCTATATTGTTCCAGTATGAAATATCTCTTGAGAAGGAGATTCCATTGATCTCTAGATACTTCATTTCCACTTTTAACTTATGTTTGCATTTGTTTTATTATGCCACATTAAAGATTTAAGGCAAATTATCCTTACTCTTGAGCAAATCTCAAAGACTAATTACTTATTATAGTTAAAATGTTAAATACTACTCTGGAAAAATTTCTCAAGCAGTTTTTAAATGCCCACAAACAATTATTTAAGAGTTTGACCTACAACAGCTCTGAAGATCTGGAATGGCACACTTGGCCTGGGACACGCAGAGCTGAGGAATGTTAGAAATAAACATGTTGATGAAAGCCTGCCTCTGCACCAGTTTGTGTGTTCAGTAATGTGGATGCAAAAGTAAACTGAACACAGTTCTTGACTGCTGTCGGGCTCGTTGGCAGTCCCCCCTATTTCTACCTATATATCCGAGCTACCCAAGGCCGTGGAGAAACTGGACTTTCCCTTTTACTCCACTCTCTTACCCCACCCTCTCCTATTCCCTTTTTGCATCCCAGAGAACTTGAAGGCAGGAATAGAACACATCCATGAAACTGGCTGACCAAGGCTTATGGGTCTAAAATACTTCATTTAATTTCTGGTGGTGAATTTCGAACCTCTCAGATGACCAGACAAACAAACATTATTTGACACTGATCCTAAGAAGCCCCATTCCCAAATACAAGGCCCATAGATCTGGTACCACAAAGACTGCCTGTCCCTAGATACTAATGAAGGTCAAGATAAAGCTGAATAAAATAGACAAAGTATTTAGAACCTCTTTGTGTTGAAAGTGAGGAGATACCCCTCATCCAAGGTAAGGAGCAGTGGCTGCGCTTTGCTGGAGCAGCCGTGAAGAGATACCCCACGTCCAAGGTAAGAGAAACCCAAGTAAGACGGTAGGTGTTGCGAGAGGGCATCAGAGGGCAGACACACTGAAACCATAATCACAGAAAACTAGCCAATCTGATCACAGGACCACAGTCTTGTCTAACTCAGTGAAACTAAGCCATGCCATGTGGGGTCATCCAAGACAGACGGGTCATGGTGGAGAGGTCTGACAGAATGTGGTCCACTGGAGAAGGGAATGGCAAACCACTTCACTATTCTTGCCTTGAGAACCCCATGAACAGTAAGGCAAAATGATATGATACTGAAAGAGGAACTCCCCAGCTCGGTAGGTGCCCAATATGCTACTGGAGATCAGTGGGGAAATAACTCCAGAAAGAATGAAGGAATGGAGCCAAAGCAAAAATAATACCCAGTTGTGAATGTGACTGGTGATAGAAGCAAGATCTCATGCTATAAGAGCAATATTGCATAGGAACCTGGAATGTTAGGTCTATGAATCAAGGCAAATTGGAAGTGGTCAAACAGGAGATGGCAAGAGTGAATGTCAACATTTTAGGAATCAGCAAACTAAAATGGACTGGAATGGGTGAATTTAACTCAGATGACCATTATATCTACTATTGTGGGCAAGAATCCCTTAGAAGAAATGGAGTAGCCATCATAGTCAACAAAAGAGTCTGAAATGCAGTACTTGGATGCAATCTCAAAAATGACAGAATGATCTCTTGTTTCCGAAGGCAAACCATTCAATATCATGGTAATCCAAGCCTATGCCCTAACCAGTAATGCTGAAGAAGCTGAAGTTGAACAGTTCTATGAAGACCTACAAGACCTTTTAGAACTAACACCCAAAAAGGATGTCCTTTTCATTATAGGGGACTTGAATGCAAAAGCAGAAAGTCAAGAAACGCCTGGAGTGACAGGCAAATTTGGCCTTGGTGTACGGAATGAAGCAGGGCAAAGGCTAATAGAGTTTTGCCAAGAGAACGCACTGGTCATAGCAAACACCCTCTTCCAACAACACAAGAGAAGACTCTACACATGGACATCACCAGATGGTCAACACCAAAATCAGATTGATTATATTCTTTGCAGCCAAAGATGGAGAAGCTCTATACAGTCAGCAAAAACAAGACCGAGAGCTGACTGTGGCTCAGATCATGAACTCCTTATTGCCAAATTCAGATTTAAATTGAAGAAAGTAGGGAAAACCACTACCATTCAGGTATGACCTAAATCAAATCCCTTATACTATACAGTGAAAGTGAGAAATAGGTTTAAAGAACTAGATCTGATAGATAAAGTGCCTGAAGAACTATGGATGGAGGTTCGTGATATTGTACAGGAGGCAGGGATCAAGACCATCCCCATGGAAAAGAAAAGCAAAGAGGCAAAATGTTTGTCCAAGGAGGCCTTACAAATAGCTGTGAAAAGAAGAGAAGTGAAAACCAAAGGAGAAAAGGGGAGATATTCCCATTTGAATGCAGAGTTCCAAAGAATAGCCAGGAGAGATAAGAAAGCCTTCCTCAGCAATCAATGCAAAGAAATAGAGGAAAACAACAGAATGGGAAAGACTAGAGATCTCTTCAAGAAAATTAGAGATACCAAGGGAACATTTCATGCAAAGATGGGTTCGATAAAGGACAGAAATGGTATGGACCTAACAGAAGCAGAAGATATTAAGAAGAGGTGGCAAGAATACACAGAAGAACTGTACAAAAAAGATCTTCACGACCCAGATAATCATGATGGTGTGATCACTCACCTAGAGCCAGATATCCTGGAATGTGAAGTCAAGTGGGCCTTAGAAAGCATCACTACAAACAAAGCTAGTGGAGGTGATGGAATTCCAGTTGAGCTATTTCAAATCCTAAAAGATGATGCTGTGAAAGTGCTGCACTCAATATGTCAGCAAATTTGGAAAACTCAGCAGTGGCCACAGGACTGGAAAAGGTCAGTTTTCATTCTAATCCCAAAGAAAGGTAATCCAAGAGAATGCTCAAACTACGGCACAATTGCACTCATCTCACACACTAGTAAAGCAATGCTTAAAATTCTCCTAGCCAGGCTTCAGCAATACGTGAACCGTGAACTTCCAGATATTCCAGCTGGTTTTAGAAAAGGCAGAGGAACCAGAGATCAAATTGCCAACATCTGCTGGATCATTGAAAAAGCAAGAGAGTTCCAGAAAAACATCTGTTTCTGCATATTGACTGTGCCAAAGCCTTTGACTGTGTGGATCACAATAAATTGTGGAAAATTCTGAAAAAGATGGGAATACCAGACCACCTGACCTGCCTCTTGAGAAATCTATATGAAGGTCAGGAAGCAACAGTTAGAACTGGACATAGAACAACAGACTGGTTCCAAATAAGAAACGGAGTATGTCAAGGCTGTATATTGTCACCCTGCTTATTTAACTTATATGCAGACTACTTTCGTGAGAAACGCTGGGCTGGAAGAAGCACAAGCTGGAGTCAAGATTATTGGGAGAAATATCAACAACCTCAGATATGCAGATATGCAGATGACACCACCCTTATGGCAGAAAGTGAAGAGGAACTAAAAAGCCTCTTGAAAGTGAAAGAGGAGAGTGAAAAAGTTGGCTTAAACCTCAACATTCAGAAAACTAAGATCATGGCATCTCGTCCCATCACTTCATGGCAAATAGATGGGGAAACTGTGGAAACAGTGTCAGACTAATTTTTTTTTGTGGGGGGGTTTCAAAATCACTGTAGATGGTGATTGCAACTATAAAATTAAAAGACACTTCTTGGAAGGAAAGTTATGACCAACCTAGACAGCATATTAAAAAGCAGAGACATTACTTTGCCAACAAAGGTCTGTCTAGTCAAGGCTATGGTTTTTCCAGTGGTCATGTATGGATGTGAGAGTTGGACTGTGAAGAAAGCTGAGCGCCAAAGAATTGATGCTTTTGAACTGTGGTGTTGGAGAAGACTCTTGAGAGTCCCTTGGACTGCAAGGAGATCCAACCAGTCCATCCTAAAGGAGATCAGTCCTGGGTGTTCACTGGAAGGACTGATGCTGAAGCTGAGACTCCAGTACTTTGGCCACCTCATGCTAAGAGTTGACTCTTTGGAAAAGACCCAGATGCTGGGAGGGATTGGGGGCAGGAGGATGTCAGGAAGCATTTAACAAGAGGCTTCCTGTGTGCTGTCTTGGATCTGTCAGGAACCCTCTGGCCCTTATTAATTCCTGAATATTCAGGAATTAAGAGGAGAGGCACGCCTTTCCTGGGGCTGAGGAATCCAGGCATTTCTCATTACAGTGATAAGTACCCTCTTCCTTCTTATGAAAAGGTGATTGTTTGCAACTCTCTCTTTGATAGGGATCATCTTATGTTTTGTAAGTCTGGAATTTTAATCTTTATCTTTGCTGAGAATAACCACCTTGTAAGACAGTATATATGCCCACGCCATGTTGATTAAAACACCTTTGCTCCATCAGAGCTTTGGTCCCCGTGTCTGTCTTTCTCTCTCTATTTCTGGCTGATTCCCTGGAGCGTGAAAGCCAGCTGCGTAACCCAGGGAATATTAGCCTCTTTCCTTCTTTCACTCTCTCATCGTCGACTCCGGACCACCAGGTTCCGGTCCATTAAAGGACCAACAGGAGGAGAAGGGGACGACAGAGGATGAGATGGCTGGATGGCATCACCAACTCGACGGACTCCGGGAGTTGGTGATGGACAGGGAAGCCTGGTGTGCTGCGGTTCATGGGGTCGCAAAGAGTCAGACATGACTGAGCAGCTGAACTTTCAACTGTGTTGAAAGTCAATAATTAAACATCATTTTCTGAAATTGTTATGGTAATAGAGATTGACCTTTTAGTAAAAATCCTTTAAAATTTTATTATTCTGATTATTTCTAGTCATAAATACTTATGTTTCCATCATAAAGCCTAAAGAAGAGAGACTTGTCTTGCCAGTGCTAGAGATGAAAGGACTGGGAGTCCTTTGCTTTGAGCCCAGAATAGGCTTTTAAAAATCACTGTTATTCCTTTTTGTGTACGAACTTACGGTTTTCTGTTCTGTCTTTAGTAGTATATGTGAGTAAAGACCTAGGTAGAATAGTTAACTCAGAGTTCTCTGTCTGGGCAATTGGAAACTTTCCAGTGGGCAGAGTTCCACACTCTGTAGATCCCCACAGAGATCTTGTGTTCTCAAACAAAATCAAAATGCCCCAAATCTGCACACACTTGTGCTATATTATAAAGCCTTAAACTGGCAAATTGGAAAGGAAAACAGCAAGGTTTAGAAATATGCCAACTCTGTGGCCTTCAAATTTTACCTCAGTTCAGTTCAGCCACTCAGTCATGTTCAACTCTTTCTTACCCCATGGACTTTAGCACACCAGGCTACAACAAGTTGTCCATCACCAACTCCCAGAACTTTCTCAAACTCATGTCCATTGAGTCGCTGATGCCATCCAACCATCTCATCCTCTGTCATCTCCTTCTCCTCCTGCCTTCATCTTTCCCAGCATCAGGATCTTTTCCAGTGAGTCAGTTCTTTGCATCAGGTGGCCAAAATATTGGAGCTTCAGCTTCAGCATCAGTCCTTCCAATGAATATTCAGGACTGATTTCCTTTAGGATGGACTGGTTGGATCTCCTTGCAGTCCAAGGGACTCTCCAACACCACAGTCCAAAAGCATCAGTTCTTCATTGCTCAGCTTTCTTTATGGTCCAAATCTCACATCCATGCACGATACTGGAAAAACCATGGCTTTGACTACACAGACTTTTGTCGGCAAAGTAATGTCTCTGCTATTTTAATATACTGTCTATGTTGGTCATAGCTTTTCTTTCAAGTAGCAATCGTCTTTTAATTTCATGGCTGCAGTCACCATCTCCACCAGTTTTACCTCATGCCTGGGTAAAAGATCAATTCAAATGATAAAATTTACCAAATATCCCCTGAAAGAATTTTGAAAGACATTCACCTTTTTAATTTTTAAACACTATAATGAATTTACCATTTTGATTTAATCGTTTCCAAAAATTTATGATCTGTGTGTTCACTGACAGTGTCCTGAGTAGTATACAGATATTGGAAGTCTAAGAAACACAATCCTCATGCCTGGCTTCCCTAAAATAGTACATATCAGAATGGTATTATTTAAATAAGTCAACTTTTTGATAATATATTATGAAATGTGACAACATTTAAAAGGCCTGGGTAATGCATGAATCAGTATATTCCCGATGGATATAGCATAATTTTGCTAACCCATGCCTGGGTAAAAGATCAAGTCAAATGGTAAAACTTACCAAAGGATTTTAATGTAACAAGTACAAAAAGCTTATTGATGTGGGTCCAGATTCCACATTGTAGCCATCCTTTAAGAAATTATCATTTGTTCAATTTTAATGTAGTATCAAAGAAGAAGATCCACAGTTGTCCAAAAAAGTATTAATTAAAATACTTCTTCCTTTTCCAGCTATGTATCTGAGGGAGACCAGGTTTTCTTAATCTACTTCTATCAAAGTAGAATATTAAAATAGAATGAAGGCAGAAGCAGACATGGCATCTATATGTCTCCTGGGTCAGACATTACATAAATTTGGAAAATTGTAAAGCAGTGCTACTCTTCCCACTAAATATTTTGGTTAGGGAAAATATAGTTTTTTTAGTAAACATATGTTATTTATGCTAACATGAATTTATTATTATTATTTTAAATGAATTAATAGGTAATTTATTTCACTTGTAATAAAAACACCAATAAATAGAACTCATCTAAACAGAAGCTCTTTGGAGTCCTCAGTAATCTTTAAGAACGTGGAAAGACCTTGGGAATTCCCAGGTGCTTCAGTGGGCACTGCCATGGGCCTGAAGTTTGATGCCTCGTCAGGGAACTGGAGCTCCTGCAAGCCACACTGCAGAGTCAAAATTTTCTTTTTTAAATATGGGAAAATCTTGAAACCTAAATGTTTGAGGTCACCTATTTATTCTCCCTTTATGCGGTGTTTCTCAGTCATGGCTGCACAATTGAGTCAACTGGGTAACTTTAAACAATTCTCACACTTAGATCCCAACCTCAGAAATTCTGATTAAGTGTGTGTATTGTAGCCTGGATGGAAAGATTTTAAAATCTGTTCTGGTGGATCTAATGTGTAGCCAAGTTGAAAACCACTGCCAGAGACTACATGCTGCATGGTCATCTGAGGCATAAACACCAACACACTCACTAGAACACATTTTCCATCTCTGTTCCCAGAGGATGAAGATGGAATGCAGCCCTTTGTGGTGTCCCTTGGAAACTCGTGTTCTCTGTTGCTCCTGAAAAGCTGTGTTTTAGAAGTTGTTTACTCCTGTTCTCCATCAGTTGTTGTCCTATTTTCTTAAACCATTCTGGTTTCCATTTGTTTGGCCTTGTTCATTCACTTCCACGTGTATGTATTTATTAGATACTTTAAAATAGGCTCTTTCTTTGGTCTGGGCTTTAACTGATAGAAGATAAGAAGATAGTTATAGTGATTGGAAATAACTCGGTTATGCTAAGAAATATTAATAAATGGGGTTTTGATTTAAGCCCAGGAAGAATGATAAGTTCAGAGTGTAAGAATGAGTGACCAAGTTCTGTGCAGTGGCAGATAATTGCTTTATTTACGGTTGTTATTTATCACATGAGGTTTTGCCCAGACTCTTAACAGTTATCTATTTTTTTTCCCCCTGGAATGTTCTTTGGACGCACTGACTTCTGTTTATTCACAATAGCAGCAGTGTGGTGTCACTTCTGATAGTTAGCATCTAACCAGAGCAAGAGTGATAATATTCTTGTACACGTGAGTCTTGTTTCACTATGGACAGCAGAGATTCCCCCCTGCTTTCAAAACTCCAGGACTAGTTCCCTGAGAATATTTCTTATGGTTGTGGTCCTTTGTGATGCCTTGTACTGACCACCAAGTGTCACTCTTGCTCTTTTTGCTATTGAAAAAAACCTTTTTAGAAGTGATTCAAATGAATTCTTTTTAATGGCTGAGTAATATTCCATGGTGTATATGTACCACAGCTTCCTCATCCATTCGTCTGCTGATGGGCATCTGGGTTGCTTCCATGTCCTGGCTATTATAAACAGTGCTGCGATGAACATTGGGGTGCATGTGGCTCTTTCAGATCTGGTTTCCTTGGTGTGTATGCCCAGAAGTGGGATTGCTGGGTCATATGGCAGTTCTATTTCCAGCTTTTTAAGAAATCTCCACTGGAGCCCATTATACAGAGCGAAGTAAACCAGAAAGATAAAGACCATTACAGTATACTAACACATATATATGGACTTTAGAAAGATGGTAACGATAACCCTATATGCAAAACAGAAAAAGAGACTCAGATGTATGGAACAGACTTGTGGACTCTGGGAGAAGGCAAGAGTGGGATGTTTCAGGAGAACAGCATTGAAACATGTGTATTATCTAGGGTGAAACGGATAACCAGCTCAGGTTGGGTACATGAGACAAGTGCTCGGGCCTGGTGCACTGGGAAGACCCAGAGGGATCGGGTGGAGAGGGAGATGGGAGGGGGGACTGGGATGGGGAATACATGTAAATCCATAGCTAATTCATATCAATGTATAACAAAAACTACTGTAATGATGTAAAGTAATTAGCCTCCAACTAATAAAAATTTAAAAAATAAAAAAAAATAAAAAAAAAAAAAGAAAAAAACCTTTTTACTGACAAAAGGACATTTATTCTTTGTCCTAATCCTGACTCATTGATTCTGGTTCAAGTTATGAGCAGCTGCATCTTAACCAGCTTCCTTGTTTGATACCACTTTAGCAACTTAGGGTTGGTAGTCTGGGCCCTGCTGTTTGGGTTAATGGCATGAAGAGAATAGAAGAACATCCTGCAGAAATCACTCTGACAACACTCTGTGCAGATGACCATTCAGTCACTTGAAGATTCCTGTTGATAGAGGTGAAATCCTGGTTATTTATAAGAGCAGAACCATTTAATTTCAAAGGATAAATCATGATTGTTAACTCAGTTTTCTTGTCCAGTTACCAAGCAAAATACAGAATGCCCTACTGGAAAAATGAATGGAATGTGACATGATATGGAGACACCCTTTCCAAGAATCTGAGTGACAAAATCCTGTAGTGTGTGGCATTATCAATTCAGTTGCTCAGTGGTGTCCCCCATGGACTGCAGCACGCCAGGCTTCCCTGTCCATCACCAACTCCTGGAGTTTGCACAAACTCATGTCTATTGAGTCCGAGATACCATCTAACCATCTCATCCTCTGTCGTCCCCTTCTCCTGCTTTCAGTCTTTCCCAGCATCAGGGTCTTTTCCAGTGAGTCTGCTCTTCACATCAAGTGGCCAAAATATTAGAGCTTCAGCTTTAGCATCAGTCCTTCCAGTGAATATTCAGGACTGATTTCCTTTAGGATGGACTGATTTGATCTTCTTGCAGTCCAAGAGACTCTCAAGAGTCTTTTCCAACACCACAGTTCAAAAGCATCAGTTCTTCAGTGCTCAGCTTTCTTTATGGTCCAACTCTCACATCCATACATGACTACTGGAAAAACCATAGCTTTGACTAGACAGACCTTTGTCAGCAAAGTAATGTCTCTGCTTTTTAATATGCTGTCTAGGTTGATCATAGCTTTTCTTCCAAGGAGCAAGCGTCTTTTAATTTCATGGCTGCAATCACCATCTGCAGTGATTTTGGAGCCAAGAAAATAAAGTCTTTCACTGTTTCCATTGTTTCCCCATCTATTTGCCATGAAGTGATAGGACCAAATGCCATGATCTTCATTTTTTGAATATTGAGTTTGAAGCCAGCTTTTTCACTCTCCTCCTTCACCTTCATCAAGAGGCTATTCAGTTCCTCCTTGATTTCTGCTATAGGGTGGTGTCATCTGCATATCTGAGGTTATTGATATTTCTCCCAGCAATCTTGATTCCAGCTTATGCTTCATCCAGCCTGCATCTTGTACTCTGCTAAATAAGCAAGGTGACTGTATACAACTGTGACATACTCCTTTCCTCATTTTGAACCAGTCTGTTGTTCCATGTCCAGTTCTAACTTTTGCTTCTTGACCTGCATACAGATTTCTCAGGAAGCAGGTAAGGTGGTCTGGTATTCCCATTTTTTCAAGAATTTTCCACAGTTTGTTGTGATCGACACTGTCACAGGCTTTAGCGTAGTCACTGAAGCAGAAGTATTTTTATCTGGAATTCCCTTGCTTTTTCTGTGATCCAATGGATGTTGGATCTCTGGTTCCCCTGCCTTTCCTAAATCCAGTTTGAACATCTGGAAGTTCTCGGTTCATGTACTGTTGAAGCCAGATGAAGCCATCTCATCCTCTATCTTCCCCTTCCACACCTACCTTCAATCTTTCCCAGCATCAAGGCCTTTTCCAATGTCTGGTCTTCCCAGTTAGGTGGCCAAAGTATTGGAGCTTCAGCTTCAGCATCAGTCCTTCCAATAAATATTCAGGACTGATTTCATTCTTTAAAGTTTTATGTTATAGACGTTGTGAAAGGGAGAAGCCAATAAAATAGAATGCTGCAAAACAGATTTTCACAGTTGGTGTCCATGTTGATACCAACTTGATGTCCATCTGGACCCATAGGTGAGAATATATTTTTGATAAATATGTATACCAGTTTTTCTAGAGTACACAAGCCAAATTTCATGGTCTGTAGAAATAAAGTGACATTCTGAGCCCCTATCAATGAGTTAATATCATTTCAATTTTTCTCACTTGTCGTCTGATGCTCTGAGGCTCTTAAAGCAGGGCCAGAAGTCCCAGGACTAAATGCAACCTGATTTAATATGATCCAGGGCTGTGATTGAGAGATTAGTTTCTGTGCTTGCTTACTGTACCCTCTGGTTCCTTAAAAGTTCCTCTTTATTGGGGCAAGCTGAGGTAAGTTGAAACAAAATGTTGGAATAAAAATGGGAAACTACACTCACTGACACCCTCTTCTCTCAAATCTTACTCAGTAGGCATTGATTTTTATTATTACATACACATCTCTTTCATGCTACACTAAAGGGTGGATGAACTTGATGTAAGATGCTTAGAGTATAATGTGGTTGTGATGGAAGCCATGCTGCATCATGAAATGAACATGGACTTGGAATTCCAGCAGTTCTAGGAGTTGACTTCTGGTCCCGTGTTGTTGTGTGTTAGTCGCTCAGTCCTGTCTGACTCTTTGCAACCCCATGGACTGTAGCCCACCAGGCTCCTCTGTCCATGGAATTCTTCAAGCAAGAATACTGGAGTGGGTTGCTGTTTCCTTCTCCAGGGGATCTTTCTGATCTGTGGATCGAACCCAGCTCTCCTGCATTGCAGGCAGATTCTTTACCAACTGAGCTAGAGTTAAGTCTTGACTTCTGGTCCTGGCACACATTAACTACAAGACCTTAAGCAGGTATCTAAACCATGCCAAGACTTTATCTAGTTTTAAAATTAACAAAAAAAGTAATAGCACTAATTTTCTAGAGTAATAAGTTCCAGGGCTATAATTAAAATTTGTGTGTGTATTTTTGTTTAGAGGAGCATTCAGTAAAATATGTAAACAATTGGGTGATAATACTCTTTCTTTGTCCTTCCAAATTTGCTGTATTATATCTCCACCAAATAAAAAGGAAAAGGACAAAATTTGCATTGTCCTATGGAGTATGGAGTAGACTTCAGAGTCAGCAGGAGAGCTCCAAATGCAGTATTTGGTTGCAGTCTCAAAAGCCACAGACTAATCTGGGTTCATTTCCAAGGCAAATCATTCAACATTACAGTAATCCAAGTCTATGTCTCAACCAGTGATGCTGAAGAAGGAAAACCATCTCAAAGAAAAAGAAACACAAAAGGGGAAAGTGGTTGTCTGAGGAGGCTTTACAAATAGCTGAGGAAAGAAGAGAAGTGAAAGGCAAAAGGAAAAAGGGAAAGATATACTCAACTGAATGCAGAGTTCCAGAGAAAGCAAGGAGAAATAAGAAGACTTCTTAAATGAACAATGCAAAGAAATAGAGAAAACAATAGAATGGGAAAGACTAGAGATCTCTTCAAGAAAATTGGAGATATCAAGGGAATATTTCATGCAAGGATGGGCACTACAAAGGGCAGAAATGGTAAAGACCTAAGAGAAGCAGAAGAGATTTTTTTAAAAGGTGGCAAGAATGCACAGAAGAACTCTACCAGAAAGGTCTTAATGACTCAGCTAACTACAGTGGTATGGTCATTCACCTAGAGTTAGTCATCCTCAAATGTGAGGCCAAGTGAGCCTTAAGAAGTATTACTGTGCACAAAGCTACTGGAGGTGATGGAATTCAAGCTGAGCTGTTTCAAATCCTAAAATATGATGCTGCTAAAGTGTGGCATTCAATATGTCAGCAAATTTGGAAAACTCAGCAGTGGCCACAGGACTAGAAAAGGTCAATTTTCATTAATCCCAAAGAAGAGCAATGCCAAAGAATGTTCAAACTACCATACAGTTGTGCTCATTTCACATGCTAGCAAGGTTATGCTCAAAATCCTTCAAGCTAGGCTTCAGTAGTACATGAACTGAGAACTTCCAGATATACAAGCTGGATTTAGAAAAGGCAGAAGAACCAGAGATCAAATTGCCAACATTCCTTGGATCATAGAGAAAGCAAGGGAGTTCCAGAAAAACATCCATTTCTTCCTCCTTGACTCATCTAAAGCTTTGGACTGTGTGGACCACAACAAACTGGAAAATTCTGAAAGAGACGGGAATACCAGACCACCTGACCTGCCTCCTGAGAAACCTGTGTGCAGGTTAAAAAACAACAGTTAGAACTGGACATGGAACAACAGACTGGTTCAAAAGTGGGAAAGGAGTACAACAAAGTTATTTATTGTTACCCTGCTTATTTAACTTACATTCAGAGTAAATCATGCAAAATGCCAGGCTGGATGAATCACAAGCTGGAATCAAGATTGCTGGGAGAAATACCAACAGTCACAAATATGTAGATGATATCTACATATCATCACTCTAATGGTAGAAAATGAAGAGTAACTAAAGAGCCTCTTGATGAGGCTGAAAGACAAGAGTGAAAAAGCTGCCTTAAAACTCAGCATCCAAATAACTAAGATCATGACATCTGGTCCCATCACTTCATGGCAAATAAAAGGGGAAAAAGTGAAAATAGTGGCATATTTCATTTTCTTAGGCTCCAAAATCACTGTGGATATTGACTGCAGCCATGAAATTAAAAGACTCTTGCTCCTTTAAAGGAAAGCTATGATAAACTGAGATAGCGTATTAAAAAACAGAGACGTCTGTTTTCAGAGAAAGGTCTGTATAGGCAAAGCTATGGTTTTTCCAGTAGTCATGTATGGATGTGAGAGTTGGACCATAAAGAAGACTGAGTGCTGAAAAATTGATGCTTTCGAACTGTGGTGCTGGAGAAGACTCTTGAGAGTCTCTTGGACTGCAAGGAGACCAAACCCATCAATTATAAAAGAAATCAACCCTGAATATTCATTGAACTGATGATGAAGCTCTAATACTTTTGCCACCTGATGGGCAGAGCTGACTTGTTAGAAAGTACCCTGATGATGGGAAAGACAGAGGCAAAAGGAGAAGAGGAAAGCAGAGGATGAGATGATTAGACAGCATCACTGACTCAATGGACATGAATTTGAGCAAATTCCAGGAGACAGTGAAGGACAGGGGAGCCTGGCATGCTGCAGTCCATGAGGTCACAAAGAGTCAGACACAACTTAGTGACTGAACAACAACGACGAGGTAATTAAACTCTATCCGCTAAGTAAAATAAAGGAAGGTGGATGTCCTGAAATAGCACTTGTTAGTTGATGTGTTTGTGTCTTTTTGCTGCTGTAACAAATAATCGTTTTTAGTGACTTAAAATAGCACAATTTTTTAGTAACTGAAAGAGGATATAATTTAAATGGCTCGTGAACAGATCCTCAGAGTCACATTCCTGGATGAAATTTCTCATATGTCCAAATATCGCAATCTCCTGGCATAGAGGACTAGGGGAGCAAGGACCAGGGTAACTCATAGCAAGCAGTGGAATCATAGTCACTTGGGTTCTCACTGTAGAATGGAATAGAGTCGAAAGTTAAATGTTGTCACCATAACAATGAAGTGATTATAAAGATGATGGAATCATCAGCCTTCTCAATATGGTTTTGGTGAGCATACATAGGGAAACTTAAAGGCCATGGGCTTCCAGTGAACACACTTGGAAAACTGGAAGATCTCAATGATAGCTCTGAAAGAATGCTGTGTCTCCTAAAGTTTCAGGGTTTATCCTGTAATAGGACTACGGATCAACCCCAGGACAGATTATAGGGTTGCAGATGGAAGTCCTGGTAAGCCTCTAAAACTAAGATAAAGACACTACTAGGGAAGAGGTGGGACCCTGAAAAATAGGATAGAGACCTTTGGACTGACCTTGGCCAGAAGAAAATGTCTTGAACTTCTCCTAGATTGCCTTTGACTACTGAGGAACTTCTATAAAGCTGTTCAGTGACTACACTTTAGGCGTTAGCCTCCCAGACTGATGTCAGTGATGTTCAGCTGCAGGCCCTGTGACCTCTCACTATGTTCGGGGCAGTTCCAAGTTTTAAACAGAAGGGCTGGAAGAATTAAATAAACAGAAAGGTTCCTCAGAGTTGAGATGGTCTGTAGACCAAAAATTCGTTAAGACCTGAGCGGTCCATATGAACAGGAGCCTGGGGAACATGTGGCAGTGGATTCTAGGGTGTTTGAACAAGGGTGGGGGAGATGAGATATACAGCTCAGATGGCCAAATGCATTGCTATGGGCTTACCACCACAGAGCCAGGATCTGATGTGCTGGTTCAAGAAGTGGAACCCTGAGAAACTTACCCTCTGCAGGCCCAGCAGATCTAAGCATAATCTCAGTAATGGCCTAGATTTTGAAAAGTTGAAAAATTGAAATTTCCCTGAAACACTGGAGAGGTGTGAGTCTAAAGATTTGGGGAAATTGGAATGTTGGAATACTCTATTATTTGCAACCCGCTAAGCTAGTCTTGACTGTACTCCCTGGTAAAACCTGAAGGACATTCTCTTCACCAGGTGATTAATTGCATGTGTCTTCGACAATAAAAGGACATTTTTAGTTTTTAAACATAAAATTTTATAACTGTAAAACTTCCTTCCTGAGTCCTCTTGTAAAATCTTCAAATAGTGTTTGTTAGACCATTTCTCAAAGCAAGCTGTGAAAATAATATTACAATGCATGGGACTTATTTAGAATAACAGATAGGACAAGATTTAGAATTGATGGTCATAAGTTATGATACAAGTCAGCAGCCTTATATAAAAATAAGATGTCATTATTGTAATGTTATCCTCAAAAATAGATCCTTGGTAATGTCCTTTGACAGGATGAACTTCAACAGTTCAGATTCCAAAAGCCATGTATATTTAGATTTAGTCACTATAAATGAAAGGATTACTGTGAAAGCTCTGCTCTCTTCTTTTTACTTAATATAAGAATATTGAACAACTGTATATCAATTTACTTTCCAAAAGTAATTTTAGTATATATTATTCATGTTATATCACACTTTTGTTTGCATATTAATAAGCATATAGTTATAATTTAATGAATATTCATGATGGAAATCCTTATGCATCCATCACTCAGGTCAAGAAATAGTACACTACCAGCATCCTGAGGCTCCTTGTTTACACCTAACTGATTACAGTCATAACCCTTTCCTCAAAGTTAACCACTGTCCTAAATTTACCTTCTATTATTTCAAGGTTTGCTAGTTGTGTATGCAGTTTTTGTTGTTGTTCGGTCACTCACCCATGTCTGACTCTTTGCAACCCCAGGGACTGCAGCACACCAGGATTCCCTGTCTGCTATCTCCCTGAGTTTGCTCAGGCTCACTTACAATGAGCCGATGATGCCATCCAACCATCTCACCTTCTGTCTCCCCCTTCTCTTCCTGCCCTCAATCTTTCCCAGGATCAAGGTCTTTTCCAGTGAGTCGGCTTTTCCCAACAGGTGGCCAGAGTTTTGGAGCTTCAGCTTCAACATCAGTCCTTCTAATGAATATTCAGAGTTGATTTCCTTTAGGATTGACTGGTTTGATCTCCTTGCTGTCCAAGGGACTCTCAAGAGTCTTCTCCAGCACCACAGTTCAAAAGCATCCTTTCTAAAATTGATGCAATTTTAGGCAGTCTAATTCAATTTTGTCTGATTTTGCACTTTTTTTCTCCACAATTGACATTTTTAAAATATCAAGCTAAGAAACATTGCAAGTGTAGTAACTTAATGAAAGGGATATGTCCCACAATTAAATGAATTTAAATAAGGACTTTAATTTTGTTAAGTACAATGTACATAACAAGTCCTTAAATATTTTGGCTAAATAGGAGAGTATTTTTAATTTTAGAAATGTATGCTAAGATATTTGCAGTGCAGTATCAAGATGTCATTAATTTGCTATGAAATATTAGATAAAATGAGTATAAATATATACTTACATATTTTATATCATATATATATTTATCTTTTATTTTCACAAACCACAGTAGGGGAATAAAAGATTTTAGAGTAAATCATTGTCATCTTTGCCAACAGCTATTTTCTGCTTAAAACAGAACCTCTCTTTTGCTACCTCATCCTCATGGAGACTGAGGGAATGGCTGTGGGGCATCAGGTGAGTCCGTGACCACAGGCATCAGTTGTGAATTGGCATCGTCTGAAGGCAATGGCACCCACTCCAGTACTCTTGCCTGGAGAATCCCAGGAACGGGGGAGCCTGGTGGGCTGCAGTCTCTGGGGTCTCGGTCACGACTGAGAGACTTCACTTTCACTTTTCACCTTCATGCATTGAAGGAAATGGCAACCCACTCCAGCGTCCTTGCCTGGAGAATCCCAGGGACGGGGGGAGCCTGGTGGGCTGCCATCTATGGGGTCACACAGAGTTGGACACGACTGAAGCGACTTAGCAGCAGCAGCGGCGGCAATCCACTGAACCATAAGATCGGTTGTGCACAGCAGAGTCTATTATAAAGTGAAAGCTGAATACAGGGGCCAGGTCTGAGCAGATCCAGGAGGCAGAAGTGAATGGCATGACCGAGTGGCTCAGACCCCCCCGGTGCCTGTCGCTCACACTTGGCTCCCTTGCCCTCTGTCCACACCTGGTTCTTCCTGACAGGTTCCCTCTGGCTGGTGAAAGGAAGAAGGAAAAGCATGAGCCTGGTTACAGGTTTACCTTCCACATGCCAGGGCAAAACAGCCACTAGGCCACCCTCTCACTGGGGGCAGGGTGCAGTGATGGAGGGAAATTCTTCCAATGGGCAGAATTTAGGGTGGTGTATCTGTTAGCCACATGGCATTCGAGGAGAGAGGTCTAAGGTGCAAATATACACTTACTCGTAGACAGGAGCAGACACATTGACCTGCTACTCGTGGATAGCAACAAACTGGCCTATTGTCAGGAAAGATTTCTGGGGAAAAAGATGCGGCTGTTCTTCTCAGAGTGGCACAGGATATGAAGTTCCTCATGTCAGGCAGATGTATGCCTGGTTGCCAGTGTACCTGGCAATCACTTAGGAAGAGACCCTCAATAAGCAGGGGGACAAGACAGGTCTTTGTCTAGATGTCAGCCTCTTTTCTCAGCCACCTTCGAACCTACCTAACTAGATTTCCATACCACATGGTCGCAGCAGCTAGCATTGAGGCTGTGATAGTTTTCCCTCATCTGGTTACTGCTGTGCTGAATGTCTGGTCTTCTCGGACTGAACACTGATGCTGATGTTCTGTGGGACCATTTGCCCAGGGGAAAGCTGACCACCTAGTTCAGGTTAATTCTGCTCCACTCCTTCCATTGTGTAGAGTACATCACCTTATCCTTATAGGGAAGATGCATATTTCACAAGGAATTTGTCTTCTCTGCCTGTAAGTTTCTGATGGCATTACCATTTGCAGAGTAACAGAATGCCTGCTTTATTCAAGGCCATGGTATCCCATGCAGCATCATCTTTGACCAGGGAGTACATTTTATGGCAAAGGAAGTGAGGCTATTCTCGTGAAATGCATTGAATTTACCCTACCACCTTGTAGTACCTGGCTTAATAGAATGGTGAAGAGCCTGATAAAAACTCGTTTCGGGTGCCAGCTGAAATAGAGTATCTTGGACCATTTAGGAGTTGTCCTGTAGGATGAGATTCTTGCCTTAAACTAAAAAGCCAGCATATGATGCTTTCTCCACAGTCAGAATGCATCGAGGCAAGAGGAAGAAGTGGGAGTGGCCCCTCTCACTGTTATCACCTGGAATTCACTTCATTTTCTTGTTGTTTTAATCCCCATAAATGGTGAATTTGGAGGTCTATGCCCAAGGGGAGGAATACTTTCATAAGGAAACATAGTCATAGTCCTGATGAACTGAAAAATGAGACTACCCCATGACCATTTTGGGCTTTTAATGCTGATGAACCAACAGACTGAGAAATGAGTCACTTATGGGTTGGGGTAACTGACTGTAGTTTCAAGGAGAAACTGTAGCTCTGCTACAGAGTATGGGCAAAGACATTTGTGTTTGGAACCTAACAGAATGACTAGTGTCTCTTAATATTCCATGGCCCAGTAGTAGAGGGCGGTGGAAAATCAGGGCAGTCTGATGAATGATCATCATTGAGTACACTTCTTTCCTAAAAAACTGCATTCAGATGAGGTCCTGTTAGAAGTTGAGTGAAGCATGGCATGGGTGATTAAACAAGTAAAAGGCAGTCATAATTACCAATTTAGGTGTTGACTCCTGCACAAAGGTAGGGACTATAATTATTTCTTTTCCCTTTCCCTCACCCTCTTGTCTAATATGAAGAATGCTAGTAATACTAATATTTTAGATTTCAGATGGAAGTGTGACTAAATTAGCATCATTTTGTGATAATATGGGAACTAAAGGGAATGATGTGTATTCCTTGTGTTAAGGAACATAAACTTTTCACCCATTTGAAGAATAAGAACTGACTGAGAAGGGTGAAGGGCTGGATTTTGCAATCTACTTCTCATTTGCCATTTCAGAACAGTCTCTACCCTTCCCCTCCCTTCTCTGTGCCACAGGAAGCTGATCTATAAGAGTTACATAAACAAAGGACTGCTTAACCTCTAGCTTCCAATTGAGTTTGACCAGTGGGAAACCAGTAAGTGAACTGAGAACTTCCAGATGTTCAAGCTGGATTGAGAAAGGGCAGAGGAATGAGAGATCACCAATATCTGTGGGATCACAGGGAAAGCAAGGGAATCCCGGAAAAACATCTACTTCTGCTTTATTGACTATACCAAAGCCTTTGACTGTGTGGATCACAACAAACCGTGGAAAATTCTTAAAGACATGGGAATACCAGACCACCTTATCTGTCTGCTGAGAAACCTGCATACAGTCAATGCTAAAGGAAATCAATCCTGAATATTCATTGGAAGAACTGATGCTGAAGCCCCAATACTTTGGCCACCTGATGCAAAATACTGACTCACTGGAAAAGACCCTGCTGCTGGGAAAGATTGAAGGCAAAAGGAGAAGGAGTAGGCAGAGGATGAGATGGTTATTAGATAGCATCACTAACTCAATGGACATGAATCTGTACAAACTCTGGGAGACAGTGAAGAACAGAGAAGCCTGGCATGCTGTAGTCCATGGAATCACAAATAGATGGATGTAACTTAGTGACTGAACAACAGCAAGGACAATGGAGAATCCCAGTTGGAGATTGGAGGAGAAAAGGAAAGTAAGTTCATGGTATTTATTCCTCCAGCCGTTTCCATGCAGGAGGGAGCTATCTGGTTCCCTTTACCACCTTTCTCAAGAGTCATTCTACCTGCCTGTCTCTTTGTGAATGCTAGGAATCTCTTTCTCTACTAGGGATCTAGACTTGGCTGCAGTGTCATTGGACAAACCATGTCATAACCCAGAGCTTTCATGCTTTCCCTAACCCTGTCCTTGCCTTTGTAAATAGCTATTTTATAAATCCTCCTCCCATCACGCTGGTTTGGTGCCATCAGCTTCTTGCTGGTTTCTTGCAATGAGTGATGTCACAGCATGTTAGTATACTGATGAGTATGATCTGGTAGAGAAGGAAAACTTGATGATGAAGAAGAGAAAAAAGCTACTGACAAGAGAGAAGATTGTAGATAAGCATGGAAGAGAAGCCGCCACAAGTTTGGCCTTACTAAGGGGCAGGGAAAATTTATACATTGTAGCAGGATATGAGTGGGCTTCCCAGGTGGCTCAGTGGTAAAGAATCCACCCGCCAGTGCAAGAGATGCAAGAGATGGGGGTTCGATCCCTGGGTCAGGAAGATCCCCTGGAGTAGGAAACGGCAACCCACTCCAGTATTCTTGCCTGGAAAATTCCATGAACAGGGGAACCTGGTGGGCTACAGCTCATGGGGTCGCAAAGCGTTGGACACGACTGAGTGACAATGCACACACACAGAAGGAAGAAGGAAGCATCTGAGAGTAGAAGGGTAGGTAGGCTGCTGGACTTGTTAGGCAGGATGTAGAAACTGTCCTTTGGTTGTTTCTAATTCCTCAGTGAATTCATAAAGCTTAAGTTCATTCACAAAGACTTCCTAAACAGGACAAAAAGCAAAATTAACCATAAAGGAAAATCAATAACTTGAACATCATTAAAATTAGACTGGGGGAAAATTCTTAAAATATATATACACAGAAACTTTAAAGGATATATATCTAGAATATATGAAATAAGAAAAAGACAAATGACTCATTGAAAAATGGACAGAATTCTTGAACTGGTACTTGACAGAAAATGGTATTTAAATGGGTAAATACACATGGGAAAGTGCTCAATATTATTATTCTTCAAAGAAGTGCAAATTGAAATCACAGTGAAATACCACTACACTCAAATAATGATGGCTAAAATTTAAAAATGATAATAAGTGTCAGTGAAGAGTTGAGCTCAGCCTGGTAGAGTTTAGCCAGTTGAGTATTACAGAAGGATAGAGGCAGGTGAATTCAGGATATGGACCACAAAGTGACTGTGGTCACAGCATGGAGTCTGAGCAAGTGAGGCAGGTCGTGAGCAAGGAGGAGGGTGATGGACCGTGAACAGGTCAGTGGTGGGACTTCCTGCACCTGAAGAAGTTTTGGAGTCTTAGCACACTGCTTATACTCCGTGTTAAAAAATCTTCATCTCCTCATTTTGTCTCCGTGAACGGCACCTCAGGGAGACAATGTGTTTAGTCCAGTGTTTCCAGGATGTGTAGGGGGAGATATCCACAAAATGTTTTCTTGCCCTTGAGGATACTTCTGTTCCTGTTGAGTAGACGCATACCTTTGCAATATTAGATAGTGTAAACACAACACTAATCTTATTGTGCAATCATATATCTATGTAAGTTAAAGACACACACTTTGCAGAAAAGCAGATGCACCGGAGCCTCATTTCATGATGAAAGCGTGACAAGCTAATGGGAGGTGACTCTTGGAATGGTGAAACTGCCTTCACTACTCATTCCTTATAACGTAAACATTCACCTGATGTTAAAAAGTGAATGAATAATTTATATAATAAAGAAAGAGCTACTTTAATTATTGTTCTGAAGAGAGTCTCATGGTTGTTAGACAAGCTGCCAGACTAACATATTGGCTTTTAAATTATTTCACCCATTCAGCCAGGAAAATGGTTTTATGTGGCTTTTTTTCCCCCTTGAATACAATAAAGAATGAAAGATAGCCAGCCTGGCTCATGAATATATAATGAACAGTGACTAGTAGAGATGGGTCTGGTACCACCTCAAAGAGTAAATCAGCTATAAAGTATCCCCATGTTAATTTTCTGCTCAGCAAGGTGCCACAGTTATGAGTCTGAGGCCACATAGAAAGACTCTCATTCTTTGGGAAAGCTTGTGCCCTGGCAACCCACAGGGCCGGTGCAAATGGTGCAGTCTCAGTAGGTGTCACCTGTGGAGGGTAGGTGGCCTGGCTGCGGTGTTGATTATTTTCTGATTTCTTGATTTATTTTGCTCTCTCCCTCTAAAAAATCGTGTATGTGTTTGTGTGTGTGTTTAGCAGTGCTTCTGTGTTTTCTGTTTGTTTTGTTGTTTAGTCACTAAGTTGTGTCCAACTCTTTATGACCCCCATGGACTGTAGCCAGCCAGGTTCCTCTGTCCATGGGATTTTCCAGGCAAGAATACTGGAATGGGTTGCCATTTCCTTCTCCAGGGGATCTTCCTGACCCAGGGATCAAACCTGCATCTCCTGCATTGGCAGGCAGATTCTTTACCGCTGAGTCATGAGGGAAGTTCATCATCTCATATGAATAGAATTTTAAAGATGAAAAATGAAAAATTATTTTTCTTCTTGTGATAAGTACTCCTAGAATTAACTCTCAACATCTTCCCTACATACCATATAGCAGTGTTAACTGTAGTCATCATGTTGAACATTACCTCCCTAATAATTATTTATGTTATAACTGGAAGTTTGTATCATTTGACCACCTTCCTCTAACCTTTCTCCCCATACTGTCATTTTCTATGAGTTGTTTTTTTTTTTTTTTTTTTTTCAGATTCCACATATAAGTGAGGTCATACAATATTTGTCTGTCTCTGTTGGACTTATTTCACTTAACATAATGCCTTTAAATTCCATACGTGCTGTCACAAATGGTAGGATTTCCTCATTTTTTATGGTTGAGTACTTCATTTTATGTATATATCACAACTTTTTTATCCATTTATCCATCCATGGACACTTAGTGTTGTTTCCATTTGTTGGATATGGTAAATACTGCTGCTATGAATATGGGGATGTAGTTATCTCTTCAAATCAGTGGTTTTTTTTTTTCCCTTTGGATACATTCCCAGAAGTGGAAGTATTTACTAAGTCATAGGATTTTTATTTTTGTTACTTTTTTGAGGAATATCCATACTGCTTTCTATAGTGGATCCACCAATTTACATTCCCAATTAAAGTGCACAAGGGTTCCCTTTTCTATACACCCTTCCTAGGATTTGTTATCTCTTGTCTTTTTAATGATGGCCATTCTAACACATGTGAGGTGATACGTCATTGTGGTTTGATAAATTGTAAGGTTCATGGGCTGTACTGTGCTTAGTCGCTCAATCATGTCCAACTCTTTGCAACATCGGAGACTGTAGCCCACCAGGCTCCTCTGTCCATGGGATTCTTCAGGCAAGAATACTGGAGTGGGTAGCCTTTCCCTTCTCCAGGGGATCTTCCCAACCCAGGGATCGAACCTCAGGTCTCCCACATTGCAGGCAGATTCTTTACCTTCTTAATCACTCATCATATGTTATTCAGCAATACAAGGTTAGTACAAAGATATTTTCAACCACATATGTTTTCAGAGAGCATTCTACCCCATACCATATTCTGAAGGAAGCACTAAAGAAAGAAATCTCTTTGAATAAAAACAGAAATCTCAAGATAGAAGAAAGCAAACTTAGGGTCCACAGGGATGAGCATTGGGCCTTTCATTACAGGTGATGTAGACGACGGTTAATGTAAATATTACCGAGCTAGCCTGCTCTGTACAAATCTAAATTGTCTCAGCAAAATCCAGGGGATGAAGATGGGTGGTGGAGTATCAGCCTCTCTTCTTAAATGCTCACTTGGTCAGTGAGGGTAGGGATAGGAGAGCAGAGGAAAAAGTCTCCTAAGATTTTAGCTGAGCAGGTAGAATGAAGAGACGGTTCACTCAGCCAGTAAAAGTGAGGAAAGGAGAAAAGAAGGAACAGCTAAGCTTATTAAATAGTAAAAATAAGATAGAGGAAAGAAATCCATGTATATATTGGCTGTTGTAATAAATGAGAAGTGTTGAATCCCCCATCAAAAGACAGTTAGATTAGGTTAAAAATCCAGTACTTCTTTTATTTGTAATACATTTAAAACAAAATGATAGAGAAGTGTAAGATTAAACAAAGATATATAAAACAAATGCATACTCAAAGAAAAGTGAAACAAACCTGATGTCATAAAAAGACCTTCAAACCCAAAGGCATTTAGTGAGACAAAGAGGGATGTTATGTGGTGATAAAAGTCACAGTCCACAAAGAATATAAAATGACCATAAACCTGAATCATCAAATAAGAACTGTTAAGTGTATAAAGCAAAAATTCTTCAAAATACAAAGTTGTGAAGATGGAAACAAAATGATATCTCTTAATATATGTCCCTTTGAATTTAATGAATCAAAGAAGGGAAGAATTTACATTTTACAAAAAAGATGTATATCTACATGTTTATAATTATTGAAGAGATAAGAACATAGGATAAATGTGGGACTTTGTACAGCAAAATAAAATATACTTTCCATGCTCATGTTTCATGTTGACTTTTTTAGACTGATTGTGTACTTGGATAAATAAAGCTTCATAGATTTTAAAATTTAGAAATTTTACAGACTCTATTATTTAAACATAATTCAGATGTTTAACTATGTGAAAAGTAAAAATTCACTGTTAAAATGTCTGTATCAAAGAGGAAATCAAAGCTGAAGTCAAATATTATCTAAAAATTTTCAAAAATAAAAAGTCTTTCAACTAAGACTAGTAGAACATAACTAAAGCTACACACAGAGGAAATTTTATGGCCTTAAAACATTTATATTAATTGGAAAGGAGAGGCTGAAAATAAACTAATAGATTATCTAATGATTAAACATCTTTCTACTTCTGGGATAGCACAACTTTATCATAATGTTTTTTTGTTTGTTTGTTTCTTTGGTTAACTAACATTTTGTTTAGAATATTTATATATATTTTCTTATTAAATATGATCAATTTTTATTTTTATAGTATGTCACATTTTTATATCAGATTTATACTTGTCTTATAAAATGAGTTAGATTGTATTCTTTCTTTTTTCTCCTTGTTAAAAGTTTAAGCTTGTTATTATTATTTCTGTAACTATTTCTATTAACTATAGTGTTTAGTAGCACTTGAGCATAAAGCTGTGTAGGTCTGATGCTGTCTTTGTGCGAAAATGTTTACTACTGATTCAATTTCTCAAGCAATTAATGATTTTTAATTTTCTTCTTAAATCAGTTTGGTAATTTATATTTTCCTGGGAATATGTGTATTTCATTTATATCTTTAATGTGTTGATGTAAAGTTGTTCATAATATGCTCTTATCTTTTAAATCTGTGTTCCATCTAGAGTTCTCTCTCCCCTTTACTTATTGATATTGTCTATTTATATCTCCTTTTTTTCTTGATTAATCTTGACAAATAATTTTTAAACTATGCTTTTCAAAGCACAGACTTTAATTTTGTTGATCCTTTCTATTATATGTTACTATTTCATTTTATTTATTTCTGATATCATTATTTCACTTCTACATCATTTGGGATTTTTGCATTTTCTTTTTCTAACTATGTGAAATGTTAGAAAAAGACTTCACTTCTAGTATAATCAATTATAGGTGTAATTTTCATCTGAGCATCACTCTGTCTGTAACTGCAGCTACAACCCATAGTGTTTTTTAACATTATGCTGTATTTTCACTCTCCTCCTCTCTCCCCCCAGTCATACAGAAACAGTCTTGATACACATACATATATCTGCATACACAAAACCCTCAATTTCTTATGGTTCAATCATAATATGTAAAAATATATGTTCAGTCATAGAAAATTTTAATTTTGTGTTCACATTAGTCAAATTTCTAAGAGTGAATCCAAAAGTCTGTTTAATTGGGTGTTAGTATATATGTCCTTTATATAAGCTCATGTCCTTCTATAATGATTGCACAGTGATAAAATGTTTTTCTTGCTTGCCCTGGTTTTAATTTTGTTGTTGGAATTGATACATTGCTTTACTAATTTGCATTTTAGATCAGTTTCTGATTTTATAAAGGAATATTTCACAACATTCAACATTCACATCTTCTTTGCTTTGCATTCCCTCTAATGGTACCCTATAGTGAATAATTCAAACAGTGGAAAAACCAAGCAACCTTTACTGGGTATTTTTAAAAAATGTAATGTTCCATTATCTTAGCCAGATTAACACTACTTCACAGAATCACGTGTCAACATTGCCAATTTAAGGACTTATTTTGCTAACAAAAGTTATTTTTTAAAATGCTGCTTAAAGGATTTGGATGCAGTGTAATATGTATATACATTTCTCCCTTAATTTCATTTGCAAGAATGACTCATTTATGGCAACAGACAGGACCACAGAGCCACACTTACAACATGGTAGTGTAACACGAAGGACAGATTAGATAGTGGTGACTTCTCCTTTCCATACCCTAGGCACCTGCTAGTGCTTCCTGACCTTACTTGCCGTGGGTGGATTGCTTTGAGTCTAATTTATAGCAAAACAGTAATATAATTTCTTATAAACATCTGAAGCTAACACATGCCAGTTGTATTTCCTTAAATAATAACATAGTCATGACATCTCTGTGTTGATTAAACCCTAAGCCTCAGAGCAGAATTACACTTCTCCAAATTTTCTCAGTTTCTCAGCTGATTTTCTTGGGATCTGACATTTGGAAAAATTTTCACATCCTCCTGGAAATGCTGCAGAATAACTGCTCTGTGGATAGACTGCCTTTGTGTTTACCATGCTGAACATTCTGTCCCTTCTACAGGTCTGGCCTTCCTCCTGGGATCATTATTCCTCTGTCATGGGGCTTCTTTTCTCTAGTGAGGGACTGCCGATAATGAAAATGTCTTTATTCAAGCTCCTTCTTTTTTTTTCCCCCAAGTTTTGCCAAATAGTATTTATTTAATTTTTTTTCTTGATGTTTTGGACCGAGTTTCAGTATTTCTGGTTTTGTTTTTTGCAGGGGGGGGGGGGTGGGCTTGAATGATAATATTAATAGGTATTCAATTCTAGTTTGATGGTTACCATTTTAAAAAATGTTTACTTTCAGTTGTGCTGCGTCTTCATTGCCGCGCGGGCCTTCCCCAGCTGCAGTGAGGATGGAGGGGCGCCCCTCTAGCTGCGCCGTGCGGGCCTCTCGCTGCTGCGACCCGTCTCGTGGAGCGCAGGCTCCAGGGCACGTGAGTTTCAGTGGTGCGGCACGTGGGCTCCGGGCGTCCCGCACAGCCTCACAAGCTGTGGTGCACGGGCTTTATTGCTCCACGGCGTGTGAGATCTTCCGGGACCAGGGATCGAACCCATGTGGCCTGCAAAGACAGGAGGACTCTACCACTGAGCTCCCCGGGGAGTCTGATAGCTGCTTTCCTGTCATCATTTTAAAGCCATTCTTTTCTTAGGTCTTGCATTGCTTTTGCTGGGAAATCAACTCCTCTTAGTGCTGATTTCTCTGGATGGACAGTGACCTGCCCTGGCTTAGACAGAGGGGCGGTTACAGCATAGCTGTAGCTGACTAAAAGAATTACTGTTGACCTTGGGTCAGGTCCCAGAAAAATGAAAAAGATCCCATATATCTTTGAGTTTTACCTCCTTGTAAGGAGCAAATTGTAGGAGCCCAGAAGTTTGAATTCACTACTATACAAAAAATTCAGAGAGTGTTATTATTTAAGGAAATAGAACTAGCAAATGTTAGCTTCAGATGTTTATAGGAAATTATATTACTGTTTTGCTATAATATAGGTAATAATTACATATGTTAGAGAAGGGTTTTTATTCTATTTTATTTTAAAATTCTGTGTTCTTTACTTCTTTAGTCAGAGTACATAAAAAAAGAACTTGAATAAATTTTCTATCAAAATTAAAATATATGGCAAATTTTCTAAAATTTTCATGTAAATTATCTTGGAAAATGGCCCTGGGAAAACTTTCTTAAATGCGTTTTTTTTTCCTACATTATAATTTCCTCCACTATTTTATCTATTTTTCTTTCCAGATGGCTATTATTTAGATAGTGAGCATCCTAAATGCCCCCTGTTTTCTTTTTTTTTTTATTTTTATTAGTTGCAGACTAATTACTTTACATCATTACAGTAGTTTTTGTTATACATTGAAATGAATTAGCCATGGATTTACACGTATTCCCCATCCCAGTCCCCCCTCCCACCTCCCTCTCCACCCGATCCCTCTGGGTCTTCCCAGTGCACCAGGCCCGAGCACTTGTCTCATGTACCCAACCTGAGCTGGTGATCTGTTTCACCCTAGATAATATACATGTTTCAATGCTGTTCTCTTGAAACATCCCACCCTCGCCTTCTCCCAGAGTCCACAAGTCTGTTCCATACATCTGAGTCTCTTTTTCTGTTTTGCATATAGGGTTATCGTTACCATCTTTCTAAAGTCCATATATATGTGTTAGTATACTGTAATGGTCTTTATCTTTCTGGCTTACTTCGCTCTGTATAATGGGCTCCAGTTTCATCCATCTCATTAGAACTGATTCAAATGAATTCTTTTTAATGGCTGAGTAATATTCCATGGTGTATATGTACCACAGCTTCCTCATCCATTCATCTGCTGATGGGCATCTGGGTTGCTTCCATGACCTGGCTATTATAAACAGTGCTGCGATGAACATTGGGGTGCACGTGTCTCTTTCAGATCTGGTTTCCTTGGTGTGCATGCCCAGCAGTGGGATTGCTGGGTCATATGGCAGTTCTATTTCCAGCTTTTTAAGAAATCTCCACACTGTTTTCCATAGTGGCTGTACTAATTTGCATTCCCACCAACAGTGTAAGAGGGTTCCCTTTTCTCCACACCCTCTCCAGCATTTATTGCTTGTAGACTTTTGGATAGCAGCCATCCTGACTGGCGTATAATGGTACCTCATTGTGGTTTTGATTTGCATTTCTCTGATAATGAGTGATGTTGAGCATCTTTTCATGTGTTTGTTAGCCATCTGTATGTCTTCCTTGGAGAAATGTCTGTTGAGTTCTTTGGCCCATTTTTTGATTGGGTCATTTATTTTTCTGGAGTTGAGCTGGAGGAGTTGCTTGTATATTTTTGAGATTAATCCTTTGTCTGTTGCTTCGTTTGCTATTATTTTCTCCCAATCTGAGGGCTGTCTTTTCACCTTGCTTATAGTTTCCTTTGTTGTGCAAAAGCTTTTAAGTTTCATTAGGTCCCATTTGTTTATTTTTGCTTTTATTTCTGAAATTCTGGGATGTGGGTCATAGAGGATCCTGCTGTGATTTATGTCGGAGAGTGTTTTGCCTATGTTCTCCTCTAGGAGTTTGATAGTTTCTGGTCTTCCATTTAGATCTTTAATCCATTTTGAGTTTATTTTTGTGTATGGTGTTAGAAAGTGTTCTAGTTTCATTCTTTTACAGGTGGTTGACCAGTTTTCCCAGCACCACTTGTTAAAGAGGTTATCTTTTTTCCATTGTATATCCTTGCCTCCTTTGTCGAAGATAAGGTGACCATAGGTTCGTGGATTTATCTCTGGGCTTTCTATTCTGTTCCATTGATCTATATTTCTGTCTTTGTGCCAGTACCATACTGTCTTGATGACTGTTGCTTTGTAGTAGAGTCTGAAGTCAGGCAGATTGATTCCTCCAGTTCCATTCTTCTTTCTCAGGATTACTTTGGCTATTCGAGGTTTTTTGTATTTCCATACAAATTGTGAAATTATTTGTTCTAGTTCTGTGAAAAATACTGTTGGTAGTTTGATAGGGATTGCATTGAATCTATAGATTACTTTGGGTAGTATAGCCATTTTGACAATATTGATTCTTCCAATCCATGAACACGGTATATTTCTCCATCTGCTTGTGTCCTCTTTGATTTCTTTCATCAGTGTTTTATAGTTTTCTATGTATAGGTCTTTTGTTTCTTTAGGTAGATATACTCCTATACTACATTTCAAAAAAAAATTGCTGTCTAGAAAATATACTTTTTTATGTGTGTTAGTATTTGATATTCTGCAAAATATCATTTACTCTATACTATATTTTTCATGTTTACTAGGAAAGAGTGTTTATCTCTTTTAGAAAGGGTGAAAAATGTAGTTTTATTTCACCATCTATTCATTTTTGAGGAGAATAAATTTTGTGTGTGTGTGGCAAGTTTAGTATTTATTTGCAGGATTGGCTAAGTATTTAAAATGAAAAATGTTGGTATGATGAGTGTTTTCTCTTTTTAAGATGTGGATGATTTTGAGGTACAAAGTAGCAGTAATATTACTACTTATATGACTGTGGAAACAGAATCAAGTTGCTGTCCTAAGATAATGAAATGGAGTGTAATAGCATTAATTTGTTATGATCCAGCACATACTTACTCATTTTTAAACTAGGTGTTGTGAATCCACTCTACTTGCATTAGGTACATGGCAGACATGGCAATTAACAAGAGAACCCCTACCCTCATGAAGTCTATAGCTTATCAGGGAAGGTGAATAATGAACAAGTATTAACTGTTGCACTTCATACAGTTGTATCTTCTAGAGCTGGTATTAAAGTTTCCAAATAATTCAGATTCTACAAAATTACTTAATAAACCAACATTTATTGGGATAAGCTAAGTTATGATGAATTAGCAAGAACAAGAACAACAAATGTTCCTCAGTGACTTGAAACAGCAAATTTGTATTTCTCACTTAAGCTAGATATCCACAGTTGATTGACAAAAGGCATCAGTTCATTTTAGTTTGATGGAGGCAAAACCATCTTATAATGCTGCTATTTCAACTGGAGTTATTTAGGGTGCAATTTAGTAGAGGGAGAGAGAGGTAGAAATTTCTTGCACTGGCAATTAAATGCTTCTGCCCCAAAGGGAAGGGGCATATGTTATTTTGCCCCATCTGTTATTTTCATTCAAATTTCACATAGCCACATAATTTCATGGTATCAACTGTGTTCAGTGGACCATTAACAAGTGAGATAATCTCAAACTCTCAATCAATCATGGCATTAAGATCAAAGTCCTGGATCTCTGAATGATACAAAGTATTCTTCATATTAAAGGATAATGTGTAGTGGTTGTCAGATTCAGCTGTGGTTACTATTGATTCTAAGAATTCTGAAATAAAAACAGAAGTTACCTCCCCTGACCTCATGCCACATACTCAATATATAATGGTGGGATAAAAAAGGATAACAATAGTAAACAACCCCATTTGTGATGAGAAAAAATGAAAGACACACAGTAGTGTTCTTCGTACCTTTTCTGAAATCCACTGGCATATATGGTCAGGGCCACATACTCTAGGAGTGAGGACTGCTCATTAATAAGGCCCTGAAATTACTCTTAGGAAGAGATCCCTTGCTCATTGTTGTCTATGGCCCTTAGCTCTGTCCTAAAAGTGACATATTCCTGAGGATCTTTATAGGTTACCATTTGAATTGGGAAGTTGTGGTTCATGAACTGGGTTTTCTGAGGTGAAATTAAAATAATGTTTAATGAGACTGAATTTACTTGGCTGGGAATTGGCAGGACTTGAATCACGAACTGGTTTAATCAGTTAATTTGAAGTTGGCCTTCCAACCAAACATGGATATAACACTGGTATCATTCATTTATTCAACAAACATTTACTGAGAGCCTGCATTGTATTGGTTGCCATCCTAAGATATATTAGTGATCAAAAGAGGCAAAGATTCCTATCCTTGTACAACCTGTATCCTATGTACAAGGAAAGTGTTAGTCGCTCAGTCTGAAGGTAATGTTCCCTCTCTCATCAGTTCAGTTCAGTTGCTCTGTAGTGTCCGACTCTTTGCAACCCCATGGACTGCAGCACGTCAGGCTTCCCTGTCCATCACCAATTCCTGGAGCTTGCTCAAACTCATGTCCATTGAATCAGTGATGTCATCCAACCATCTCATCCTCTGTCGACCCCTTCTCCTCCTGCCTTCAATCTTTCCCAGCATCAGGGTCTTTTCCAATGAGTTAGTTCTTCGCATCAGGTGGCCAAAGTATTGGAGTTTCAGCTTCAGCATCAGTCCTTCCAAAGAATATTCAGGACTGATTTCCTTTAGGATGGACTGGTTGGATCTCCTTGCAGTCCAAGGGACTCTCAAGAGTCTTCTCCAGCACCACAGTTCAAAAGCACCAATTCTTCTGCACTCAGCTTTCTATTATGGTCCAACTCTCACATCCATACATGACTATTGGAAAAACCATAGTCTTGACTAGACGGACCTTTGTTGGCAATGTCTCTGCTTTTCAATATGCTGTCTAGGTTGGTCATAGCTTTTCTTCCAAGGAGAATAAATTAAAGAATAAATTAAAAGAAATGTCTTTTAATTTCATGACCACAGTCACCATCTGCAGTGATTTTGGAGCCCCCCAAAATAAAGTCTGTCACTGTTTCTGTTGTTTCCTTATCTATTTGCCATGAAGTGATGGGACCAGATGCCATGATCTTAGTTTTCTGAATGCTGAGTTTTAAGCCAACTTTTTCACTCTCCTCTTTCATGTTCATCAAGAGGCTCTTCAGTTCCTCTTCACTTTCTGCCATAAGGGTGGTGTCATCTGCATATCTGAGGTTATTGATATTTCTCCCAGCAATCTTGATTCCAGCTTGTGCTTTATCCAGCCCCACATTTTGCATGATGTACTCTGCATATAAGTTAAATAAGCAGGGTGACAATATACAGCCTTGACATACTCCCTTCCTGATTTGGAACCAGTCAGTTGTTCCATGTCCAGTTCTAACTGTTGCTTCTTGACCTGCATACAGATTTCTCAGGAGGCAGGTAAGGTGGTCTGGTATTCCCATCTCTTGAAGAATTTTCCACAGTTTGTTGTGATCCACACAGTCAAAGGCTTTAGCATAGTCAATAAAGCAGAAGTAGATGTTTTCCTGGAACTCCCTTGCTTTTTTGATGATCCAGTGGATGTTGGCAATTTGATCTCTGGTTTCTCTGCCTTTTCTAAATCCAGCTTGAACATCTGGAAGTTCACAGTTCATGTACTGTTGAAGCCTGGCTTGGAGAATTTTGAGCATTATTTTGCTAGCATGTGAGATGAGTGCAATTGTGCAGTAGTTTGAGTGTTCTTTGGCATTGCCTTTCTTTGGGATTGGAATGAAAACTGACCTTTTTCAGTCCTGTGGCCACTGCTGAGTTTTCCAGTTTTTCTGGCATACTGAGTATAGTGCTTTCACAGCATCGTCTTTCAGGATTTGAAATAGCTCAACTGGAATTCCATCACATCCACTAGCTTTGTTCATAGTGATGCTTCCTAAGGCCCACTTGACTTCACATTCCAGGATGTCTGGCTCTAGGTGAGTGATTACACCATTGTGATTATCTGGGTCATGAAGATCTTTTTTGTACAGTTCTTCTGTGTATTCTTGCTACCTCTTCTTAATATTTTCTGCTTTTGTTAGGTCCATACAATTTCTGTCCTTTATTGAGCCCATCTTTGCATGAAATGTTTCCTTGACATCTCTAATTTTCTTGAAGAGATCTCTAGTCTTTCCCATTCTATCATTTTCCTCTATTTCTTTGCATTGATCACTGAGGAAGGCTTTCTTTTCTCTCCTTTGCTATTCTTTGGAACTCTGCACTCAGATGTGTATGTCTTTCCTTTTCTCCTTTGCCTTTAGCTTCTCTTCTTTTCACAGCTATTTGTAAGACCTCCTCAGACAACCATTTTGCCTTTTTGCATTTCTTTTTCTTGGGGATGGTCTTGATCACTGCCTCCTGTACAATGTCACGAACCTCCATCCATAGTTCTTCAGACACTCTGTCTATCAGATCTAATCCCCTGAATCTGTTTGTCACTTCTACTGTTTAATTGTAAGGGATTTAGGTCATATCTGAATGGTCTAGTGGTTTTCCCTACTTTCTTCAATTTAAATCTGAATTTGGCAATAAGGAGTTCATGATCTGAGCCACAGTCAGCTCCTGGTCTTGTTTTTGCTGACTCTATAGAGCTTCTCCATCTTTGGCCACAAAGAATATAATCAATCTGATTTTGGTGTTGACCATCTGGTGATGTCCATGTGTAGAGTCTTAAGTCGTTGGAAGAGGGTGTTTGCTATGACCAGTGCATTGTCTTGGCAAAGCTCTGTTAGCCTTTGACTTGCTTCATTCTGTACTCCAAGGCCAAAATGCCTGTTACTCCAGGTGTTTCTTGACTTCCTACTTTTGCATTTCAGTCCCCTATGATGAAAAGGACATCTTTTGGGGGTATTAGTTCTAGAAGGTCTTGTAGGTCTTCATAGAACCATTCAACTTCAGCTTCTTCAGCATTACTGGTCGGGCATAGACTTGGATTACTGTGATATTGAATGGTTTGCCTTGGAAACGAACAGAGATTGTTCTGTCATTTTTGAGATTGTGCCCAAGTACTGCATTTCAGACTCTTTTGTTGACTAGGAGGGCTACTCCATTTCTTCTAAGGGATTCTTGCCCACAGTAGTAGATATAATGGTCATCTGAGTTAAATTTACCCATTCCTGTTCAATTTAGTTCACTGATTCCTCTCTCACAATTTTCCCTTTTTACTCTTTCTGGCTATCCCAAGATTCTTGAGTAAGCTAGCTGATCAAGAGGGTAATATTAATACTTTGATTGGCTAATTGACCCATGTTCAGACATTGGGCCTAAGTATGAATAACAACTTTTTTAGAACTTAAAAACATTTAGTGTTTTTTAAATATTCAATGCAGATTAATGAGTGTGTTTTAAGTCACTTTAGTCTTGTCCGACTCTTTGTGACCCCATGAACTGTAGCCCACCAGGTTCCTTTGTCCATGAGACTTTTCAGGCAAGAATACTGGTGTCAGTTACCATTTACTTCTCTAGGGGAGCTTCCTCCTCCAGGGATTGAACCAGGGTTTCCTGCGTTGCAGGCAGACTCCTAACCGTCTGAGCCCCCAGAGATGTCGTGTCCAGGGAGGGCTCCGGGTCGGTGTGGATAATTCATGTAAAGCAGTTTGCATAGGTTTTCTGGAAAGAAAATTTCCCACTTGTTAGATAAAAATTTTTGATTAGTTCCCCTTGTCTTTCTGACAAACAACATTTCTGTCCTGGTAAGCATTTCTTCCCTCTGGGTGCCCTGTTCTCAGCTGATACTACACACGTCGGATCTATGAGTATACTGGAAACCATCTGGTCCAAATGTCTTATTCTGCAGACAGGACAGTTGAGGGCTGGACATTTAAAGAAGCTTGGTTTACATCTTCAGAGTGACTGACTGCCTTTGTCAGATGTAAGATTAATAGTAACAGATTTCGCCTGAAAAGCAGATGAAAATAAAATAAAGTCATTCCTTCACTTCCCTTCCCCCTA
This sequence comes from Odocoileus virginianus, assembly GCF_023699985.2. Taxonomy (NCBI): domain Eukaryota; kingdom Metazoa; phylum Chordata; class Mammalia; order Artiodactyla; family Cervidae; genus Odocoileus; species Odocoileus virginianus. Next base: position 2,333,585 of record NW_027224265.1, read on the forward strand.
CCTCAGTGCATGATGTTCCAACACTTGAGTCTTCCAATTGATGTTTACTTGTGGTATATCTCTACGCGGAAGATGTAGCACTCACACCAGTCAGAAAGGGTTTTGTTGAAAGCAATAACAAACACCAACACAGCAGTGACTTAAAGCAGACACTGATTTCTCTCTCCTAGAAAAGACATGCAGAGATAGGCTGCTCAGGGGTGGTGAGCCAGCAATCTGCATGTTTCAGGTCTTTCTTGCTCAGCTCTCCACCATCCCTGGCGTGTGGCCCTTGTCCTCCTGTCCAGGTTGGCTTGTCTGTCCATCATATCTCTATTCTAGATAGCAGGATTTTGGAAAGAGAAGAAAGAGGTGAAATATGAATGTTACTGAGTCAATGTCAGTCAAGTGTGATCAGAAAAGCAGGACTAGTAAGAGTGAAGTAGAATCAGGGATTTATTTGAGGGACTTGACCTTCCAAACTGTGGGGATGGGTTGAACTGTTTCTGCTCTGCTGTGCTGATTTTGTGTATAGGCCCTGAGCCTGAGGATAGCAGGGCAGGCCATCTGAAAGATGGACGTGTTCATGGTCAGTTTTATGTGTCCCCTCAGTAAGGCTGCCACCCCCAGTCATTCAGCCAGGTGCTGTGTAGGGATTTTGTATTTGTGACTGAAGTCTATCATCAGTTCAAGTAAGGAAGATTATCTTTGGTATTCTGGGTAGGACTGATTCCATCCGTTGAAAGGCAGAACCGAGACTGCCCAAAAGAAGCGATTCCACCTTTGGGCTTCAGCTTCCCTTCATGTCTGTGAGGTCCAGCCTGCCCTTCCTGATGGCCTGCCTAACAGACTTGGGATAACCTAGCCGGCTTTCAGTGTAAGCCAGTTCCTCATAATGACTCTTAATTTGTATCTCCTGCTGGTTCTGTTTCTCTGGCAGAACACTGATGGCACAGACTTGGTGGGAGAAACAAGGATGCCCTGGAACCCACACGGATGATGTAGAACCTGCTCTCATCTTTAACTGCCTCCAAGCCTCCAGCTGAAATGAGGCTGGTGAAAAGCTGGCACCCTTTGTCATGCAGCTCACCCACCTTGTCCAGGAGCTAGAGAAGCAGCGGGATCCAGCAGGGAGGGGGCTGCGGCAGGCCCAGCTGCTCTGTCATGCTGACAGGACCAGCCAGCGGATCTGTGCCATGCTGCGCCAGCTGCAGGGGCACCCGACTTTCCTGTGACCTTCCTAGTGTGGCCAGCAGCCGCTGCATTCGTGCCTCCCTGACCTTGTGGGAATGTCTCCTGTGCCCGTCCTAGTCCAGGACCAAGCTAGAGGAGGGGGGCCTGGGAAACACTGCTCCGGTTTAGCTAGGCTAACACAGTACAAAACCACCACACCAAGGTATCTCTGGGGAGGTTTCTTGGAAGCTCCCAGATGCCGGTTTATTTTATAGCTCCTTGGCCGGATTGTGCAGAGTGTATTTGGCTGCATGTCTCAAAATAACAGGTTCTCTTCTTTTGAAAGGGAGGATGAGCTTGGGGTTGCTAACTAATCCTTTCAGTCAGAGGACTATTCTTTACAGGACACAGTTCCTACCTTCTGAAGCCTAATTTTTAGGAGGGGAAATAATATATTGTACAAACCTGTGTGTTAAGCTTCGTAAACAGAAATACTTCCCTTCATCAGTTCAGTTCAGTTCAGTCCCCCAGTCGTGTCCGATTCTTTGCGACCCCATGGACTGCAGCAGGCCAGGCTGCCCTACCAACTCCCGGAGATTGCTCATGTGTCCATAGTATCGGTGATGCCATCCAACTATCTCATCCTCAGTCGTCCCCTTCTCCTCCTGCTGTCAGTCTTTCCTAGCATCAGGGTCTTTAACACTGAGTCAGTTCTTTGCATCAAGTGGCCAAAGTATTGGAGCTTCAGCATCAGTCATTCCAATGAATATTCAGGACTTCCCCTTCATGGTCCCTTGGAAAACATGGGGTGTTTTTATGTTAAAACAAAACAAAACAAAAAACAAAACCCATTCATACACAAAGTATTATTCCCAGGACAGCAGTGAAGCACTCTAAGCAGGTGATTCTTTACCCTAGGTGTCAGAGGGTATCTTCTATAGATTAGCAGCAGCACTTCTTAAAAGCCTTGAGGGGATGCTTTCTTTCTCAGGAAGAAGAAAATGCAGGGTCAGTGACCAGGGACTTCAGTAAATGGAATGCCTTTGGGGATCTGCTTTAGTACAATGCAAAGGAAATCATGGATTTACGTAGATAAAAATGCCTCTTTGTGTGTACAAATTCAACCAAATCAACTCTAGTTCATATATTATGTAATGTCTATGGAGCTTTACCACAGGCCAGGCACTGGTCTAAGCAATGTAAGGAGACTAACACATGAAATCTCACTAGAACCTCATGGAGTATTTACTATCAGTATTATTCATATTTTACAGATAAGGAAGTGCAGCACACAAGTAAAGTAAATTCAGCAAGAGCATATAAACAGTGAAGGTGAACTCAAGGCTGATACTCTGGAGACCTTTTCTTATATTTCCCCGATGCACTCCTGCGTCCTGACTCATCCCAGAAATAATACATCCAGTACCCTCTCTGTTCTAACTAAGGCAGGAAAGTGAATACAGGAAAAAGTGTTTCAGCAAAAACAAAGACTTAGAGCAAGAGTTTCCCCGCAGCCTACAGATAACTGCAAAATTAATTACATGCCCTATTTTAGGATCGTTCTCATTAAATACAGTGAAATAAATAGTAACCGCTTACTATTTGGGGATCAGTTTTAAAGGAAAAACCCTGAAACTGAAAGGGAAGAAGAGGTGAGGCTGGATGGGGTTAGCACCCCCAGTCAGAACTGGAGGAGTGCCCTGTGACGGGGCCCATGCGCCCCCCACGCCTAGCGGACAGACAGAGCCCCCCGGTAAAGGTCTGTGAGGGCAGATGTTTGAAGCCCCTGTGAAGCACCCAGGAGTCCTCTGGGTAGTTGCACAGGCCGGGCGCTCCAGAACCGTTTGGGAAGGGGTACTGGAGAAGGCAATGGCACCCCACTCCAGGGTTCATGCCTGTAAAATCCCATGGACAGAGGAGCCTGGCAGGCTACAGTCAGTCCGCGGGGTCGCAGAGTCGGACACGACTGAGCGACTTCATCTTCACTTTCACTGGAAAGAAGGGGCTTGGGAGGCAGGTATCAGTTTAGGGCCTTGCAGACTGCGCACTGTGCTCCCTGTTAGGCTAAAGGCAGGACTCAGAGCCGCGGATGTTGCTTTCTCCTGTGTCACCAGTATCCACTGCGGCGAGGAACCCGGACATGACACCGTAACTGGCCTGTTTTTTTAATGGGGGGAGGGGTGTCATTGTGGGATTTGACCCAGAAACCAGCCAGAGGTGTGTATCATGTTGACAGCCAGCTCTGAGACCTCCGGTAGGCAGGCAATCAGATAGCAGCGGATATGATTCTTCATTGACCTTGAAGACACTTCGAACCTGTGGTGACCATGTGACTGACAGGTTAAAAACCCAGACAGGTTGAGTGTTGCAGAAAATATGAAATGAGCCTGAAGCCTCATGGAGGAATTTCTTTTTTTTCTAGGCAGTTGATAACAAAAGGTCCCCAGCATGATAAACTGCCTGCCTGCAATTCACCTGTCTCAAAATCCTCTTGGCGCTCTTAAAAATAAATAAAATTGGAAATGGAAATGTGTGAAAACGTACTGAACAGTAGCAATCAAGATCCCGAAGGCTAGAGACATTTATGCCATTCACAGAATTCAGGAAAACAGCCTGTCTGTGGAAGGCTCTCCCAGCTCCAAAGGCTGAGCGCCGCTGGGTGAGTTCCCCGCCGCGGCTGGAAGCGAGCTATAAATAGAGCGGGGCGGGGAGCGCCCGGCGCAGGGGGCGGGCGGGAGATCCCCGGCTCTCCGCTCCCGCGCCTCCGCCCGCGGCGCGCGCTCCGGGCCGGGGAAGCCTGCGTGGCGGGCCGGCCGCCTTAACCCTCGCCACTCCGGGTAGCTCCGGGAAGCAGCGGCGGGGCGGGCGTGATGGCGAACCCGCTGGGAAGGGAAACGGAGCCACGCTTCGCACCAGAGCCTGGCAACCCTCCTCCGGGGATCTCTCCACCCCCTTCTCTTTCCCGTCGAGCTCGGGTTAACCCTCGAAATCCGGCCTTGAAATACACAAGAGGGGATTCGTTCCCCGACTTGAAGTCGGGCGGCTGAAATCCGAATCTTTGAAAACCATCCCAAATTTGGTTTGAGGAATCACGTTGGCTGTCCTCTTCCAGCGTGGCGTACCCTCCCCCGTGCTGCTCTGGACAGCTCCTTTCCTCGGGAGGGAACTGTCAAGCGAGGTGTGTGTGTGTGCGCGCGCGTGTTATTTTCGGCGCATGCACACCCCTCGGTAGCCTCAAGGTCGGCAAAACCCTGAGCATTCCCGGCCCCCCGCCGTCCGGGCTCGGCCCTGCCAGCCAAGGACGGAGAAAGAGGGAGTCCCCCGTCCCGGCAGGGCGTTCTGCGAGCGGTTCCAGCGTCCAGCAAGGTCGGTGCTGAAGCAGGGCCGGGCGCGGGGAAGCTGGGCTCCCGAGGGTGGACCCCGAGCAGCCGCCAGTGGGCGGCAGGGACCCGGCCCGGCCGCTCGGCGCGCCAGGACTCCCCGGGGGTGCTCGGAGACCCCGAGAGGAGGAGCGGGGCGGGGCGCGGGGCTCTCCCAGGCGGCGAGCTGTCCTGGAATTTGAAGACCAGAGAGGCAGCTGGTTCCTGGCCAGGACTCCTGATTTCTTCTCAGATGGAAACAGTTTCTCCAGGTGAACCTGCTGGAATTCTCTATGGAGTCTCACTTGGGTTTAGCCTCCTGGTACATTTAACCGAGGCCGCGTTTATCCCCGTGAGAGGAGGAAGGTGCCCAATGGAGCGGGGCTCTCGGTTGCGGAACACGGTAAGCTGGAGGCGAAGGTGACATTGCCTGGGCTGGGGTGGGGTGGGCACACAGATTTAATGGGACCTCCTCTCCCGGCCAAGATGGTGAGAGGAAGTTTGCCTTGGTCTTCCACTCTCATTCACCCTCCCCAGGCCTTCTCTGCTTTATCTTCTCCCTGCCCCAGCTCATACGTAAAAAGAAACATTCCCCTGGGGGGTGGGTGGTGGAGAGACTCCCCTATGTTCTTATTTTCGGCGTGTTCAGGTTCTATGCTAGTCGCAGATGGCACAGTGCGACCTGAAATTTCCCATCGCCCCTCCTCTTCCACGTCTCCTCCCTCCTCCCTTGACTGAGTTCTCTGCTCCCCACTCTACTGATGCAGCCTACTTTTCTTTCATCACCCTCCTTTCTGAGTTTCCTTTTCTCTCTTCAAAAATTTGAACCATAAAGCAGGGAGGGAGGCGGGAATGTTGTGACTCTGTAATGTAGTGCTGGGGTGATAGGGTGATGGGTTGATGGTTTATGAAGCATTTATTCATCAAGCATTGTTGAGCACTCACTCTGCGCACTTCTTCCTGTAGTCAATGACCAGACCATTTTCTCAAGAATAAACTGCCCCCCAACTTCTCCCTGGGCACCTCTCTGCTTTCCTCTAAGCAGGAGTGGACCTCTGCGGGACCAGAAGCCTTAGAACACGAGGAAGAAGAGGGAGTGTCTTAGATCCAGGCTGGTTGGGTGCACTCAGTATGTTTGTGGTATTGTTCTAAGAACTTTACAAGTGTTCACTCATTTAAACCTCATAACAACCCCATGAAGTAATGACTACTATTATCTTTTACACTTGAGATAGGAACAGAAGATTTAAATAATTTGTTGATGATCACACAGCTATCAAGTGGGGGAGCTGTGACTAGAACTCAGAACATCAGACTCTGGACCAAACTCTTAATCTATTATATATCTGTGTCATTAGATATTCCAAACTCTTAATCTATTATATATCTGTGTCATTAGATATTCATCCATCTATCTGAGATGGATGAGTGAACAAGGCAACCAAAACCCTTGGAGTTTGTATTTTAGTTAAGGGAAACAGACAATATATTCAGCAGGTAGACTGGATAACTTCAGGCAGTGGTAGATGCCACAAAGGAAAGAGAACCAAGTCTGTACTAGGGAGTGGCAGCCTGCACGTGGGGAGTGGAGAGGGACATTCTCTTTGTGGTGGGAACTTGCAGGCTGAGACCTTAAAGCACCAAGGAAAGGAAGTACAAATAGCTAGTGAACGTGTACTAGTTATTACCTTTAGTAATTGTGGGAATGCAAATTGAAGTCACGTTGAGTATCCCTTTGCACCCATTTGGTTGGCCTCTAATTAAGAAGTTTGAAAATATCAAGTGGTTTAAGAGGACGAAGATCCACAGGACCTTCCAACGTTGCTGATGGAAATGTAAACCGGCACAATGACTTTGGGAAACGTTTGGCATTGTGCCCTGATTTGAACATTTGTACGCCTGTGATCCAATTGTTCAACTCACTCCTAGATTTATATCTATTAAAAACTCTTGGATTTGTTCAACAGGAGACATGTATATGAACATTCATAACAGTCTGGTTTTAATGAAAGTCTGGAGAGAACTCCAATGCCCATCACCAAGGAATAGGTAAACAGTGTAATATTTTCATGAAGAGGAATATTATACAGCAATCAAAATGAATTAACTGAGTGACACATAACAGTATGATTGCATATAAGCTGTATAATATTATGTGAAAATTGGCTGAAAGATTACATACAGCAAGACAATCTCATAATGTTGAAAATTAATGAAAAACCCTACCACTTAGGAATATATGTAGATTCATATACATAAATAGGAAATTTATATAAATAGGAAAGCAAGAGAATGAGACTCTGAGATTTGTACTTGTGGTTTCCTTAGATGGGGAGAAGCCAGGTGACCATATGGTTCCTTAGAGGTGAGTCAGTGGCAGGGTCTCACCTGAGCTTTGACTGGTAGGGCCAGGTCTGCTTATTACATTGTTAAAAATAACTCGTAAATAATGAAAGGTGACTGGCCGTGCATGGGACTAATGAAAGTAAATGATGAATTAAATGTTAAGACAAACCAAAAGGTAGGAAAGAACAGCAGTAGTCACCTGTCTGGCAAAGGGAGGCTGATGTTTCTCAGAATGAGGAGGGTAGCCAGGGTCAGGGTTGCCCAGCAAATCGGAGAGGTGGTCTGGAACCAGATTTTGCAGAGCCTTGTAGGTCAAGCTAAAGATTGAAGGATTTTAAGCAGAGAGTGAAATAAAATTGGATTTAAGGTTTTCAAAGGCTCCTCTGTGGCTCTGTGGAGAATAGACAATGGGAAAGGGCACTTGAGAGGCCGCTGCAGTAAGAAAGCAGAGGAGATAGTGGCCTGGGTGCAGCTGTGTTTCTGCATGTTACTTACCGCAGCGGGCACCAGCCTGGAGGTCAAGTGGAGGTCAAAATCTAGCTCTTGCCCCCTTGTCAGGAAATGTCCTGTCACAGGGCTTTGAAGGCCTGGAGGAAGGGCACCTTTCTGAGATTTGCGCTAAGAGCTGTGTGGGTCAGCAGCAGCCCAGGGGGAATCAGTGCCATGAGCATGGACTTGAAGAGAAGTAGGTGGATTCGGGTCACGTGTTGAAGGTAGAATGGACAGGGCCTGTTGATGGATTAGAGATGGGTGTTAGGGAAAGAGAGAAGTCAAAAGTGACACCTGCATTTTTTTTTTATTTGACTGTGAGGATACTGATGCTGTTTACAGTGAATGAAAGAAAATTATATTTTAAGTATATTAATTTGAAATTCTGTTAGACAGTCAGGTGTAGATGTCAGGGAGGGAGTTGGTTTGAGTGTGAACCTTGAAGGAGAATCTGGGGCAAGAGACTTAAGTGTGCAAAGTATAAGCCGGTAGATGGTATAGTCCAAATTCCTTCACTTAAGTTGTCACTGGCAGATTGTGAATTCCCTGGGGGCAGAGGAATTTTGTCTTTTTAATCCTCAGAGGAGGGTAAAGTAGAATAGGTTATCCATAAATATTGGTTGAATAGATACCAGAAGGATGCATCAACAGTGGAGAGGTGGAGAAATCGAGGACCATGGAGGAAGTGTCCTAGATGACTGGACCCTACCGGTGTCCAAAAGTTGAGGCTGTGTCCTTTCCAGTTCCTCCTGAGGCTGAAGCAAGTCTAGTGGAGATGCCAGCCCTTTAGGAAGACGTGACCCAGGGTCTTGGGGCCACTGTTCCGTGTGGTACCCAGAGCCTATTCAGAGAAGTCCCAAATGGCACAGAGAGTGAGGGAGGAGAAGGCAACGGCACCCCACCCTGTACTCTCACCTGGAAAATCCCATGGACGGAGGAGCCTGGTAGGCTGCGGTCCATGGGGTCGTGAAGAGTCGGACACGACTGAGCGACTTCACTTTCACTTTTCACTTTCATGCATTGGAAAGGAAATGGCAACCCGCTCCAGTGTTCTTGCCTGGGGAATCCCAGGGATGGGGGAGCCTGGTGGGCTGCTGTCTATGGGGTCGCACAGAGTCGGATACGACTGAAGTGACTTAGCAGCAGCAGCAGAGAGTGAAGGAAAAGGATGGCCGGGAGAGCCCTGAGGGTCAGGGAGGCCAGTGCTGGCACAGGTACTCAGCCAGGACCGCAGCAGAGCTTGGTGGGGCAGGGACAGGTGAAATCAGCAAGAGAGAGGACCCAGAGGCTGAACCAGAAGAAACGCAAGGGAGTTGTTACAAATGGAGCCATAGATTTGGTGTCAAGTCCAGTGTATGTTACAGACGTATTGATAATCACCTTGGTGCTGGCCACAATCTTCTCATATGCCCCAGGTCCACAAGACCTCAAGCTGTGCTGTCCTCTGTGGCCTTCCAATCTCAGACACCCCACCCCGTCGTCCCGCGGAGCCTCCTGAGCAGCACTGGCCCAGGCTTGAGCTGACCTCCCTGACCTGTGCCTGCAAGGTTCTCCCGTGCCACCATTCCACGCCTGCTGCCATCTGGCTCCCCAGCCACCACACTTACATATTGCAGCTCACGGCTCTTCACTGACCTGTCTCCTTTCTTTTGGCGATGCCCTTGTGTCTATTCACAGGTGTATCGCTGGTGCAAGCACCGAGACTGGCTTAAGGGACAGTGCACGGGAATTGTGAAAAGAAGGGAGGAGGAGGAATTCCTCTTTTTGTTTGGCTTTAAGATGATCAGGATGAGATCATCTCCTTCTCACTAAAGATAAACACACAAAGTCCTCTCTTTCCTCGGACAGCTGGATATAGCATTGCTTAAGAATGTAAACTTTGGAATAAAATCAGCTGGAATTCATTTTGGGCTCTAACGCATACAGCTTGGGAGGTCAGTTCTCAGAGACTCAGTTTTTTCATCTGTCAAATGCAGAAAATAACAAAACCTCCCTTATGTTGTCACTGTGAGTTTTAAAGAAGGTAATGATGTGAAGCTGCTAAGCACTGTACCCAGCATAAAATAGGGACACTGTAAAGTTTAGGTATTGGGCTTCCCTGATAGCTCAGTTGGTAAAGAATCCGCCTGCAATGCAGGAGACCCCAGTTCAGTTCCTGGGTTGGGAAGATCCACTGGAGAAGGGATAGGCTACCCACTCCAGTATTCTTGGGCTTCTTTGCTGGCTCAGCTGGTAAAGAGAATTCCATGGACTGTGTAGTCCTCGGGGTCACAAAGAATTGGATACGACTGAGTGACTTTCACAGTTTAGATATTCTTATTTTCTAAGACGTCAGTGCCTCTTTTATTGACCAACTTCAAGGAAATGCTTGTAATTCTGAGAATCTAGGCTCCATTTCCAGAGGCACCTGTGCTCTGGCAGTGAGGTAGTAGGCATTTTTGGCAAAGGAAACATTTCCTGGGCATGTGGGCATTTGCTGTCTTATTCCTCACATTATGCCATGTAGTATTCCACTGTACATAATTCTTGGCCAGCCAGGAGTCTGAATACCAGTGAGGATTCAGAATTTATTCATTCAGCATTTCAAAAACTGTGATTGAATGTCTTACTATGTAAATGGAGATACAGTGATGACTAAGACACAGCCCCTGCTTTCAAGGAAATCACAGTCTAGTTAGGAAGGCAGACAAATAAGCCGACAATGACAATTCACATATTTATAGGATTACTTCTAGTCCAGACCTCCACACCCCCACTTCTGCTGAGTGCTGGCAAGAATGGTGTGAACATAGTAATGTTACCGATCTGGGCCCTTGGACTCTTTAGTCAATAGAAATTGAGAAGAGGCCAGATGAGAATTTCAAGCAAGGCTTTATTGGGGTTCATGCTGCAGCACAAGGGAATGAAAGCAAGTAACAGGTGCGCTTGCATGCTCTCCAGGAGGATGGGCTGGTTCCTTAAGTGGGGTGAGGGTAGGGCAGGTCCATGGTTTGGGCTGGACGGCTGACTCCTGTGGCCTGGCCACACCTGTGGTGGTGCTTTGTGCAGGCTGCATGCCCAGTATGCTGTTTTTGTTCCTCACACCTCAGGAATGGCAGTTGCTTTGTGGCGTTTGTACCTAACTGTTTGTGATTTCCTCTGACTGCACAAGCCACAGTTATTTTTAGTCCCTTACAGTTTCTTTGTATTCTGTTGACACAGAAGCCCTTTGTCTAGATGCAAGCAGGTAAAGTGTCCAGGTCCCAGGTCCCAGACTGTCTTAGTAATAGTGATGGTATTTGCAGATATATTTACAATGTACAAATCAGGTTCGGGCTTCCCTGATAACTCAGTTGGTATAGATTCCATCCACAATGCAGGAGACCCCAGTTCAATTCCTGTGTTGGGAAGATCCACTGGAGAAGGGATAGGCTACCCACTCCAGTATTCTTGGGCTTCCCTGGTGGCTCAGCTGGTAAAGAATCTGCCTGCAATGAGGGAGACCCTGGGTTTGATCCCTGGGTTGGGAAGATCCCCTGGAGAAGGGAATGGCTACCCATTCCAGTATTCTTGCCTGGAGAATTCTGTGGACTGAATAGTCCATGGGGCTGTGAAGAGTCAGACATGACTGAGTGACTCACTTTCACAAATCAGGTTCACTTTGAATTCTTTCATTTGATTTTTGTAACAACTGTATAAGGTAGGTAGTGATTACTACTTATTTTATGAGTGCAATCTAAGACTCCATTGAACAGTTGTGTTTACATAAGTCAGGCTGTCTTGGGCCATGATCTGTCCTTCCAGCCTCCCTCACTGTCCCCGTGCAGGGATCTGTCGAGTTCACCACCCTTGTGAACTGGGGTTTAGTCATGATTCTGAGTTTTCCTCCTTGGTTTTGATGGGCAAGTTCCCTTTTGGGCCCTGTTCTCTCTATAGACTTGCACTGATGACTGATCCCACTCAGTTAGCCCTGTGCCACCCTTCTGCTCTCTAGGACTCCGTCGTGGTACTGGCCACTGGCGAAGAGGCAAAGGCCAGGGGAGGGTGGTAACAGCATCCCTGGAGAGGAACAGGCACTGTGTTCATTGACTGTGCTTTTGCAATGGGGAAGTGGAGGAAGTAACAGAAGAATCTTTTCGTTTCCCAGTTCCACAGTGCTGTGATTCAGTCAGTTGTATTCCTGGATGTTTCTCCTAAAAAGGGAAAGAATATAGGAGTCACTTGAACCTCTTTAAAGATGGAATGACTTATTTACACTTTCTCAGAGATGTTTTCACTGCAGTTAGTCATTTATGAAATTCACAGGAGTCTTCCGATACAGGTTACATCACTGATTGAAATCTGCTTATGGTTATTTACACAAATAATTTTATGTGTTTAGATTTACCTTGGGAAAGTAAATCTCACAGTCCTGTGACTGTAACATGGAAGAGTGAATTTGTTGCTGAGAAAATGCATTTTTCAAATTTATTGTGTTTTTCATCTTTGTGAAAGATGTTATTCGGTGTTTTTGCTGCCCACAGAATGTGTGGGTGGGGCATCTCAGACACCTTCTGCCAGGCCTGCAGTGCAGCAAGAGGATGGTTTTGCCTGTAGCAGTTCAGAAATACTAAAGGAGCAATCTCCTCCCCAGATCTCTAACCAGGATAACTTGGATTAGATTATTTTATGGGGAGCTGGGGGAGTGGGGGGAATTGGTTAACTCGTCACTTTTTAAAAATTTAAATAATGATGTTTGTAAAACACATGGTAAATAAAAGCCATAATTTATCAAAGGTGAGTTTTCAAAAGGGATTTTAAAATTCCATTTGCTTCACTGTATTGAGGATCAAGCTATGTGTTAATTGACTGGTAAAGAAATACTACTAAAATTTTTGTTCTGTATTCAGGGAGGCTGGTCTGACTTTGTAAAAGGTCTGAACCACAGTGTGAGTGCTTTATGAAATAGCTTTGTTATACTTTCAGTTCATGCAGTAGTAGTACCAGCAGAGCGCTTTGGATGAGTTTCCTCATGTGAAGGTGAAATTCATACGGACTTGTTAAAATCAGTTGAATATAAACAGGTTAGTCCTTCAACAAATCTCCTTTTATTTCAAAGTGGTTAATATTTTAGGGTGTTAATTTGCTCAGCAGAACTTGTCATTGTTCCCAAATAACTTCAGTTCAAGATAATTCAACAGAATCTATTTTCTAAATTACTGAAACCTAAATGATTTTTACTGTAAATTCAAGTTGAAAACCAAGCGTCCAGTCCAAGATAAGGCTGGTTTTCTGCTTAACTTTAAGGGAAAGATTTTTTTTCCTTCCAGGTTGGAGAAAAAATTACCACCTGACTTGTAACTGACAGTTCTGATGTGTTCTAGAAGAGAAGAGCCTTGCCAACTCCAGACAGCTGTGCTCAGCACACCCCTCATTCCAGACCCCAGCCTCTATTGTTAATATAAACATTTTTTATACAGCCCCTCAGATAAATGGCTGGTAAAAACTATGCCCAAAATGTGATTATCATGTATGTGTCTGAAGATAACTGGCTGCCCTTGGTCAAGGCATCTCTGGCAAATTAGCACTGAATCTTTCTGGTTTGCTTTTTATAATTTTACTGAAAAATAGAAATTGATCTTGCCTTATGTGGATGGTAGAGATAGATGGAGATGAAAGCATGACAAGCCAGACCAATGCTTCTCAAATTCCTGTTTTTCAAAACACAGATTTCTAGGCCCTAATCTCAGATAACATCTGTTAGAATTTTCCCAGATCCCATCTCTCACAAGCTCTCAGGTGGTGCAAATGCTTGCAGGTTCATGGACCACACTTCAGGCAGCACTGGCCTACGTCATTAATTTCAAGGAAGCATAGGTGTTAACACTGGGAATGCACTTCAGAAGCAAAACTCAAAAGAACATGACTTGTCTTCCAGAGGGAGGGAAGGTAATGCTAGCGTGACCAGCTATTCAGTTGGCCCTGACTGTCTTGGTTTTAAAACTGAAAATCCGAAACTTTCAGGCCAACTAGAAGACTGGTCATCTTCCAAGGCAGACTGGGCTGGTGTATCACAGCAGCTTTGTGGTACTTGGAAGTGATGGGTGTTTGGCTTAAATTTTAAACCCAGGAAAAGCCAAAGCATGCTGTGAATTGACACATAATCACATGCAACTAAGGACTGCCAGTCAGCCTCTTCAGCTTTTCTAAATCTCTTACAAGTTGTAGTGGATTGGGTGTTTCTAAACTTGTTAGCACATTGGTATCACCTGGGGAACTTAAACAAACAAACAATAAAGAGCGGGATACTGTGTTCTACCCTCTCCTGCATTGTGAGTTAATTGGTTTGAGATGTGACCTGGGAGCCTAGGTTTGACAGGTCCCCAGGTGATCCCACGGCGCAGGTCAGTGGGGGCGTCACTGTGGTAGAGTCTCCAAGATGGCCGCCAGCAGCACGCCTCCTTTCTGCTCTCTCCCTGGTTGTCAGGAGGTAGGTCAGTTTTCTGTCTTCTGACTTGCTTTGAACAATGAAATTTAATGACAGTGAAGTCTGGGGCTTGTAGCCTGGTGGCATTGGTTTCCTCTCTCTTGGAAGCCAGCCTCCTGTGAGAGAGGTCTGACTGTCCTGATTTTGCTGTGATCCAGCTGTGAATCCAGCTTGCCTTGGGGAGAGCAAGCCGCTGCGTGAATGAACTGGGCACACGTATGTGAGAGGAAGTTTCTTGGACCTTCTAGTCTGGTCCAGCTAACAGCTAAATTTGGCCAACTGAGTGGCCTCAGTTGGTATCACCAGGATTTTGGAACCATGCTGGCAAGCCCCCCTCATCTTTGCCTTAAGTTATTTCATTTTGGGGGATTGGTTTTGGAATAAAATATAGCTGAAACACAAGTGTATTTCTTGTACTTATTGGTAATAATAATGCAAAGGAGGCATTTTGGAAGGTTCTGTGTGAATGAGGAACAACTTATTTGTCATCCTGATCAAAGTACGATGCAAACTGAAACCATATTGCTGAATATTTGAAGGAGAAATAAAAATTACTATGTTAATAAAATTATTAGTGATAGTGACAAAGATTTCACTGTTGTTATGCTCAACCATGCCTTTTCTTAGGTTTTCTGAAAAGCAGAGCCCAAGGCAGTGCTTAGAGTGCTATCAGTTGTTTTGGGCTGTGCAATCCAGAGAATGAGGGTGATGAGGCACAAGAGTGCGTGATGTGATTCTGTGTAATGCTATGTATTGCCACACCAGCTGCGTTTTAAAAACAGGGAGCTGTGCTAAGACAGACTGTGTCACTCCGCACTGTCTCAGTGTTTGGGCTTCCCTGGAAGCATTGCAGAAAGGAACAAAACCTTGGTGTAGTGCACGGAAGAGAAAAAGAAAGAGGAACTTAGCTTCCCGGTTCCTTCTAATTTCATTTCTCACTGATGAAATTTTACTCCCCAGGAAGTTAATTCTCTGTATTCCTGCCTCCCTTGTGGCTGCTCAGGAATCTGGGCACCATGTCACACAGTACATTATTTTTCCTAGGTCTAAAAGCAGAGGTACCCTGCTTGCATGTGGTTGAGATGCTCACCAAGAGAGAGAGGAGGAAGGGGTTGAGGGAATTTGAGAAGGTGCATAATGTTTTTCTATATTTTTCATTTGTTTGCTTGCTTTTACTAAAACATACTCTGAGGTATCTGACTTTGGTACTGTTTTTGCAAATTACAAAATATAATCTGTTTTTGAAAATTATGGGCTTCCCTTGTGACTCAGTGGTAAAGAATCCGCTGCAGTGTGGGAGACCTGGGTTCAATCCCTGGGTTGGGAAGATCCCCTGGAGAAGGGAAAAGCTACCCACTCCAGTATTCTAGCCTGGAGAATTCCATGGACTGTACAGTCCATGGGGTTGCAAAGAGTCGGACAGGACTGAGCGACTTTCACTTCACTTCACACTTGCAAATTACATTCTGAGGCTGAAATGATCCATTAATATAGATTGTTATCCTGCTTTTAGCCATGTGCTCAGTATCAACTCCAGTATAAATACAATATTAGTCTTGACTGCTCTTCCCTTTCAATAATCTTACTGAACACCACCATATCCCTGGACATTTGCGAAAGTGAACTCCAAGAATTTTGTTTTTATTTTACTGTTAGGCAGAGCCCAGTCTTTTCTCATATAGAATGGAATGTGCATGCTTTCTAACCTTGAGAGAAGGAGGACGCCAATGAGCTGTCACTTCTGGACACCTATACCTTTTGATAAGCTGTTAGCTCTTTTTCTAGTCAAGTCTTTTTTGCAACAGGGAAACAGATGAGGAGAAAAAACATGCCATGTTTAGTTATTTCATGAAGCTAGTAGTTCCTGAACATCGAGGGCTTTATGTAACTGATAGCACTGTTATTTGCAGCCCAGTCCCACCCTAGTTGAAGGAACCATTATGTAAGAGAATCAGAAGCCTGTAGAACAGATTGAAGGATTTATTGTCAGTGTAGGATTGGGGTGGGAGGATTGTTTTCACAGTTTCTCTACAGTTTGCTGCTGATTTTTTTCCTTTCAATTGTCTTTACGTATGTAAGTAGTGAAGATCATCTAACTTCAAAAAGGTAGGCAAACGAATCTTGTCTGTAATGAAAGTCTGTGAAGTTAATCTGGCCATTGCTTTTCCTGTAGCCAGGTAATCTTCCCTTCTATTTCCCGTGACTGAGATGATTGATTGACTAGATCTGGTTATCAGTTTTTCTTCTTACTTGAGGCACAGAGAGGTGGGGTTCCTCTCATTTTTATAGAAATATTTCTAAGTACTGAGCATGGGAAGACTCATGTGCCATCAATCATGTTATAGAAATGTAGAACATCTCATGCCTTTGTTCCCTCCTCCATTGCAAATTCCTAAGCCTATGGTATCATTGTTTTCCAGTGACAATTCCTAGGTTCACCTTATTCACAAATGAAGGACATTTGGCCTGCATTTAATGTCCAGATAATCTATGCTTCCTATGAGGATGGATTTTCCAAATGTTCCCTTCAGCAAGTGGTAGATCTTTGGACTTAATTTTTTCTCTTGAATGGAAGTTATACTCTTGTCTGTGGACACACAGAAGTGTCGTTTTATTTAAGACTCTTGAGTGAGTGAAAGATGTCAGTTCAAACTGGCTCAAATAAAAGATAATTTCTCGGTTCACATAAGACAAAGGGTGTGGATAGGACCAACCACATCCAGGAGTCAAGCAACAGTATTGTAAAGAACTCTCCTTTGTTCATTTTTTCTAATTTTATCACTAACTCTTGATTCTTTGTGTGTGTGTACGATGGCGTGGTGGCTTCATGCCATGCACCAACAGGTCTAAGCTTTACTTCTATAAAGTTTAGTTTTGTTTAACACAAATTTTAAGGTTGAATTTAAAAGGATAAGTCATGTTCAAATTTGGGAGGAATTTGAGAATGTAAGAGAAGTGATTTCCCAGGGAAATTCAAGATGCTGTACCAGAAAAATGGAAAAGTATGCCATTCTAGCAAAAAGGACGAAACAGTCACATCACTTCTTTGGGAAGGGACCCACTACCTCCTAGATGTGAGACTTTAGCTTTGAGAACTCGTTTGCCACATTTTGTCAGTTATCTGAAAGTGGACCCAAGTTTCAGGAGTAGACTCACATTAACTGAGCCCAGAGAGACCATATTCTCCTGTAAGCTTACTGAACCCTCTTGACAGTCTTTATTCTAATAGGATATAAATGATCAGATTTCTGCTTAATAAAGTGTGAACAGTTTGGTTTTGATTACCCATCATAGGATTCAGTTTAAAGTATTTTTAGATTCACTTTAATTATAAAATTTTGGTTAGAAAGTAATAATGTAGAAAATTGGGAATGAATGGAAATATATAATTCATTTAGTTAAAATCAGCTGTAATTTAACTGCTTTTTCTTTTCTTTCTATGTGTGTTTGTCTATATCCTATTCCTCCCATACAGGAGTCTGAGTATATTGTATATAACAGTTGATTCTTGCTTTATTTACTACAACTTAATTTGAAAGCATCTTTCCCTATCATTTCTCTTCACTTTTAATTGTTGTTCAGTCACTAGGCTGTGTCCTGACTCTTGTGATCCCATGCACTTACATGATATTAATGGCTGTTCTCAAAATTTTCATTCACTTATTTTATAGAATTTTTATTTATAAATAAAAAGATTTTATAAATTTAAAAATTTTATTTATAAAAAGAATTCACTTTATTTTACAGAATTTTATTCTCACAGATCCTTAATTGTATATTGTGTGTAGTTTTTACAAATGTAAAAGAATGAGATGTGTTTTACTTCAAATGGATAGAATAACATTTATTTTACAAACAAAAGGTAACTCCTTCTAAATGTATTAGAAATATTATAACCAAGTCACAGAGAACATGGTTGGATGGTTAATTGTCATAATATTGTTAAATATATTTAGCCTCCTGTTATTGAAATTGTTTATAAGTTTAATTGGAAAAACTTTTACATGAAATATTCTAATGAATGTATTTTGTATAACAAATGTACTTAGCCTCAGGGACAGTCATCCTTGAAAGATAGCTATAAACTACATTTCTGAACATTACTTGCAAGATTTTATCCGTTTTAGAAGACAGGCTTGTGCAGAAACTCAACTTTTGCTTTTAAGATAGAGAAGGAATATGGATTTAACAGAAAATTTATGATCACAGACAAATGTTCTGACTACCTGTGGTCTGCAGTCATAGCAGACTCTACTGATCCACTGTTCCAGGTCAGCCTAGCCCTGCAGGAACCCTGGGCCACAGATTTGCAGCCAGAACTGACCAAGTGTTTATTTACCCTGTTTCCATGGGTGAAAGCTCAAGGAGCTGTCACTTCTGCTGTTTTAGATTCCAGCCACCCGCCCCACACCCGCATACAGGATAGACTGACAAGACAGATTTCAGAGACTGTGCCTTGCTCTGGGATGCTGGAGGGGCTGGTGACAATCCAGAGGAGTGGAGAGGAATTTAATACATTATGAAATGGATGTTAACCAAAGAGAGATAGGAGAGGAGGAGCCTGTGGATAAACTGCTTGCCTTTTTAAAATTTAAACAGGAAGAAAACCCAACTTTATTCATATGCGTATGAGAGTTCACAAAAAAGTAGCTAGTAAATGGCTTAACTTAGAAGCTTTTGTATTAATGTCACAAAGGAAAAGGAAAGGGGAGAAGAAGTTTCTTTAGGATGAAGAAATTGATTTCTAAGGGAATAAACAGGAGATAGAATAGCTAGTGATAACCACTGCTTATGGTTATCATCAGTGGTATTTTCCATCTTTTTCAAGGCTATAAAGACTCTCTCAGACCAGACAATCCTTCTCTTACCTGCAGACCATTCATTCAAAGATGCAGGAGTCTGTCCTCGTGTGGAGGCGGGTGGAGGCCTGCACAGCCTGCATGTCCCGAGCGGAGCCACTGCGGCCCCGTGACTTCCTCCGTCGTGGTTACTGTCCTTCTGCCCAACTCTCCCTTCCTCGAGAGTACAGCCCCCTGCCTCCACCCCCACCAGGGAAATTTGCACGCAGTCTGTTGTCTCTCATCTTTTTATGGAAATACATAAACAAGTAATTTCCTTCTTGAAAGCACTTTTGCCAATACTTCCTCTCCAGTTTTTAAATACTGTTGAAGATGAAAACATTCAACTATAGATTACCAGGACTTTTAAACCATTTAGTAGGATTTATGGTAATACTTTTTTTTTTTGCTCATAGGATTCTGAGGCCAGCCTTATTTTCCTTTTCTCTAATTTCTCTTGGGTCTCCACAATGACCATTTATATCACCAGCTGTAAAAAATTTTCACTTACAGGAAAAAAATCTCAAAATCACTGCACATTGTTTTGGACCACAAAGCCTGACTCCCCATTGCTGCCTCTCGAGGTCGTAAATTGTCTTTTGAGTTAGGCCTGAGTGACGTTGGCTTCTCGGGTACACACCATCATGGATGCCAATCCCGTCACGTTGTCACTCCCGTGTCAGTTAATCCCAGCTGAGGGTCAGAGACACAGCAAAGAGTGCAGGTGATCATGGGTGTGTGTGCTCACTTCAGCAGCACATATACTAAAATTGGAACGATCATGGGTGTGCCACAGAGGCGCCAGTAAGAGAAAGTTTTATAGAGTTATAACTAGATTTATTGAAAGCTTGATTTATTGAGAGCATGAATGCATCCTGCTTTACCCAGTTATTTATTTCTGAGTGAATTCTAGAGAGGAACCTCAAATGCCTCAAACCCCAATGCCTTTTATTTTCACTGTGTTGCTGATGATTTTGGGGAACAACCATCAAACTATGTACCTCTTCCTAGGTTCCTAACAATCTGCATATTTACTTTTATCTCTGCTTTCCTCTGATAGTTCAGGCTGTCATTCATTATCTCAACCTTGTTGCTGTTCAGTCACTCAGTCATGTCCAACTCTCTGTGAACCCATGGACTGCAGCACGCCAGGCTTCCCTGTCCTTCACCATCTCCTGGAGCTTGTTCAGACCCATGTCCATTGAGTCAATGATGCCATCCAACCATCTTGTCCTTGTTGTCCCCTTCCTCTACCCTCAATCTTGCCCAGCATCAGGGTCTTTTCCATTGAGTGGGCTCTTCACATTAGGTGGCCAATGAGTTGGAGCTTCAGCATTAGTCCCTCCAATAAATATTCAGGATTCATTTCCTTTAGGATTGACTGGTTTGATCTCCTGGTAGTCCAAGAGACTCTCAAGAGTCTTCTCTAACATCACAATTCAAAAGCATCAATTCTTTGGCGCTCAACCTTCTTTATGGTCCAACTCTCAGATCCATACATGACTACTGGATTCTCAACCTTCAGTTCAGTTCAGTCGCTCAGTCATGTCCGACTCTTTGCAACCCCATGAATCACAGCACACCAGGCCTCCCTGTCCATCACCAACTCCCAGAGTTTACCCAAATTCATGTCCATTGAGTTGGTGATGCCATCCAGCCATCTCATCCTCTGTCATCCCCTTCTCCTCCTGCCCCCAACCCCTCCCAGCATCAGGGTCTTTTCCAATGAGTCAACTGTTTGCATGAGGTGGCCAAAGTATTGGAGTTTCAGCTTCAGCATCAGTCCTTCCAATGAACACCCAGGATTGACCTCCTTTAGGATGGACTGGTTTTATCTCCTTGCTGTCCAAGGGACTCTCAAGAGTCTTCTTCAACACCACAGTTCAAAAGCATCAATTCTTCAGTGCTCAGCTTTCTTCATAGTCCAACTCTCACATCCATACATGACCACTGGAAAAACCATAGCCTTGACTAGATGGACCTTTGTTCTCAACCTTAGACTCTAGCTATTATTTCCTTACTAGCCTTCCTACCAGTCTCACCAACTTTCCATCTCTGGGGCATCATGCCATCATGACCTCTTTTGGAATGGAATCTGTTCGTGTACTTTTCTGTTTCAACCTTTCAGATGTTCCCTTTGCTTCTGTCCTAACTCACCAGCAGGGCATATGAGGCTCTCACGCGTTCACTTCTACTCTCTAGCCTTCTCTTTCACTGCTCAACTAGAAAGGTTTTCATGTTTCTGCTGCACTTCATTGCTTATTATTTACCCAATGAGCTCTGCTTTTACCTATATTGTTGTTTCTCTCCTGTTTTCCTCTTTTCTGTAATGCCCACTCTTCCTTCAAGAGCTAGTCTCAGCATCTTCTCAGAGGAGTTTTTCTGGACTGCTTCTTAAAGGGGCCAGTTAGCACATTAAGTGAGAGATAGTTTGGTGAATTGCCATACACTGGGAACCAGCACTTGTTTCGGCATGTCCTGAAACTGGTATTTTGCCAGTGTCTTCAGCAGTGGACAGTATCCTCAGAACTGGTGCTGACTAATCAAACTCAGGAAGACAAAGCTGTGAGCGCTGGTGGTAATTTGTTAGTTTTATTTGTCAGCTATAACTACAGTGGAGTGTGATGCTACATGTATGTGTCCCTGAGTTGGACAGACTGGGGTTCATGGTTACTAGTGTGTGACATTGGGCAGGGCACCAGACCTCTCTAAATGTTGGTGTATTTGCATGTAGGATTATGGAAATTATACTTTATATTTCTGAGAAGTGTGAAGAATTAATGCCCTTTTCTAAATTCTAGTCATTCATGAAGAAGTTAATGAGATTTTCCAAGTTCAAAGACTCTGTCAAGGGTAGACCCAGGTTTGGAACTCAATTAGTATGACTCAAATCCATGTGCATCACCACCTGTCCTAAATACTTTTCTTAACTACCTCTTTAACATTAGCTTCGTGCAAAGTAATTATTTTTTTTGAAATCATAAATTTTGATTCACTAGCCAGATACGTGTCTTAAAGCATGTGTGTATTATACTTATTATGTATGTAAAGATAGTGTATGGAGACAGTAACATGGAAGCATACATTACCGTATGTAAAGCAGATGGCCAATGGGCTTTGCTGTAGGACTCAGGGAACCTAAACCAGGGCTCTGTAACCACCTAGAGAGGTGGGAGGGGGGTTCAAGAGAGAGGGGACACTGGTACACCTATGGCTGATTTCATATTGATGATTGGCAGAAACCAGCACAATAGTGTAAAGCAATGATTCTTTTTTAAAAATAAATAAATTTTAAAAATTAAAAAAGATAATTGGTTACAAATGATAGTATCTACTCTAACTTGTTTAATCAGGAATCATTTTTATTAAAGCATGTTAGGTAGCTCCCAGTGTTTCTGGAAGGCCAGGAGAATCAGCCTGGGAGATAATAATGCAGGGTTATTGATACTAAGATGCACACAGCCAAGGGACATACGCCAAACCACCAAGAAGTACTATTTGGCAGAAGCACCACTGTTCCATTACAGCTGTCCAAGAAGTATCTTCACCACCCTCAGTCTTATCAGGAAATCTGAACTCCCACTTTGAGCTGAAAAAAAAAAATAACATTGTTCATTCCCACAGTGAAATTTTGTGAAGGTTTGTCTGAAAAAACTTAGGTCACATGCTTGCATCAGGATTGCAGGAGATTACAAGAAATTATTTTTAATTCTCTGACCTCTAGGAGACTGAAATAGGGGTTAAGTCAAAATGTACTGTCTCAATGCTATGAAACAAGTATACTATACAAGGGTGAAACAGATCACCAGCCCAGGTTGGATGCATGAGACAAGTGCTCGGGCCTGGTGCACTGGGATGACCCAGAGGGATGGGATGGAGAGGGAGGTGGGAGGGGGGATGAGGATGGGGAACACATGTAAATCCATGGGTGATTCGTGTCAATGTATGGCAAAAACCACTACAATATTGTAAAGTAATTAGCCTCCAACTAATAAAAATAAATGGAAAAAAAATGCACTGTCTGCCACACTAAAAAAAAAAAAAGTCATTGGTTTAGCACCTAAAATCTTTATAGACAGAGAGTACATGTATTGCGTTTGGAAAGAAGAATGTTTCTGTGGTGTGGGGTACGCAAAGCTCTGAATAAGTGGTGATGTGGACGTCACTGTGGCTCTTCTGTCGGCATTCCAGCCTCTGCTCTGGGAGGCACCAGCGCACCGAGATGGAATGATGTCGGAGGCGCATGGACTCTGGAGCCCAGGTGCTTGGGTCCCAGTCCTGCGGCTCTCATTGCCTGGCTCCTTGAGCCCGAACCATTCACCTCTCAGTTTAATCATCTGTATCATGGAGGCAATGATACATTAGGCAGCAGCAAAGACAAATGAGTTGGTATTTTCAAAGTATTTAAAACAGTGCTTAAAAATAAGAGGTTTATATAAGTGTTTTTAGATAAATTACATGCTGCTAATAATGATTAGAGCAATTTGAATCTTCTTCCTGTGATCTTATATGCAGATGATGCATAGTGACCATTGCTCAGTCATAGTAATTTTTCTCTGGTCACTCATGAGAGGGAGGCAACTTTTGTTATAGTTTATATGCATTGGCCCTCCGATATACAATTTTAAAAATAGGAAATCAAAATGACCTTACTGGAATATCCTCATCAGTTGTGTCCCAGAGGGTTAGTTTGAGGACTACATCGTTCTCTCTGCTGAAGACCCGGGATAAGTGTGTGGATTATCTTTAACTGGCTTGATCACGGTGACCATCATTCATTTTCAAAATGTGTTTACTTTTGAGTTACTTGTCATCTTGATAAGTAAGATGACATAGTCTTAGTCTATTGATAGTCTCTTGATACACTCACTCTCTTTCTATAAATCTTCATTGCAGGCTTTATCCTGCTTGTTCAACTAGCATAGACGTCATTGATGGCTCCTCATTAATATTACTGCTGTTATAACTTACTGTTACAATAACCTGTTTTTAGAACCTGATTCAGTGTGGATTTAAAAGAGCCTTACCATTTCCAGTCCAACAAAGCTGTTAACACTCCAAATCTAAAGCTTCTGTCTCTCCTGTAGAAAATAGACATGTGTCAGCTGAACATCACATATAAGACTCTTCACTCCTTATATTTGTCTTTGAGATCCCTTGAGCTAAGGTCTATTCAGCATTGTATTCCTATTTTCTGGCACGGTGCCTGACCCACAGTAGATGTTCAATAACTTTTTATAACTAGGATCTTGATAACTAGTACCAGGATCTTTATAACTAGTACATACAGATAAAGCTATTTCAGGATAAAAGGAAGACGTTATTGAGTATTCACTTCAGTGATGGAAAATAAGCTACAATTAATACTTGCCTCAGTAAACAGTAAATCAGACAAATTAATTCTTCCCTTTGTACAGTATAATGTAGGATTTTATTTGAATACATTCTGGAGGTAGGAGGGAATTGTTTTTCTTTCAAGTTTCTCAGGATGGCATTTTAAGGATAATACCATCAACTTTCAAAATTTTGCCTGGATTTTATTAGGATTCCTACTTACTGTTCATATATTGTTCTTTGAGGAAAATTTATGTATTTAAAAAAAATTTCTTAAGTGATTTTTCCTCAGTGATTTCCTCAGTTTTCTCTGGGGATCTAAGGAAGGAATTTTTATTGAGCTTTAACTGACATAGAACATTTTGTTGGTTTCAGGTGTACATAATAATGATTTGATATTTGTTTACATGTAGCGAGATGATCACCATGGTGAGCCTGGTTAGCATGGGTCACCTCACAGTGACAATTTTTTTCTTGTGATAAATGAAAACTTTCACTCTCTTATCAACTTCTAAGTATCCAATGAAGCATTACTAACTTTAGTCATCATGCTGTGCACTGTATCCCATGACCTATTTATTTAACAGGAAGTTTGTACCTTTTATCCTCTTCATCTGTTTCACCCACCACACCTCATGCCCCTGGAAGCCACTAATCTGTTCTTGCTTCTATGAATTTGGTGTTTGTTTTTAACTTTTTTTTTTTAGATTTTATATAAGTGAGATCATATCCTGTTTGTCTTTCTCTGATCTGCTTCACTGAGCATAATGCCCTGAAAGTCCATTAGTGTTGTCACAAATGGCAAGATTTCATTCTTTTTTATGGCTGAATAATATTCCACTATGCATTTTCTCTATCCATGCATCCATTGATGGACACTTATGTTGTTCTTATGTCTCACCTATTGTACATCATGCTGCAGTGAGCATGGGGCTGCCTGTATCTTTTCACAGTAGTGTTGTCATTTCCTCCTGATAAATATCCAGAAGTGGAATTGCTATATCATATAGCAGTTATGTTTTTAACTTTTTGGGGAACATCTACACTATTTTCCATAGAGGTTGCATCAACTTAGATTTCCACCAGCAGTACACAGGGTTCCCTTTTCTCCATATTCTCACCAGTACTTGCTATTTGTTGTCTTTTTGATAGTAGCCATTCTGACAGGTGTGAGGTGATATCTTATTGTGGTTTTGATTTGCATTTCCCTGATGGTTAGTGATGCTGAGCATCTTTTCATGTACCCATTGGCTGTCTTTATGTCTTCCTTGGAAAATGTAGGAACTTTAAACTAATTAGCAAAGCTAAGTAAAACTGATGTGCTCTGGGCTTCTGAGTGATGGGACCTGTCTTGAGACCAGGCATCTCTTTCTGTATTATCTAAAATTTCATCAACAGAGTTAATCTCTCATGAATTTTAAAGGCTGTGGTATATGAGAGAGAGAGAAGGAAAGGGAGGATGTTTAAGGTAACCTGTTAAAAATGAAAACTTCCACAAGGAGACAAATAAGTTATAGTTAAAGTAGCAACAAAAATCTCTACAATTTATATAGATAAAATAGAGAGGAGAACATCAAGAAGAACATTTGAAAGTATAAATAGCTCAGGGGCCAGAAGTGGGCTTTGCTTGTTTTAAATTTGCTGAGAACCAGCCTTTGTGGGTTTTTAAGCAAAAGTATTAGGGGCAGTGACACTGGCCCATGTCCTCAGCTTCTCTCCATGCAGGTCTGGTCCAGCAAACTTCCTTTGAAGTATTCTCTAAGTGGGAGACTGGTTCTATGTAAGATGAAATTGACTCAGAAGGTTTTCAACTGCTCAAAGAAATTAATACCTTCAGAAGGAACTTGAGGACACTGTCAGAATTAAAAAGAACTTGGTGACAATTTAACAATGAAAAGTCACTTTTAAACTGTCAGAGGAGCCAAACTCTCTGAAAATTTAAAGTGATCAATCGGAGGTTGTTTAAAATGCAAAATTCACTTTAATTTTGAAAATGAATTGAAGTTCTTCAACTGTGTTCCTTGTAAAAGTCACTGGTTTTCATCCCACTGAACCCCAAGATACAACAAGGCCAATTTATTTCTTCTCTGCCTTCCTTCTTCCTGCCTATCTGAGCCCTTAGCACAGTATCTAGTACATAGTTAATTGGTATGAAATAGACATTAAATGAGCTACTGTCTTGAAACTGTAACAATGCTCAGTTTAATTGCCAAACACAGATTGGAGGTTGGAAAAAGTAGTATGCATTACATAGTCATGTTCTTCAGAGATTTAAAAATTCTACATGGCTGTGGCTACTCAAAGATGTCACTGAGGGACTTGCCTGAAGGCATGAGCTCAGAGGGTTGGATTTTGGAAGGCCAAGGATAATGTGAGATGCAGAAGCAAGCTATCCATGAGGAATTCTGTACATTTGCATTTCCACATATAACTTTAGATGGAGTTCTAAACGTTAAACTAGGCTGACAATTTGCAAAAAATAAAAATTTCTCTTTGATCTGCAGGTTCACAAGTTTCATTTATTATTGAAATTTTACTATAAAATGTGCTGTTGAGTAAAATTCAAGGGTAATGTCAGTTATTTACTTGTCAATATGAATTTGGGAATAAAAATAAGGTCACATTATGTATAAAGTTGCTTAATCACGTCTGACTCTTTGCGACTCCATGGACCCCATAGAGAGTCCATGGAATTCTCCAGGCCAGAGTACTGGAGTGGTAGCCTTTCCTCCTCCAGGGCATCTTCCGAACCCAGGGATCGAACCCAGGTCTCCCACATTGGAGGCAGGTTCTTTACCAGCTGAGCCACAAGGAAAGCCCAAGGTCACGTTAACAGGCACAGATCTGTATTTCTCTTTATGGTAGGTTGTGTGAATGGCCCCAAATCCTTCCTCTCTTTTCACTCATACAAACATAACGTGATATTAGCAGTCCTGTTTTCAACAGATGGAGTTCTAGGCCTTAACCCCTTCAGCCTGGATTGGCCGTGTGACTGACTTTAGCCAGTGGGGCATCAGCACATATGCCTCAAGTAGTCTTGAAAACTGCTTGCCTGTTGGGCTTGTGCTTTGCAGCGCTGGGTTCCCCATGTGAGGAAGTCTGGACCACCCTGGTGGGTGAGGACAGGACACACAGCACGGCTGGCAGCAGAAGTAGAGCCGCTCAGCTCCCCACGGGTGCACGATTGAGCCCATGTGAGACAGGCAGCAGAAGCATCCTGCCACGCTCGGCCTGCCTCGTGAGCTTGGTAAATAGTTGTTTTCAGAGACTCAGGTGGGAATGATCTGTTACACAGAGATAGATAACTAGCTGAAAAATTGATGTTTTTGAACTATGGTGTTGGAGAAGACTCTTGAGAGTCCCTTGGACTGCAAGGAGATCCAACCAGTCCATCCTAAAGGAGATCAGTCCTGGGTGTTCATTGGAAGGACTGATGCTGAAGCTGAAACTCCAATACTTTGGCCACCTCATGCAAAGAGTTGACTCGTTGGAAAAGACCCTGATGCTGGGAGGGGTTGGGGGCAGGAGGAGAAGGGGACAACAGAGGATGAGATGGCTGGATGGCATCACCGACTCGATGGGCATGAGTTTGAGTAAACTCCGGGAGCTGGTGATGGACAGGGAGGCCTGGTGTGCTGCGATTCATGGGGTTGCAAAGAGTCGGACATGACTGAGCGACTGAACTGAACACCCTGGTCCTGCTGTGTGGGCATTCCACCCTTTCTTAAGCTCCTCCCCACTAGTTCGAGGGGTCCCCGGTGGATACTGCTGATGCTCTCTGAGGTATGGTACTCTTGACCACCATGGCGCATCTGTGCTGCCCCCTGACTCCTGGTCCTTTGCTGCTGGTGTCTTTGGTAGGCCGGTCAGTGCCAGCGGGGCAGCTCCTCTGCTGGTGACACTGCTGGCATCTCCCAGAGAGGTCCACACTGTGAGCTGAGTCGAGCTCATGTTGGGACCGCTGCTGTTTCATAATTAGGGCAAAGGTAGAGGGATAATTAGATCAAAATCAGGGGAGATAGCGTTTCGGAGCTGGAGGCACCGTAGAGATGGTTCCAACTCCTCATTTTATAAAAGAGGATCCTTACACAGAGAGCTTTGTCACTGGCCCAAGGTCCCATGATATGAGTGCCAGATCTGGGACTGGAGCAGAAGTCTTCTCATTCCAGATCTGGGGATTATTTCCATCCCATTCTCATCAGGTTTGCTTTCCTTACATCATTTAAAATCTTCCAAAAGAGGAATGTAGGTCTGGGGAAAACTTAACCAAGATGATAGATAAAATATCTGGGGTATGCTGGATTACCCCTTGGAAATAATTTGATCGTAGTGTGGGACAGGTGCCCATTTTCCCTTTAATATTTGTGTCATCCTGTTTAAGTGACTGTTGCATTTGAGAAGTGCTTTGGAGATGAAGCTACAACTTAGGCATTCCTGGCGCTGTTTGGAGGCCCGAACATCTTCCCCATTCAGCCAGGGTGGCAGGCAGTTGGAGAGGGGGCTCTGTGGGAACTTAGCCTCTACGGCGGGGTCTGCCTTAGTTCAGACACTGGTGGCACAGTGGGGCACACTTGGTCCACACGGGGGACCCCGGGACCCCCACCGCATTACCCAGACCTCAAGTTAGGTGAGGCTCGGTACAGCAGAGAGGTCTGGGGTGCACGGGCGCCAGGCTGGATCCTGTGACGTGTGGCCCTATTGCATTGTGGCTGTTGCAGGGCGTGTGGGATGCAAGACCCTGTACGGGCGAGGGTGCTCGCATCCCAGGGTCAGCCCCGAGGCCCCGCAGGCGGCCCCTTTGGAGCGTCCCTTTCCCCTTGACCTTGACTAAGATCACTGCGATTGGCTGTTGTGTGCATAGCTCAGGACGGAGAAGCGGGGGGCCGTAACCGTGGGGGAGGGCACAAGTGTGTTTGGAAGGCCTCAGGGCCCCCCTGCACCGGGGCAGGCGGGCTGTCGTGTTGAGGCGTCATCCATAAAGCGCTGCCAGACATAAAGCAGGGGCTGTGAAAATGGGGAAACTCGACTCTCCTCCAAGCAGCGGGAGGCCTCCCTGTGACCGAGGATCAGAGCGGGGCTGGAGGAGGCCTGCCGTCCTCCCCACTAGCTACTCTGTGCCATCAGACGTGGAGATCAGGAGAGGCATCACTTGCTGAGGCAGATGGATTTGTCTTCGATGTATTTTTAAAGCATTCCCAAGCCTTTCTCCCTGGGCATGTTCTTTTATCTCTGATGTTGGTTTAACAATGCTGCTTCCAGTGAGGAAAAGGAATATGAGGAAAGTGACCTGTACGTTTACAGTGCAGATCTGGAGACCATTCATTGTGTGAATGTAGCACACGGAAAGTGAGGGCAGTCTAGTCACAGCATTTCAACTTCAAGCTTCTGGTGGGTATCAAAAAGTGATTAAAAGGGATTTAAAAAAAAAATAATGGAAAATACCTTAAGGGTCTCGCTTTAAATTGGAAATCCAAATTGAGACTCACATCCATGATTTAAGGTAAATTAGAATATGGAACACAAGGGCCCCACAAAACAGTGACCTTGGCGGTGAATTGAGAATGGGGGCTGACATCCCTATCCTGTTGACATGTCAGCTAGTAGAGCTTTTGTTTCTTGGCTTGATACTCCTTTGCGTACTTGAATTAGCATGTATTTGGTCTTTATTCAGTTCCTAATTGGGGTTATGATTGAGCAAGTCACTAGGAAGACAGGAGGCAGGATCTTGGGGGGTTGGGCATATTTGAGGCTGGGAATAGTAAGAAAGCAGGAGAATCTAAGAAGAAAGGACAATCCAGGCTCCTTTCCCCATTCCCCGCACCCTGATAAGGACACATGATGAGCTGGGCATCAGGCGATTGTGCAGCTTTCTCTGACAAGCAAATGGAAAGAGATCAGTTCCCATGGGGATGAGATTTTATGAATGAAAAGGTAGCTGAGCCTCACAGGCTGCTCAAAGATGAAGATGGATATATCTTTTCTAGAAGAGTGTTTGGAGGCCTAGAGGAACCTTCAGAAAGTGGCTTGCTTTCTGTTGTAGCTGAGGTGTGGACAAGAAAATGTGGAGTCTAGCTCTGTTGCCAGGGGTTTGGGACTTCAGGAACTGGGACTTGATGCCTCATTCTCTGTGAGCACTGCCAGCAGGGAAACTGCTCCTATCACTTGCAGAGGAGGTATGTATCAGAATTATTAGCAAGAAAGGGTATGATACTTTTTGGCATATGTCTATCAGTCTTATGGTCTGGCATCAGAAATTTACATGAAAGTTCCCTTTGCATTGTGAGGTTTTGATTAGGACTTGAATTTTATAGCCCGAGTATAATCACACTTCTATAACTACCCCCAGCTTCAAATGTAACCAAACACCTAACTGCCTGTGTAAAACCTTTGCAGAGCCACCCACTCACTAAGTTTCTGGGTGAGGCCAAGGACTCTGGTAAGTTGTTTATTTCTACTTTATGATTAAGAGAAAAAGTGTATTTAAGAATTTTTTG
Source organism: Odocoileus virginianus (assembly GCF_023699985.2). Taxonomy (NCBI): domain Eukaryota; kingdom Metazoa; phylum Chordata; class Mammalia; order Artiodactyla; family Cervidae; genus Odocoileus; species Odocoileus virginianus. The sequence continues at coordinate 2,364,042 of NW_027224265.1, forward strand.
CATTTCCACCTAGCAGAATTTTAAATGTATTCTCATAAAAACTTCAAATCCAGAATTAGTCATTCAGAAATGTAATGGAGATGCCGTAAATGTAATACAGCACCATTAGCCTTGATAAAATAAATATCAATTATAATCAGAACCGAGTTAAGCTTTTTCTAAATTAAGCAACATGGCAGAGTGAAATAGCAGGGGCAGGACTAGTCACAGTAATGTTCTGATTTTGCTACCAAAGGAACCCAAGCCACAAAAAGAGTGGAAAGATTTTGTTTTCTGTTTTCAGAAAGAATTTATGCAATGTCTTATATATATTTTGATAGAATTTACTAGTGAGGCCTTTTGGGCCTGTGGGTATCTTTGTGAGAAGGTTTTTATTTACACAATCAATTTCTTTAGACAGGGATCATAATTTCTTTTGAGTCTTCCATGGAATTTTTTCACTTTACCTATTTTAATAAACTTGTCAGTATAAAATTATTTATAATATAATAACTTATTGATTTTCTGTATGCTTCTGTAGGAGCCCAAGTGCTGCTTTGTCTTTTATTTTTTATTATCTAGAGGATTTCTTTTTGAAAAATAACTTTTTATTTGATTTTTTCATTTTTTTAATATGTTGCTCATTTCTTAATTATATCTCCTTTCTACTTTGTGTTTGGTTAGCCATTTGACTTTTTGAGAGAGAAGCTTACATAATTAATTTTAGACACTTTTTTTTTTCTTTATTAAGTAAGGGTTTGGAGCTGTAAATTTCTCTCTAAACAATGCTTTTAGTTGAATCTCATAAGTTTTGAAATTTATGTTTTTATTTTCATTTAGTTCAGATATTTTCTAATTTTCTTTATTTCTTTGTTGACCTATTATTAAAAGTGGGTTTTAAAAATTCATAGACTATTTTTAGACTAATTTTAGGTTTACAGAAAACTGAGCAGAAAGTACAGATCATTCCCATATCCTCCCTCTCTGTCTTGCTCACAGTTGCCCTGGTTATTAACCTGAGTGTGGTACCTGTGTTATAATTGCTGAACCAATGGTGATACAGTCTTATTAAAGTACGTAGTTTACATTACGGTTCCTTCTTTGATTTCTACAGTTCTGTGGGTTTTGACAAATGAGTCATGTCCTGTATCCATCATAACAGTATCATACAGAATAGTTTCACAGCCCTAAAAATCCCTTGTGATCCACCGATTCGTCCCTTTCTCTCCACTCCAATCCCTGCCAACCATTTACATTTTTGTGTCTATAGTTCTGCTTTTCCCAGAATGTTGTAATCATACAGTCTGTAACACTTTTTCAGACTTACTTCTTTCTCTTAGTAATATGCATTTAAGATTTTTCTGTCTTTTCATGGTTTGGTAACTCATGTCCTTTAATTGCTGATTGATACTCCATCGTGTGGATCTGCCAATCTGTCGTCCTCTCACCTTTTGAAGGATATTGTGGTTGCTTCCTGTTTTTGGCAATTAGGACTAAAGCTGCTACACACACTTCATATGCAGGTTTTTGTGTGATATGTTTTCAAATCAGCTGGGTAAACAGGTTCATGAGCGCTGAATCATATAATAAGACTATGCTTCATTTTAGGGGAAACACACACATGTTAAAACTGTCTTCCAGAGTGGCTCTCATTTTGCATTCTCACCAGCAACGAATGAGAATTATTTTTGCTCCACATCCTTGTTTTGTCAATTTTTCTAAAAAGAGGCATGTAGTGATATCTCATTGTTGCTTTGATTTGTAATTCCTTAGTGACATGTGATGTGGAGCTTCATATGTTTATTTTCCAACTGTATATCTTCTTTGAGTTGTTTATATCTTTTACTCATTTTCAAATTTTGGGTTTTTACCCCTTATCATTGAGTTTTAAGAGTCTTTGTATACTGTAGGTACAGATCCTTTATGAGATATATTTTCCAAATATTTTCTCTGAGTCTGTGGATAGCTTTATATTCTGTTAAAAATGTTATTCATAGAGCAGAAAATTTTAAGTTTTATTAGGCCCTACTTAACCAGTTTTTTCTGTCATGTTTTTCATGTCAGTTTTTTCTTGCTTTAGATATTTTTCTAAAAATTATGAAACCTAAGCTCACCTAGATTTTCTCTTAGATTATATTTTCAGAAATTTTCTAATTTTGTGTTTTACATTGAAGTCTGCAATCCATTTTGAGTTAATTTTTGTGAAAGCTATAGAATCTGTGTCTAGAGGTTTGTTTTTTTTTTTCATGTGAGTATCAAATTGTTCTGGCACCAGTTGTTGAAAACACTATGCTTTTTTCTATTGAATTGCCTTTGCACATTTGTCAACCATCAGTTGACTTTGTGTGGATATATTTCTGGGCTTTCTATTCTATTCCATGATAAATGTGTCTGCTTTTGTCCAATATCATGCTGTCTTGATTAATGTAGTTTATAGTAGGTCCTGAAGTCACTTGTGTCTGTTCGTCAACTTTGTCCTTTCTCTTCAGTATTGTGTTGGTTGTTATGGGTCTTTTTCCTATTCACATAAACCTTAGAATCAGTTTATTGATTTCTACCAAATAAATTGCTGAGATTTTGATTGGGATTGTGTTGAATCAAATAGGTGAAGTTGGGAAGAGCTGACATGTTAACAATAACAAATCTTCAGATCCATCCACATGAAATCTCTCTCCATTTATATAGATGTTTTAAAACTGCTTTTCATGGAGTTCTGGTTTTCTCCATAGAGATCATGCACATATTTTACAGACTTATGTATTTCATTTTTGGGCATTCCTGTTATAAGTGGTATTATGTTTTTAATTTCAAATCCCAATTGCTTATTGCCGGAATATATAGAAAAGCAAGTCACTCTTGTATATTAACCTTGTATCTTCAATTTTATTGTAATCTTAGATTTAAAAAATTGATTTATGGTTAAATTCTGTTGTATAAAAGAATGCACTCTATAAATTTTCAATCCTTTTAAATTTCAGATGTGTTTTATAACCCAGCATGTGATCAAACTTTGTAAATATTCCAAGTGCACTTGAAAATAATTTTATTTTGCAGTTCTTGAGTAGATTGTTCTATAAATGTCTTTAAGTTAGTTGGTTGATAGTGTTTTTTAAAATCTTCGGCATCTTACTGAATTTTATCTTTTATTTCACTAGTTGCTGAAAAAGTATTATTGAAATCTCTTACAATAATTATTGATACTAGCTTGTGCTTGCTGCTAAGTCACTTCAGTCGTGTCCAACTGTTTGTGACCCCATAGACGTCAACCCACCAGGCTCCCCCACCCCTGGGATTCTCCAGGCAAGAACACTGGAGTGGGTTGCCATTTCCTTCTCCAATGCATGAAAGTGAAAAGTGAAAGTGAAGTTGCTCAGTTGTGTCTGACTCTTAGTGACCCCATGGACCACAGCCTACCAGGCTCCTCCATCCATGGGATTTTCCAGGCAAGAGTACTGGAGTGGGGTGTCATTGCCTTCTCTGAGCTTGTGCTTACTTGGGCATAATGTGTGTTTAACTGCTGTCTTAGCTAATGGAGTATTTGAAGAACTTGTTGGAGAGAACTTCTGGAATTTTTCAGTCCTCTACTTCCATATTTGAAGTACAAATAAGGGATATAATATGTTTCTTTAAGTTTTTCTTAATGCTTTTATTGTTTTATAGTATTTTCTTTTTGAGGTTGGAGATTGAATATTTATTCTCATGGTTGGATCTCAGGAAAAACTGAAGGGTTTGAATCGGTGTTTTGGAATGTAAACTATGCTGTCTTGTCACTTCAGGTATCTTTTCATGTGTTTAGAAAAAAGGAAATTTCATAGATTTTCAATGATCTAATATCTGAGAAGTGTGGTATATCTTGTAGTGCTATATAAATTGACAGGTAAAAATTCAGGAAAATCTTAACAGTTTTACAGTGGTAGATAGCCTTAAGAGTGAGAGAAAAATATCAGGATACTTTGATTCTCTAGTTTTCTTCTAAGGCATACCCAGATATCACAACAATGAGCTAAAATTCCCAGGAAAAAAAAAAATGCATCTGTACATGTGTAACCTAAGGAGGAGAACTGGTTCTATTGCTTTGCACAGAACCAGCATGGTTAATTATCTAAAATTAGAAGGCTGGATAAAATCTTCACAGCTTCATGTATCCTACAGGAAAGACTGCATCTGTAACCATTATTGTACAGGCTTCCTCCTCTTATTAAATTTCTTGAGTAAAGAAAGGCTATAATTTATCATATTCTTTGCCAGCTTTCTCTCAGAAGGAATTTTTCCCTTAGTCAGACTGGAACTAGCATTGTGATACTTTAGACCTCAAATATGATCAATTGAGAACCAGCTGCCAATCTTCATAGTCTGGTGCTGTGACAAAATCCAAATAAAGTCTCATAATAGTATGTCTTTACAGTTCTGAATTTTGAGGGGATACAAACACAAATTTGAATAAGGACATTTGAATAGAGTTTTATGGATTGCAAATATTTTTCACATTATTTTAGTCCTCTTATTACCTACTCTGAGAAAGAGAGTGTAGAAGTTCATGATACCTATGGTGTTCTCTGCTCAGCACTTTTGCCAGTTTCCTGTCTTCTGATGCCAATAACCATCTTCTAGCTTCCTTAGGGAGATGCCTGCTCTGCTAATGTGGTCCCAAGTAAGGCTGTTAATCACAGTCCTGTCTATAGCTGTTTCCTCGCTACAGTGTCTGGTCAGTCAGGATTGCCACCTGCGCCTTCCTATTCACAGTGACTGGTTGAGAAATTGTATGTGGTTTATAGGGCCTTATGTGAGTTCTCCCTGGCACTTTGCCGCTGAAATGAATATAGAGAAAATGTCTTCTTGCTTTTGGGCTTTTGTTACTAGATCAATATGAATTTGGAGATGCTTTGAAAATCCAAGTTGTCTAGAATAGGAGAGAATTGAAGTTAATTTTGAGATGAGAACAGATGAAATGAAAAGATAATTACTCAATGGATTGAACTCTGGGTCCAGCCACATTTGACCATGTTTCATGAGCTTATAAAGGCCTTTTTTCTGAAGGTAGTTTAAGATGATTTCCCCCTTTCTTGGTTCGTTCAGGCTTCTGTAATAAAGTACCATAGACTGGGTGGCTTGTAAACAACAGAAATCTATTTCTCAGAGTTCCAGAGACTGGAGATCAGGATGTTCGCCTGGTTGAGTTCTGGTGACAGCCACCTCCAGGCTGTAGACTGTGGACTTCTCCTGTACCCTCGCACAGCAGAGAGAAGCAGCAAGCTCTGGCGGCTCTGATAGGGGCACTGATGTGACACATGAGGGATTCACCCTATGTCCTCCTCTAGACCGAAGCGTCCCTTCCTAATGCCCTCACAGTGGGGAGCAGGGTTTCAGTGCATGACTGTGTGGGCAGGGATACAGCCAATCAGTTCATGACAGTAGTTTATTTCATTTGCAACCTAAATCATTTTCCCTATTGCAGTTACTTTTGCCACATTTCACAGATGAAAAACTGAGGCTTTGTGAGGGTGACATATATATATATATATATATATATATATATATATATATATAGGTTCCCCATGGGGAAACTTGATAAAGCTTATTCTCATTTCAGCTAATCATTCTGTCTGCCCATTACCACCCTGCATAATAATAAATATCTCATGGTTGTTTTTCATTTGTGTATATGTGCATGGCTGATCCTTTTTTCCCTAAAGAAGATTTGCTGATCTGACTGTATAAAGCTCTTCTGCTCGAGGGGTGATGTGTGTGTGACCGCATGGTTCTGCTGACAGTCTCTGCCTGTCCTGCCCCCTCATGACCAGATTTCTATGCTCCTGGTCTTTCTCTTGGAAGAGATTATCTAACAAACCACATCTACCAGGCTTGAGTCATTTGAAATCTGATTCTGATCCGATCCATCTATGCTGACCATTTTATCTCAGAATGGGTCTCCACTATTGCGGAATCTTTCCGAAGGCACCCTGGAGTGCGTTGGTGAAGGTAAAAGAAAAGATTCTCTTTGTTTGTTTCAACCTGTGTTGACTGGCCTGCCTGTCCCTAGACAGTCCTCTGCCATCCTTGTGAGCCCAAAAGGCAGAAAAATGGGCTGAGATTTGAGGAAAAATACTTCCACATTTTGTGAACAATAAGAAAAGGAAAGGAACAAGTAATGTGATTCTTTAAAGGTTAAATACAGTAATACTTCCCAACTCAGCTTTCTAGAGAAGAAGCTGCTCCATAAGTGAATTTTAAAGAAACACTTTAAGCACCAAAAACTTTATAGAAAACTATTTTGAACATTATAAGGTTGAAATCTTTCTAAGATTTGTTGCAAACACTCCTGCTTGGCTTTTCGAATCACATTTCTCCTAATAGGAACTATTCCCTTAGACACTTAGAGGTTTCGTTGTTTCTGGACGACCTCTTCAGTAGAGTACTCATTGCTTTTGAATAATTCCATTCTGTTTTTTAATGTATTTTCCTACATATTGTGATTTTATCTGCTAATTGCTCCTTTTTATGGCTGTTAATATGTTCTTTGCTCTTGCTTCGAATCTTCTTTTATATATAGTCTGCGTGACACATACCTCCTACCCTCTCTTCTGGAGTAGAGGCTGAAGGATTTCTGGCTGTTTTTTTTTTTTTCCTCTCTTAACATGTAGATAACTCTTGCATTTACATCTGTTGTCTTCACGCAGGCTTGGACATGAAGCATCACTGGGACCCAGGGAGAGAGGAAGCAGAACTTGGCCAAAGACCTAGTTATCACTGGCACTCTGCTGACCACTTGTGAGGTGTCAGCACTATGCCTTATCTAACTTAAACCTCCCAATAAGGCTTAGAGCAGGATTTTCCAGGCACCGTACTAAATGCTTTACACATATTATCTCCCTTAGTACTCATAAGATCTCTGTGTATCTCATAACAGGAAGGTAACTTGGAGGTAAAACAGAGCACAAATTTTGACCTAGGTACACTGGATCCAGGGACAGATTTGGCAACATGATGGAATTACAGATTCTCTCCTAAAAGGTTCTATTTAACATGTTCTATTTCCCTGGGTCACAGAGCAAGTGGTGAAACTGAGATACAGTTCTGATTTTTTCCAGACGTCATGTCCTTGACTACCATCCATGTGGCCTTAATTCCTTATCTTATCTTCCGCTTTATTTCTCAGCTTAGTCCAGCAGACTTCCTCTGGGGCTTGGTTTGCTTAACTCCTATCTCTTCTTCTCTGGGATTAATTCTTCTCCCTGTATATTCTACTCATCTGTACACTTATGTCCCCAATATTTCCTGGGCTTATATTTGCGTCATGGTTTTATTTATTTATTTTTTCCATTTATTTTTATTAGTTGGAGGCTAATTACTTTACATCATTACAGTAGTTTTTGTCATACATTGAAATGAATTAGCCATGGATTTACATGTATTCCCCATCCCAGTCCCCCCTCCCACCTCCCTCTCCATCCAATCCCTCTGGGTCTTCCCAGTGCACCAGGCCTGAGCACTTGTCTCATGCACCCAACCTGGGCTGATGATCTGTTTCACCCTAGCGTCATGGTTTTAAAATTGGGCCCTGTATTGTACCTGCTGTAGCCTTTCTACGTAGTGCTTAAAACAGGTGATTTAAATATGCATTTATATGAGTGAGTCTTTTATTAAGCACATCAACACTACATATATTTGAAAATGGGCTGTATTAGTATGTTTCTGGGCTAAGGGGGTTGTTATCACTCAGCCATGTCCGACTCTTTGTGACCCTATGTACTGTAGCTTGCCAGGTTCCATGGGGTTTTCCCAGCAAGAACACTTGCCATTTCCTTCTCCAGGGAATCTTCTCTACTCAGGAATCAAACCAATGTCTCCTGCATTGGCAAGCAGATTCTTTTACCACTGTGCCACCTTGGAAGCCCTAGTATGTATCTGGTCTATGAAAAACCCACATATGGATTTTCAGATCCCCTTGCCATAACTTGACAGTCTCCTGGGTCTGAGTCCACAGGTTGAGACCACTTCCTGAAAGAGCATAATTTAATGACAGAGAGCCAAGCTCAGCAGTCTAACAGACTCTGCAACTCCCAAGGTTTCATGATGTTGGCCATGAATCTCAACCATCACACAAGACTGCCTTTTCTTAGGCCTCATTGTCCTATTTAGATGAGGTCAGGCATTTAAAATACTTAACACATTATCAAGGCAATGTCATTTTCCTGTCCATGGTTTGGATGTTAAAGGACATAAAACAGAGTGATAAACCCACTTTGACCAGGGCACACTGGGTCCTGGGCTGGTTTGGTAACAGTCTGGAGTTACAAGTTGTGTTACACAGCGAAATCAAAATAAGGGTTTGCACTGGCCAGTTGATAAGGAAATTTGTAACCAAGCTGGCTTCCCTGGTGGTTCAGAGTGGTAAAGAATCTGCCTGCAATGCAGGAGACCTGGTTTCATCCCTGGGTTGGAAAGATCCCCTGGAGAACGGAATGGCTACCCAGTCCCGTATTCTTGCCTGGTGAATCCCACGGACAGAGGAGCCTGGTTTGACAGTCCATGGGGTCACAAAGAGTCGGAACCAGCTGAGTGACCAGCACTTTCACCGTTTCTGTGTGATGACAGCCATACCTCACGGGGCCATTCTGTGGCGTATCGTTCCCCCTCCACCTCTCTGTCACTGGATGTCGCTCGGAATTCAGGCTTCAGCCTTTCCCCTTTTCTCCATGTGAGGTGTACCACGGGACCTCAGGACCGCCTCTGTCTCCCCCCTGACACTGCCCAGCTCTGCCCTTTCCCATAGACATTCTCCTCTCCGTCCTTCCACAGCCCTCCTGACTCCCAGTTTTCCTGTAACAGGCGCCAGGAAGCAGGGTCCTCGCTGGTGGTCAAGTGACTTAAGACACTATGCTCCCAGTGCAGGGAACCCGGGTTTGATCCCTGGTCAGCAAACTAGAGTCCCACAGGGCGCAACTGAAGACCCACATGTCACAGCTAAGACCTGGCACAGCCAAATAGAGAAATATAAAAAACAAAAATACCAGGAAGCACTCGCGGGTATTTCTGTTTGGGACTCTGTATAAACCTGTAGGAGCAGAAGGAGAATAAGATGGGGGCGTGTACCTGATGCGGACGGGAACAGGGAAGAAATGGCAGGGAGGGAAATTCTCCCTTAGTGTATGCATAGAAGGGTTATTGAGCCTCTCTATTGGACTAACATGTATCAGCTCTAATGAAAGTTGATGGGGGGGCAGAATCCACAGCCCTGCAGGTTTCATTCTTCTTCAGCAGGAAGTCCCCGGAGATTCTGTCACAGAAAATCTAAGGGTCCACCAAGCTGAATGAAAACCAGCTCAAAGACAGAACTTCATTTTTAATGCTATAGAGGGTAACCCCAAATAATAGCAGCTGAGCCAAGAATACTTTCTGTACCATATCCCATGTAATCACTTCATAACCCTATTGAAGCAGGTTCTGCTGTTATTTCCATTTTATAAGTGAGGAAACTGACTCATAGAGACCAAGTGACTGAAAATAACCGGCCCAGCATTACCCGGCTCGTAAGTAGATGAGCATCAATTTTGAAAACAGGTCTCTCTGATTCTGTGCTCGGGCTCTTAAATCTCTTGCTACAAATGGATCCTGAATGTATTCCTTCTAAAGGGTGGTGGTGGTGGTTTGGTCGCTAAGTCATGTCCAACTCTTACAACCCCATGTGACCCCCTGCCAGGCTCCTCTGTCCATGGGATTCTCCAGGCAAGAATACTGGAGTGGGTTACCATTTCCTTCTCCAGTTCTAAAGGGTAGACCTAGTTTAATGCTTAGGCTTGGTAAGAAATTCTTTTTGCAATAAACTGTTAAGAAAACTCCTCCCTACCCCCAGTTGACTCTGCCAGTTAAATATTGGTGTACCTTAGTTTTCACATGGCAGGGCGTAGCTGTGGTTGGGCAGGTGGTCCCCACAGAGTCCAATCGATTTCAGTCTGTTCAGATTACAAACTGGCCTGTAAATGAGTTCTAGCATCTCAAGGGAAAATAAAAGCAAAGAGTGTTGCATTATCTGTGAAAATTCATTAGCGCTGCTGGAAAACTGTGTTCTGTAGTTGGTGAGTCACCAGTGTTACTTATGTATCTTTGACTATCATCCATGCCTCATAGGTAAAACAGGTAAAGTTCCCATCCATTTCAAGTATTGGAATACAAATTCTTTAATTAGAACCTCTGTTCTGCCTTAAGCTCTGGGTCTGGCCACTAGTTCCACCCAGATCTATCAAGTGAGTCATCTTTGTCAGTTGTCACCACCTCCCTGGTGGTGATTGTTCAGTCGCTTAGTCCTGTCCGACAGTTTGTGACCCAGGGCCTGCGATTTTATGCTAATTGGTCTCTAGTGCCCTAGGCTTCCTCCAACTTCCTATATTGTGTTCTTTTTTTGCTACTGTAACAAAGTACTATAAGCTTAGGGGCTTAAAGTAATACACGTTTATTATGTTAGAGTTCAGAAGTCGAAAATAAATTTTACAGAGATACAAGCAAATCAATGGCAGCCTAGCTGCCTAACTTATGTTAGGAAGCCTAACTAATGGCAGCCTAATTTCTTCTGGATAATCTAGAGAATCCATTTCCTTGCCTTTTCCAGTTTCTAGATGCTGTCTTCCTTCCTTGGCTGGTCAGCTGTTTTATCCTCTGCTTCATTCCTGGGCCTTCCCTGACGTTGCTGTCTCCCTCTTTCATGGACCCTTGTGACTTACCCTGGCCCCACTTTGGATAATTTCACCATCTCAAGGTCTTTAATTGTAACTTCAAGGCCCCTTTTTCCCATGTAAGATAATATCCATAGGTTCCAGGGATTAGCAAGTGTCCACATAGCTTTGGAGGCCATTGTTCAGTCTTGCATACCTCCTGCTTATGGAGGGCTTCTCAAAGAAGAAAAAAGGTTCTGCGGTATCATGAACCTGGCGTGAAACATGAAGCAGAAATTTGATTCCAGTCTTGAATCAGACATTGCGCCCACTGTCAGATCATACACTAAGTGTTTTATGTGCCAGATAAAATTCTGTCATTGAAATCTTCCATCAGTTCATTAATATTTCTCCTAGCTAGAAAATTTCACAACTTGATAAATTCATTTATATTAAAATATAAATGACTTGAAGAAATTTTACTGTGGATTAGACTTTTCTTCAAAGGACTGAATTTACTCTAAAAATAATAGTTCCTCTGTGATGACTTAGAGGGGTGAGATGGGGGTGATCTTACAGTAAAATGGAATGTACCTATAAATTTTGAACCGAGTATGTGTAAGTTTTGTGGATACAATTTGGCAGTTTTTGTAGTTTATACTGAGATCTATTTTGTAAATGTCATGAATAGTTGTAGAATTTTAGACTTGAAAGAATTTTAGGGAAACTTTGGTTTGATATTCATTCATCCCACAAATGTGTATTAGGACTTCGACATGATAGGATTATAGTGGAGACAGCACAGGTTGTTCCCACACGTCTCTAGGTGTCACCGTTTTATGACCGTTTATGGAACAGCACCACCTGTGGTTTGCAAAACACAAGTGAAAGCATAGTTTGCAACACCCTGGTTCCTTGAGATAAAATAGCAAAAAAGACAAAACATTCCTAGACCTCTGAAACTTCTTATCTAGAGAGGATAGTCCACATAAGAAGAGGCAAATGCATAGTTGATAAAGGCAGCGTGACAGGTTTCTGTGGGAGAATGTAGGAGGGTCTGGAGCATGCGGGAAGTTTCCTAGGAACATATGTCATCTACTCTGAGACCCGAATGAAAACGACAGGCTAAAGAAAGCAACGGCAGAGGAAAGAGATGGATGAAGATTGTTCAGGCCAACTTAATTGCAAGCTCTTGAGGTGAAGACAGAAGACGATGCTCGAAGAGTAGAAATAGTTCTGCTGCAGAAACAAAGAAATGACCAGAAAAACTAGAGGCTGCAAAAGGTTAAGTAACTTTGTGTGGTATCACCTACCCTGTCTTCTCTGGTTCATTGAGGGACACCTTAAGTTGCAGTAGATTTATTCATCACAAGTGCAGCTGTGTGCCCTGGGAAATGTTCTGCTGGCAGCTACACTACGATGCAGTCTCAGACTATCATCACTCTAGACCAGCGCTTGTCAGTTGCAGAGGACAGCAGCTGTGTCCTTGTCTTTGCACACCCACAAAATCCATGGATTGCCCGCAGTTCATCTTCAGAGGTGTTTTGGTTATCGAAGTCTCCATCAATATATATAACTGAAATTTAAATAATTATTACAGAAAGATGTTTGATCTGGATATGATATCCCTGCTTATGCAAAAGCTAAGGCAAAACAGAGAAGCTAAGAGCAAAAGCATACCATTTTCTCTGACAGGGTCCTGTTTGCTTCTGTTCTGGTATGCTTCCTGTTACAGTCGATACAAATTGTCTGTAAGGCAAACAACATTGCATTGATAAAATGACATGAGTCCATCTTGAGTCTTAAAAAAAAACAAGATAAATTATGTTCCCATTTATAACAATGTTTATGTAATACTGCTTTCATCTAATCAAATTATTTTCTAGTTTTATTTTAAAATATCAAATATATTTTCACATTAATTTGGCTGTCCAAATACCAGGGTAATTTGTTGCTAATGGGTTATCATAGTTGCTTTCTTTTTTTTTGTTATGTTTGTGAAATTTTCAGGAATTAAAGATAGTCCTGAAGGAAGTTCTTGAATGTCTAAGTAAATCTCAGTTCTCAACTGGTTTTGCTTGGTAGTATATTTTTAGTTTCTTTGTCTTAGTTGGATAAAAACTTTAAAATCTTCTTTTAGCCATGTTATTATTTTGTTATGGTTATTCTTAGAGATTTTATGTATATTTTAGTCAAATATAATCATCTTTTATCTTTTCAAAGTTGTTAGTGTGTTTATAGTGTGGTTGTTCAACCTGTGATTTTCTTTTGAACTTAACCTGCTGCTGAAATTTATTATTAGGTCTAATCTTTTTTTCCTCAACACTTTACTATGAAAAGTTTCAAACATGCTGAAAAATTGAAAGCATTTTTCAGTGAACATCCATGTACCCAGCCTCTAGTTTCTAGTGTCAATAGTTTGCTATGACTGCTAATCCTTTTCATTTGATTTTTTAAAAACAATTTGCTTGGATTATGTAGATAAATAAGTAATAATTATTACTGCAAGTAAGTTATTTGCGAATAATTTTCTCCTACTTATCAGTATTATACCTCTTCTTTCTTAGCTTAATTCAAGAAATGCTTTATAATTAATAGGTATTGTTGCTATATATATATATGTTGTTATATATATAAATATTGATGATATATATGTATATTAATAGCTATTGTTGACTTAGTCTCATGAATGAGAAGAATATGTTCAGAAATCTTTTGTTCAGTGTGATATTGCTGGTGATTTGGCTTAGATGTTCTTTCTCAAACTCCTTTAATTTTTTTTGATTAACTTATTAAGTAATTGATTGATCCATTACTTTATGAAATATTTATTGAAATCCTTTTTTGTCCCAGGCACTGTGCTTGGCACTAAATATACTTATAGGGTATATTAGAAAAAAACAAAACAAAACTCCAAAGGTTCTGGATCCTGCCTTCTTGGGGATTAGAGTCTAGTGGGGTTTGTGTGATAAGCTGTGATAATAAATGTCCTACTAATGAAACACTTTGTAATTCATTGAGTAAAACCTAATTGGTCTTAGTTTTTTATTCCTTCAGCCTATGGATGTTAGATTTTTTTTTAAATAACTCTTGCTTCTGTTTGAGTTTGCCAAATTCTCATATACCAATTATACTTTATAATTTGTCTTTTTTCTGTGATCTGGTAATTCACATGACGTAACATGAGAATTGTTGCTAAGTCGTGTCTGACTCTTTTGCAGACCCCATGGACTGTAGCCCGCCAGGCTCCTCTGTCCATGGGATTTCCCAGGCAAGAATGCTGGAGTGGGCTGCCATTTCCTTCTCCAGGGGATCTTCCCAACCCAGGGATCAAAAGCAGGTGGGTTCTTCACTACTGAGTCACCAGAGAGGTCCTAATGTGAGAATTATCTTTTCCTTAATGATTGGAAAGAATCTGTCCAGGCAAGCTTTTATGGTAATTCTTTTTAATTCAACTTGTTTTCCCATAAATGCACCGATTTCACTTTTATTTTTGGATCCCTTCATTGGCTATTCAGGGTCTTTTTTGTTTCCATTTTAAAAGTGTTTTGCTGCTGCTGCTGAGTCACATCAGTCGTGTCCGACTCTGTGTGTTTTTCTACTTTTGTTTTTAAAAAAAGTCATTGAAATCGTGCTAAGGATTGCATTGAATCTACAGGTGGCTTTGGTAATATTACCGTTTTAACCAATATTAATTCTTCCAACCCATGAATGTGAGGTACTTTTCTATTTGTTTCTTTGAATTCTTTCATTATTATCTTGAAATTTTCCAAGTAGAAATCTTACACCTCTTTAGTTAGATTTATTCTTAAAGTATTTTGTTGTTTTTGATGCTATTGTAAATGGGTTCAATTTTTGATTTTTTGGAAATTTTTTTAAAAATTTTTCAGAGTTAGATAGAAACTGTGTTAATTTTGCATATTATTTTTGTATTCTGCAAGTCTCCTGAACTCATTGATTTTAGATCGAATGAATTTTGTTGTTGTTGAATCTTTAAGATTTTTTAATATATAATTTCATGTTGTGCAAATAGAGACAATTTCACTACTACTTGTCCCATTTTGCTATCTTTTGTTGCTTTTTCTTGCCTGGTTATTCTAGCAAGGGCTTCTAATACTGTATTGAACAGGACCTTGTCTTGTTTCTCATCTTAGAGGAAAAGCCTTCAGCTTCACCACTGAACATAACATTAGCTGTGGTTTTGTCATAGATGGCCTTTACTATGTTGATATATGTTCATTCTATTCCTAGTATAAGAGTTTTTATTAATAATGGAAGCTGAATTTTGTCAAATATTTTTTCTGTGTCCATTGAGATGATCATACCATTCTTTTCTTTCATTTTGCTCATGTGATTTATCACAGTGATTGTATTGTATATGTTGGATTTTTAATCGTAGTAAATGATCCTTTTAGTGTACTGCTGGATTCAGTTGCTAGTATTTTATTGAGAATTTTCGTGTCTATATTCATCAGGGATATTGGTCTGTAGTTTTCTATTGTGTCCTTTTCTGACCTCATAAAATGTGTCTGGGAGTGTTCCCTCCTCTTTGATTTTTTTTGTGAAGAGTTTGAGAAGGATTGATGTTAATTCTTTAAATGTTTGGTAAAATTTACCAGTGAAGCCATGTGTTCCTGGGCTTTTCTTTGTTGGAGGCTTTTGACGACTGATTCAGTCTCTACTAGTAATGATCTATTTGAATTTTCTATTTGTTCTTGATTCAGTATTGGTAGGTTATATGTTTCTAAGAATTTTTCCATTTCGCATTGAATTGCATAGAAATTTTTCTTAAAATACTTATTTTTAAGTCCCTTATTGGTTCTGTCTCCTTTTTCATTTTTAGTATTTATAAAATTGAAGTTCTATCTGCTTCTGTACTAGATAAATGCTATATCTTTTAAGGGGACTGGTGACATGTTTTAAATAGTCTGCCAAGAATATACATAATATGATTCCCCTTATATAAACAAAAGGTATGTTATTTTTTCCTGAAACTATACATGTTAATCTGTTGACAGTGGCTGAGTTTGTAGGAAGAGTAGTGACTTTTAATTTGAAACTTTTCACTGCTTTTAGTTTTTTTTTTTTTTTTTTTTTTACTATATGCATTAGATTCAAGTTTATAAAAAGTGAGTTGATGGGATAGCAGGATAGATTGTTAATGATCATAGGTCATAGTGCTTTATTTGTACTTTTCTGTATTTTAATAATTTAAACAAGTTTTATTTTAAATTTTAACAATATTTAAATCTAGAAGGAAAAGAGCATAATCAATTAGGACAGTGGCTAGCAGAAGCATCTAAATTCATGAGTTTATCCCTCTGTGTCCTTTTTGTGATGATATCAGTCCTCGTGGGTCCAGGAGAAGAGTAGATTTAGAAGCATGGTTGCCAATGAATTCTTCTCCAGAACAAGAAGAAACTGTTACAGAGATTTGCAGTCTCAAGGAATCATTTCATTACTTTTGTTGTTCTGTCTCCTAAAAATGTAGGGATGAATTCTTAGGGACAGGCAGTTTAGAACACCAAAGGTCACATGTAGACTTAATCTTCAGAATGAAAAAAAGTAATATTTTTCTTGAATCAACTGAAGCTTTCTCTAGAACACAGAAAAATAAGTCTTGGGAAAGCAATTGTATTTACTTGGTAGTAAATTATAAGCAGGCGCTTAAAGGTCAAGGCACAGTTTCTCTCTCAGTCTCCACAGTGTTAGGAGGAAAATGTGCACGTTTCTGAGAGCAGTCCCATGGAACTCTTTGGAAAAGCAGTACCAAGAATCATTTCTGGCTTTGTTTGCTGTTTGCGCCTGTGCCCGCCCTTCTGGAGGGTGTCCTCTGGCAAGGGAAACACATAAATATAGAGGCAGTGTAGCTCAGTAATATGTGGAAGATAAAGGAGTTGTCACCGTTTTTTAGGACCATGGTCTGGAAACCTTAGTATGTATCAAAATACCAGAAAGCCTGTTAGAACACACTTCTGAACCTCATCCCCACAGGTTCTGATCGCGTAACTCTGGGTGGGGCCTTATGTGTTCTTCAGTGATGTTGCTTTCGGGGGTCTGGAGACCACAGTTGAGGAATTAGGCCTTCATAAAGGGCCTAAACCAGCAGCTGGAGACCTTGATTAGTAGATTATGGTTTGGGTCTCTGGTATGTGATTACAAACCTCTAATAAGACCCAAAAAAGTGATTCTCAAACTTTAGGGCAATAAAAATAAGAATCACCTGAGGATTTGCTGAGTTTTAGGTTCCCAGGGCCTGTCTCCATGGCATCAGGAGAAACTGAATTCACAGTTAGTATCAGATGTTTTGACGCAATGGTCCAGGGACTGTGGTTTAGAAACTACATTGCTGACATATTTAGAGGTCGTTATTTCTTAACATCTTCCTCTAAAGTGATTAAGCCCTAATGTCAGTAGCACTTAGGTGAAGACCAGTGATGCTGATATATGAATAAACAGTAGCAATTTTATTAAGAAAAGGAAGATTTGAAGTGAGTGCTCCTGTCTGCTAGCCTCACCTGGTAGAGCCGAGCTAATTATTTTCTACATTCCTGTCCCAGAACATCACTGTACAGCTGGTAGCCTTGCCAGAATTAAAACCACAGTGTTGTAGAAAGCATCTAGTTTATATGGTTGATCTTGCAAGACCAAATTTGTAGAGAAAAGACAACTTGGAAGGTATGGACAGGTAGGAAAAATAAATAAATAAATCACCATTTCTATGTATATATGTGAATGTAGACGTAGGTAATCAACAGAAAAACCAGAATCCATTTCCAAGGACTACAAAGCCAAGGTTGAGACTTTCTTTTGTTTTATCAAGTAAATATTTCAAAAGTTTGAGTTTAAAATCTTTACTTAGTTCCTTTCAGTACAATAAACCTTTAAAACCATGATGTTTTAGGCCTTTACTTTAAAACATCTGTGGTCTGATGGTCAAGAGTCAAAATTGGAGCTAAATCATCACAAAATAACCAATAGTAAGAAAGATAAGTTGAATCAGTGATAATTTTGTCACAATATAATCATTTCTAAGCTTAACAGCATAATTGTTGAGGACAGGAGTAACTTTCTATTTGTGTCATTTGGTATTTAGTTCTTCTGTTCATGGAGTAACTTGCCACAAACTTCCTGAGACAAGGCAGGGGTATTGGAAATTGCTTTAGTGGCAGTTCTTGTCTCTGAAGTAGTTGTTTGATCATTCATCCTCCTGGAAAATACTGGGTTTCAGGTGTTGGTTCAAAAATGGAACATAAATTCTGCCAAGATTCTAGGCATTTAGCAGCATATAAGTCAAATGTATCTGGCTTCTGGGATGATTTATACAGTTTTCTGGTATATGTTTTAATTGAAGCAAAATATAATACTGCACAAAAATATGTTTTTATGTATGTAGAATCAGTGTCACCAGCACTGATATCAAGAAAGGGAATACTGACACCTCCACGGGCCTGCTCCTTGTTCCCTCCAGTCAGCAGCAACCCCATAGAAGGAATCACTTTTCTAAGAACTTCTATCAATATGGATTGGTTTGTCTGTTTTAGAACTTAATATAAATGGAACGATAGAAAATGGACTCTACTATTTTTGCCCTTTTTAGCTCAAGATTATGTCTGTGAGATTTATAGATGTTGTTCCATGTTGCAGTGCTTTGATCTCTTTCATTGCCATGTAATATTCCATTGCTTGAATTGCTTTTTACAATTTGTCCATTGTACAGTTCTCAGTTCAGTTCAGTCGCTCAGTTGTGTCCGACTCTTTGTGACCCCATGAACCGCAGCACATGAGGCCTCCAGTTCTCAGTTTTTTTAAATTAGAAAGAATGCTGAAATAAGGATTCTTGTTCAAGTGTTTTGCTGTGTGTGTACATTCATTGATGTAGAGTATATCTCTGGGAGTGGAATTGCTAGCACATAGGATTTACATATGTACAGTTTTAGTCTGTACTGAGTTACCAAAAAGTTTTCCCAAGTGATAATATGAATTTCAAAATTATTGTAGTAATTTAAAATCATAACAGCAATTTATGAGAGTTGTTGGTACTCCACATCCTCACAAACACTTGGTATTGTTCTGTCTTACTTTAAACTGTTTTGGCAGGTGCATAACATATTTTATTGTTAGTTTAGTTTAAATTTCCTGGATGACTAATGAAATTAAGTATATTTATGTTTGTTTATTGGTCATTTGAATATCTTTTTTGTGGTGAAATTCCTGTTCCATACTTTAGCTCTTTAAAAATGCCTGCTTTCTCTGACTGATTTATAAAATATATGTTCCATAAGTCTTTACTCAGATATATGTATTGAAAACATCTTCTTTGTGGTATATCTTCTTATTCTCTTAACAGTAACTTTTTATGAACAGAATTTTATATTTATATAATTTTTATATTTTATATATTTTATATTTATATAAGTTGATAAGTCCAACTTATCAACCTTTTTCTTTGTGCCTGATGCTACTTCTCTCTTGTTTAAGAATCTTTCACAGTTGCAAAGTCACAAAGATATTCTTCTGTGTAATTTTTTATAAGCTTTAAAGTTTTACCTTTCATATTTAAGTCTTCAGTCCATCCAAAACTGATTTTTGTGTATAAAATCTAAGGGCCAAGATATTTTCCCTCCCATGTAAGTATAAAATAATCTAGCACCATTTATTGGAAAACCATTACTTCCTTTTGCACTGTTGTGGCATTTTTGTTGTAAAGGTAACCATTCACGTGGAGGCTTCAGAACTCTCTGTTTTGTTCCAATGGTCTATTTGTCTATTCTTAAGCCAATAAAGCAGTGTTTCAAGTTTGTTTTCTCTATCTCCTTTCCTAGTATTCATAGATTGTGTTACTTGCATTTTAGAATGAGCTTGCCAACTTCCACCTGAAATAAAACTGCTGAAATTTTGTTTAGAATTGAATGTGGATTTCCCTGGTGGCTCAGTGATAAAGAATCTGCTTGCCAATGTAGGATACCTGGCCTCAATCCCTGGAGGATTGAGGAGGATCCCCTAGAGGAGAAAATGGCAACCCACTCCAGTATTCATGCCTGGGAAATCCCAGGGACAGAGGCTGGCAGGCTACAGTCCATGGGGGTAGTAAGAGTCAAACACAACTTAGCAACTAAGCCACTACCACCACATTGAATGTAGGTATCAATTGGTATCAGTTGAAAACAACAATGTTGAGTCTTCTTGAATATAATATGATATAATATAAAATATTTCATTTGTCTGGGTCTTTAATTTCTCTCAGTGATATTTTACAGTATTATCTCCATTTCTTTCATAAGATGTATTACAAATTATTTAAGGAAACTTAAAGCTATTAGACATTATATTGTTTTGAAATTTTATTTTCTAATATTGTATATAGACTATCCAATATCCTTAGTCTTCATACCTTGTATTTCTTTTTCTAGATAGGCTCTCCAGGGTAGTGTAGAATAGACCTGGTTTTTAGCAGAACTTCTTGTTGTAAGTATGGTAATAGGGGAAAACTCAATGGGAAAGGTTTTTATATTCCACCAATAAGATGTTTTCTGTTTGTTTGTTAGCAACACTTTGTTAGATTTGTGGTCTGCCACTATTCGTGGTTTGCTAAGGGTTCTTTTCCAGATGGAAGAAATTAATTTCATCTATATTGTCCAATTTATCTCCATAAAATTGTTCACAGTTTCTCTTGTCTTTTTTAATTGAGGCAAAATGTGTGCACAGTGAACTGTACAGAACTTAAGTTTATAATTTGGCAAGTTTTGCCCAAGTATTCAACAACATTATCAAGATTTAGAATATTTTCATTACACTGAAAGTTCCCTTCTGCCCTCTTCCAATCAATTTCCCGCACATTTTTTACTTCTTTAACAGATTGCTTTCTCCTTTTTCTTGAACTTGATGTGAAAGGAATAATTATATTATTGGAGGGGTATTCGGGTTTATGTGTCTCAACATAATGTTTGTGAGATTCATTGATCTTGTGGCATGCATCAGCAGTTTGTTTGTTATTTTTTTAATTGTTGAGCAATATGTCATTGAATGAATAGACCAACATTTGTTTATCAGTTCTATTAGGTGACAGATTATTTTTACTCTGGGGCTTTTTTAGTTAAAATTTCAATCAACAGTCTTCTAAATGTCTTAGAAATCTCATAAAATATTTTGTGGACATTTGTCTTCATTCACTTGGGTAAATGTGTGTGAAACTACTGGATCATAAGTTTGTTGTTGTTCAGTGGCTAAGTCATGTCTGACTCTTTGCAACCCCATGAACTGCAGCATGCCAGGCTTCCCTGTCCTTCACTATCTCCCAGAGTTTGCTCAGACTCATGTCCATTGAGTTGGCAATGCCATCCAACCATCTCATCCTCTGTTGTCCTCAATCTTCCCAGCAACAGGGAGTTTTCCAATGAGTCAGCTGCTCGCATCAGGTGGCCAAAATATTGGAACTTCAGCTTCAGCATCAGTTCTTTCAATGAATATTCAGGGTTGATTTCCTTTAGGATTGACTGCTTTGATCTTGCTGTCCAAGGGACTCTCAAGAGTCTTTTCCAGCACCACAGTTTGAAGGCATCAGTTCTTTGGTGCTCAGCTTTCTTTATGGTCCAACTCTCACATCCATACATGACTACTAGAAAAATCATAGCTTTGACTACGCAGACTTTTGTCAGCAAAGTGATGTCTCCACTTTTTAATACACTGTCTAGGTTGGTCATAGCTTTCCTTCCAAGGAGCAAGCATCTTTTAATTTTGTGGCTGTAGTCACTGTGTCCACAGTGATTTTGGAGTGCAAGAAAATAAAATCTGTCACTATTTGCACTTTTTTCCCTTCTATTTGCCATCAGGTGATGGGACCAGATGCCATGATCTTACTTTTCTGAATGTTGAGTTTTAAGCCAGCTCTTCACTCTCCTGTTTCATTCTCATCAAGAGGCTCTTTAGTTCTTCTTTGCCTTCTGCCATTAGATCAGAAGGCAGGTATCCATTTAAAGTTATAATAAATTGTCAAAGAGCTTTCCCAGGTGGTTTATTTCTCTCACACTCCCATCATCAGTGGATGGGAGTTGCAGTTACTTCACATCCTCATCAGTACTTGGTGGCAGTCTCTTACTTTGAACTATTCCAGGGCTGTAAAGCACTATCTCCTGATGGCTTTAATTTGCATTCCCTCAGGCTAGAGATGTTTTCTGGCTTTCTGGCCACTCACATGTGTTCTTTTTTTTCTAGTGTCTGTTCAAGATTTTAGGCCATTTAAAAAATTGAATTGTTTTTAATTGTTGAATTTTAGAGTTCTTAAAATATTGTGAGTAAGTTCTTTATCACATATATACACTGCTCGTATTTTCTCCCAGTGTCTGGCTTATCTTGTTTTGAAATTATCTTTTTTAGGTGAGAATAGATTTAGATTTACAGAGACATTGCAGAGATAATACAGTTCCCATATACCCCACACTCAATTTCTCATGTTGTTAATATCTTATGTTAGTATGGTACATTTGTCATAATTAATGAACCAATACTGATGCAGTATCATTAATTAAGTCCATATGTTACTAGTATTTTCTTGGTTTTTACCTAGTGTCTTTTTTTCCTGTTCCAAAGCCCATCCAAAGTATCATATTTAGTTGCTCTGTACCCTTAAGCTTCTCTTGACTATGACCGTTTCTCAGAATTTTTCATGTTTTTGATGCCTTTGATAGTTTTGAGAAGTACTAGACCAGTGTTTTATAGGCATTTCCTTTTTTATGAGTTAGACTGTGTTTATAGGATTTGGGGAGGATGATCACAAAGGTAAAGTGCCCATCTTAACCCCTCATATCAAAGGCACATTCTGCTAACATGACTTATTGCTGATGTTAATCTTAATCATCTGGCTTGTGCTCTTTGTCAGGTTTCTCCACTGTAGTCATTCCTTCCTCTTTTGCATACCATATTCATTGGAAGAAAGTTACTCTGTCAGTTCACACTTCAGGGAGTATAAAGTTATCCTCCCATCTCCTTAAGGGTAGAGTATCCACCTTGATTTTTGGAATTTTCTGTACAGTTGGTTTGATGTCACTTATTCATTCAGTTATATCAATATAGCCTCCTGTATGTTTATGTTTGTTTACTGTATCTTTTGGTTTATAATCCAGTACTACTCTTTGATATTTTGCTCTTAATTATTCCAACTTTGGACATTGGGCACTCCTTCATTTGCCTCCTGTCCCCCTAGTATAATCCTATTTTGTAATAGTCACTGTTACTATTATTTAGCAATTCCTTACATTCTGGCATCATAAAATGCTCATCTTGTGTGTTTCTATCTCCATTTCTCCATTATTGGAGGATGTAATTAGAAATCTATAGCTGGTGTTTTGTTATTGCTATCAGATCCGTTTAGTAGACAAAACAGTATAATATATATGTGTATAGGAACCCACTAATATACACATACCTAGGTCTAGACATCCAGCTATATCTGTATTAAGCTAAACATGAGTTCATTCTTATGCATCCACCTGTGATTCAGTATCACGTGGATCAATCTAGGCTTTTCTTAGTGCTTCTCTGTGATCTCTCACTTAAGCAGAGAGAAACCTGGCTTCTATCATCAGCTATTCATTTACTAAAGTGTTTGATTCTAGTATACATGAATAGTGATTTCAGATGTGTTTGTCTGTACCCTTAGACTAGAGAGCAGTGGTTATGTGTAGTTCCTTTTGTCTTTAGTCTTACAAACTCTGCTTGTTTCCAAAATTACTTAGGCCTGTATTTTCTTGCCTTAATTCCCACAGTTGCATAAATTTGGAAAACATATTCTCTTGTCATAGTCTGCATATCCATTCTGGGATTCCCTGGACTCCTAAATGACTTTTTAAAAATCTGCATACTTTAAAATTCAGTCCCCTCTAAAATTCCATGGGTTTTGACAAATGTGTAGGATCATGTATACACCATTACAGTATAATACAATATAGTTGAGTTGCACCAAAAAATTTCTTCCGCTTCACTGATACAGACCCTCTCCAAGTCTTCACCTGTCACTGACCTGTTCACTGTCTCAGTTTTGTGTTTGTGATAACATTACACAAACGGAATTATACAGTACATAGGCTTTGAGACTGATTTCTTTCACTCACCAATACTGATCAGCAGTTAAGAATCTCCCCTGTCTTAAAGTGAGTTGATACCTCATTCTTTTTTAAAATCGCTGAATTGTATTCTATCATATGGATATATTAGAGCTTGTTTATCCATTTCCTTATTGAAGAATATCAGCTCCTTGCTGCCTGTTAGCTGAAGGCTTCTCTGAGTTCTTTGTCATGTAGGATACTGCATAGGGCAGCTTACTTACTCAAAACCAACAGTGAGTAAATCAATGGATAGGATAGAACCAGTAGAGAAAGTTATCTGACAAGAAGGAAATTATAGTTGCATGTAACATAATCAATGAAATGATTTCTCATCCACTTTGCCTTTTTCCCCTGCTTAGAAACAAATCACAGGTCCAGCCAACACTCCAAGGAGATTGTACAAGGACATGGGATATCGGGAGGTGGGGATAACTGGGGCCATCCTAGTGTCTCTTCTCCAAAGAAGCACTTTTTTTTCTATCTTCTTAGCCTAGAGAATGATGATATAACTGAATAGGACAAATAAAAGCAATGACGTATGACAAACAAGGTGGAATCAGGATTTGATACTAAACCTGCACATTCATGTGGAGCAGAGACTGTCAGGAAGAAAGATTTGAGTAATAGACAGCCATCTGATAACAGTCCAATTATGGTCCAAAAAAGGACCTCCTTAATGTCCTGATGAGTGCATTCTCTTGGCAAAGCTCTATTAGCCTTTGCCCTGCTTCATTCTTTACTCCAAGGCCAAATTTGCCTGTTACTCAAGGTATTTCTTGACTTCCTGCTTTTGCATTCAAGTCCTCTATAATGAAAAGAGGGTAACACCCTTTTTGGGTGTTACTTCTAAAAGGTCTTGTAGGTCTTCATAGAACCATTCAACTTCAGCTTCTTCAGCATTATTGGTCGGTGCATTACTTGGACTACTGTGATATTGCATGGTTTGCCTTGGAAACGAACACAGATCATTCCATCCTCTTTGAGATTGCATCCAAGTACTGTATTTTGGACTCTTTTGTTGACTATAATGGCTACTCCATTTCTTGTAAGGGATTCGTGCCCACAGTAGTAGATAAAATGGTCATCTGAGTTAAATTCACCCATTCCAGTCCAATTTTAGTTCACTGATTCCTAAAATGTCAATGTTCACTCTTGCCATCTCCTATTTGACCACTTCCAATTTGCCTTGATTCATGGACCTAACATTCCAGGTTCCTATGCAATATTGCTCTTTACAGCATCAGACTTCACTTCCATCACCAGTCACATCCACATCTCAGTGTTGTTTTTGCCTTGGCTCCATCTTTTCATTCTTTCTGGAGTTATTTATTCACTGATCTCTAGTAGCATATTGGGCACCTACCATCCTGGGGGGTTCATCTTTCAGTGTCCTATCTTTCTGGCTTTTCATACTGTTCATGGGGTTCTCAAGGCAAGAATAATGAAGTGGCTTGCCATTCCATTCTCCAGGGGACCACATTCTGTCAGACCTCTCCACCATGACTGGTCCATCTTGGGTGGCCCTACATGGCATGGCCCATAGTTTCATTGAGTTAGACAAGGCTGTGGTCCACAAGAGAAGACTATACATGGAAATCACCAGATGGTCAAACTGAAATCAGATTGATTATATTCTTTGCAGCCAAAGATGGAGAAACTCTACAGTCAGCAAAAATAAGATGAGGAGCTGACTGTGGCTCAGATCATGAACTCCTTATTGCCAAATTCAGACTTAAATTGAACAAAGTAGGGAAAACCATTAGACCATTCAGGTATGACTTAAATCAGCTGCCTTATGAATATACAGTGGGAGTGACAAATAGATTCAAGGGATTAGATCTGATAGACAAAGTGCCTGAATAACTTTGGATGGAGGTTTTTGACATTGAAAAGGGAGCAGTGATCAAGAGCATCCACAAGAAAAAGAAATGCAAAAAAACCAAAATGGTTGTCTGTGGAACTATGAAAACAACTATGAAAAGAAGAGAAGAGAAAGGCAAAGAAGGAAAGGAAGAAGATATACCAATTTGAATGCAGAGTTCCAGAGAATAGCAAGGAGGAATAAGAAAGCCTTCCTCAGTGATCAATACAAAGAATTAGAGGAAAACAATAGAATGGGAAAGACTAGAGATCTCTTTAAGAAAGTAGAGATACCAAGGGAAATTTTCATGCAAAAATGGGCTCAATAAAGGACAGGAAAGGTATGGACCTAACAGAAACAGAAGATATGAAGAAGCAGAAGAAGTGTACAAAAAAGATCTTCATGACCCAGATAATCACAATGATGTGATCGCTCACCTAGAGCCAGACATCCTGGAATGTGAAGTCAAGTGGGCCTTAGGAACCATCACTACAAACAAAGCTAGTGGAGGTGATGGAATTCCAGTTGAGCTATTTCAAATCCTAAAAGGTGATGCTGTGAAAGTGCTGCACTCAATATGCCAGCAAATTTGGAAAACTCAGCAGTGGCCACAGGACTGGAAAAGGTCAGTTTTCATTCCAATCCCAAAGAAAGGCAATACCAAAGAATGCTCAAACTACCTGCACAATTGCACTCATCTCACATACTAGCAAAGTAATGCTCAAAATTCTACAAGCCAGGCTTCAACAGTACATGAACTGTGAACAGATGTTCAAGTTACATTTAGAAAAAGCAGAGGAACCAGAGATCAAATTGCCAACATCCACTGGATCATTGAAAAAGCAAGAGAGTTCCAGAAGAGCATGTACTTCTGCTTTATTGACTATGTCAAAGCCTTTGACAAACTGTGGAAAATTATGAAAAATATGGGAATAAAGACCACCTGACCTGCATCCTGAGAAATCTGTATGCAGGTCAAGAAGCAACATTTAGAACCAGACATGGAAGAACAGACTGATTCCAAATAGGAAAAGGAGTACATCAAGGCTATATATTGTCACTCTGCTTATTTAACTTATATGCAGAGTACATCATGAGAAATGCTGGTCTGAATGAAGTACAAGCTGTAATCAAGATTGCTTTGAGAAATATCAATAACCTCAGATATGCAGATGACATTACCCTTATGGAAGAAAGTGAAGAAGAACTAAAGAGTCTCTTGATGAAAGTGAAAGAAGAGAGTGAAAAAGTTAGGGCTTAAAACTCAACATTCAGAAAACTAAGATCATGGCATCTGGTCCCATCACTTCATGGCAAATAGATGGGGAAACAGTGGAAACAGTGACAGACTTTATTTTTTTGGGCTCCAAAATCACTGCAGATGGTGACTGCAGCCATGAAATTAAAAGACACTGACTCCTTGGAAGAAAAGTTATGATCAACATAGACAGCATATTAAAAAGCAGAGACATTGCTTTGCCAACAAAGATCTGTCTAGTAAAAGCTGTGGATGGATATGAGAGTTGTACTGTGAAGAAAGCTGAGTACCAAAAAATTGATGCTTTTGAACTGTGGTGTTGGAGAAGACTCTTGAGAGTCCCTAACCCATCCCTAACTAGGAGATCCAACCAGTCCATCCTAAAGGAAATCAGTCCTGAATATTCGTTGGAAAGACTAATGTTGAAGCTGAAACTCCACTTCTTTGGCCACCTGATGCAAAGAGCTGACTCATTCAAAAAGACCCTGATGCTGGGAAAGCTTGAATGTGGGAGGGGGAGGGGACAACAGAGGATGAGATGGTTGGATGGCATCACCGACTCGATGGACATGAATTTGAGTAAACTCCAGGAGTTGGTGATGGACAGGGAGGCCTGGCGTGCTGCAGTCCATGGGGTTGCAAAGAATCGGACACGACTGAGTGGCTGAACTGAACTGATGTCCTGATAGAGCACAGGAGTAGAGAATCCAGGCAGTTGGGGCAAAACCTCCCCATCCAAGGACTTGTCAGCATCTACCATGTCCTCTCAAGGCTTCCCAGATGGCTCAGTGCTAAAGAACCTGCCTGTCAAGCAGGAGACGCAAGCTTGACCCCTGGGTCAGCAAGATCCCCTGGAGAAGGAAGTGACAACCCATTCAAGTATTCTTGCCTGGAAAATCCAATGGACAGAGAAGCCTGGCATTCTATATTCCTTGGGGTCGCAAAGAGTTGGATACAATTGAGTGACTAAACAGCAACAACAAAGCATATTCTGTAAGCTGTGAGATTTCTCCCAGTTCTGCAGCTCTTGAACTTGGAGGAACATGAGGAAGCAGACAGTACTGGACAAGATATCAAAGACATAGATCTTAGAAATAACAATTGTGCACAAATTGTTAGAACTAGGGCAGAAATTTCAAATAGAGGGATTGGGATAAGAACCATAGATATCAGCATTGGTGCAGGGGGTCGGAACCCTGGCCACCACTTCCTTGGCCACTGCCCCTGCGGTCTCCTTCATCCCCCATTCCCCCCGATGGATGAGGAGCTCTCTGCAGCCATATCCTATATCAAAGATGCTTCCTTCTGCCCCATCTGTCAGGAGGTGTTCAAAATGCCCATGTGTACCATGGCCTGTCCGCATGTTTTCTGTAGAAAATGTTTCCTGACTGCAGTGAGAGAAAGCGGAATACACTGTCCCTTCTGTCATGGAAATGTGACTAGGAGAGAGAGAGTGTGTCCTGAATGGGCCTTAGACCTTGAAAATATCATGAGGAAATTTTGTGGTAGCTACAGATGCTGTGCAAAACAGGTTCAATTCTATTGCATGAGACATCATTACAAATCTCGTAAGAAGTATCAAGATGAATATGGTGTTTCTTCTGTCATTCCAAACTTCAGATCTCTCGAGATTCAGTAGGGGGCAGTGATAAAAGGGACACATCTGCACCTGATAACACAGAATCTTACCAAGAGAATCCAAGTTCTTCTGGGCATCCCACTTTTAAGTGTCCTTTGGTTCAAGAATCAGATATGACCGGAGAGTAGTTCCTGGATTCCTGTAACAGTAATCACCTTTCAGAACAGTTCCTGGGATGTGTCCTATTTGTGTGTCTCTTCCTTGGGGAGATCCTAGCCAGGTTACTAGAAATTTTGTTAGTCATCTAAATCAAAGGCATCAGTTTGATTATGGAGAATTTGTGAATCTTCAGCTAGATGAGGAAACCCCGTATCAAAATGCTGTTGAAGAATCTTTTCAAGTAAACATCTGAAGGCTGTAGACATGTCTGCATCTTTGTACCTGAAAGTGCCATCTTTAAGGAGAAAACTATATGAAGTCACCGTTTCAATAAGTTGATGTATATATTAATAAAATTGAAAGTGAAAGTGGCTCAGTCATGTTTGACTCTTTGTGACCCCATGGACTATACAGTCCATGGAATTCTCTAGGCTAGAATACTAGGGTGGGTAGCCGTTCCTTCTCCAGGGGATCTTCCCAACCCAGGGATCAAACCCAGGTCTCCAGCATTGCAGGTGGATTCTTTACCAGCTGAGCCACAGGGGAAGCCCAAAAATACTGGAGTGGGTAGCCTATCCCTTCTCCAGCAGATCTTCCCAACCCAGGAATTGAACAGGGGTCTCCTGCATTGCAGGCAGATTCTTTACCAACTGAACTATCAGGGAAGCCCATAGTTCAGTCTATTGTTTTAGTATTTTTAATTGAAAAATAAAGGTTTGTCATCTAAAAACTTAAATTCTTTTGATAAGTTAAATGTTAAAACTTAGAATATTATCTTTAAAAGCATTAGAAAGATTATATTTCTTTAATGCTGGAAAGCGAATTCTTTATCTTTTTTACATTCAGTTCAGTTGCTCAGTCCTGTCCGACTCTTTGTGACCCCATGGACTGCAGCACACCAGGCCTCCCTGTCCATCACCAACTCCTGGAGTTTACCCAAACTCATATCCATCAAATCGGTGATGCCATCCAACCATCTGATCCTTTGTCATCCCCTTATTCTCCTGCCTTCAATCTTTCCCAGCATCAGGGTCTTTTCAAATGAGTCCACTCTTTGCATCAGGTGGCCAAAGTAGTGGAGTTTCAGTTTCAGCATCAGTCCTTCCAATGAACACTCAGGACTGCTCTCCTTTAGGATGGACTGGTTGGATCTCCTTGCAGTCCAAGGGACTCTCAAGAGTCTTCTCCAACACCACAGTTCAAAAGTATCAATTCTGTAGTGCTCAGCTTTCTTTATAGTCCAACTCTCACCTGGAAAAACCATAGCCTTGACTAGATGGATCTTTGTTGGCAAAGCAATGTCTCTGCTTTTTAATATGCTGTCTAGATTGGTCATAACTTTCCTTCCAAGGAGCAAGTGTCTTTTAAATTCATGGCTGCAATCACCATCTGCAGTGAATTTGGAGCCCAAATGATTGAAGTCTGCCACTGTTTCCCCATCTATTTGTCATGAAGTGATGGACCGGATGCCATGATCTTAGTTTTCTGAATGTTGAGCTTTAAGCCAACTTTTTCACTCTCCTCTTTCATGTTCATCAAGAGGCTCTTTAGTTCTTCTTTGCTTTCTGCCATAACAGTGGTGTCATCTGCATATCTGAGGTTATTGATATTTCTAGAGGCAATCTTGATTCCAGCTTGTGCTTCATCCAGCCCAGCATTTCTCATGATGTACTTACTCTGTGCTACTGTTACTGCTACTGCTGCTGCTAAGTCACTTCAGTTGTGTCCGACTCTGTGCGACCCCATCCCTGGGATTCTCCAGGCAAGAACCCTGGAGTGGATTGCCATTTCCTTCTCCAATGCATGAAAGTGAAAAGTGAAAGTGAAATCGCTCAGTCGTGTCCGACTCTTAGCGACCCCATGGACTGCAGCCTACCAGGCTCCTCCATCCATGGGGTTTTCCAGGCAAGAGTACTGGAGTGGGGTGCCATTGCCTTCTCCAGATGTAGTCTGTATATGAGTTAAATAAGCAGAGTGACAGTATGCAACCTTGATGTACTCCTTTTCCTATTTGGAACCAGTCTGTTGTTGCATATCCGGTTCTAACTTTTGCTTCCTGACCTGCATAAATAAATGACCCAATCAAAAAATGGGCCAAAGAACTCAACAGACATTTCTCCAAGGAAGACATACAGATGGCTAACAAACACATGAAAAGATGCTCAACATCACTCATTATCAGAGAAATGCAAATCAAAACCACAATGAGGTACCATTATACGCCAGTCAGGATGGCTGCTATCCAAAAGTCTACAAGCAATAAATGCTGGAGAGGGTGTGGAGAAAAGGGAACCCTCTTACACTGTTGGTGGGAATGCAAATTAGTACAGCCACTATGGAAAACAGTGTGGAGATTTCTTAAAAAGCTGGAAATAGAACTGCCATATGACCCAGCAATCCCACTTCTGGGCATTCACACCAAGGAAACCAGATCTGAAAGAGACACATGCACCCCAATGTTCATCACAGCACTGTTTATAATAGCCAGGACATGGAAGCAACCCAGATGCCCATCAGCAGACGAATGGATGAGGAAGCTGTGGTACATATACACCATGGACTATTACTCAGCCATTAAAAAGAATTCATTTGAATCAGTTCTAATGAGATGGATGAAACTGGAGCCCATTATACAGAGCGAAGTAAGCCAGAAAGATAAAGACCATTACAGTATACTAACACATATATATGGAATTTAGAAAGATGGTAACGATAACCCTATATGCAAAACAGAAAAAGAGACTCAGATGTATAGAACAGACTTGTGGACTCTGGGAGAAGGCGAGGGTGGGATGTTTCAAGAGAACAGCATTGAAACATGTATATTATCTAGGGTGAAACAGATCACCAGCCCAGGTTGGGTGCATGAGACAAGTGCTCGGGCCTGGTGCACTGGGAAGACCCAGAGGGATCGGGTGGAGAGGGAGGTGGGAGGGGGGACCGGGATGGGGAATACATGTAAATCCATGGCTAATTCATTTCAATGTATGACAAAAACCACTGCAATGATGTAAAGTAATTAGCCTCCAACTAATAAAAATAAATGGAAAAAAAAAAAAGAGGCAGATCAGGTGGTCTGGTATTCCCATCTCTTTCAGAATTTTCCACAGTTTGTTGTGATCCACACAGTCAAAGGCTTTGGTATAGTCAATAAAGCAGAAATAGATGTTTTTCTGGAATTCTCTTGCTTTTTCAATGATCCAGTGGATGTTGGCAATTTGGTCTCTGGTTTCTCTGCCTTTTCTAAAATGAACTTGAACATCTGGAAGTTCATGGTTCATGTATTGTTGAAGTCTGGCTTGGAGAATTTTGAGCATTACTTTACTAGCGTGTGAGATGAGTGCAATTGTGCAGTAGTTTGAGCATTCTTTGGCATTGCCTTTCTTAGGGATTGGAATGAAAATTGACCTTTTCCAGTCCTGTGGCCACTGCTGAGTTTTCCAAATTTGCTGGCATATTGAGTGCAACACTTTCACAACATCATCTTTTAGGATTTGAAATAGCTCAACTGGAATTCCATCACCTCCACTAGCTTTGTTCATATTGATGCTTCCTAAGGCCCACTTGACTTCACATTCCCGATGTCTGGCTCTAGGTGAGTGATCACATCTTCTTGATTATCTGGGTCATGAATATTTTTTTTGTATAGTTCTTCTGTGTATTATTGCCACATCTTCTTAATATCTTCTGCTTCTGTTAGGTCGCTACCATTTCTGTCCTTTATTGATCCTATCTTTGCATGAAATGTTCCCTTGGTATCTCTCATTTTCTTGAACGATCTCTAGTCTTTCTCATCCTATTGTTTTCCTCTGTTTCTTTGCATTGATTGCTAAGGAAGGCTTTCTTATCTCTCCTTGCTATTCTTTGGAACTCTGCATTCAAATGGGTATATCTTTCATTTTCTCTGCTTTTTGCTTCTCTTCTATTCCCAGCTATTTGTATGGCCTCCTTAGACAGCCATTTTACCTTTTTGCATTTCTTTTTCTTTGGGATGGTTTTGATCCCTGTCTCCTGTACAATGTCAAAAATCTCCATCCATAGCTCATCAAGCACTCTGTCTGTCAAATTTAGTCCCTTAAATCTATTTCATAATGCCACTGTATAATCATAAGGGATTTGATATAGGTCATACCTGAATGGTCTAGTGGTTTTCCCCACTTTTTTCAATTTAAGTCTGAATTTGGCAATAAAGAGTTCATGATCTGAGCTACAGTCAGCTCCCAGTCTTATTTTTGCTGACAGTATTGAACTTTTCCATCTTTGGCTGCAAAGAATATAATCAATCTGATTTTGGTATTGACCATCTGGTGATGTCCATGTGTAGAGTCTTCTCTTGTGCTGTTGGGAGAGGGTGATTTCTATGACCAGTGCACTCTCTTGGCAAAACTCTATTAGCATTTTCCCTGCTTCATTCTCTACTCCAAGGCCAAATTTTCCTGTTACTACAGGTGTTTTTTGATTTCCAACTTTTGCATTCCAGTCCCCTATAATGAAAGGGGCATCTTTTTCGGTGTTAATTCTAAAGGATCTCATAGGTCTTCATAGAGCCGTTCAACTTCAGCTTCTTCAGCATTACTGGTCGGGGCATAGGCTTGGATTACCATGATTTTAAATGGTTTGCCTTGGAAATGAACAGAGACCATTCAGTCGTTTTTGAGATTGCATCCAGGTGCTGCATTTCAGACTCTCTTGTTGACCATGATGGCTACTCCATTTCTTCTAAGGGATTCTTGCCCACAGTGGTAGATATAATAGTCATCTGAATTAAATTCACCCATTCCTGTTCATCTTAGTTTGCTGATTCCTAGAATGTCGATGTTCACTCATCTCCTGTTTGACCACTTCCAATTTGCCTTGATTCATGGACCTGACATTCCAGGTTCCTATGCATTATTGCTATTTACAGCATTGAACCTTGCTTCCATCACCAGTAACATCCACAGCTGGGTGTTGTTTTTGCTTGAGTCCATCCCTTCATTCTTTCTGGAGTTATTTCTCCACTGATCTCTAGTAGCATATTGGGCACCTACCGACCTGGGGAGTTCATCTTTCAGTGTCTTATATTTTTGCCTTTTCATACTGTTCATGGGGTTCTCAAGGCAGGAATACTGAAGTGGTTTGCCATTCCCTTCTCCAGTGGACCACATTCTGTCAATAACTTTAGTGCTTTCTTTCAAAATTTAGTACTTCCAGTATGTCAAGTTAAACCATTCCGAGATTTGAGAACGACTTTAAAGGAAAATTGTAGAGATCATCTTGATGAAATTGTGTTTTGAAGTTTGTGGTTTAGTTAAATATCATTTATTGTCTTACATGTCTTTCATGTAAGTTTTTTCATAAGGAAAAATATTGACTTTATTTGCTGTTATCTGGGAGCTCCTCAGTATGGAAATCTTTATTTAAAACCTCCCATCCTTTGATCAGTGGTTTAGGAATAGGGATTGGCTTTAAAGGTACACAGTTCCAATTAATGAGACAGTCCTTGTTTTTAATATGCAAATGGCTGAGTTGGGGAAAGGGGAGAAACTGTGTTGATAGTTTATACCTAAATTTCACAGTACCACATAACAGGCCTCAGCAGTTACAATTTATGTTGTTAAACAGAGTCTTATTTGCGATGTATTTCTTTATTTTCAATTAAGCATGGTTTTCTCCACCCCCCCTACCAGAAAAAAGAATCATAGATCTCATGCCTAAATTACAAGGTCAAGACAAGCTTAGCTGTATTATGAAGTGCCTGAGATTCCCAAGTCCTTCAATTTCTCTTGCCCTTGGACAGGATTGAGTCTAGAATCTGGAATGAAATTAAATCCACAGTTATAAGGAGAAGGAGCTTTAGAAACACCCTGATCTCTTGTCTGGTAGCTCCTCTGGGGCCTCAGGGAGATTGCAACGGAAGCAGCCTCCCTTTTAGCTTCCTTTTTTCTCTCTTTGACATACTGTCTCCAGGGCCTAAATATATTTCCCCTAGCTCCCAAGGGCTTTTCTATTTTAAGCTGTCTTTCAAATAGTGGAATAAAAGGACTTGTGCCTTAGTCTTGGAATTTCAAATATTCTGGGAGAGGTAGAAGAGTTTCATAGGGAAGTAATATCCTGAGTCTATATCTTTCTGAAATCATATCTCCAGAGGGCTACTTACCCTTCAGTGAAAGGTCATCTGTTCATCACCCACCGAAGAGTTACTTGTGGGGCATCTATTGGTGCTATAAACTGTGTTACTTCTAGAATAAAACTGTGAAAAATGCATATTATTCCCACCTTTAAGATAGTTTAGTCTAGTGAGGCATCAGACTTATCAGTGATTCATGGATACATAGCAAACTTAGGGCTCTAATTAGGGCACAGAGAAGGAGATGCATATCCTGATTATGGGTCATAGCAGAGGAATGGGCTGGTTTCATGCCAGGTTGAGGATTTTATTGTTCCTCAAACATTTTCAGGATGGAAGAGACATTTTAGTTTTAGAAGATCACTTTGCCTACAGAGTCACGAATGGACTGAAGAGGAGGCAAGCATGAATTCAGGGAGATCAGTAGGATGGGTATTGCAGAAACAGATAATGTAGGCTGGACTAGATTGGAGCCACTGGCAGTACAGAAAACAAGTGTGAAAGGTATTTTAGGACATGTAGATCAGCAGGCCCTAATGGGACAGCGCTTTGTGGTTTGCACAGCAGGGTGGATGGTAGTTCTCATCCCTGAGACAGACAGTACTGGGGGAGGCTGTGTGTCTTAGCGGAGGAGGATATAGGAGCAGTTCATGAGTTAAGGCTTAAATTCCTGGATTTTGGGATGCATTTGTAATGTCCAAAAGGAAATATCAGGTTGCAGTTGTTAGATGAGTCCAGCATTCTGAGTAAAGGCTGTAGGTCTTCTTGATAATACTTGACAATTCCTGGGCATGGGTGATACCACCCAGAGATGGGCATAGAATGAGAAATACAGAGCAATAGATGAACACAATGCCATGTACATTTAAAAATAGCTTCTGGGCCATATGGGCTTTGGCAAAGACACATTGATCTAATTTGATCCTTTTTCCCACCAATTATTTATGGTGACTTTGGGCATGGGGTCGCAAAGAGTCAGACACGACTGAGCGACTAAACTGAACTGAACTGAGCTGGGCCTGGAACATTTCTCTGTAAATATATAAACTGAAGAAAGCAGTTAATCTCAAAGGACTATACATTTAAAGAGCATTTTTTTTTTTTTTTTTTTTGGTATTACAAACCTAGAAACTGAAAATGCAAATGAGTATGTGGATGGAGAAAGGGAAAGGATCTATATTAAAAGTTTTTCCAGAACTGAATTAAAATAATTCCTGAGAAGATGAGTAACACCAGCTTTGTGCCTGAGACTGTGGGCATATTGCTTTGCAATGTGTTTGCCTGCAGCTGGCAATGGCACCACTCTCCATCCTTAGTTCAGAGAAAATAATTCCTCTTATTGGATAATTTTTTTAATACCTGAAAATTTGAAAGGCAGAATTTAATCAATCAGCATCTGACTTGCTTGATATGTTGACTTCAATTCTGAGACAGGGAATGCACTTCCTAAGGATGCAGAGGGAATTGGGACTCAGTGAGGACTCAGCAGACAGGCAGGAACCTTATGGAACCATTGAAGACAGTCTCCTTGTAGGGTTTTGTAAAAGTTGAAAAAAGTTTTTCTCTGCTTTGAAGGTATCTGATAGGACCATTTTATGGCCATTACTTGGAATATTCTCAATATCTAATCAAGTTGAAGTTCTTTCTCTTGTCTAGTCCAGTTCTTTCTTGCTTCCCTTTAAGGCATTTCTTCTTATTCAGAATGACCAGCAGCTGCCTAGCATCTTTAGTAATTCATCATAGAAGCAGGGAGATTAGTGAAGTCAACTCTCAGTCTCATCATCTGAGTTAAAATTGCCAATTAAATGAGGGGTGTGCCATGACACACCTAATGTGGTGTGCTAGGTGTGAGTGTGCTCAGCCGTCTGACTGTGACCCTATGGACTGTAGTCCACAGGCTCCTCTGTCCATTGGACTCTCTGGTCAAGAATGCTGGAGTGGGTTGCCATTTCCTCTTCCAAGGGATCTTCCCGACCAACCCACGGGTCAAACCCAGGTTTCCCATAGTGCAGGTGGATTCTTTACCACTCAAACCACCTGCGATGAGAAAAAAGTAAAGATACCTAGACAACTGATGCTGACACATGGGGAAACAACTTCAGCTATCCAACCCTTTTCTCAAAAGTCCCTTTTCCAAGCCCCCAGTATGTATTTTTTGTCTTCTGGTTTTTCTATTCATTTGGGGTGATTAGAAATAGAAATGAAGAAGGATGATTTTTTCTGTATATGAAAAGTTAAATTGATGCAGACCCTTCCTGTTGTTCTTGATTACATTGATGGAATTTATTTGCTCCCTTAACAGACACTTATTAGGGCCTTGGTTATGCCAGGCACTGTTAAAGTTCTAAGGCTATAACTGAGAAAGTAAAACAAACAATTGAAATGTACTTTTCTTCATGGGCCATGAATATGATGGAATGATTGTAGGGGTGAGTCTAAAAATTGGAAACTGGATTATTCCTTGCTAATTGCATCTTCAGTTGACCCATCACTGTTGTTGCTTTTACAATCAATTGTTCAAACAAAATTAATTGAGTCTGCTCATGCTAGGTGTAGGGCTCTCATGGAACTTGTAACTTGCTAAGTAGAGGAAGTCAAAACATAGATCACTGTATGACAACCTAAGGCAATCAAGAGATTTTTTGCAAGGCAGCACAAGATTAACAGCTGAACGCATGGCTCAGATTCTGAGGAGGCATTTGCTAAATTATGTCATGAAATATTTTTTTTCCTTCACAATGTTAGTTGGTGGAATATACATAATGTAAAAATAACTTGAAGTCTGCTGTCATTCCTATCAACTAATAGGATCTCTGTGGTAACATGACGTGAAGTTCTAATTCTTCTTCACTTTGGGAATCTCTTTGCTCTGAATCCATTTAGTTGTATGTCAGGCTTTCATTAAATTCACTGAACCTAGTGATTATTCCATATATTTGTTTATTAAGTGTATGCTTCCAGCAGCAGAATTTGGACAATAATCTAGATGTTCCAGGATACTTCACACTTTTATAATTAATGCAAATAATCCTTTTCTTTGTTAACTTGCCCTTGAAACAAACCAACCATTTGTCACCTGTGTGATGCTTGTATTATTCCTCAGACTATGGCTAACATTGGACAAATTATGAAGACAACAGATTAACTTTCTTTGCTGTGGGTTAGCTACTGCAAATCTTGCATAAAGACATCTGAATATATGAGGCTGATGATAAAGCCTTTGTGAAAAACATACCTAATGACTTGGGTAACTTCCATCATCCTTTATGGAAGATGACATTGATGTTGATGTTACCTTGGAAACGTTAGATTCTCTTTATAACTGTTTTTGACGGCCAGACTTAAAAAATGTTGCCTTGTTTGAATCATGGCATGCTATCATTTGGGAACGTTGGTACATTGTGGAGGAGAAAAAAGGTGTTATTAAAAGTGAAGGAGATTATAGTAGAGAGCTTTCAGGTGGGGTGCCGCCAACTGATGAACCCACCCTGTCTTTTGTGTTTGATCCTATATTTTTGAGGAATGGGCCATACAACTTTGTACTAATGTAAGCCCCTGTGCTTATGGTGATATCTGTTTGATCAAGTAGTAGAGAAATGTGTGCTCATTGCAGTCTTGGTCCTTTGGAACTGGATAGGGGCTGTAATGACAAAACGTACTATATTCTGCCATGACAATGAGGGAATGGAGAATGCAGACCTGTGGAGAATGAGAGAAATGAAGGCAGAGAATAGAGGAGATAGGAGGTAGGAGATAGTCTTATCAATCCCATTTCCTTCCAGTTGAAGTGACTATGAAATGATCACCAGGAGCCAAGATAGGAAGTCAGTCTTCCCACAAATCAGGAAATCAGTGGCTTCATTGCTCGAGAAAGGGAGAATGAATATTAAGGAAACAAAATGATGGATTTCCTCTATAGTCCGAGAGATGAATGGAGAGTTTTTCAACAATTGAAAGCTTCCTTTAAAAAATTTTTTTCTTGCAGGCTATTTGCTTTACAGTACTGCGCCATGCCTCAACATGAGTCATCACAGGTATACACGGGTTCCCCTCCTCCTATCCTCCCCTCCTGTCTCCCACCCGTCCCCGTCCTCCCCTCTAGGCTGTCACAGAACACTGTGTTCTGTGAGCTCCCTGCGCCGCACAGCAGATTCCTCCCTGCTGTTTTACGTGTGGGAAAGTACACGTCTCTGTGCTGCTCTCTCAGTTCATCCCACCCTCTGCGTCCCACACTGTGCCCGCAGGTCTGTTTCTCCGTTGCTGCTCTGTAGATAGGTTCCTTAGTACCATCCTTCTGATCTGATGAAAGTGACCCACACATTACAAGAGGAATCATTGTAAAATTTTTAATTTTTTAAAGAATTTTTAAATGTAAAGAATAAGGCAAATCATTATTTTCTTTATCAGTGTTAATTTCATGATCAGTTGACCAGGATCAGGTTGAAATTTGGTTCATATAGTGTGTGAAGAAAAGGCTCACTGAGAAATGATATCAGAAGAGAGTTGGTATTTACCTGCTTGAGTAAATACTTTAGGAGGCAGTTTAGCGATATCTGTTACTTCATGCAAATATGACTAATAAATATAAAAGTATCTTTCTGGTACATTTTAAAACTTAAAATGATATTTAGTAAATCAAACTTACTGGCATTCCTCTCCTGCCCAGTTATTTGAATTTGGTAAAATTCTACATGGACTTCATCCATTTTTCACCCTCTGGCAAGTTGTAGTGAAACTGAGTCCCTATTAAAAACAGAGTCATTAGCCTCCAACTAATAAAAATAAATGAAAAGAATGAAAAAAAAAGAAAAGAAAAGAATACAATCTACCACAAAGAAAAAAACAAACAAACAGAGTTCCTCTGCTGAGTTTATGGTTAAACCTCTGTCCAAAACATTCTTCCTTTTCTTGACTTGTACCTGTTCCGCTCAAGATTGAGAAGTATCATGGGAAAAGGGGGGTTTGAAACCTTATAGGTCCCTCCTGAGTACAGAAGCCCCACTTGACTTAAAAAGATGGCCCACTGTGAGCACTGTGATTTAAGCTTTAGTTGAGGCACAGTGAGGACTGCAGCCTGGGAGAGAGCAGCTCAGATTGCTCTGAAATGCTGCTCCAAACAGGTGAGGGGCTTTGGTGATGAGGGAGTGCATACTGTCAAGCATGTATCTTACAAAAGGTTTTCTGCTAGTCACAAGGAGCTGGTATCACCATGAAGGCGTTTAGTGCTCTTCTAGATGGAGGAGGTGCAAGCATTGGGCTCTTAAAATCAGTTCTTGAAACATCTAATTACCTGGAGACCTGTTCTTCCAGTTTTCCTGGAGCCTGAAGTGCCTCCTCCTTTTCCCCTGAGCTCCCTTCAGGGTACACTGAAGGTCTGCAGCTGCAGCAACCCAGGCTGCATCCCTGCAGAGGCAGATGGCAATGCCCTTGGCAACTGCCAGTTTGTCACAGGCACCCCCATTTCTTGTTTGTAGAAATAAAAGACCTTAGTCTCCCAGGCCTTCCCTGAGCTGGATGCACAGTGAAGCCAAGCAAACCAAAACATTGGAGTCTTGGGTATTGCAAAGGGCAAGCAAGGAGAATGAGCAGCTTGCGCTCAGAAGACCCAAAATGTCCAATGGCTTTTAGATAAGGGTTAAAGTCTAAATTAGTGGGGAGGGTGGTAGGGTGTGTGATGCTTCTGGACTCTCAACCTTCTGGTGCTGACTGTTCTGGGTTCTGTGAGCTTGTGGTCAGTATGTCATCACCATCCTCCACCTGCTTTTTGGGAGTTTTAGTTTCTGCAGAACAACTCAAAAGTATACAGCAGATTGCTGTGTACTGTCCTTTAGAAGGAATTAGAAGTCATGTGACTCTGTCATCCCGTTAATTAACTGCTTGAGTCTGCTCTTTGGATCTCTGGGAAGGCTGTAGAGACTGAAGGCTTCTTTATTTTTTTGCCTCCTACAAGTGAGAAGCAGGGCACACACAGGAACTTTGGTTCTGGGAGGGCCCCACAGGGTTCTGCTTTGTTTCAGTAGGTGACTTTGGTTTTGATCAACTGTTGATTTACTTGTGCTGCTTAAAGAATTATTCTTGGGTTTGAGAGATGAGGATGTGTCTTCATCTTTTGCTTTCCTGGATAATTACTCACCAGTTGGTTTGATTCATCATAAAATTGCCATATGCTTTCGTGAGTATGAGGTCCTATAAGGAGAGGGGCAGACAGCTGTTGTTTAACAATAGTCTCTTATTACCTTCTCTGCTTCTAGGAGGGCTAGGAGGGCTCTGTGCCCTTCACAGTGGTAGACATTCAGCCTGAGAAACAATGGGAGTATAACGCATGAGCACATATGGCTGAGAGGGGAGTTTAATTTCTGGCCTGATTTGTGCAGGAGAGATTGGGACACGACTTAGGTGTATGAGAAAAGCTTGCTTGAAAGTAGCCGTAGAGCTGCATGCCTCGGACCCAACTGGTGACTTTCTAACCTGGTCACTTTCACACCTGTACTGGCTGTGACCACTGACAGCTTCAGGAGCCGTTTGAACAAGGCTTACACAGGGCATCCTGAATCTTAGCGCTTCTCCCGCCTAACCCACTCTGACAGATTTGGCAGCCCTCTGAATGCCTCAGACTTTCTTCTTCTTGTAGTAAATGTGGTGAGTGTCCCAACCATCTGACACTTGGAAGTAACCAGCGCCGGTGCTTGGGGTACTGTTTCTTCCATAGCAGCAACATGCTCTTAGGGAACAACAGGCTGCCTATGAGATGACTGGACACCTCTGAGGCATCTGAACCTGTGGGACTGTCTGTTAGCCTGTGTGGACCCAGGCATCCAGAAAAGAGACAACCCCTCGGGGCTGGAGAAAAGGAGTGGGAATATTGAGAGACGTCACCGTGAAGGGGAAAGGACGCTTTCTGCCTTGGAAGAACCACAGGAACCAAAACTGGAAATAGAAACATTGCCAGCATTCACTGAGGCCTCAGGTTGTGCAAGGCACTCCGCCCCGTGTTTGCTCTGTGTGACATCATCTCACCTCTGTAGATGGGTGCTGTCACACTGTCACCATTCTCAGTGCTGAGGAAAGAAGCTGGGGGTTGGGGGAGTGAATGGACCTGCCTGAAGTCACAAAACTAGTCA
This sequence comes from Odocoileus virginianus, assembly GCF_023699985.2. Lineage (NCBI taxonomy): Eukaryota > Metazoa > Chordata > Mammalia > Artiodactyla > Cervidae > Odocoileus > Odocoileus virginianus. The sequence continues at coordinate 2,405,860 of NW_027224265.1, forward strand.
GTGGCAGAGGCTGGAGCAGATCAAACAGATATGTCTGCCACGAGGAGGAGAGGCTGGTCCTGCACTGTGGTTCGCAGAGCTTCTCAACACTCAGAGCCAAGCTGGCACAGTTGTGCCATTGTGGACCTAGAGAGCTGTCAAAGGAAGGGCTTGCTTCATAGAGTTTCCCCAGCCTGGTTAAAAGGCAAAGCATTAACTCATGATTTCCAGGAACCTGGATGATGTGGGGAGATCCCTGAAATTCATCCCCCTGCCCCTTTTCCCCAGCCATTCACAGCCCATTAACACACCAACAGTAACATTCAAGTTGACATGCACATACTTATGCTTCTGGAAACACGGATATGTGAAGCAAAGTCATCCACCCATACCTGCTGTATGACCTTGGTCTATCAAGCAAAATCCGGACCAGCTCTTCCAGGCTCTTGATGATGGTGTCCTTCTCACTTTCCCATGGGAACATCTGGCTCCCCATCCCTCAGCCCCCCTCTATTTTCCACTTCTGTGCCTCGGGCATTCTAATCCCCACTTCTTCCTCCTCTATGACTGGTCATATCTCCCTTCTGCTCAAGGCTCAATATAATATATGCATATTCTAAAAAGCTTTTGGTATGGATTGAGGTCCCTTTTCCTCTCCAATCTTTTTGAACAGCATACATTTGCTCCAGTTTTTGAGAATAGCAGAAATCGTCCTTGAAATCTATAAAGCTCCAAAAAGGCTTCAGCATGAAACAAAATGATAGGTGGCCGTGCTGATGGAGAGGTGGAGGGGTTTGGGGTTTGAGGACAGTTGAGCTGCTGCAGACAATTATCATATTTCCATTTCCATTGGGAAATGGAAAGTCCCCAAAAGCAAAAACACATACACAGTGGCAAAGCTGTTTGTTTATTCAGGAAAGAGTATATAAGGACTCCATGCCAGGGAAGGTCAAAAGTAGCTATTTTAAAATGAACTTCATTTAGGGTAGTACTGTGGTCTTTGATCATCATTTAGGCAGGCAATTGTAGAGTTTTAAAGTACCCAAATATTATGGAAATGAACCTGTGTTCTGAGGTTTCATTAAATTATGTTTAAATTCATTTTTCATGTGGAAAATGAGCTTCAGGCTTCAATATGATGAATCGTTTCCTCCCGTTGACAGTGGTGGAGGAAGGTAATTTAGTGTGCCTGCTGCAGTCCTCATGGTTTCCTCCTCTTTTATGCTGGGCTGTTGTGATTAATAGGATTACAGTGGAGTGATCACAATTGCCTGTTTGTTTATCCCATCACTGAGGTCAGTGCTGAGGCTCTTATTTCAGGGTTCTTTAGGTTTCGAGATCTAGTTTTTCATGTTCATAATGTCATAAACTTTTGCTGTATCATCACCGCTGTGCAGTGTTGAACTGAGCTAAGTGAACTCTCAGAGTCATATCCACATTATGGGAATTTGATCATTTATCTGGAAAGTATTGACTGAGCCCTTCTGGTGAGTGATATCATACCCTGTGCTGAGGAAATCAAGCCTTTTCCACAGGGTCTAGTTGAGAATGCAGTCCATGGGGTCACAAAGAGTGAGACAAGACTGAGATTCTGAACCACCACCACCTTCTGCTTTGGGAACCTGGGGAGTGGTACAGAGTGAGTGCTGGGGTGAAGAGGTGGAGGTGAAATGGCGAGTGAGTGGCTTTGGTTTCATCAGTAATGAAGTAAAATAGACTAAGTGATAATTATTTTCCATGTTTAGATTGTGAAACATCTTGCCGCTTGGTGGAGTGTCAAGAAATACATATAAATTAAGTTTAGTTTGACATAAACGAGGAGATGTAAGTTATAGGTGTGTGTACACTGTGTCGCTCTGGATGGGTGATAGTTGAAATCACAAGTTGCTCCATCTGGGGCAATACTGTCCTTAGATTTGAGCACGTGGGGTCCTTGTCCCGGGGCCCTGTGCCCTGACTGTACTTTCCTTGAAATTGTCTAACCCCCTTAAGTGTTTGGCCCTGTTCTGGGGGCTTGGAGTGCTGCCTAGCCAGAGCACCCTGAGCCTGGTTGGGCGCATCAGTGAGCACCAGTCCGATTTTCTCTCAGGTGGAGTACTTGCAGCTCTCTACCGGACGTGATGGGTTGACCAGATATCCAGAGGCACTGTGGAACTTGCACTTGTGGAGTTATCTCAGGACCTCATGGTAGCAGGGCTCAAATGGATGGACCCTGATCCAGAAGGGTAGCCTGGTGGGATGATTATTCCTGCTGGCCAGTGCCGGGTAGTATATTTTTGTTAGCTCACACAAGATTGGGCTGTCTGAATGGAGCTCACATGGAAATCATTTTGAAGAGCTTTCATACATGTTGGACATAGAACAAGTTAAGGCCTTGGGGGTACCTTCAGGCCACCTGTATCTCTTGAGTTTGAGTCCTGTAGCTAGACCCATGTGTTGGCTCTTGCTTGTCCATGTCATGGCTCAACGGTCACTTCCAGTCTCCAGCACCCGAGTCCAGCAGGTTTGGAGGCAGATATTCTTTATCCCTGACCCCTTCCTTCTGACACCCATAAAAGTTGCTCCACCCCCTCCATAGGCTCCTTACTACATAGTGATTTGCCCTGGGGAGCAGTTGTGCCTTTATCCTCTTGGGCATTTTGAGGCTGTTGCTCTGTAGTGCCAATGAACCCTTCCATATGGTATCTGCTCCTGTCTCTGATCAAGATGATGATGTCATGCTCTCCCATATTGCTGGACAAGGGAGAGGCCCTGCTTAGCCTAAGGCAGATACTCCTGTTGTCTTCCCCACTTGTGGCAGTGTGTAAAAGACAAGTACATTCTAGGAAAGCCCTGATGATGTTTTAGAGAGTTCAGAGTAGAAATGGGATTGGAGGATGCATTGTTCTATATTTATATCATACAGTTCTGTACAGTAAATTTTGTGCTGTGTTATGCTTAGTCACTGAGTTGTGTCCAACTCTTTGCAACCCCACGGACTGTAGCCCACCAGGCTCCTCTGTCTGTGGGAATTCTCCAGGACAAGAACTCCAGGACAAGAATTCTCCAGGACAAGAATTCCAGGCAAGAATACTAGAATCGGTTGACATGCCCTCCTCCAGGAAGTCTTCCAACAGTGATCGAACCCAGGTCTCCTGTGTTGTAGGTGGACACTTTACCATCAAGTCATGAGGGAAGCCCAAGAATACTGGAGTGGGTAGCCTATCCCTTCTCCAGGGGAACTTCCTGACCCAGGAATTGAACCGGGGTCTCCTGCATTGCAGGCAGAGCTACCTGGGAGGCCCCAGATTATATGACCAGAAAACAAACTATCATTTGCATTTCTCTGCATCTTTTATGTAAGACTTCTTTTTGTAGACATTATGAGTGAAACACAATAAAAATTTCTGTGAGAGTCATCAGGAGCCAGTATTCATGGGCAGCACAATGGATGATATAGTGTCAGGAGTAATGAAGTAACCAACATTAAATAAGTGAAAGTAAGAAACTCCAGTACTTTGGCCACCTGATGCAAAGAGCTGACTCATTTGAAAAGATCCTGATGCTGGGAAAGATTGAGGGCAGGAGGAGAAGGGGGCGACAGAGGATGAGATGGTTGAATGGCATCACCGACTCGATGGACATGGGTTTGGGTGGACTCTGGGAGTTGGTGATGGACAGGGAGGCCTGGTGTGCTGCGGTTCATGGGGTCGCAAAGAGTTGGACATGACTGAGCGACTGAAATGAGCTGAAGAAACTTCAGATGCAAGAAATCCTACATTTTAAAAAATATAAAGGGTTCTGAAGAGCCATGGCACTGTGATTAGTAATAGCATGCTACCTTTTTCTCACAGTGGGTGATATGAAATTAGCCAGGAATGATGCATGTGACAATAAAGAACATGTGTTGATGATTCCTTCTGGTGGCTCATATAGTAAAGATTTTTTTGCAATGTGGGAGACCTGGGTTCAGTCCATTGGCCTGGAAGATCTCCTGGAGAAGGAAATGGCAACCCACTCCAGTATTCTTGCCTGTAAAATCTCATGGACAGAGGAGCCTGGCAGACTACAGTCCATGGGGTCTCAAAGAGTTGGACACGACTGAGTGACAGACACACACATTGATGATTCCTGGACCCGAACATGAAAAGTTAGTACCTGGGCACTAAGAAAATAAACCAATATGGATCTCTACTCCACCCGTTATCAATCTCTTCATCAAAAAAATCATTATGAATGAGCCCATAAGTTCTGTTTTATATCTTAGAGATAAATTTGCCAGTGTTAACCATTTTAGAGAAGGATACCACGAAATTATTTGCCAAGAGCCTCTCATGCCCTAGGGATGACCCCCTTGGGCAGGGTAATTTATTGGTGGTACACAGGAAATAAGCTCTCTGCACTGCCCATTAGAGGATTTGTGTTGAGCTCAGACTCCAAGCTGGAATTTACCCTCCCTAATAAAAAGAAGAGAAATAAGAAGCATCCTACTTCCCAACAATCAACCCTGAATATTCGTTGGAAGGACTGATGCTGAAGCTGAAGCTCCAATACTTTGGCCACCTGATGTGAAGAGCCAATTCATTGGAAAAGACCCTGATGCTGGGAAAGATTGAGGGCAGGAGGAGAAGGGGTGACAGAGGATGAGATGGTTGGATGGCATCATTGACTCAATGGACATGAGTTTGAGCAAACTCTGGTGAAGGACAGGGAAGCCTGGCGTGCTGCAGTCCATAGGGTCTCAAAAAGTCGGACATAATTGAACAATTGAACAACAACAACAACTTCTCAGCAAGGAGAGGAAGAAAAGTGAGAGCAGTGAGGGGCCATAAGAGAAGCCTGCTGGCTGCAGATATTGAAAGAGAAATTGCCCCTGGGGTGAGAAATTACTGGAAGCAGGTATTTAAGAATGTTAGAGAAAATTAAGCTCTTAAATGGAAGGTAAAGTTCCTGTATTTTAAAAATACAGGTGTATTTGGAAACAAAGAATTTTCTACAACTAGTAATAAGAACATTTGAGGAGGATGTGTCCGTCCATTGCAGAGCAGACTTATGGAACAGAGAACAATATGAAAGAGATGGCTTAAAATCGACAATGATAATTTACAAAGATAAATTTAGATTGTAAGCAAACCAGGCAGCACTCTTCTTAATTGAGGCCGTGTTTTCTTTTGTCCAGAGATCTGTTATATCTCTAGTTCACTGTAATTTTCCAAATAATTATTGAAAGGTTTTTTAAATCACATTTGCAAGCTCTTGTTATTCTGTTCATTGTTCCTCTGTACTTGGAGGTCTGCATATACTCAAAGGAAGCAGATGCATTCTTCGCATAGCTTCACCTACACTCAGTTGCAGGACTTAAGGAGTTAATGTCTTTTTGTCAAATCAAATTAAAATTTCCCTCATATTATTTTAGGCCTTTTTCTGTTTTAGTCTTTGATTTCTGAACACTCAGAGATTCGTGCCACTCAGCTGTGTTTCTTCTACTGTATGCACTCCTACTTCCTATTTGTGATAAATACCTGTAAAACGTTGCCCTGTTAGGGGTTCCCTATGCAGTTACCCTGGTCCTTTATTTTCTGCTTGTTCTTACTAATCAGAAGTTTTGACCATGCTAGGTCTTGTCAGTCATAAAGCTGGTTGTTCAAGTGATCAAATCCTTATCTGCATTCTTTCCTTCCCAAGTTTTTGCAATGAAAGTGTTCTTTTGTATTGAAAAGTATGTATCATGGTAGTTAAGATGTCACAAACACTTCATGCATATTGTATTTTGTGAACTACATACTGTAGGTATATATCCCTTCATTTCCTTTTAGTTTCATCTGCTAAGGTGCTTGACATAAAACAGGAAAAGAGAACACACGGATCATAGCAAACACCCTCTTCCAACAACACAAGAAAAGACTCTACACACGAACTTCACCAGATAGTCAATACAAAATCACATTGATTATATTCTTTGCAGCCAAAATGGAGAAGCTCTATACAGTCAGCAAAACAAGACCCTAGGAGTTGACTGTGGCTCAGATCATGAATTCCTTATTGCTAAATTCAGACTTAAACTGAAGAAAGAAGGGGAAACCACTAGACAATTCAGGTATGACCTAAACCAGTCCATCCTAAAGGAGATCAGTCCTGGGTGTTCATTGAAAGGACTGATGAAGCTGAAACTCCAATACTTTGGCCACCTGATGCGAAGAGCTGACTCAATTGAAAAGACCCTGATGCTGGGAAAGATTGGGGGCAGGAGGAGAAGGGGACGACAGAGGATGAGATGATTGGATGGCATCACCGACTCAATGGACATGAGTTTGGGTAAACTCCGGGAGTTGGTGATGGACAGGGAGGCCTGGCATGCTGTGATTCATGGGGTCGCAAAGAGTCAGACACAACTGAGTGAACTGAACTGAAAGGCAAAGGAGAAAAGGAAAGATATTCCCATTTGAATGCAGAGTTCCAAAGAATAGCAAAGAGAGATAAGAAAGCCTTCCTCAGTGATCAGTGCAAAGAAATAGAGGAAAACAACAGAATGGGAAAGACTAGAGATCTCTTCAAGAAAATGAGAGATACCAAGAGAAACATTTCATGCAAAGATGGGCACAATAAAGGACAGAAATGGTATGGACCTAAATGGAAGCAGAAGAGATTAAGAAGAGGTGGCAAGAATACACAGAAGAACTATACAAAAAAGATCTTCAGGACCCAAATAGCCACGATGGTGTGATCTCTGGACTAGAACCAAACATCCTGGAATGTGAAGTCAAGTGGGCCTTAGGAATCATCACTAAAACAAAGCTAGTGGAGGTGATGGAATTCCAGTTGAGCTATTTCAAATCCTAAAAGATGATGTTGTGAAAGTTTTGCACTCAATGTGCCAGCAAATTTGGAAAACTCAGCAGTGGCCCAGGATTGAAAAGGTCAGTTTTCATTCCAATCCCAAAGAAAGACAATGCCAAAGAATGTTCAAACTACCACACAGTTGCAGTCATCTCACACGCTAGTAAAGTAGTGCTCAAAATTCTCCAAGTCAGGCTTCAACAGTACATGAACCGTGAACTTCCAGATGTTCAAGCTGGATTTTTAGAAAAAGCAGAGGAACCAGAGATCAAATTGCCAACATCTGTTGGATCATAGAAAAAGCAAGAGAATTCCAGAAAAACATCTACTTCTGCTTTATTGACTATGCCAAAGCCTTTGACTGTGTGGATCACAACAAATTGTGGAAAATTCTTCAAGAGATGGAAATACCAGACCACTTCACCTGCCTCCTGAGAAGTCAGTATGCAGGTCAAGAAGCAACAGTTAGAACTGGACATGGAACCACAGATTGGTTTCAAATCAGGAATATGTCAAGGCTGTATGTTGTCACCCTGCTTATTTAACTTATATGCAGAGTACATTATAAGAAACACTGGGCTGGATGAAGCACAAGCTGGAATCAAGATTGCTGGGAGAAACATCAATAATCTCAGATATACAGATGACACCACCCTATGGCAGAAAGTGAAGAAGAACTAAAGAGCCTCTTGATGAAAGTGAAGAGGAGAGTGAAAAAACACACTTAAAACTCAACATTCAGAAAACTAAAATCATGGCCTCTAGTCCCATCACTTCATGGAACTAGATGGGGAAATAATGGAAACAGTGACGGGTGTTTTGGTGTCCAAAATCACTGCAGATGGCGACTGCAGCCATGAAATTAAAAGATGCTTGAAACTTGGAAGAAAAGTTATGAACAATGTAGGCAGCATATTAAAAAGCAGAGACATTGCTTTGCCAACATAGTCCAAGCTATGGCTTTTCTAGTAGTCATATATGGATATGAGATTTGGACTATAAAGAAAGCTAAGTGTCAAAGAATTGATGCTTTTGAACTGTGATGTTGGAGAAGACTCTTGAGAGTCCCTTAGACTGCAAGGAGATCAAACCAGTCAATCCTAAAGGAAATCAGTCCTGAATATTCATTGGAAGGACTGATGCTGAGGCTGAAGCTCCAATACTTTGGCCACCTGATGCAAAGAACTGACTCATTGGGAAAGACCCTGATGCTGGGAAAGATTGAAGGCAGGAGGAGAATGGGATGACAGAGATGATGACATGGTTGGATTGCATCCCTAACTCGATGGACATGAGTTTGAGTAAGCTCTGGGAGTTGATGATGGACAGGGAAGCCTGGGGTGCTTCTGTCCATGGTGTCTCAAAGATTCGGACAAGACTGAGTGACTGAATTCAACTGAGGCAAGATGGTAAGTAGATTGAAATTACCAAAGGGATAACTTCATAAAGTTTTTTGATGTTCAAATAAAAGAAAAAGATAATGACTTTCAAATGACTCTTCATAAAAGAAGTTTTGCTCCAAGATCATAAGTAATTATTGAACAGTGACAACTTTTTTTCAGAAACCCAGGACAGAAAAACCACACAAGTTTAAATTGCTATGATTTAAACCTGGTTTATAGTTTTAGCCCAACAAATATAATCTCTATCATAGTCATAATTTAAAAACCTGCAACAGATACACAAAAGCTCAAGAGAAAGGAAGATAAACATAGCACAGCAAAGGAAACCATCAACAAAATATAAAAACAACCTCCTAGATGGGAGAGCAGGTTTGCAAATTACATGTCTGACAAGGAGTTAATATGGAAAATATATAAAGAGTCCTTGCATCTCAATATCAAAAAGATCAATTCAACTGAAAAATGGGCAGAAAATCTGACATTTTTCCAAGGAAGATATACAGATAAGAAAGCAGCCACATGGAAAGATGCTGAACATGAATAATCATCAGGGAAATGCAAAGCAGAGCCACAGTGATATATTTTCTCACACCTGTCAGAATAAAATAAATGTTTTCAGGGATGTAAAGAAAAGGGAACCCCAGTACACTGGTGTTGTGAATGTAAATTGGTAAAATTACTATGGAAAACAGTATTGGAGGTTCCTTAAAAAGTTAAAAACATAACTATCATATGATCCAGCAATTTGGAACCTGGGTTTCTGTCTGAAGAAAATGAAAATATCTATTCAGAAAAATTCACACCCCCAGTGTTCACTGTAGCATTATATATAATAGCCAAAATATGGTAGCAATGGAATTGTCCATCAATAAATGAATGGATAAAGGAGAAACTTAACACACACACACACACACAGAGAGAGAGAGAGAGAGAGAGAGAGAGAGAGAGAGAGAGAGAGAATGGAATACTACTCAGCCATAAGAAAGAATGAAATTTTGCCATTTGTGACAACATGGATAGACCTGGAGGGTATTATCTTTAGTAAAATAAGAGACTGACAGATACTGTATGTTTTCACTTACATGTGGAATCTAAAAATAAAATGAATGAGTATAGCATAATAGAAACAAACTCATATAAAAACCAAACCAGTGGTCACCAGTGGAGAGGGATTGGGGGAGGGGAAACTTAGAAGAGGATTAAGAGGTACAAACTACTCATATAAAATAGACACAAGGATGTAATGTACAGCACATAGAATACAGCTAGTATTTTGTAATAATTTTAAATTGATTATAACCTATGAAAACTCTAAAATCACTATTGTACACCTGAAACTAATACAACTTTATAAATCAAAGCACATGTGTGTGCTCAGTTGTGTCTAACTCTTTGTGACCCCATGGACTGTAGCCCACCAGATTCCTCTGTCTGTGGAATTTTCCAGGCAAGAAGAACACTGGAATGGGTTGGCATTTCCTTCTCTAGAGGATCTTCTCAACTCAGAGCTTGAACCAGACTGTCCTGCAAGACTCCTTTATTGGCAGGCATATTCTGTGACTACTGTGCCACTGGGAATCTGTAAATCAACTATATGTCAATTTAAAAAACACACATAATCAACTTCCCCCTGGAATGTACCATAAATAGTGAAATAAGGGACTTGATAGGTGCCATTCCTTTCTCCAGGGGATCTTCCCGACCCAGGCATTGAACCTGGATCTCCAGCATTGCAGGAAGATTCTTTAATGTCTGAGCTACCAGGGAAGCCCTTGGAGTATACAGATTATTGCACATAGAAACTATAAGATCCCAAATGCCATGTGGCATGGCCAAAAAAATTTTTTTCATCTTTTATAAAAAAATGTATATAAAAATGTGTATCTTTAGAGAAATCCCTTGTCCCACCCACAGTTACCTTTTGGGCTTACATCCTGCTGTTCTCCGCCTTGCTCTCTCTGTTGCAGTCACAGTGGCCTCCTCTCTGACCCTCAGCAAATGCGTGGGGACTCTGTAATCACCGTCTCACATGTTCTGGATGTCTTTCCCCCAGAAACCTGCAGAGTTTGACTCCTTACTTCCTTTCAATCTCTCCAGTGCAATGTGGCTTTTCTTCTCTGGTTGCCAAAAATGGCACACACCTCCAACACACACACACACAATTTCTATTTGTTTTCCTCTGCTTCATTTTTCCCTTTGGCATTACCACATCTATTATATTTTATTTATGTATCTTGTTTTTCACCTTTCCCCTTCATGAGCTTTAAGCTTTGGAGGAGGAAGCTTCTTTCTGTTCTGATTACTACTATATCCCCACTACTAGAATAGTGCCTGGGACATAGTGAGCCCTCAATAGATATTTGTTGAATGAATAAATGAGACTGCAACTAAAAGGATACTTGGGTACCTAGAATCTTACTCTAATTTACTTATACTGGAGAAGTAGTGCCTTCACAGGATATGTTAACCTCAGGAATTAAAAAAAAATTTTTCTTTGGCCATGCCATGTGGCATTTACGACCTTAGTTCCCCAACCAAGGACCAAAGCCCTGCTCCCTGAATTGGAAGCATGGAGTCTTAACCACTGTACTGCCAGGGAAGTCTTGGGATTTGTTATTTTTTTTAAAAAAAACCCAAATCAAGCTTTTTATACTTTTATCATACATACTAGGCAGACAACAAACAGCTGTTAGCTACTCTTAAGTCCTGCTAAGTGATCTGTCATCTTTTTGTGAGGATAGGACCTCTTTCCTCTATGTTGTCTCAGGATCTTAGCTGCAATTGAGATCGATACTTCCATTTCTATATCCTGTTACATTAGGATTAATGTATTTTAAATTTTGTTCTAATGAACATTGCTAATGTAAAACTGAAAGAAACAATGAAAATGAAATTCTAGGTATGTTGCTTTCCAAATATATTTTGAAATTAAGATGCAAAGATGTTCATTTCTGTTCCCTATGCCTTCTACTCTACAGCTTCCTGGAAAGGGAAGGACTCACTTCTTTGATGGTTTCTCTGTTTCTCTTCATTTGCAGTATAATCAACTGCAGAGTCTTGAAGTCAACCCAGAGTCTGCATGGGCAGCTCATCTTAATAGCGATTTGCCTTTGTGGAACAATTACCATGTGGTCGCTCTGGTTTTAAATCCTTTGTGTATAATGACAAGAAAGTGTATATGAATCCTGTGAGTTTGGAAATGTTATCACTCCACTCTTCAAACAAGATTCTGAGAGCTTAAATCACTAGTTGAAGTCATAGATTCATCCAGAAGAGCCAGGGCAGGCTCCAAACAGCAGTGGAAAAGGTACCATATTATGAACCTAACTTCCCCAGACTTGAGAGGTGGGCTCGGTTCAGTTCAGCCACTCAGTCGTGTGTGACTCTTTGTGACCCCATGGACCACAGCATGCCAGGCCTCCCTGTCCATCACCAGCTCCTGGAATTTACTCAAACTCATGTCCACTGAGTCAGTGATGCCATCCAACCATCTCATCCTCTGTCATCCCCTTCTCCTCCTGCCCTCAATCCCTCCCATCATCAGGGTCTTTTCAAATGAGTCAGTTCTCCACATCAGGTGGCCGAAGTATTGGAGTTTCAGCTACAGCATCAGTCCTCCCAATGAACACCCAGGACTGATGTCCTCTAAAATGGACTGGTTGAATCTCCTTGCAGTCCAAGGGACTCTCAAGAGTCTTCTCCAACACCACAGTTCAAAAGCATCAATTCTTTGGTGCTCAACTTTCTTTATAGTCCAACTCTCACATCCATACATGACTACTGGAAAAACCATAGCCTTGACTAGACGGACCTTTGTTGGCAAAGTAATGTCTCTGCTTTTTCAATATGCTGTCTAGGTTGGTCATAACTTTCCTTCCAAGGAGTAAGTGTCTTTTAATTTCATGGCTGCAGTCACCATCTGCAATGATTTTGGAGCCCCCAAAATAAAGTCAGCCACTGTTTCCACTGTTTCCCCATCTATTTGCCATGAGGTGATGGGACTGGATGCCATGATTTTAGTTTTCTGAATGTTGAGCTTTAAGCCAAACTTTTCACTCTCCTCTTTCACTTTCATCAAGAGGCTCTTTAGTTCTTCACTTTCTGCCATAAGGGTGGTATCATCTGCATATCTGAGGTTATTGATATTTCTCCTGGCAATCTTGATTCCAGCTTGTGCTTCATCCAGCCCAGCATTTCTCATGATGTACTCTGCATATAAGTTAAATAAGCAGGGTGACAATATACAGCCTTGACATACTCCTTTTCCTATTTGGAACCAGTCTGTTGTTCCATGTCCAGTTCTAACTGTTGCTTCCTGACATGCATATAGATTTCTCAAGAGGCAGGTCAAGTGGTCTGGTGTTCCCATCTTTTTCAGAATTTTCCCCTTCATTGTGCTTCACACAGTCAAAAGCTTTGGCATAGTCAATAAAACAGGAATAGATGTTTTTCTGGAATTCTCTTGCTTTTTTTGATGATCCAGTGGATGTTGGCAATTTGATCTCTGGCTCCTCTGCCTTTTCTAAAACCAGCTTGAACATCTGGAAGTTCAAGTAACAAGTCAAGTGTATTTAAACCCAGTTAAAATTGTCTGTTGGATATGTAGAGTGAGTAATTCAGATACAGTTTTGTTATTTTTCTAATTAAAATTCAGAACTCGTTCCCCTAGAGCTCTCACTACAGAAAATGAATAATGATTTTATTAGTTTCCTAGAGCTAATACTTTGTAACAAAGTATCACAAATCGGGTGGCTTAGAGCTTATTGTCTCATCATTTTGCGGTAGAAGTCTAAAATCAAGGTACTGGCAGGGCCATTCTCCCTCTGAAACCTTGTGATGAAATCCTTTGTCTCTGCCAACTTCTGCTGGCCCCAGGCCTTCCCTGGCTCATACCCGCATCACTACTGTCCTCTGTCTTCACGTGACCTTTTCCCGTGGATCTCGTCACACCAGCCTCCCCTCTGTGTGTGTTGGTCTCCATGTACAGATTTCTCCAAACTTTATAAGGACACCAGTCATATTCGACTAAGGCCCACTCTAATTACTTAATGTAACTTCACATCCTGACGCACTAGGGATTACAGTTTCAACATTTCATTTGGAGAGGCACAATTTAACCCATAACCGTGATTCTATTGATTCATGTTCTCTTTGGGACTCATGTCAAGTTTAAGCCTTGGTGCTTTGTCTAAAATCTGCCTGCTTTCCCTCAAAGGGATACTTAACATTAAATCTGCCTGGATTCCTTACTAAGGTTATTTTCTGTCTAATACTTAAAAATAGAAAATCAAATGAAAAGAACCTCAAAGACAATTCTAGTAAATCTAAGTTTTATTTGAACTTTCTTATGTTAATTAATTCCCCCAAGTCTACTCCAAATACAGAGTAATACCTAATTTCCCTCCCTTGGTAAAGTAATACTGCAATTTTCTAGTTAAATAAAAAGTGTCTTTGATTGTGCTGTCTTGCTGGTATTAGACAGGGTCTAAAACATCTGAAAATAGCTGGCACATTCAACATCAAATAATGCAAGGGGGATTTAAAGACAGGAAAACCTGCAAAGGTATGAGTTTGGTATCCTGGCTTAACAGTAGCAAATCAGATGCCACTACTAGATGTGAAGGAAGGAGATGAAGGAGCCATTAATGGAAAGAGCAGCAATACCCCTTGATTGTGGGACATGGAAGGGAGCAAGGAAAATGGGTACCTTGACCTTAGTCTCCTTATTCTCCTAACCTCTGCTGTGGCTCTCCATTAGCCAAGCCCAGTTGGAATCCAGAGTAAAGGTGAGCCCTTTGAACTAGTCCATGCTTGTCAGGTCAGCACAGAGATTGGAGAAAGATGGAGAGGAGATAAGAATGCATTAGAAGGTGTCTAGCACAGCTAGACCCTTCTGCCTCTCAGCACCCACTCTTGTGCTTTCCTCTGATGGAAACCTAACAAAGGTCATGCAGGGAATTCCCTCAGTTCTCTTACTTAGGGATGATGCCAGTGGTCATACTCCCACCTAAAGATTAGGTGCCACTGATGCTCTTCATGTAAAATAGCAAGAAGAAAAAGGGAAAGAGGGTTAGAGATACAATTTAATAACATAAAATGTAGCTGCTAAAGTCCCTGAGCCTGGTAGCTGTTTACACAAAGTTCTTCCTTCCTAATCATAGCTGTCTTTTCCTCCCATCCATTTCATGTTTCTCCTACCTCTGCTACAAACACAGCTGGATGATATTCCTTACCTAATTGGTGACCCAGTTCTTTATTCTTGTAGGATATGAGTTTTCCATGGCCTTATTTATATTAGATGGTTGTGGTTTCTCACTGACCACTACATACTCGACAAGGAGAAACTCGGATATGACCCAGTGAATCCCACTGTGTGGTAGCAACCCACTGGTCATGGCCAGTGTGGACACCTGCTTCTCAGACTGTTGTCTTGGTGTCATGAGGGACCCCAGATGAAGGGGACATTCTGTTTCCATTTTGTCTTGTATGAGTTGGTTCCTGGTAGAATCACTGCTTCTGTGGACCCTAGGACTTCCAAATGCATCAAGCGCAAAGTTCTTCAATTAGGTAAATAGATGCAGAGGCAAGAGGAATCATTGCCACCTCCACTCTTGTTCTCAGCCCGTTCATTCTGGCAGCGGGTGGGGAGAGACAGCACTAAGTATTAGCTATTGATTTACGACATATACATCATATTGATAGACCACATGGGGCATCCCCCTGGCCTTCTTGTCCAGTATACCAGCTCCTGCCATCATTTAAGAATGCAAGTTTGTTGCTGCTTACAATTGTTATTTTTCTAATATAAAGTTTACTAAATATATACTTTAAATTTGTTTTACATGCTATATTTTTCTTTTGTTTTACAGTTATGTGAATCACTAATTTATTTTTGTTGTTCATGCTTAATTGGTGTAAATGTCCTCAAATTGACAGTCTCTTTAAGAATAGAGTGGTATATACTCCCTAAATTTCTTTCCTGGTTACTTGGGTGCTAGTAGAACTTCAGCAGGATGAGAAATGTGGGCTCATGCAATTGTTAAATTCATTCAGGAAACTGAGGACCATGGGAGGAGATGACGGCTTTGGTTCTGCCTGTCAGAGCTCCTCAGACAGGATCCAGGTTTCCCTTCCTTGTCTACCAAGATTTAAGGCTACTGCTCACTTCTGGTGGATTGTCACCCTATGATTCTGATTCTTTGGCTGTGTGCCACACTGTTTTGCCATCTCAGCTTTGTAGATTTATTGCCACTTCTGGCTTGCAGAGTTGGATGTATCTTTAGTCTGTTTCTGGGCCTGTGGTCCACCTGAATCCTCTCATTGAGCTTTGCTTCTCTTCATCCCTACCCACTATGTAAGAAAGCAATATACTTTGCAACATTTGTCTTTCACAATCCAGAACTAACACAGTTAATGCGGGCATATTAACCAGTGTATACTTGGTTATATAGTTATAACCAAGTATAAATGCAGAGAACTTCAGTTCCCTGCATGTGAAAGACAGACACTGTATATTTGTAGAGGCACAGGTTTTCATATAAGTTCATGTACAACAGTCATTCAGAAAAGCTCAGTGCTTTGATACAACTACTCTAGTCACCTTGAATAGATCAGAGTTTGACCTCAGTTTGGGAGAAGCTTCAGACTATGGCAAGTGAGTGACTTTAATTTTCTGGGTTAAAAATAATACTGTGAACATCCAGAAATAAATGGAAAAACCTACATGGTTTCCCAAGCAGTATTCTTACAATGACATATTTATATTTTGCTCAATGTACTTAATTTTTCACTTTATAAAAATAAGGAACTAGGTATGGATAATATATCTCTGTAATTCTTTATGTCTAGCATCTTGATTTTTAGAGAAGAGTATTCTCCATTTCATTATTATTTTGAATTGTCTTTATGAAGCCTGGCAGCATAGATTGAAATAGTGAAATTAAAGTTGCTCATTTGTGTTGACCTGTAAGTACAGGAGACTCAGAAGACATGGGTTTGATCCTCAGGTCAGGAAGATCCTCTGGAGGAGGTCACGACAACCCACTCCCGTATTCTTGCCTAGAAAATTCCATAGATGGGAGCCTAGCAGGCTACAGTCCATGGGGTTGCAAAGAGTCAAACATGAATTAGTGGGTAAGCATATGATGAACACATTTATTTACCACACATGAATATACTTCCCAAATTATTTCCTAAAACCCCAGCAACAATTTACATATATATATGTATATATACACATATATATACATATATATATATATATATATATGAATTTTTTAAGGTATAAGATAGATGGAGAAGAGAGACCACAGCATCAGGAATATTTTAGAAATAATAGAAAGACTTAGTAGATCTGAGAGAGCTGAGTCTTGAGTTAGTCATGGAGAAACATTTAAAACATCTCAGTTTGCACAGCAAACCTCAAATATGCTCACAAATTGGTCGCCCCAAATAGCTGAGAAAGTGAGGGTGAAGCTGGGGCTAGCTCAAGGGGATTGACTGAAAGACCCTTAAAGAAACAGTTTCCTCCTTCCCTTCAGTGCTGCCCCTATTCCAGCCTAACAGTAAACTGAAGGTTTTCTCTGTGGATAGTAAAGCATGTTTTTCTCAGTAGGTGATAAGCTGAATTGGACATGTGTAAGAAAAGAGAACCACACTGATGCAGGGTATTAAACAAAATATACACCTGAACATTAAGACCTTCCTGCCCCTGCCCTCTTTTCCCACTGTGCTTCCAAAATGCGAGTGATTGAAAGATGCATTTTTGGGATTTCAAACAAGTCTAAGAGAAAATATTTAAAGATACTGATAATGAGATTTCTTAAATGAAAAAGACTAACTACCTTCCCCCATAGAAAGGCTGTGATCAAGTAACCCACAGAATTTACAGTCAGTGTTTTAGATATGAGTGCTTAGGCAACAATAAACAATATTTGATGAAGTGCCTAACATAGAGGAGATTAAAGCAAACAAAACAGATTTATGAAAATGAAACCTTTAGAAAATTAATCATTAATATTCTCAGAAAAATGTCTGTGAAATAAGAACAAGATGCATTTTAAAGGAATTTTCAGAGATAGACTCTTGAAAATTAATATATACACATAGAAAATTGAAAAGAGAAGTAAGTTTGGACATTCAGTAGCAAAGATATAATATATGAATCATAAAACTTCCAGAAAGAGAGAACAGAGAACATGGAAGGAAGGAAAACATTTGAGAATTTATTTGAGAAAAATTCCCCAAACTTAAGAAATTATTTTCTAGATTGAAAGGGCCAATAGAGTTCCCAGAACAATGGATGATAATAAACTCAAACTAAGGCATAATAATGTCATGAAACAGAACTCTAAACAAACGGGGAATCCTAGAAGCATCAAGAACAGTGGGGTGGTCACTGTAACATGCAGAGGATCAGAAATCAGAACATCCTCAGAGTTCCTTGCAGCAGCACCAAAGTAGGAAAGTGGCAGAGTAAAGTCTTCCAAATTTTGAGGATAAACAATATCCAATCTAAAATTGTATGCTTAGCAGAATCATCAATTATGTATGAAGGAAGCCTAAAATATCTTCAGACATGCAAAATCTCAAAAACATAACTCCTAAAAACTCTTTCTTGGGAAGCTACAAGAGGAGTAGCTTCACTAAAATAAGGGAACACACGAAGAAAGCGGAATTAATGGGATTCAGGAAATAAGGACTCCACCTCAAGAAAGAGATTGTGAAAAGATTGCACAGGATGAGGACTGTGTCCTAGCACAAAGGGCAAGCATCTCAGGGTGAAACAATTGGAGAGGGCTGGGAGAAATGTCACCAATAAAGAAAACATTAAAACAAATGCCTAGTATATTTAAATACATTGAAAGATGTAGCAAATTGGAGAAGAGATTAGAAACACATTAACATTAAGCACACTGGAAACTAGAACAGTTACTAAATCTGAAGAAAATAAGTTGTGCAAGAAAAGAAATCAAATTACTACTTAGCTACAAATATGAAATGGACATAATAATGTCCATCCTGAATACAGTATATTGTTACTAGGAGGGGATGGAAGGGGAGGGCAGAATGGAATGGATGGACATATAGAAATGATGAAAACATGCTTCACTCTTGTCTTTCATTGTGGAAAGCCAATAGTTAATCTGTCCCTCTTGACCACCCCTTGTCCCCGCCCTAGTCTAGCAGTACACTGTAAATAGGAATATTTGGTAATGTGGAGGTAAATGCCAAAAGAAACGACTCAAAAGATTTACAGGAAGTTAACTGTGAGGAGATGGAAGTGGTAAAAAGTAGACCCGTGAAGACTAATGGTTTTCATAATAAGCCCTTTCACGTTCATGTTAGTTGCTCAGTCATGTCCAGCTCCAACTCTTTGCAACCCCATGGGCTGTAGCCTGCAGGGCTCCTCTCTGTCCGTGGAATTCTCCAGGCAAGACTAATGGAAGGGTTGCCATTTCCTTCTCCAGGGGAATCTTCCCGACCCAGGGGTCAAACCCAGGTCTCCTGCATTGCAGGCAGATTCTTTACCAGCTGAGCCATGAAAGAAGCCCAAATCAACTCTATGTCTATCACTGATTAAGACAAACTTGATTAGAAACAGAAAGAAATGGTGTGGAATTAGAGGTAAAACTTTTCCAATCACAAGTCTCTCTGTCTCTGTCTTTCTTTTTTAACTGTTTGACTTTACCCCTCGGAACCTCCCTTTCTTCACAAGGAAAGTCATGACTGAATGAGATAATTTATATAAAGCACTTAATTATCATAAGTGGTAGCCTTAGGTAAGCTTCAGCAAATGGCAGGCCTTAGCTCCTCTTTATGTGCGTTTCAAGCCTCTCTAGAGAAGGGTTAGGGTTACCAAGATTCAAAAACTATTTCAGTCACACAGCTAAAAAATAAGTCACATTTGCCTGAGAGTCTCAGCTATGAGCCCACATTTACCATGACCTTGTCTTTTCATGCCACCTGCCTACTCTACCAACTACCTTTCCTTGTAGATGGAAACTACTTTTTTATCTTTATTCCAAACAGTCCCAGATTCATAATAGACACTTGCCATTTGAGTTAATGTTTTTAAACAGTGACGTTAACATATCTAAGTTTACATAATAGAAATAAAAATATTTTCAAAGTATACTACAATACAGTTTATTTTTAAAGTCAAATAATAGTCAACCTGATCCAGGCTTGTTAATTGTTGTTTTTGTTCAGTTGCTCAGTTGTGTCTGACTCTTTGCAACCCTGTGGACTGCAGCACACCAGACTTCCCTGTCCTTCACTATCTCCTGGAGCCTGCTCAAACTCATGTCCATCGAATCGGTGATGCCATCCAACCATCTCGTCCTCTGTCATCCCCTTCTCCTCCTGCCTTCAATCTTTCCTAGCATCAGGGTCTTTTCCAATGAGTCAGTTCTTCACATCAAGTGGCCAAAGTATTGGAGCTTCAACTTCAGCATCAGTCCTTCCAATGAATATTCAGGACTGATTTCCTTTAGGATTGATTGGTTGGATCTCCTTGCAGTCCAAGGGACTCTCAAGAGTCTTCTCCAACACCACAGTTCAAAAGCATCAATTCTTTGGTGCTCAGCTTTTTTTATAGTCCAACTCTCAAATCCATGCATGATTATTGGAAAAACTATAGCTTTGACTATATGGACCTTTGTTGGCAAAGTAATGTCTCTGCTTTTTAATATGCTGTCTAGGTTGATCATAGCTTTTCTTCCAAGGAGCAAGTGTCTTTTAATTTCATGGCTGCAGTCATCATCTGCAGTGATTTTTGGAGCCCAAGAAAATAAACTCCATCACTGTTTCCATTTTTCCCCCATTTATTTGCCATGAAGTGATGGGACTGGATGCCATGATCTTAGTTTTTTGAATGTTGAGCTTTAAGCCAACTTTTTCACTCTCCTCTTTCACTTTTATCGAGCAGATCTTTGGTTCTTCTTCACTTTCTGCCATAAGGGTGGTGTCATCTGCATATCTGAGGTTATTGATATTTTTCCTGGAAATCTTGATTCCAGCTTGTGCTTCATCCAGCCCAGCATTTCTCATGATGTACTCTGCACATAAGTTAAATAAGCAGGGTGACAATATACAGCCTTGATGTACTCCTTTTCCAATTTTGAACCAATCTGCTGTTCCATGTCCAGTTCTAACTGTTGCTTCTTGATCTACATACAGATTGCTCAGGAGGCATGTAAGGTGATTTGGTATTACCATCTCTTTCAGAGTTTTCCACAGTTTGTTGTGATCCACACAGTCAAAGGCTTTACTGTAGTCAATGAAGCAGAGTTTGTTAATATATGTCAGAAATATCTATTTTTAAAATTCTGTGGCAATTCTTCTTCAGGTTGAGTTCCATAATGTCCATGGCCTTATTGCCCTATTTCTTCTCTGGGTACAAGGAGTACTTCATACACACACCACAAAGAGGAATGGAGAATAGACACTGGATAAACAATTTTGTATTGACTTGAAATAAACCCATTGCGAGATATTTTCCCAAATGAGAAAGTTGTCAAAAAGGACCTAAGAGTAAATGAAATAATAAATCCTTTGCAAAGCATTGCAAAGTCTAAATAAAATATGATGGTTTGTTTTATATATATAAATCTTATAACATAGGACAGAATGGTAATAATCCTTATCTAATTCTCAGAGAAAAACAGCTTGCTAAATACTGTTAGATTCTCATCACCTCATTAACTGTAGAAATCTAGAAGGTATCATAAAAGACAGGGATGATAAGCAGCTGGTGAATCATTTGTGGGAAAAGATTAAGATAATTAAACAAGAAAAAGTTGGATGAATAGTAATGAAGAAATGTAACAATATTGCATATCTGGAAAATGAGCATATTAGAAAAAAATTGAGAAACAGTAGGATGAGCAATTATAATGACAACTCATTCAAGTTTGGTATTTTTAAATCAATTGATATAGCATTTGTGGCAGTGTTATTTTAAATGGAACTATGTTAAATATAATCTTCCGAAGAACAGAATTTCAGGAAAATAAATCAATTTATTGCTTCTGTCTTAGTTGTTTGCTATAGATGGTCAAGGTTTGCAATAATCCTCCCATCTTACTTTCTTTAATTCTTTCACCTTGTTAATATTTAGCTAAATCTATTTCAAAATGTTTATTTAATTTTATATTTTTCAAAATGTTTATTTTTTTAGGCATGTGGAAAAAAACTTCAGACCAGTCATTTAGACTTTGTAGTTTATTGTTAGGAAACAGATTGACATTGAATCCAACACACATTCTGTTAAGTTTTTTTCCTTTAAAAGAAAAAGAAAGGTTGTTAAGATACTCTGTTTCTCAAGAGAACATTTTATATTTGTTGTCTTTAGTGAGTTTTTTTATCTATGCAAATTATGACAAAGAATCTGAGTAGTGGAGGTCAGGACCTGGGTATGTTTTATTTTTCATTATATCTTCAGTATCTAGCACAGTTCTTGGTCCCTCTAGGTATTCAATAAATATTTTTGAGTAAATGAATATGTGTATGTCTATAATGGACATTCTATCTGTACATTTTTATCGAGTCAGAAAATGAAGTTTCCTTAAGGTTGTGTATGTGGGTTTCCCAGGTAACAACAGTGGTAAAGAACCTGCCTGCCAATGGAGGAGACATAAGAGATAGGTTTGATCCCTGGGTTGGGAAGATCCCCTGGAGGAGGAAATGGCAACCCACTTCAGTATTCTTGCCTGGAGAAACCCACGGACAGAGGAGCTTGGTGGGCTAGGTCCACAGGGTTGCAGAGTTGGACATGACTGAAATGACTTAGCACTGCACAGGTTATATATGCCTCTCTTTGGGTGGAAGTCATAGGTTTAGTAGCCAAATGTGGAATCCAAATTTTTGTTTCCCCTTGGAGTTAGAAGTTGGGACATATATTTTTAGACGAATAGCCAATAATGCTATTATTATCTTGATCCATTCATCCATTCTGCATCCATATAGAGCAGTGGTTCTCTCAACCTGAAATAAGAGACTTAAGAAATATAGTGAAGAAAGAGAGCAGAGGAATTAGACAGATGAGGCTAAAGCAGGAAGAGAAACAGGTCAGAAGCTACCAGTTTTCAGTTTTATTTCTACATTTTCCTTTCTGAACTTTGATTTATTGTAAAGGTTTTTACTTGATTTCTGGACACACACATTGTGACAGTTTTACTACCGGGAGGGAGAGTTCTCAAAGCAAAGGAAACCAATACTGTAGGTTCTACATAAGTTCTGCTTGCCCCTAAATCTATTCTGTGTGCTTAGTTCAAATAATGGGACTGCTGTTGAAACCTACAATATCCTGTAGTAGACAGAGCATGTTTAATAAGTGATCCTTTTACATGGCAGTCTCCTTATTCACCACTTCTTAACTTGGAATTTTCTCTCTTATCTGGCTGCAGTACATCTTAAAGTGTTTTTCAAGAGGACATGTATGTGGTATTTCTTCTTCATTCTTTGCTTATCTTAAGAATTTTGTGTTGTTTTCACATATTAATAAATGATTTGGTAGATAGGAAATTTTGAGTAAAACTATTTTCATTGAGGACTTATAAACTTTCCAGTGTCTTCTGGCACTACTTGTTGCAAAGAAGTCTGAGACTTGCCTGGCTTCCTCTCCAAATCCTACTCTTAAAATTTGCAAAACAATGAAAATTACACACATGCAAATCCCATAGGAAAGTAAAACCTACCCACAATTCATGTGTCATTTTTGGGGGGCCACATACCTCGAGAGCTTATTGGTAGAGGTTAAATAAATATTATAGCAATAACATAATAAAATCCTTTTTATATATACCCTAAATTAATGTATAATAAATATTATAGAGGTTAAATAGCACAGTGTTTGTTTCATGAACTTTCCCTCTGCTTATACAGTCTTATCTACACATTACATATATATATATATATATATATATATATATTTGTACATTTATTTTTTAAATCAGAAGTCATTCTACATATTGATCAACTAGTTGCTTTTCAAATCTAGTAATATGTGATTTACTTCATTTTAGATCAGTTCATTTAGCTGTTCATGTAGAATATTCAAAATTAAATGAAAACACTCCTGTCTTCCAACTATATATCAAGATGAGACCAGATTTTCTTTTAACAGCTACAATCAAAGCAACATTATTTCAACAGAATAAATAGGTAAACATAAAGGAAAATACTTATTTTCTATTAAGCTAGACACAGATTTGCAAAACATGTAAAACAATTCCACTCTCCTTGCTAAATAATTTTTGTTTTATGAAGCAATTATTTTACATGTAAATGTTGTCTTCTCATACAATAGTTCTTATTGTTATTTTAAAGTTAATGCATATTTAAATGATTTCTCTGTTTTAATTTATTACCCTGATGGGTAGATATAACCCATCAGAAAAGACTTTCTCGAGACCCTCAAAATTTTTTTAAATTGCAAAGAGATTCTGAGACTAAAATTTGTAGGTTTGTTGGCATATAGGATGAGATTTTTCAACTGTCAGTTCAGTTCAGTTCAGTCGCTCAGTCATGTCTGACTCTTTGTGACTCCATGGACCACAGCACGCCAGGCCTCCCTGTCCATCAACAACGACCAGAGTTTACCCAAACTCATCATGTCCATTGAGTCTGTGATGCCATCAACCATCTCAATCACTGTCATCCCCTTCCCCTCCCGCCTTCAGTCTTTCCCAGCGTCAGGGTCTTTTCCAATGAGTCACCTCTCTGCATCAGGTGGCCAAAGTATTGGAGTTTCAGCTTCAGCATCAGTCCTTCCAGTGAACACCCAGGACTGATTTCCTTTAAGATGGACTGGTTGGATCTCCTTGCAGTCCAAGGGACTCTCAAGAGTCTTCTCCAACACCCCAGTTCAAAAGCATCAATTCTTCAGTGCTCAGCTTTGTTTATAGTCCAACTCTCACATCTATATATGATTACTGTAAAAACCATAGCCTTGAATAGATGGACCTTTGTTGGCAAAGAATGTCTCTGCTTTTTAATATGTTGTCTAGTTAGTCATAACTTTCCTTCCAAGGAGTCAATGTCTTTTAATTTCGTGGCTGCAATCACCATTTGCAGTGATTTTGGAGCCCTGCAAAATAAAGTCAGCAACTTTTTCCACTGTTTCTCCAACTATTTGCCATGAAGTGATGGGACCAGATGCCATGATCTTAGTTTTCTGAATGTTGAGCTTTAAGCCAACTTTTTCACTCTCCTCTTTCACTTTCATCAAGAGACTCTTTAGTTCTTCGCTTTCTGCCATAAGGGTGGTGTCATCTGCATATCTGAGGTTATTGATATTTCTCCTGGCAATCTTGATTCCAGCTTGGTGCTTCATCCAGCCCAGTGTTTCTCATGATGCACTCTGCATATAAGTTAAATAAGCAGGGTGACAATATACAGCCTTGATGTACTCCTTTTCCTATTTGGAATCAGTCTGTTGTTCCTGTCCAGTTCTACTTGCTTCCTGACCTGCATACAGATTTCTCAAGAGGCAGGTAAGGTGGTCTGGTATTCCCATCTCTTTCAGAATTTTCCACAGTTTATTGTGATCCACACAGTCAAAGGCTTTGGCATAGTCAATAAAGCAGAAGTAGATGTTTTTCTGGAACTCTCTTGCTTTTTCAGTGATCCAGTGGATGTTGGCAATTTGACCCTTGGTTCCTCTGCCTTTTCTAAAACTAGCTTGAACATCTGGAAGTTCATGGTTCATGTATTGTTGAAGCCTTGCTTGGAGAATTTTGAGCATTACTTTACTAGCATGTGAGATGAGTGCAATTGTGCAGTAGTTTGAACATTCTTTGGCATTGCCTTTCTTTGGGGTTGGAATTGAAAACTGACCTTTTCCAGTTCTGTGGCCACTGCTGAGTTTTCCAAATTTGCTGGCATATTGAGTGCAGCACTTTCACAGCATCATCTTTTAGGATTTGAAATAGCTCAGCTGGAATTCCATCACCTCCACTAGCTTTGTTCATAGTGATGCTTCCTAAGGCCCACTTGACTTCGCATTCCAGGATATCTGGCTCTAGGTGAGTGATCACACCATCATGATTATCTGGGTCATGAAGATCTTTTTTGTATAGTTCTTCTGTGTATTCTTGCCATGTCTTCTTAATATCTTCTGTTTCTGTTAGGTTCATACCATTTATGGAGCCCATCTTTGCGTGAAATGTTCCCTTGGTATCTCTAATTTTCTTGAAGAGATCTCTAGTCTTTCCCATTCTATTGTTTTCCTCTATTTCTTTGCATTGATTGCTAAGGAAGGCTTTCTTATCTCTCCTTGCTATTCTTTGGAACTCTGCATTCAAATGGGTATATCTTTCCTTTTCTCCTTTGCTTTTTGCTTCTCTTCTTTTCTCAGCTATTTGTATGGCCTCCTCAGACAGCCATTTTGCTTTTTTGCCTTTCTTTTTCTTGGGGGTGGTCTTGATCCCTGTCTCCTGTACAATGTCACGAACCTCCATCCATAGTTCATCAGGCACTCTATCTATCAGATCTAGTCCCTTAAATCTATTTCTCACTTCCACTGTATAGTCATAAGGGATTTGATATAGGTCATACCTGAATGGTCTAGTGGTTTTCCCTACTTTCTTCAATTTAAGTCTGAATTTGGCAATAAGGAGTTCATGTTCTGAGCCACAGTCAGCTCTCAGTCTTGTTTTTGCTGATGGTATAGAGCTTCTCCATCTTTGTCTGCAAAGAATATCATCAATCTGATTTCGGTCTTGACCATCATTAATGTCCATGTGTAGAGTCTTCTCTTGTGTTGTTGGAAGAGGGTGTTTGCTATGACCAGTGTGTTCTCTTGGCAAAACTCTATTAGCCTTTGCCCTGCTTCATTCCGTACTCCAAGGCCAAATCTGCCTGTTACTCCAGGTGATATAGCCACTCAATAAACCTTTGTTTGAAGCTGCACCTGGAATGCATGTGCTGACATGATCAACCTCTAGCTGCTTGCTAAGTGATGTATGTGCTTGCCTTACCCCCTCTGTGGATCTTACTGAGTGAGGGCTGTGATGCATCGCTCCCACACCCTCTGTGGATCTTAACTGAGTGAGGGCTGTGATTCATCGCTCCCACACACTATATTCAATGTGTGCTTTCTCAACTTTGCCTCAGAAATACTTCAGTATAAAAATAGTGTCTAGAAATGGAATAATTAACCTCTAAAAGATGCTATGAGACTCAGATATTTGTTACTATCTATATACATGTAGTAGGGCTTCCCAGGTGGCACTAGTGGTAAAGAACCTGTCTGCCAATGCAGGTTAGGCATAAGAGACATGGGTTTGATCCTGGGTCAGCAAGATCCCCTGGAGTAGGAAATGACAACACTCCAGTATTATTGCCTGGAGAATTCCATAGACAGAGGAACCTGGCAGGCTGTAGTCCATAGGGTTACACAAAGTTGGAGATAATTGAAGCAACTTAGCACATTTTTGGTTTTGTTTCTCAATAGCCATTGATAAGTACACACACATATAAATGCACTTAGCATTTTACTATCTAACTTTTAGATAGGAATTTCTACTTTACTGATGAACCTAATTGTAGGGAAGCATGGAGATACAGACATAGAGAACAGGCTTGTGGACAATGGTGAGGGAAGGAGAGGGTGGGAGGAACTGAGAGAATAGCATGAAACACATACATTAATCACATGTAAAATTGACAGAAGTGGGAGTTTGCTGTGTGACACAGGGAGCTCAGCCTGGTGCTCGGTGACAGCCTAGAAGGGTGGGAGATGGAAAGGGGGTTCAGGAGGGGGGGACAGATGTGTCCCCGCAGCTGATTTATACTGACGAATGGCAGATGCCAATGCAATATTGTAAAGCAATTATCCTCCAATTAAAACAATTAAAAAATTTCTACCTTGATAAAATGCAACTTTCTAATTTGCTAATAAGCAAATTGAGTCAAAGAAGAACAAAATTATGCATATAACTCAAATTGCCTAAATTGATGTTAGTTATGAGCATTTTAGAATTAGAATTTAATTTTTTGTATATACTCATCAGTGGCTATTACATTGCTGACCGAAGTCCATATCATCAAAGCTATGGTTTTTCCAGTAGTCATGTATAGATGTGAGAGTTGGACCATAAAGAAGGCTGAGCACTGAAGAATTGATGCTTTTGAACTGTAGTGCTGGAGAAGACTCTTGAGAGTCTCTTGGACTGCAAGGAGATCAAACCAGTCAGTCCTAAAAGAAATCAGTCCTGAATATTCATTGGAAGGACTGATGTTAAAGCTGAAACTCCAATACTTTGGCCACCTGATGCGAAGAGCCAACTCATTAGAAAAGACCCTGATGCTGGGAAAGATTGAAGTGCAGGAGGAGAAGGGGGCGACAGAAGATGAGATGGTTGGATGGCATCACCGACTCAATGGACATGAGTTTGAGCAAGCTCTGGGAGTTGGTGATAGACAGGGAAGCCTGGTGTGCTGCAGTTCATGGGGTTTCAAAGAGTTGGACGTGACTGAGCGACTGAACAACAACAAATTGAGAAATTAAAAAAGGCTGTTTTTTTAATTGATTTCTATGTATTATTATGTTGCAAGAAGTTACTGTCATCCTCATTATTTTTTAAAACCAAATAACAGTGAAAAACTTCACAGTGTAAAATAAAAGTTCTATTTGAGTTAAGAAAAAAAAATATTTTTTTTCTCTCTGTTTCTGGTTAATAGAAATCACAAAGCTTAATGGACCATAGAATTAATCCCACCAATCTTTTTTTTTTTTAAGTTTGGAAACTGAGTTAAAGGAAAATGAAATGACAACAAGTAAGGGACAGAACTCAGGTATCATTCACTCCGCTACCTTAATGCAATTACAGTCTGCTAGTTTGGCTCCTCTTCCTCTAGCTATGTAATGAACAGTGTCAGGAGAATCAGCTCTGGATTTAGAGTTGCATATCTGTTCTTGCTTTCCATAGTAGTTTCAGTCACGACAAAGACACTGTGAAAGAGAGAGATGTTGGAGACAAAAAATAAAAGTTCAGTTCAATGACCAGCCCAATCAACTTAAACATATGATGATATATGGACACTGAAATAAAATGCTTAATGGCATTTTAAAATTTCTCAACTGGTAGTAAAGTTGTCCTAGAGTCACTGTGTCAGCAGCTGACAAAGATGAGTTTGAGGTAAGGAGGAGAGATGTTTTCCAATGCCTTATCCAGGTGTTTAACACTGGTAACTCAGATGATAAAGCATCTGCCCACAGTGCGGGAGACCCGGGTTCGATCCCTGGGTTGGGAAGATCTCCTGGAGAAGGGCATGGCAACCCAGTCCAGTATTCTTGCCCCACCCTCCCCCCCAGAAAAAGGGGATCAAAGAAATATTTAGACTTCCCTGGTGGCGCAGATGGTAAAGCATCTGCCTACAATGCGGGAGACCCAGGTTCAATCCCTGGGTAGGGAAGATTCCCTGGAGAAGGAAATGGCAACCCACTCCAGTACTCTTGCCTGGAAAATCCCATGGATGGAAGAACATGGTAGGTTACAGTCCACGGCGTGGCAGAGTCGGACACGACTGAGCGACTTCACTCACTAGAAAAATAAAATTCCTGCCTGGGACTACAGGGAATATACTTTCTCTTTATCACATTTCTCAATTAAAATAGGAAATGGCAACCCTAATGTTTGTGTTCATGCAGTGTCAACACTGTAACTTCATAGATAAAAGTGAGGAAATTAAACTGTTCTTGTTCTCAGAGTGATAAGATAGTGGTAGATAAAATGTTTATACTCATGTGGAGCTAATCCCTATCTTTCAGTGTATGCATTTCCTTTTTAAATATAAAAAAGGCATTAAAACCAGAAAAATCAAAGCTCAGAAGTTATGGATGAGAATAAATGCTTTAGAATAGGAGTGAGTGTATCACAATTGTAGTTCTAACTACCATTTTGTTTCTGCTATATTAATTGGCATACAAATTGCTATGGGAGAAATGTCACCTATTTTTTTAAAATGATACTTCAGGATGCAAACAGTATTAATAAGATCATGAAAAGTATTTGGATAACAAATTTTCAGTTCAATCAAATAAATATTGTGTTTAATCAGTCAGTCATGTCGACTCTTTGGGACCCCATGAACTGTAGCCCACCAAGCTCCTCTGTCCATGGGGAGCTGGAGTGGGTTGCCATGCCCTCTTCCAGGGGATCTTCCCAACCCAGGGATCGAACCCAGGTCTCCTATATTGCAGGCAGATTCTTTACCATCTGAGCCACCAGGGAAGCCCAAAAAGTAAATATTTAAAAGTTATTTATATTATCTACATGTCACACTGTTCTTGAAAATAATACTTTGGTAGTTTCCCCATTCTCAGAATAAGTGAATTGCTAATTTACAGTGAATTGTACTATGTGTTATAGGAGAGATTATGAAAGCACTTAGAAAAATACCTGGGCATTACTCTTCTGAGAGATATAGCATAATCAGTCCAAATTTGCAAATACAACATATTTAGGACAAATTAGTGGCCCAAGAATTAGCACTAGTCAGAAAATTTATGTTTAATGAGTGTCATTAGGACCAGGATGAACTAAAAATTAATGTAAGGAGTCCTTGTATGATGAGGCATTAAAAACTAATGCATCCTTTAACTACATTAAGAATTTATTTGTACCTTAGTCACAAACAGTTTATATTCATCTTCTGTTTTAGCATTAAAAATGTGTGCTACAGTCATTCCCACTGAGAAATTATTGATAAAGTAAAATGACTGCATCCTTTCACATGGGTACTGATATGGCCCAGTCAGGACCACTTGGAAACTAAACATATTTTGGGTAGTCTGTTGAGATAGCATATGAATGGAATAAAATTAGGAAACAGCAGCCTTGGAAATTTCTTGAATTCAATTTGTTCAAAGACAGTATTATTGCTTCTAAGAAAAATCAAGCACAACAAATCTTCAAGAAATGTCAGAATGTCTACGATAAAACTTAGATTCTGTAACTGAAATTAAGTTCCTGAAATTGTAGGTACATTATTGAGTTATACATACTTAAATTTACTGATACAAAGATTCTGTAAACTACAGAATAATGTAGACTCTGAGACTTTAATTAAACACAAACTTATATAGCTGATTTTAAAACTGCAAGTAAGACATCTGATGAAACCATTATATACAAGGACTATAGCCTTTTTAAATATTAATAATAGTTAGCACTTACTTATTGCTCACTGTATGTGATATACTATGTTAAGTGCTTTATATAGAATAATCAGCCTAATGTTCCTAATGATCCCATGAAGAATGGCCTATTATTCCATTATACAGATGAGAAAACTGAGACATAGAAAGTTTACCATGCTTAGAATTAACAAGTTAGTGGTAAAAGTCAGAAATACATCAAGGCTGTATATTGTCACCCTGCTTATTTAGCTTATATGTAGAGTACATCATGAAAAACACTGGGCTGGATGAAGCACAGCTGGAATCAAGATTGCTGGGAGAAATATCAATAACCTCAGATATGCAGATGACACCACCCTTATGGCAGAAAGTGACGAAGAACTAAAGAGCCTCTTGAAAGTGAAAGAGGAGAGTGGAAAAAGATGGTGTAAAGCTCAACTTTCAGAAAACTAAGATCATGACTTTTGGTCCCATCACTTTATGACAAATAGATGTGGAAACAGTGGCTGACTTCATTTCTGGGGGCCCCAAAATCACTGCAGATGGTGATTGCAGCCATGAAATTAAAAGACACTTACTCCTTGGAAGAAAAGTTATGACCAGCCTAGACAGCATATTAACAAGCGGAGACATTACTTTGCCATCAAAGGTCTGTCTAGTAAAGGCTATGGTTTTTCCAGTAATCATGTATGGATGTGAGAGTTGGACTATATGAAGAAAACTGATTCTGTGAAGAATACCGTTGGTAGCTTGATAGGGATTGCATTGAATCTATAGATTGCTTTGGGTAGTATACTCATTTTCACAATACTGATTCTTCCAATCCATGAGCACGGTATATTTCTCCATCTATATGTGTCCTCTGTGGTTTCCTTCATCAGTGTTCTATAGTTTTCTATGTATAGGTCTTTTGTTTCTTTAGGTAGATATACTCCTAAGTATTTTATTCTTTTTGTTGCAATGGTGAATGGTATTTTTTCCTTAATTTCTCTTTCTGTTTTCTCATTGTTAGTGTATAGGAATGCAAGGGATTTCTGCATGTTAATTTTATATCCTGCAACTTTACTATATTCATTGATTAGCTCTAGTAATTTTCTGATAGAGTCTTTAGGGTTTTCTATGTAGAGGATCATGTCATCTGCAAAGCTACCAACGGTATTCTTCACAGAACTGGAACAAATAATTTCACAATTTGTATGGAAATACAAAAAAACCTCGAATAGCCAAAGCAATCTTGAGAAAGAAGAATGGAACTGGAGGAATCAACCTGTCTGACTTCAGGCTCTACTACAAAGCCATCAGTCATCAAGACAGTATGGTACTGGCACAAAGACAGAAATATAGATCAGTGGAACAAAATAGAAAGCCCAAAGATAAATCCACGTACCTACAGACACCTTATCTTCGACAAAGGAGGCAAGAATATACAATGGATAAAAAACAACCTCTTTAACAAGTGGTGCTGGGAAAACTGGTCAACCACTTGTAAAAGAATGAAACTAGAACACTTTTTTTTCCATTTATTTTTATTAGTTGGAGGCTAATTACTTTACAATATTGTAGTGGTTTTTGTCATACATTGACATGAATCAGCCATGGATTTACATGTGTTCCCCATCCCATTCCCCCCTCCCACCTCCCTCTCTACCCAATACCTCTGGGTCTTCCCAGTGCACCTGCTGAATTATACCAAAAATTTAGAACACTTGCTAACACCATACACAAAAATAAACTCAAAATGGATTAAAGATCTAAATGGAAGACCAGAAACTATAAAACTCCTAGAGGAGAACATAGGCAAAACACTCTCCGACATAAATCACAGCAAGATCCTCTATGACCCACCTCCCAGAATATTGGAAATAAAAGCAAAAATAAACAAATGGGACCTAATGAAACTTAAAACCTTTTGCACAACAAAGGAAACTATAAGCAAGGTGAAAAGACAGCCTACAGAATGGGAGAAAATGATAGCAAATGAAGAAACAGACAAAGGATTAATCTCAAAAATATACAAGCAATCCTGCAGCTCAATTCCAGAAAAATAAATGACCCAATCAAAAAATGGGCCAAAGATCTAAACAGACATTTCTCTAAAGAAGGCATACAGATGGCTTACAAACACATGAAAAGATGCTCAATATCACTCATTATCAGAGAAATGCAAATCAAAATCTCAATGAGGTACCATTACACGCCTGTCAGAATGGCTGCTGTCCAGAAGTCTACAAGCAATAAATGCTGGAGAGGGTGTGGAGAAAAGGGAACCCTCTTACACTGTTGGTGGGAATGCAAACTAGTACAGCCACTATGGAGAACAGCGTGGAGATTCCTTAAAAAACTGGAAATAGAACTGCCATATGACCCAGCAATCTCACTCCTGGGTATGCACATCGAGGAGACCAGAACTGAAAGAGACATGTGCACCCCAATGTTCATCGCAGCACTGTTTATAATAGCCAGGACATGGAAGCAACCTAGATGCCCATTAGCAGACGAATGGATAAGGAAGCTGTGGTACATATACACCATGGAATATTACTCAGCCATTAAAAACAATTCATTTGAATCAGTTCTAATGAGATGGATGAAACTGGGGCCCATTATACAGAGTGAAGTAAGCCAGAAAGATAAAGACCAATACAGTGTACTAACGCATATACATGGAATTTTAAAAGATGGTAACGATAACCCTATATGCAAAACAGAAAAAGAGACACAGATGTATAGAACAGACTTTGCGACTCTATAGGAGAAGGCGAGGGTGGGATGTTCTGAGAGAATAGCATTGAAACAAGTATACTATCAGTGGTGAAACAGATCGCCAGTCCAGGTTGGATGCATGAGACAAGTGCTCAGGGCTGGTGCACTGGGAAGACCCAGAGGGATGGGATGGCGAGGGAGGCGGGAGGGGGCATTGGGATGGGGAACACATGTAAATCCATGGTTAATTCATGTCAATGTATGGCAAAAACCACTACAAAAAAAAAAAAAAAAAGAAAGAAAGAAAGCTGAGCACCGAAGAATTGATGCTTTTGAACTGTGGTATTGGAGAAGACTCTTGAGAGTCCCTTGGACTGCAAGGAGATCCAACCAGTCCATCCTAAAGGAAATTAGTCCTGAGTATTCATTGGAAGCACTGATGCTGAAGCTGAAACTCCAATACTTTGGCCACCTGATGTGAAGAACTGACTCATTGGAAAATCTTGGGAAAGATTGAAGGTGGGAGGGGAAGGGGATGATAGAGGATGAGATGGTTGGATGACATCACCGACTCAGTGGACTTGAGTTTGAGTAAACTCTGGGAATTGGCAATGTACAGGGAAACCTGGTTTGCTGCAGTTCATGGGGTCACAAAGAGTCAGACATGACTGAGCGACTAACTGAACTAAACTGAAACCCAGGTTGTTTGGCTTCAGGCTTTGTGTTTTTAATCACTGTTCTGTACTTGCTCTGATTCTTGCCAGTGCGTGTTTTTTGTTTTTTGGGTTTTTTTCTTATCATTTTTCTACTTGATAAGAATAAACAGTCTCTGTGTTTCCCTAACTGTTAATCCTCAATTTAAAATTTTGTAATATCCAGCTTAATTTTTAAAAATCTTTTTTCTTATCCAACTTAATTCTATGATTCAAACACTCTTGCAGATACCCTTAATTCCCTTTTCTTTTTGTTTTGTACCTGGCAAACCCTTTCGTCTCATGATCTCAAATATTGGCACAGGCTTAAAGATATTGTCGATTTGGCTCCAGGTCACCTCAATAGGCAGACAATGCAGTAAAGCCAGTGACATGAATGTTTTGGTTTCCCAAGGCATGTAAAATAGACTGTATTCTATTAAGTGTGCAATAGCATTAAGTCTAAGAAACAGTATCAATTCCTTAATTTAAAATATTGTTAAATGTGCTCACCATCATCTGAGAACATTCAGTATATTGTTGTAGTGATCGATCACAAACCACCATAACAAATATAATAATGAAAAAGTTTGAAACATTGGGAGAATTACAAAAATGTGACACAGAGACATAAGTAAGCAAACACTGTTGCAGAAACAGTACCAATAGGTTTGTTCAATGCAGGGTTGCCACAAACTTTCAATTTGTAAAAAAAAAAAAAATAATAAATAATAAAGTTTTATCTGTGAAGCACAGTAAATGATGTATACTGGTATTTACGTTCTTGGTGTTTAACCATAGCACCTAAAAAACCATTGGCGAGAATAAAGCAGGTGGTTCTACTATGTACCAGACATCACCAACTTTGGGTTAGTCCTAACATGCTGCCTGGTAGTATTTCTCTGACCAATTCATTCTTTCCATGGCTTTTCCAAACCACTTTGTAACCCATTCCTGCTTGCCAGTTAACTAATGATTATTATTTATTTTGTTATATATATATATATTTTTAAAAAAACCACAGTTTATTTATCTTTTAGTTTTTCCAAAATTGAAAATATCAAGTCCTACTGCTAAGGAGAAAATAAACAAACAAATGAACAAAATCCGAGACCCCTCCCCCCTCTTCTCTTAAAGTCACAGAACACAGAAGGAACTGCAGTGGGACAGGTGGGTGCAGAGAACCAGGAGGGAGAGGATGGCAAGATAAACTCCCCCAATACTTAAAAAGCTGTTCAACAGAAACTGTGATAAATACAGGACAATGCAAGACAAGTAAAAACAAGGAGCAGCAGTGATGAGAGGCTGTGTTGTAGATGTGGCCTCCCTTCCTCTTCTCTTTTCTCATCAGGGTATTCTAGGCCCAAGGCATGACTTGCCCCTTCCAGATCTAAATGTTGACTCCTTTGAGCCTCCTTCTAGATTTCACTAGAAGCAGTATATGAGGCACAGCCATTCTTTCCTCATACATCAGAAAAGAAACAATGGTAATCTTGCTCCCACCACTGTACCATGTGTGAATCTGTAAGGAGATGACACCGAGCCAGGGAGTGTCACTGCTTCCATGTTATATTTTGAACCCCTTGTCTTTGAGCTGGACCCATCTCATTAAAAAAAAATAGAGGTATAATTGGAGTATAATAAACTGCACATACAGAAACTACAAGTTGACTAGTTTTAACTTATGTGTTTACCTGAGAAACCACCACCAAAATTAAGGCAGTGAACATTTAACCCCAGACGTTGCATCATCCCATTGCAGCCCAGCTCATACTCCACCCCAATTCCCAGGCAACCAGTGACCTTTATGTCACTGTGGATTAGCTGGCATGTTACAGAATCTTGCATAAATGGAATTGTTATACAAATAAATTTGTGTATTCAGGTTCTCTTTTGCCCAAGTTCTTTCATTTAGCATAATGGCTTTTCATTTATATTGTTACAAACATTGGTTGCCGAGGTCCAGCCCCGGCAGGACCAGGAATACCCAAGGGATGAGTGGCGTCGGCGAGGAAGAAGACAGACAGACAGACACACACACACACAGACAGGTTGCGTAGAAGAGGTAGCTTTTTTTTTTATTTTTAGGATAGCTCAGTTTTTATAGAATGAATGTTACCTCCCCCTTAAGTCACCACATATTACATCAGATATTGGTTTGTGCTTCCGTCAATATTTTTTTCCCCATGTTTTTCCCCTAAGCATTCATCTAGAACGTTTCCGATTACAGGGTTTATACTTAAATGTCCCGTACATAGTCTTCTTGCCTCAATGGCCTAACATTCTCACTCTAACAAAAACAATGTTCCACAAATCTCAGGTATAGTGTAAATTCTTTGGACAATAAAACAATACATGGGAAGGGTCACAGTAACATGTTTGACATTTCTGAAAATAGTACCATGAGAAAAACCTGATATTTTTCTTTACCTGAAACCACAAAATCTCAATTTACAACGATTAACTATTAAACAGCAAAAACACCTCTAAAGCAGCAAAACACCTCTATTAATAGTAAGATAATGGCAGTAAAGCTGGTTAATATAAATCTTCTATTAAAATCCTATATACCCCATTTTCTAATTTTACAAAAATACCCATAATATCCCATGTTGTTTAAAGAAAGGGAAACAATGAACAAATAGCAGCAAGGAAATAGCAATAGTGAAAACCCTTTCAACCAAGGAGCAAGTAAACTAAAGCAGTATATCTACTTCTAAATCTAAACACCTCTACTCTTTTCTATTCTAGAACATTATAATCTTTTAAGCAAGCAGCCAAACTATACCTGTGGCCTTTTCTTTTATGACTTGATGTTTATGGTCGTGTCCTGAGCCAGAGCAATCATGAGCATTTCCAAAAAGGCTTGGACTTTTCCAGCGAGGCCTTATTACTATATATTATCATTTCCAAAAATTAATAGAAAGCCCAACAACAGTAAGACAGAAGGAAGAAAGGGACATACCGGGCCCCTGGGACAACCTCGAGGGGAAGAGCTGCCTTGCAGGTTCCTTTCTCGTCCCGGCGGCTCCGGAGGGGACATATTGGGCCCCCGGGGCAGCCCCATGTGAGGAAGAGCTGCCTTGCAGGTTCCTCTCTCGTCCC
Source organism: Odocoileus virginianus (assembly GCF_023699985.2). Classification (NCBI taxonomy): domain Eukaryota; kingdom Metazoa; phylum Chordata; class Mammalia; order Artiodactyla; family Cervidae; genus Odocoileus; species Odocoileus virginianus. The sequence continues at coordinate 2,442,705 of NW_027224265.1, forward strand.
ATGACCTTGTCACGGACTGGGTGCATCCCGGCGGCTCCCGACAATCAGTTATTCGTAGGTTTTTATTACTGAATATGATGCCATTGTATAGCTATTTCCTGGCTTATATTCACATGTTGTTGGACTTTTGGGTTTCCAGTTTGGGAATCTATGTTGATTATCTAACCTGAATAGTATAGTAAATACTGTACACACATGGTCACCCCATATATATGAGTCTTATTACAAGTTCTCTCTTCAGCTTGAATGGTCTATTTCTGTTTCTCTGTGCCAGCAACAAGTTTTACTTTCAGTTCAATTCAGTCACTCAGTCGTGTCTGACTCTTTGTGACCTCATGGGCTGAAGCACACCAGGTCTCCCTGTCCATCACCAACCCTTGGAACTTACTCAAACTCACGTCCATTGAGCCAGTGATGCCATCCAACCATCTCATCTTCTGTTGTCCCCTTCTCCTCCTGCCTTCAATCTTTCCCAGCATCAGGGTTTTTTCCAATGAGTCAGCTCTTCACATCAGGTGGCCAAAGTATTGGAGTTTCAGCTTCAGCATTGGTCCTTCCAATGAATATTCAGGACTGATGTCCTTTAGGATTGACTAGTTGGATCTCCTTGCAGTCCAAAGGACTCTCAAGTCTTCTCCAACACCACAGTTCGAAAGCATCAATTCTTCAACACTCAGCTTTCTTTATAGTTCCAACCCTCACATCCATGCATGACTACTGGAAAATCCATAGCTTTGACTAGATGGACCTTTGTTGGGAAATGTCTCTGCTTTTTAATATGCTAACTGGGTTGGTCATAGCTTTTCTTCCAAGGAGCAAGCGTCTTTTAATTTCATGGTCACAGTCACCATCTGCAGTGATTTTGAAGCCTAAAAAGAAATAAAATCTCTCATGTTTAGAGTCTTATAAGAGGACAAGCCCTCCATCCTTAATCATCTAGTTCAAAATGGTCTGGTCTCTTTTATCTAAAAGACATTTTTTTAGTCTCTCAAAATGTAAATTTCTAGTTGATTTGATCATTTCTTCTAATCACCTAGCCAGCACCATCCTTGACAAATCAAAAGCCTATTTCTCAGGCAATATTCTTCATGAGGAATTAGTATTGGTTATGCCAGCTTGCTACTATAAACTTTATTGAAAGCAACCCACAATGTTTATTTTTCCTTTATATTTTCTTTGTGTTTTATTCAGTGGATAGGAAGGTTTTATTGTCACAGCTCTCTTTTCTCAGCTTCACCGGATGACACAGGGGTGTTATGTCATTTGATCATAGAGTGTATAACAGAAAGCAGTTCCTCTTCTCACACTTGGCTAAAATCATATCAAATGTTAATGATTAGGGTAGGTTTTATTAGTATCAATAATAGATGGCCAGTAGACCCAAGAATTCAGGCCTTATACCCCTACTCAGTCTCCTCACTCCCAGTAAAACTCCCAAGGGGGATATTATACATACATATTTACAAGGAACAGTGTCAAATGGGAACTTTCTCAGTGGAACCCAGATGACTCGACCAGAAAATCCAGAGGCTTGGTGTGGGGAAACTTGACCTTTCTCAAACAAAATTTAAGATTCCAAGGGAAGTAAGAGTCAAAATGAGAAAGTAATGGGCATATGAAAAATAATGCTGAATCTCTCATATGGGGAAAGATGTTCTGACTTGCAGGATGAAAGCAGAGACAAATGGGAGGAATGAGTCGATGTACTCCGAAGATTAGATTGTAGCAAGACGCTTGCTCCTTGGAAGAAAAGCTATGACCAACCTAGACAGCATATTAAAAAGCAGAGACATTACTTTGCTGACAAAGGTCTGTCTAGTCAAAGCTATGGTTTTTCCAGTGGTCATGTATGGATGTGAGAGTTGGACCATAAAGAAGCTGAGCACTGAAGAATTGATGCTTTTGAACTGTGGTGTTGGAGAAGACTCTTGAGAGTCCCTTGGACTGCAAGGAGATCAAACCAGTCAATTCTAAAGAAAATCAGTCCTGAATATTCATTGGAAGGACTGATGTTGAAGTTGAAACTCCAATACTTTGGCCACCTGATGCGAAGAGCTGACTCATTGGAAAAGACCCTGATGCTGGGAAAGATTGAAGGCGGGAGGAGAAGGGGATGACAGAGGATGAGATGGTTGGATGGCATCACCAACTCAATGGACATGAGTTTGAGCAAGCTCCAGGAGTTGGTGATGGACAGGGAGGCCTGATGTGCTGCAGTCCATGGGGTTGCAAAGTCAGACACGACTGAGCAACTGAACTGAACTGCAGCTTGAGAACAAGATAGGAAGAATGCCAAAGAGCTGTTATCACATGCTTCATCTCCTAGTGCGCTGCAACCTCTCCTGCTTGCCATATGGCCCAGTAAGGGCCTTGGAATCTGACCAGTCAGCTTCATGTTTACCCCTCCTGGTGAGAAGTGAGATGGAAAGAGATATTGAACAGGGACATAGGTGTTCTCCTTTCCTCTATTCTGGGGAGACTTGGGCTAAGTTATAAGAGCTTAGTATGGATCCCAGGTTACTGATGTTCTAATAGAATCCACTACTTAACATGTCAAAGACAATAAGGACTGGTGACATCTTTTCAAATAAGTTTTGATTCATGTTAAATAGCAGTATAGTTTAAACCCCTTTCATAGTAGCCTTCACCTTATTAACTTGAATTATTTTCTAGACTAGTTAGAGGCACATGTTCCTGGTATCTTGAATAAAAAGGTGATTCTTCTTTCCCACTTAGTATGTTACATTGTCAGGTACCAGAAGCAACCTAAATAGAAAATTGATTATATAATTTAATAATTGTCAAAGTTTTGGCTTGAAATAAGCTATCCTAATCCCAAAGCATTATATTTTTGGCAGTTATTCTTTATCACTTAATTAACTTCCATGCAACACTCTGACAGAGCAGGTCAAATCATTCAATTACCTGGCAATATATTTTATATCTAATCGATCTTGAAGGATTCCCAAAGAAACTATTTTGCATTAAATGAGATCTTATATGGGCTTTATTGAAAATTTATTAAGTCAGTAGTAGGATAATGTTAAAAACCATATTGGAGTTTTCCCATGGTCACATAATTTTGGCTGTGCTCTTTGGGGTAGAGCACTGAGCCTTCTTCATATGTGTATTGGAAAGAACAGAACCTTTCCAAAGCCCAAACTCAGCCTACGTATAGATATCTGTGTGACATACCTCCTTATGAGATGAGAGTGGCTACATTTTTATGTCCATGTCTGAACACATTACCTGGAGTAGCAGGCAGATTTGGCAGAGTACAGAATGAAGCAGGGCAAAGGCTAATAGAGTTTTGCCAAGAGAATGCACTGGTCATAGCAAACACTCTCTTCCAACAATACAAGAGAAGACTCTACACATGGACATCACCAGATGGTCAATACTGAAATCAGATTGATTATATTCTTTGCAGCCAAAGATGGAGAAGCTCTATACAGTCAGCAAAAACAAGACCAGGAGCTGACTGTGGCTCAGATCATGAACTCATTAGTGCCAAATTCAGACTTAAATTCAACAAAGTAGGGAAAACAACTAGACCATTCAGGTATGACCTAAATCAAATCCCTTATGATTATACAGTGGAAGTGACAAATAGATTCAAGGATTAGATCTGATAGAGTGCCTGAAGAACTATGGATGGAGGTTCGTGACATTGTACAGGAGGCAGTGATCAAGACCATCCCCAAGAAAAATGCAAAAAGGCAAAATGTCTGTCTGAGGAGGCCTTATGAATGGCTATGGAAAGAAGAGAAATGAAAGGCAAAGGAGAAAAGGAAAGATATACCCATCTGAATACAGAGTTCCAAAGAATAGCAAGGAGAGATAAGAAAGCCTTCCTCAGTGATCAATGCAAACAAATAAAGGAAAACAACAGAATGGGAAAGACTAGAGAGCTCTTCAAGAAAATTAGAGATACCAGGGGAGCTTTTCATGCAAAAAGGGGCATAATAATGGACAGAAATGGTTTGGACCTAACAGAAAGCAGAAGATATGAAGAAGAGGTGAAAGGAATACACAGAATTGTACAGAAAGATCTTCATGACCCAGATAACCACAATGGTGTGATCACTCACCTAGAGTTAGACATCCTGGAATACAAAATAAACTGGCCTTTAGGAAGCATCACTACAAACAGAGCTAGTGGAGATAATGGAATCCCAGTTGAGCTATTTCAAATCCTAAAAGATGATGCTGTGAAAGTGCTGCACTCAATATGCCAGTAAATTTGGAAAATTCAGCAGTGGCCACAGGACTGGAAAAGGTCAGTTTTCATTCCAATCTCAAAGAAAGGCAATGCCAAAGAATGTTCAAATTACCACACAATTGCACTCATCTCACATGCTAGCAAAGTAATGCTCAAAATTCTCCAAGCTAGGCTTCAACAGTACATGAACTGTGAACTTCAGATATTCAAGCTGGTTTTAGAAAAGGCAGAGGAACCAGAGATCAAATTGCCAACATCCACTGGATCATTGAAAAAGCAAGAGAGCACCAGAAAAGCATCTATTTCTGTTTTATTGACTATGCCAAAGCCCTTGTCTGTGTGGGTCACTACAAACTGTGGAAAATTCTGAAAGAGATGGGAATACCAGACCACCTGACCTGCCTCCTAAGGTATCTGTATGCAGGTCAAGAAGCAATAGTTAGAACTGGACATTGAACAACAGACTGGTTCCAAATAGGAAAAGGAGTATGTCAAGGCCATATGTTATCTCCCTGCTTATTTAACTTACATGCAGAGTACATCATGTGCAATGCCGAGGTGGATGAAACTCAAGCTGGAATCAAGATTGCCAAGGGAAATATCAATAACTTCAGATATGCAGATGACACCACCCTTATGGCAGGAAGCAAAGAGGAACTTAAGACCCTTTTGATGAAGGTTAAAGAGGAGAGTGAAAAAGTTGACTTAAAACTCAACATTCAAATAATAAAGATCATGGCATCCAGTCCTATCACTTCATGCAAAATAAATAGGAAAAAATGGAAGCAGTGACTGACTATTTCCTTTGGCTACAAAATCACTGTAGATGGTAACTACAGCCATGAAATTAAAAGACTCTTGCTTCTTGGAAGAAAAGCTATGACAACTTAGACATCATATTAAACAGCAGAAACATCACTTTTCCAACAAAGTTTCATCTGTTCAAAGCTATGGTTTTTCCTGTAGTCATGAATGGATGTAATGGCAACCCACTCCAGTACTCTTGCCTGGAAAATCCCATGGACAGAGGAGCCTGGTAGGCTACAGTCCATGGGGTCGCAAAGAGTCGGACACGACTGAGCGACTTTACTTACTTACTGGACCATAAAGAAGATTGAGTGCTGAATAATTGATGCTTGATGCTTTCGAACTGTGGAGTTGGAGAAGACTCTTGAGAATCCCTTGGACAGTAAGGAGATCCAACCAGTCCATGCTAAAGGAAATCAGTCTTGAATTTTCATTGGAAGGACTGATGCTGAAGCTAAAGCTCCAGTACTTTGGACCACCTGATGCAAAGAGCCGACTCGTTGGAAAAGACTCCGATGCTGGGAAAGACTGGAGGTGGGAAGTAAAGGGAGAACAGGGGATGGGCTGGTTTGATGGCATCACCGACTCAATGGGCATGCATTTTCACAAACCTCAGGACACAGTGAAGGACAAGGAAGCCTGGCGTGCTGCAATCCATGGGTTTGCAGAGTCAGACATGACTGGACTAGTGAACAACAGCACCTCCAGAGTTCAGAGCCTTTCTCTTCTCTCATGCCTCTCTGGATGTTCATGTTCTCTGTCCCTTCTTACTTGCCCCTTGGTGCCTAAACCTAATTATGAATCCAGTACCTTGGGGTCTGCTCACTAACTTTGCATGCTGATTATAAATGCAGTCTCTGACCTAAGAAAAACCATTTTATGGCTGTTTCATCATGGCTCAGACGGTAAAGTGCCTGCCTACAATGCGGGAGACTGGGATTCAATCCCTGGGTTGGGAAGATCTCCTGGAGAAGGAAATGGCAACACAGTCCAGTATTCTTGCCTGGAAAATCCCATGGATGAAGGAGACTGGTAGACTACAGTCCATGGGGTCGCAAAAAGTCGGACACGACTGAGCTACTTCACTTTCACTTTTCACTTTCATCATGTCTTTATGACTTTGAATCATGTAACTTGAATCTGTGGAGGAGAAAAAGTCACTATAATTGGCCAAATTTATTGGGTTTATAAGCATTGTTACCTTTCGTTGTGTCAGAGCAGTGAAGATAAAATGCATGGAATCTGTTCTGGGTCTTGGGAATTAGGAAAGTTTATTGATCTTATGATGCCATCCCATGCCAGGCCTGACTAAGGCAAGGGAAGTCTTGACAAAGACTGGTGGATAGGCACTTGGTGATGACCGTAATGACTGCTCCAGTGGTATTCAACTCTGCAAAGCTCTCCCTTTTCATCCCAGCATAATACTTCACACCTTAAAGTAAAGTACCAGCACCATTCATTAATTCAGCAAATGTTTATTTCATGCTCATTAAGGGCAAGGCATCATACAAGGCACTTAATAAATTAACAAAGGAGGTAGAAAAGATGTTTCCACTTCCAAGCAGTTTATCATTTTTAAAAAATTCTAAGACTTATAATTTTACCTATTAAGCCACAATATCTTCAGTTATTCCAACCTTCTTACCACTCACCAACATAGTTTAATTCTGAATTCTCCCAGTAACCAATATGCATCAAAATTGGTAAATTGAATACACTTTTATAGAGCAAAGAATAGCCTTGAGCTCCCTCACCTCTTTTCTTTAATCTATCTTTGGGATATTCAGTTTTTAACACCACAAAAACTGACTCTGGTCTTCTGTAGATTAAGAGAAATATAGTAAGTGAGAAAGTTATACTTCATCACAGAAACCTTCAGCTGGGAAAAATGGCAAGGGACGACTGATGTGTAGTTCCAGTTTACATTGTATGTTATACATGGAGTGTGTGTGAGTAAAAATACACTCCACTTAATTAGTTCACTTCAGCATATATTAAGATTTTTCTCTGTCAGTACATGAAGATTTGGTTTTCATGGTTGTTTCAATGACTTTTCCAGTTTATGATATCATCTATTTAAATATTCTCTTATTATCACTTAAGTCATTGCCAGTTTTTTGTATTGTAATCCCTACTGCAATTAACAAGTTATGCATTCTCTTGCTGAACATATGTAAGGACAACTAGCATCTATAGGTAGAATCAGAAGATTTAAGTCCTACCTATACATACTAGTGTATTTTGTATGAAGTTCAAATTTTGCACTGACTTTTCTCTGAAATTGTAGCATACTGATTTTCAGGGATTGGTATTTAACATGCTGCAAATTTGAAAGAAGGACTTCAAAGAATTCAGATAGAAACACTGTCTCCTTCCCAAAAGAGAGATTTTTAATTGATTTTGTTTGTATTACACTTTACCGCATATGATTGCTGGGTATTCAAAATGTGTAGAATATTTTTTGTATAAAATATTTTATTTAATAATTCATTTTCCATCAGTGTCCATGCCTAAAAGTACCAAATCAAAAAATGTCATGAGTGTTACTGGCAATAAGATGGTGAATTTAGTAAGAATGGAGTTATGAACTAAGGTCTTTTTTTGTGAGTCTTCTGAAATGTCTCCATGACAGAGTATCATAAGAAAGGAGCATTTATATCAATCAGTAGATTTCACAAACAAGTTCTAAATGGGTACATTTTCCCAATATTGCCTTTTTAGTCAAATATTTCTTACAGTGTCAATGTGATTTCTTAATCTCATCATGGGGCTTAAATTAAGGACAGTTGAAATAAAAGTGCTAAGGAGAAAATTAATGTAGAAAACCCAAGGGCAACTGGAAACATTCATGCCCCTATGTAGCCTGTTGGTGACTATCTGGGCTTCACAGATATAAGAGTTCTACTGGGAGCTTGGTCCTGTCTTAGAACGCAGCACAGAGGATGTTTCCAAGGATTGCCTCTTGCGATGCTTGCTTTCTAGCCCAGCAGTGACACAAAAAGACCCTCCACGGATGTGTAACTGCTGTCTGTGGAGTGTAGAGTAGTCCAGGTGGGATCACTTAGAGTAGATGATAGAAACTGACCTGTCGTCTCATTTTAACTTTGTAAAGCAGACGTTTTGTAGTATTGCGTATGTTTGAACTGACCTTTACCTAAAGTAGAAGATCTGACTACAAAGCTGGAGGAATCTGTTCTGTATTGCATGTGCTTTGATGTATATTTCAAAGATTTCAGCTACCATCAGAAAACTCATTGTCTGAGTGAGCATGGACAATGCTGTGCTTGCTCAGATGCAGTGGAAAGCCTCTGTCTGGCCTGCCCGTGCAGATGAATTCATCTATTTCCCTCCACAATGAAACAGCATTTCATGGAATCAAATTCCTGATTAGTTCCAAAAGGCCTACTTCCTCCAGTCATGGATTAATTATCAATATTCCATGCTTGGGATAATTTTGGTTGCCCTGAAAACTGTCAAACATTAACCAAATGAACCGGATTTGGGGTCCAGGGCAAGGCAGGAAATAGGAAGTTATCATGTGAGCCCTCAGTATATGAAATCAAAGCCTTCTCAATGGGCTGTATAAGTTTTGCTGTTTCTTCACTTCAGGAAATAATTAAAATTCTCAGCTTCCTCTAACATTGTTTTTCTTTTGACATCTAATACTATTTATTGCTGGGGACTTTGCATTTTTTTCTCAGCATGTAGTATAAGCTTGGGCATGTTTGGAGAGAGGTAGTTTATAAGCTGTGGTTTTAGAAGTATTTTTCTAAAACAGCTAAGATGATTAATGATGTCATTTTAACAACTGTTCTCTCTTTAGGTTAGGATTATGGAAAATTCTTACTTTAAGATTCTTCTGGCACATAAAGAAAATGTTATATCCTGTCCCTTATATGTATCATGACATTTAATCTCCCTAAGGACTGGAGATCGGTTTCTGCCAGTAATTGTACTTATACAGATTTTGAGTCTCTGCCATATTATTATGCTCAACATAGAGATTTTTGTTTCCTTTCTTGAAAATAATGTACTCATGAATCTCTGAATATATGCATATAAAGTCAGTTGTATGAATCAGAGGTGAATAAGATCCATAATTGGGTGTGATGGAATCAACATAGCTTTTGAAGGGGTCTGCAAAGCCTTTGATTTTGTTGATGTGTCCAAAGGGAAGAGCCTGGTAGGATTCTTTTTGCTGTGAAAATCCTAGTTAAAAAATATGAAGTTCTGTAAATGAAATAATTACTCAGTTCCAATAATGAATATAAGAACACACATATAAAAATACACAGAAGAACTGTACAAAAAAGATCTCCACAACCCAGATAATCACAAAAGTATGATCACTCACACTCACCTAGAGCCAGATATCCTGGAATGTGAAGTCAGGTGAGCCTTCAATGTATGACAAAAACCACTACAATATTGTAAAGTAATTAGCCTCCAACTAATAAAAATAAATGAAAAAAAAAAAAAAGAAGCATCACTATGAACAAAGCTAGTGGAGGTGATGGAATTCCAGTTGAGCTATTTCAAATCCTAAAAGATGATGCTGTGAAAGCATCATATGCCAGCAAATTTGGAAAACTCAGCAGTGGCCACAGGACTGGAAAAAGTCAGTTTTCATTCCAATCCCAAAGAAAGGTAATGCCAAAGAATGCTCAAACTACCACACAATTGCACTCATCTCACACATTAGTGAAGTAATGCTCAAAATTCTCTAATCCAGGCTTCAGCAATGGAACTGTGAACTTCCAGATGTTCAAGCTGGTTTTAGAAAAGGCAGAGGAAACAGATATCAAATTGCCAATATCTGCTGAATCATCAAAAAAGCAAGAGAGTTCCAGAGAAACATGTATTTCTGCTTTATTGACTATGCTAAAGCCTTTGATTGTGCGGATCACAATAAACTGTGGAAAATTCTTCAAGAGATGGGAATACCAGATCATCTGACCTGCCTCTTGAGAAATCTGTATACAGGTCAGGAAGCAACAATTAGAACTAGACATGGAACAACAGACTGGTTCCAAATAGGAAAAGGAGTACATCAAGGCTGTATATTGTCACTCTGCTTATTTAACTTCTATGCAGAGTACATCATGAGAAATGCTGGGCTGGAAGAAGCACAAGCTGGAATCAAGATTGCCGGGAGAAATATCAGTAACCTCAGATATGCAGGTGACACCACACTTATGGCAGAAAGTGAAGAAGAACTAAAAAGCCTCATTGAATTGCTGTATGATTTACCATTTGGCCAAAGTTATTGTGAGACATGAAAAGAATTTGCTGTTTTTAATGTTCTACTTCCATTCTGAAATGAATCACAAGCTGTATTATCTGAAAACAGAGTGAGTTTCAGAGGTAATTCCTATACTTTTATTTCTTAGGTTAATATATTCTCATGCATGATTGTTATTGGTGAGAATTACATTTCATCTGTCTTATACTTCCCCTTTGTTTTTACCTGTTAATTCCTCAGCTCATTTTTCTACTGTAGACCCATGTTTCTTAAGGTTAGTACTACTAACATTTTGAGCTGGGTAATTGTTGTTGGACATGTCTAGTGCAATGTAGGCTCTTTAGCATCATTCCTGGCCTCTGATCACAAGACATCAGTAGTAACTTCCCCCAGTTGTTGTAACCAAATGTGTCATCAGGTGTGCCCGGGATTGTCAAATTGCCTCTTAGTGAGAACTGCAGACAAAGCAGTATACCATGTCTATTTTTTTCAGTGTCTTAACTACTTTTTCACTTGGAAATAATTTGTCATTTATTCCTGTCAAGGAAAATTGTGAACATGAGCCTGTTGTTCCCAAGGCTTGAAAATCTTTTGTAAGGTTGAACAAGTAAGCTAGTTTATACATTTTACTCATGGCCAAAGAAGGCATCATGTGAATGACTGAGAAGAATGGAATTGCTTATGATGATACATATAATAAGGCAGTGCTGTTATTATTACTAGAAGCTGTTAGTCATTAGTCAAGACTTTCATTTAAATATAAAGTTAATGTATGTTAAACATTTCTTTCACTTAACATGTGAATTAATGTGGGAATCAGTAAGATGTTAAACTATTCATGGTTATTCATGGACAATTTCATCAAAAAAATCTTGTCCTAGAACTGGTTAATGTTGTCTGAGGAAGTAAAGAATAAGTTTTGGGGATCTATTTTCCATCAAATAGAAATGATTTGCATCTTTACAAGATAAAAGTCTGCAGATTAACATAGAACTTTGCTAATTTTTGGACTTTTAATCAGATTTCTTAGTAGTGTCTAAACTCACATTCAATAGAGATATTTACCACTTTAAAGGTAAATCCTTCCAGATCCAGAACATCTCTCTCCCCTGTGGGCAATCTCTTCTCCATTTTTTCTTCTTCCTTCAAAAGGCCTTTCAAAAAGTAGATTTGAGGTCTTTGTAAAGCAGTGTATGTTATGACCCCTCTGCAGGATCCTACCATTTTGGATAAGCCTGTCTTAAACTTAGATGCCTTTGCAGTTTTAATGCATGACATTGTGTCTCATTCAGCACTAAAATACAATAAACCTAACCATAAATGTCAGTCCTTTTGCATCCTTTCTATTCACTACCCATCCCCCTCCACAAAGGAAGAAAATGAAGAGAATAGTCCTACCAAAATTAATCAGTAAAGTGTTCTTTGCACTTCTGTCTGGCGACCTTTAAATAAGAAATACATAGACTTATAGATGTGTGTGTGTGTGTGTGTGTGTGTGTGTGTGTGTTATGACGTCTACAGAGGCTCATATTTTTCCTAAAGTTAAAACTTACAATAAATAGGTGGAAAGTGGTCAAGCGATAATTCCATAAACTGTTTTCTGTCTGACAATTGCCTTTCACTTTGGTCTGATTTGCTTCATCTGATAGTAGAATGTGTCTGTCCGAAGATAAATGAATTAACACATAGGACAACCTATATAATCGTGTTACATTTCAGGAGAAACTGTATGTGGTCAAACATGTTGAAGACAGTTCCTATAGAAGTAAAATAACTTTCAAAGACTTTATAAAATTATCGGAAAGTATTGGTGAAAAATTCCAAATACAGTCACATTTTCCCCCTCCAAAACCTAATCCAAACTATATTTCCATGCAGTAAGAGACTACTAAATGCCTAAACTTTTCACTTCAATTAATTTATTGTTTTAGGAGGCTTCTCTTGGTTTTACAGAACACTATTCTTTTGAAAAATTTAAGTGCTTCCTTTTAACAATTCCAAGAAAACAACAGTTAATTTCCCAGTGGATTTTATCTCACTCTAAAAGTTACGCTAGTCATGGACTTAGGGTTTCATTTGTCATTTTGTTAAGGAGGTCACATCATGTGGCTGTATTAAATTTAGGTTGTACTTTGATGTTGTGTGTTGATGTATTTTCAAAGTTAAAACCAGAAGTACTTGGCAAATGAACTGTCTTTCCTGCTTGTTTCTTTTCTATGATCTTTCATCTTCTCTAATTCTGGTGATAGTTTAAGAGGGACTATGAAAGTGGATTAGCCCTTGAAAACTAAATGCAAAAACAATAGCATCTGTAGGTTTGTTGAGATTCCTCCAAGGAAATTCATCTGAAAGAACATAGATATAAGGAGCTGTTTTAGTTATTCACTGCTATATAACAAATTACTCCCCAAATTTAGCAAGTTAAACCGTAAACACTTATTATCTCAGAGTTTCCGAGGGTCAGAAATCTGGCCAGGGCTGAACCAGATGGTTCTGGCTCCAGTTCTCTCACAACATTTTAGGGAAGCTGTTGGCTAGGGCTGCAGTTCTCATCACTCAACTGGAGCTGGTGAGCCTGTGTGCACAGCCATGCCAGTGGCTGTTGGCACGCCTCAGTTCCTTGCTGCCTGTTGGCCTGAGGCTTTGGTTTCACATGTGCATTGCCACAAGGCTGATCATTTGAAAACCTGAAACTTGGTTTTCCCAAAGAGATATGAGAGAGAGGGAGGAGGAAAAAGAGACAATGCTGAAGACAGAGACCAGTTTTTATAAGAATTTGTCTATTTCCTCTGGATTATCCATTTCATTGGCATATAGTTGCTAATAGTAATCTCTTATAATACTTTGTATTATTTATGTTGTGTTGATTGTGATTTCTCTATTTTCACTTTGATTTTATTGATTTGGGCCCTCTGTCTTTGTTTTTCTTAATGAGTCTGACTAAAGGTTTATCAACTTTATTTATCTGAGAAGTTAAATAAAACAACAAGAACAGTTGAGTGGGACCAGATTTTGGTAGTAATGACCCAAGCAAGATGTCTGCTTCAAGGAGAGTTCAGCACTCCCTGATGTGTCTAGCATCTGCGTTTCTGGCTGCAGAATGAGACACAGGCCTCCTCTGCCTACGAGGAGATCCCCAAGCCCAGGCTGCTGTGAAGTCACCATTATTGCCTTTGGTCTTGGTGAACGTGAGTGTTTGTTGACTCCTGTTAAGAATCAACAGGGGCCTCCCCTGATCCCCCCAGATTCCCCAAGTCCGTGGAGATCCTGAAATTAAACCCCACTGGCAGTCAAATCCAAATATCCAGGGGCTCCTCCTCCCGATGCCAGACCCCTAGGCTGGGGAGCCTGATGTGGGACTCAGAACTCTCACTCTGGTGGGAGAGCCTCTGCAATAGAATTCATCTCCAGTTTGTCTGTCACCCACTTGGAGGGCAGGGGATTTGATTAAACCACAAGAGTACCCCCATCCTGCTGTCTCATGGTTTCCTTTTTATGTCTTTAGATATAAAAAATCTTTTCGGTATATTCCAGTCTTTTTTAATCAATGGTTGCTCAGCAGTTGGTTGTGATTTTGGTATGTGTGGGGTGAGGTGAGCTCAAGGTTATTCTGCTCTACCATCTTGAAAGCCAGCATGTAGACTTGGCTAGTCTCTGTGATAGTGATAGGTATGCTGCTTCTTTAAAAAAAAAAAAAAACACAGGAATGAGAAGAATTTTATGAAGCATCCTCTTCAGGTTGTTTGATATAGTTCAGCTCAGTTCAGTCGCTCAGTCGTGTCCGACTCTTTGTGACCCCATGAACTGCAGCATGCCAGGCCTCCCTGTCCATCACCAACTCCCTGGAGTCCACCCAAACCCATGTCCATTGTGTTGGTGATGTCATCCAACCATCTCATCCTCTGTCGTCCCCTTCTCTTCCTGCCTTCAATCTTTCCCAGCATCAGGGTCTTTTCAAATGAGTCAGCTCTTCTCATCAGGTGGCCAAAATATTGGGGTTTCAGCTTCAACATCAGTCCTTCCAGTGAACACCCATGGACTGATCCATCCATCTCCTTTAGGATGGACTGGTTGGATCTCCTTGCAGTCCAAGGGACTCTCAAGAGTCTTCTCCAACACCACAGTTCAAAAGCACCAATTTTTCGGTGCTCAGCTTTCTTCACAGTCCAACTCTCATATCCATACATGACTACTGGAAAAACCATAGCCTTGACTAGGTGGACCTTTGTTGGCAAAGTAATATCTCTGCTTTTTAATATGCTGTCTAGGTTGGTCATAACTTTTCTTCCAAGGAGCAAGCATCTTTTAATTTCATGGCTGCAATCACCATCTGCAGTGATTTTGGAGCCCAAAAAAATAAAGTCAGCTACTGTTTCCACTGTTTCCCCATCTATTTGCCATGAAGTGATGGGACCAGATGCCATGATCTTTGTTTTCTGAATGTTGAGCTTTAAGCCAACTTTTTCACTCTCCTCTTTCACTTTCATCAAGAGGCTTTTTAGTTCCTCTTCACTTTCTGCCATAAGGGTGGTGTCATCTGCATATCTGAGGTTATTGATATTTCTCCTAGCAATCTTGATTCTAGCTTGTGCTTCATCCAGCCCAGCATTTCTCATGATGTACTCTGCATATAAGTTAAATAAGTAGGGTGACAATATACAGCCTGACGTACTCCTTTTCCTATTTGGAACCAGTCTATTGTTCTGTGTCCAGTTCTAACTGTTGCTTCCTGACCTGTATACAGTTTTTTCAAGAAGCAGGTCAGATGGTCTGGTATTCCCATCTCTTGAAGAATTTTCCATAGTTTATTGTGATCCACACAGTCAAAGGCTTTGGCATAGTCAATAAAGCAGAATTAAATGTTTTTCTGGAACTCTCTTGCTTTTTTGATGATCCAGAGGATGTTGGCAATTTGATATCTGGTTCTTCTGCCTTTTCTAAAACCAGCTTGAACATCTGGATGTTCACGGTTCACATATTCGTGAAGCCTGGCTTGGAGGATTTTGAGCATTACTTTACTATCGTGTGAGATGAGTACAATTGTGCAGTAGTTTGAGCATTCTTTGGCATTGCCTTTCAAAGGGATTGGAATGAAAGCTGACCTTTACCACTCCTGTGGCCATTGTTGAGTTTTCCATATATGCTGACATATTGAGTGCAGCACTTTCACAGCATCATCTTTTAGGATTTGAAATAGTTCAACTGGAATTCCATCACCTCCACTAGCTTTGTTTGTAGTGATGCTTCCTAAGGCCCACTTGACTTCACATTCCAGGATGTCTGGCTCTAGGTGAGTGATCACACCATCGTGATTATCTGGGTCGTGAAGATCTTTTTTGTACAGTTCTTCTGTGTATTCTTGCCACCTCTTCTTAATATCTTCTGCTTCTGTTAGGTCCATACCATTTCTGTCCTTTATTGTGCCTATCTTTGCATGAAATGTTCTCTTGGTATCTCTCATTTTCTTGAAGAGATCTCTAGTCTTTCCCATTCTATTGTTTTCCTCTCTGTATTTGGATAGATCACTGAGGAAGGCTTTCTTATCTCTCCTGGCTATTCTTTGGAACTCTGCATTCAAATGGGTGTATTTTTCCTTTTCTCCTTTGCCTTTTGCTTCTCTTCTTTTCTCAGCTATTTGTAAGGCCTCCTCAGACAACCATTTTGCTGTTTTGCATTTTCTTTTTCTTGGGGATTGTCTTGCTTCCTGTCTCCTGTACAATGTCATGAACCTCCGTCCTTAGTTCATCAGGCATTCTACCAGTCTAGTCCCTTAAATCTATTTCTCACTTCCACTGTATAGTCATGAGGGATTTGATTTAGGTCATACCTGAATGGTCTAGTGGTTTTTCCCACTTTCTTCAATTTCAGTCTGAATTTGGCAATAAAGAGTTTATGATCTAAGCCATAGTCAGCTCTCAGTCTTGTTTTTGCTGACTGTATAGAACTTCTCCATCTTTGGCTGCAAAGGATATAATCAATCTGATTTCAGTGTTGACCATCTGGTGATGTCCATGTGTAGAGTCTTCTCTTGTGTTGTTGGAAGAGGGTGTTTGCTATGACCAGCACATTCTCTGCTATGACCAGGCAGAACTCTGTTAGACTTTGCCCTGCTTCATTCTGTACTCCAAGGCCAAATTTGCCTGTTACTCCAGGTATTTCTTGACTCCCTACTTTTGCATTCCAGTCATCTATAATGAAAAGGACATCTTTTTTGGGTGTTTGTTCTAGAAGGTCTTGTAGGTCTTCATAGAACCGTTCACCTTCAGCTTCTTCAGCCTTACTGGTCAGGGCATAGACTTGGATTACTGTGATATTGAACAGTTTGCCTTGGAAACGAACAGAGATCATTCTGTCGTTTTTGAGATTGCACACAAGTACTGCATTTGATGTAGCACAACCAGAGTAAGGTTTCTAGATATGTGTTATCTGAGATCAATTATCTAAGAAGAGCACAGCTGGCCCAACCATGTCCATCTGCCCATTGCACAGTCAGCCAAATGCTGAGATGCCAGTCAAGGTTTGCAGTTGAAAAAGAACTGATTGACAAAGCATTGAAGCAAGGAGACAAGAGAGTAAACCTCAGACCCATCTCTGACATATGTTTTTCTATTATTTTGGATGAATATCTAGTTCTCAAACTTCTTGGTTGGAGATTAGGTGTATACTTACTTTTTATTTTCACTGTATTTATTTATTTATTTATTTTGAAACTGCCAAATGTTTCTCTGAAGTAGTTATATGTATAGAAGTTTCAGGTGATTCACTTCCCTCCCGTATTTGATTTTTGTGAGTCTTTAGTTTTACTCATTTTGCTTTGTAGGTACTGGCATTTCCTCATAGTTTAATTTGCAGTATTTTCAATGTGTAATGGCCATTAATATATCTTCTTTTTTGAAACTTTTCATTTAATTTTCCTTTTGTTAGATTGTGTATCTTTTTATTACTGGTTTGTAAGTGCTCTTCATTTTCCCAATGATACCCTTTGTTAAACCCAAATTTTTACTTGTGATAAAGCCTGATTCATCAATGCTTTCTTTTATTATTATTGCTTTCTCCCTTCTATTTAAGAAATTTTTGTTTACCTCTAAGTTTAAAAGATACCATTCTGTGTTTTCTTCCAAAATCTTTTGGTGTTTTACCTTTTATGTTTAGGTCCCTGGTCCCTTACAAATTAATGTGTGTGTGTGTAGGGCAGGAGTAAATGTTGTTGTTGTTATTTTAATATGACTATCCATTTATTCTAGGATGTTTATTGAAAAACAGATTGAGTTACTTTAGCCTCGTATTTAACATCAAATGACCTTAGAAATATGGGTCTACTTCTGGATTCTCTATTTTTGTTATTAATACATTGATTTAGTTATTAATTTTGTCTGTTGATCTGTCTTTATTACTCTAGTTTTATAGTAACCCTAGAAATCAAGTCAGAGAAGGCAATGGCAACCCACTCTAGTATTCTTGCCTGGAAAATCCCATGGATGGTAGGCTGCAGTCCATGGGGTTGCAAAGAGTCAGACACGAGTGAGCGACTTCACTTTCACTTTTCACTTTCATGCTTTGGAGAAGGAAATGGCAACCCACTCCAGTGTTCTTGCCTGGAGAATCCCAGGGATGGGGGAGCCTGGTGGACTGCTGTCTGTGGGGTCGCACAGAGTTGGACACGACTAAAGTGACTTAGCAGCAGCAGCAGAAATCAAGTGGTGTAACTCCTTCAACTATTTTCTTTTTATTCTTATTTTATACATGCTGAGTTCATGGCTGTTTATATCCCTATATAAAATTTAGAATCATCTCTTCAGTTTCATAAAAATGATTGCAAGATTATCATGAAATTGCATTGGCTCTACAGAGAAGGAATTATGTTGCAACAATATTGACCTTGCCAATCATTAGCATTAGGTCTCTTTATTTAATTTTTCTTTAATTTTTTCCAGGAATATTTTTATAGTTCTATGTATAGAAGACTTTAATATTCTCTTTTAAACTTATTTCTAAACATTTTATGTGTTTTTACACAATTGTAAAAAATATTTTTCTAATCATATTTTCAGTTGTTAGCTGCTATCATATGAATATATAATTGATCTTTATATTAACCATGTATTTCCCAACCTTGCTAAATTAGCTTATTAATTTCTAGTAGTTTTTAAATTTTATAGGATGTTCTATGTGAACAATTATACTATCAGAATGTATTGATAATATTAGTTCTTTGTTTCTGATTGTTATGCTTATTCCTTTTTCTTATGTTATTTCAATATCTATAGCTTTCAGTACAGTGTTGAATAGAAATTTTGAAAGTGGGCATTATTACCTTGTTTTATAACTTAGGGAGAATGCATAAATACTTAGCCATTATATTTAATGTTAGCTGTAATTATTTCACAGACACTCTTAATAAGAATGAGAACTATCTTTTTCTTGGTTTGTTGAGAACACTATTGTTCATAAATGTATGCTGAATTTGTTAAAAAAAATTTCTGCATATATTGAAATGACCATTTTTTTCTCCTTTATAATATTAAGAGAATGAATTGCATTGATTTATTTTTTAAGTGTTTCCAACATTGTGGCATTTCTAGAACAAACTTTACTTGATTTGATGTATTATTGTTTTGATGTAAGTCTAGATTCAGCTGACGAATATATCTAAAACTTGATGTAAGGTTGTGAATATTATTGATTTGTGGTCTTCTTTTTAGAATACCTTTGTCACTTTTAACATCAGAATTGTGCTACCTTCATGAATAAGTTTGGATGTTTATTCTTTCCCTGTTTCAGGGATTTGTGTGAGATTAGTAGTATTCCTTCCGTAAATATTAGAGAAAATTAGTCAATAAAATAACTTTGCAAGAAGTTTTCTTCATAGAATAGTTGTAAATTTTGAATTCTTTTGATAAATATAAAAATATTCAGATTTTCAATTCATCTTTTGTCACCATTGCTAAGTTCTGGTTTTTAAAGAATTTTTCCTTTTCATCTCACTTGAATTTCTTGTATAAAATTGTTCGTATTTGTAGTATTCCCTTACTGCCCTGGTATTTCTGTGGAATCTATAGTTACAACTCCATTTTCACTCTTATTGTAGGAATTTGTGTGTGCTACTTTTTCCTCTTGATTGACTACCTAGGTGTTTATAAATTTTGTGATTTTTTTTTCAAAACATTAACTTTTAGGTTTTTAAGCTTTTTCTGTGTTTGCTTGTTTTACATTTCACTGATTTTATTGTTGTTGTTCTGATATCCTTCTGATATCAGATACTATCTTCTTCTACTTTTTTGAGTTTACTCTTCTTTTTACAAATTTTGAAGGTGGAAAATCAGGCCATTTATTTTAAACCTACCTTCTTTTCTAGTATAAAGATTAAGTCCTAGAAATATTAAGTAGCATGCCAAAGGATACGTACCCTGATAATGATAGTTAGGCCTTTAGTTCAGTTCAGTTGCTCAGTTTTGTGTGACTCTTTGCAATCCCATGGACTGCAGCATTCCAGGCTTCCCTGTCCATCACCAACTCCCAGAGTTTACTTACACTTGTGTCCATTGAGTCAGTGATGCCATCCAGCCATCTCATCCACTGTCGTCCCCTTCTCCTCTGGCCCTCAATCTTTCCCAGCATCAGGGTCTTTTCAAATGAGTCAATCTTCACATCAGGTGGCCAGAGTATTGGAGTTTCAGCTTCAGCATAGGTCCTTCCAATGAACACCCAGGACTGATCTCCTTTAGGATGGACTGGTTGGATCTCCTTGCAGTCCAAGGGACTCTCAAGAGTCTTCTCCAACACCACAGCTCAAAAGCATCAATTTTTTGGTGCTCAGCTTTCCTCACAGTCCAACTCTCACATCCATACATGACCACTGGAAAAACCATAGCTTTGACTAGACGGATCTTTGTTGGCAAAGCAGTATCTCTGCTTTTTTAATATGCTGTCTAGGTTGGTCATAACTTTTCTTCCAAGGAGCAAGCGTCTTTTAATTTCATGGCTGCAGTCACCATCTGCAATGATTTTGGAGCCCCAAAAATAAAGTCAGCCATTGTTTCCACTGTTTCCCATCTATTTGCCATGAAGTGATGGGACCAGATGCCATGATCTTATTTTTCTGAATGTTGAGCTTTAAGCCAACTTTTTCACTCTCCTCTCACCTTTATCAAGAGGCTCTTTAGTTCTTCTTTGCTTTCTTCCATAAGAGTGGTGTCATCTGCATATCTGAGGTTATTGATATTTCTCCTGACAATCTTGATTCTAGCTTGTGCTTCATCCAGCCCAGGATTTTGCATGATATACTTTGCATATAAGTTAAATAAGTTAAATGTACTCTCCATATAAGTGGAGTACATCAAGATACAGCTTTGATGTACTCCTTTTACTATTTGGAACCAGTCTGTTGTTCCATTGGAGAAGGAAATGGCAGCTCACTCCAGTATTCTTGCCTAGAGAAGCCTGTGGACAGAGGAGCCTGGTTGGCTGCTGTCTATGGGGTCGCACAGAGTTGGACACGACTGAAGTGATTTAGCATGCATGCATGTTGTTCTATGTCCAGTTCTAACTCTTGCTTCCTGACCTGCATACACATTTCTCAAGAGGCAGGTGAGGTGGTCTGGTATCCCCATCTCTTTCAGAATTTTCCACAGTTTGTTGTGATCCACACAGTCAAAGTCTTTGGCATAGTCAATAAAGCAGAAATAGATGTTTTTCTGGAACCCTCTTGCTTTTTGATGATCCAGCAGATGTTGGCAACTTGGTATCTGGTTCCCCTGCCTTTTCTAAAACCAGCTTGAACATCTGGAAGTTCATGGGTCAAGTATTGCTGAAGCCTGGCTTGAAGAATTTTGAGCATTACTTTACTAGCGTGTGAGATGAGTGCAATTGTGTGATAGTTTGAGCATTCTTTGGCTGCCTTTCTTTGGGATTGGAATTGAAAACTGACCTTTTCCAGTCCTGTGGCTGCTGCTGAGTTTTCCAAATTTGCTGGTATATTGAGTGCAGCACTTTCACAGCATCATCTTTTAGGATTTGAAATAGCTCAACTGGAATTCCATCACCTCCACTAGCTTTGTTCATAGTGATGCTTCCTAAGGCCCACTTGACTTCACATTCCAGGATGTCTGGCTCTAGGTTAGTGATCACACCATCATAACAAACAGTACAGTTCGTCTGTGTATTCTTGCCACCTCTTCTTAATATCTTCTGCTTCTGTTAGGTCCCTACCATTTCTCTCCTTTATTGATCCCATCTTTGCATGAAAATTTCGCTTGGTATCTCTAGTCTTTCCCATTCTATTGTGTTCCTCTATTTCTTTGCATTGATCACTGAGGAAGACTTTCTTATCTCTCTTTTAGGTCTTAGCCATGATCTATAGCTTTCAGTCTAGTGTTCCTTCCACTAGTTCACATTGCTCACTTCCTCATCTCTGCCCTTATATCTATAGCATTCTGAGTCCTTAGATGTTTTAGTTTGTTCTATGGATGGTGAGATGTGAAAAGCTTGTGTTTGCTGCAAAGAACTTAAGGTACAATCCCTAGCTGATAAATAAACACTAAAAATGATCAGGACTGCCCAAGAGCACTTGAAAATGCTTTGATTGGTGAGGAATTCAAAAGGGATGACTTAACTGGTAAAACCCCAAAACATTATCAGCTTTGTAACAATGTTGATAAACTCCTCGCAGTACTGGGCAATTAAAGCAACTGAGCCAGATCAAAATATAAAGATATCTATAGAAATAAAAGTTTCTGAAACTGAGTTTTTGATCTCATATTCTGCTATCATCAAGAAACAATATGCCATGATATAAAAATTATTGAGAAAAGTTTGTAACTTTAAGTATGAGTTACCCTTTAGAGTATTACTTTTTAAGTTTTATTTATTTACGGCTGCACTGGATCTTCGTTGCTATGCATGGACCATCTCCAGTTGCAGCGAGTGAGAGCTACTCTCTAGTTGCAGTATGTGGCTTTCTCATTGCAGTGGTTTCTCTTGCAGAGCGTAGGCTCTAAGTATGTGGGCTTCTGTAGTTGGGATTTGTTGGCTCGGTAGTTGCAGCTCCTGGGCTCTAGAGCACAGGCTCAATAGTTGTGGTACATGGGCTTAGTTGTACTGCAACATGTGGAATCTTCCTGGATCAGGGATCAAACCTGTGTCCCCTGCATTGACAATTCTTTGTCAGTGAGCCACCAGGGAAGACCTCTTTGGAATAATATTATAGTATGGCCCTGTGCTGTGATATTTTTATCAAAATTGCCTTGGCCACAAGGTTAAGAATGCATGCTTGTATTTAACAATATGTGCTGATGTTTTGAAAATTAGTCATAATAACTAGCTAGTGAACTTCTAGTGATTCCCTTTTGCTTAAAGATGAAGTGAGCTAAGCAATGGAAAATGCTTGCCATTTTCCTATCTCTGTTACCACCCAAATGTTATATATCTGATCCCTTTCTCCTTACCATACTAACCATAACTTTTGAGGTTTCAGATTATCCTTAAAATGACTATTTTTAGAACTGATTTTGTAATTGCAATTTTGTTGAATTTAAGGAGTTTTTGTTTTTATTTTTGTAATATATGTCTGTGCATTATTTAACAGCAGTCATTTTATCTCTCTTGTTTATAACAGAAAATTTTAACTATAAGGAACAATAAATCTACTAGTCTACTAAGACCATTTTTAGTACTTAAATGCTGCAATATAAGCCTTTATTTCAACTTTTGGAAAGGTTGGTGGTTGATGATGAATAAATATGGCTCTTAGTTCTCATGAGCATCTTGTACTATTTTCTAGGTGATTCAGGATGCTGGAGTTAAAAGCGGGGAAAAGGAAAGGGGAAAACATGAAAGAGTGGAGAATGCCCAGGACTAGGAGTAAGCAAGAGTGAAGTTCAAGGCCTGATCTAACATCATCTACATGTATGTGCCCTAGTGCAAGCTTTTTAACCTTTCTTGGTCTAAATCTCCTCTTCCAGAGATGTTAAGAATGATTTTTAGATGTAGGACTCTATCCATCCTTATCATGTGAGTATTATTTTAGACCATATGGCAATCTTAAAAAATAAGACAGTGATTGATTCAGCAGGGAAATGGGACTTGCATCTTATCCGTCAGCAAAAGTTGGATGATTACTCAAAATTCAAGGAATTTGACTAATGACAAGGAGGGAGCCAAAGTCAAAGAATCATGCTAAGAGGTGCTCATCAGCTGATTTGGGTAAAACATTTGGTGTGACCTGGTTGAAGACAGTTGTGTTGGGAGCAGGCTGAAATATAATGGTGACTACATTAAGGAGACAGTTGAATATTTCTTTGTAGTAATAGTTGAGATGAACTCTGTAGCTGAGGCCAAAGCCTTTAGAGCAGAATGAGAGCAGCCTGATTTATATTGTTCATTTCTCTATATTTTTCATGTTATTGATTATTTAATTTCTAGCAAATTTAAATGTCAGTTTCCTTCCTCTTTCTTTGACTAAGGAATTGTGGAATGTCTGCAATCTTAGACACCATCTGTTAGTGGAAAATTATAATTTAGTCCTATGGCCAAATACACTAAACAAGCACATGTTTATAAGTGGTTTTTTGCCTCACAATTTGGTGTCATCAGATAGTCCTGGAAACTTGGCTACAATATGGCAACCCCCCAATAATCCCAGATGACAATGTGCTGGGTTGTATTTGATAGTACTTAGAAAAGTGCATTCTCAAATTAACCAATCAGAAATTGGAATAAAGAGCTGAGCAAAGGGTAAAAACAGACACTGAGAGAGGAAAATGAAGTGCAGTTTTGTGGTCAATATGAAAGACTGAGCTGATAAAAGAAATTTCACTCATACTGGATAAAGTAAAAAAAAAAAAAAAATCAATAATCTGAATTTAAAAGCAAAGAAGGGAAGATCCCAGATAAAAAAATTAATGCATAGCCAGGGAAATGCTTGTGCGCTAAAGTTGAAAGTCAACAAAAGATAACCAATGTCAGCCTTAAGATTTACTATAAAACTTAATTTTGAAAGCATAAATGAAATGCACAATTTATTTAGAAATTATAAAAATTCACTTGATAGGAAATAAACTATCAAGCACTATAACATTTGGAACCATTGGCTTCCTCCCTCCCCTATTAAGACACCAGGCTCAGATGGTGTTACAGGATATATTAAATAATCCTTCAAGGCTTATTATTTTTATTTAAGGGCAAGTTATTTTTATTTCTTACAAGCTGTCTCAGAGAAAGAAGCTAAACCACCTATCCAGTTATTAAGCTCTTAAAACAGTAATAATAAACTTGATAGAAAAGAGTAATAAAATCACAAGAATCTCCATATGAATGTTGATACAGAAGTTCATGTGATACACCCAACATTAAAAAATGTTTAAAATTAGATATATTACCATCAATTGGGGTTTGTCTCAGGAAGGCAGAAATGTTTAACATAAGAAAAATCTAATATGGTGAGTTGTTAATATTCATGTTTATTAATTTGGTGCTGTATGCCTTATGAGGCATTCTCGGTGAGAGTGTGTGTGTTATTATTAGTTGTCTTTAGTAAATAATAAGCACATCACCTCTCCTAACCACTTCATTCCAAGCCTTACTTTGTTTTAACGCAATAAAAGCCAAACGGACAAATATACAAGAGTAGTCTGACACTAGGTGAGGGTTGGAAAATAATGAATTCAATCTTTTTATATACAGGAGAGAGACAGCCACCTCCTTCCCTCATGAAAGAGAAGACATACATTTTTATTTATTTGAGATGGGATAGAAAGTATCCTGGATTCTCAGTCTAACATTTAGAAATGTATATACATCTTTCCAAGGGCCTGATAAATGGCTGCTGGCTGGGCTTTAAGACCTAGAGATGTGCTCAAAGTCTGGCATTTATATTATTTGCAGTGTAAATACCTAGGGAAGTAGGGCTTCAGTCTTCTTGGCACCTTAGGGGTTTAACCTAGAGACCTAGTCTTAATTCTTTTAGATCAGAGCAATTAACTAGGCAAATGGCCACAGACCTATTTCTTGCAGCATGTTTCTACAGACAGTGAAGGCAAACACTATCTTTATACCATACATTCCTGTGTCACAGGATGCTAGGACGTTCATAATAAGCCAGTATAAAAGTTTTGTTCTAAGTCTTAATAGAAAAGGTAAGAATGATAAAAATATACAAAGATTAGAAAGTACAATCCTGGGGTCGACTGCAGTCTAAAGAGTGTGTACACAGGGCACTCAAGGTGTCACACGAGTAAGTTGTTAATGCTGATAAACATGCATCGAGTTTACTGAATGTGTGTATAAAGTGTACTGATCTATATATGAAACCAGACAGAACCCCTGCTCTCTAACAGATTGAAACTGAATTCACACAATAAAACTGTATTCATCATTGTAAAATAAATAGTAACTAGGAGTTACCCTTATGAAACTATAGAAGTTCATCATATGAAAAAATGAAGTATTTAACTGGAAAAAAGAAGACGATGAAGAAGAGGGGGGTATGGATATAACCTGCTCATGAAAGTCAGACTCAGTATTGTGAAATCTCTATTCTCCCAAATCCTTGAGCTCACTTCATTTCTAACTCAAATCCTCAAGGAGTTTCTGAGGAATCAAAAAAACTGATTCCAAAAGTCATATGAAAAAGTGAAGGTATAAGGAAGTGAGGAAAATTTTGAAGA
The DNA here is from genome assembly GCF_023699985.2 of Odocoileus virginianus. Classification (NCBI taxonomy): domain Eukaryota; kingdom Metazoa; phylum Chordata; class Mammalia; order Artiodactyla; family Cervidae; genus Odocoileus; species Odocoileus virginianus. The sequence goes on from NW_027224265.1 coordinate 2,468,638, forward strand.
ATAAAGAGAAATGTATTCTATTAAAAGAGAAATTTACTCTACAAATATGTGTGATTTTATTCTTAAATATTTCTTAAATAACTTTATTGAGATATAATTCACATGCTATACCAGTCACTCCTTTAATGTGTAAAATTTAGTGTTTTTTTAGTATATCCACAGCATTCTGCATCCATCGCACAGTATTTCATCCCCTCTAAAAGAAACCCGTATCCATTAGCAACCACTCCACATTCCTACCCTTTGCCCACTACTCCTGCTCGAGGCAACCACCAGTGTAGTTTCAGTCTGTATGGATTTGTCTGTTCTGGGTGTTCCATCTAAATGGAATCAGACAATATGAGACCTCTCATAACTGGCTTCTTTCACTTAGCATGTTTTCAAGTTTCATCTATGTTGTAGCTGGTGTCAATATCATATTCCTTTTTATAGCTGAATAACATTTCATGATATGAATATAGCTCATTTTATTTATCCGTTCATCTGTTGAGGATCACTTTTTGGTTTGTGTGAATGATACTGCTATGAACTTTCATGTACAAGTTTTGTATAAACATGTTTTCATTTCTCTTGAGTTGATACCTGAGAGTGGAATGGGCATTCTGTTAACCACTTGAAGAACTGCTAAATTGTTTTCCAATGTGACTGCATCATTTTACAGACGAGGATGCCAACATGTGAGCTGTCTTTCTATTTATTTAGAAATTCTTCAATTTCTTTTAATAGTATTTTATAGTTTTACTGTATGTTTTGCAATTCTTTTGTAGAATGCACATCTAAGTATTTTTTTTTCTTTGCCATTATCAATGAAATTTTCTTTATTTTTGTGTTACTGGTGGTGTATAAAACTTCAATGGGTTTTTGTAATTTATTTACCCTAGGATTTGCTGAATTTCTTAGTTTTAATATTTCAGTTGCTTCCTGAGGATTTTCTATGTATAAGATCATGTTATCTATGAATAGTTTCATCTGTCCCTTTCATTCTACATCTTTTATATCTTTTTGCTGGTTGTTTACTGTAATTAAAACCTCTAGTACAATGTAGAACCGAAGTGATGAGAACAAACATCCTTATCTTGTTCTTGATGTTAAGGGAAAGCAATCATTCATTTTTTTCACCATTAAATATGATATTGTTGTCATTCAGTTGCTGAGTTGTGTCCGACTCTTTGCAACCCCATGGACTGCAGCACGCCAGGCTTCCCTGTCCATCATCAACTCCTGGAGCTTGCTCAAACTCATGTCCATCAAGTCGCAGTCAGTGATGCCATCTAACCATCTCATCCTCTGTCGTCCCCTTCTCCTCCTGCCTTCATTCTTGCTCCTGCCTCTAGTCTTGTCCAGCATCAGGGTCTTTTTTAATGAGTCAGTTCTTCACATCAGGTGGTCAAAGTACTGGAGCTTCAGCTTCAGCATCAGTCCTTCCAGTGAATATTCAGGATTGATTTCCTTTAGAATTGACTGGTTTGATCTTCTTGCAATCCAGGGGACTCTCAAGAGTCTTCTCTAGCACAAAATATGATATTACCTGAAGGTTTTTTGTAGATACTTTAGTCAGCTTAAGTAAATACTTAGCTACTCCTAGTTGGTTGGGCACTTCTATTATGAGTAGTATTGGATTTTTCAAAGTACTTTTTATGTCTCTGTTGTGATGATTATACAATTTTCCCTGCTATTCTATTAATATGGTGATTATATCAATTGATTTTCAGATGTTAAACCAGTCTTCCTGGTGTAATTCCCCCTTAGTATCTAACACTTTTTCTATGTTGTGGAATTCACTTCAATTTTGTTTAGGATCTTTGTTCTGTATTCATGAGTGGCATTATTTTACAGTTTTCATTTCTTGTCATATCTTTTGTAGCAGGGCAGTTGCTCAGTCACGAAGTGCTGTCCAACTCTTTGTGACCCCATGTACTACAGCACACACCAGTCTTCTCTGTCCTTCACTGTCTCCCAGAGTTTGCCCAAATTCATGTCCATTGAGTCAGTGATGTTATCCAGCAGGGCAGTACTAGCATCATAAAATGAGCTGGGAAATGTCCCTTCCTCTTCTACTTTTTGAATGAATTTGTAAAGGATTGGCATTCATTCTTTTTTGAAAACTGAGTGGAATTCACTGGTGGGCCAGCTGGGACCTGGACTTTGTGGGAAGTTTGTAAATGATTGATTCAATCTTTGTATTCATGATTTGCCTACTAAGATTGTCTGTTTCTTCTTGAGTCAGTTTTGGTAGTTTTGTGTCTCTCTAGGAATTTGTCAGTTTCATCTAAGTTATCTAACTTGTTAGCATACAGTTGCCATGGCACCCTCTTCTAATCCTTTCTATTGCTCTTCTTTAACCAGCAGGATGTTAGTGTGTTTAACTTCCAGATATTTGTCAATTTCCCAAATTTCCTTCAGTTACTGATTTCTAATTGAACTCCTTTGTGGGCTGAAAACATGCATTCTGTTATTTCAGTTGTTTTAAATGTGTTTTGATTTGTTTTGTGGCTTAGCACTTTGTCTACTCTGGAGAATGTTCTGTGTGCTTGAGAAGAAGGTATACTCTACTGTTCAGTGGAGTTTTTCTAGAGAGATTTGTTCTAGTTGGTTTGTAGAATTATTCAGGTCTTCTGTTTCCCGTTAATCTTCTGCCAGTTTGTTCTACCCATTATTGGGGTACTAAAGTCTCCAGCTATCATTGTTGAATTGCCTATTTTCCCCTACAATTCTGTTGGTTTTGCTTCTTTTCACTTTGCGTCTCTCAGTGTGGAATTTTCCTCCTATGAGCGAGTGGAGGCACAGGTGATCAGGGCCCAGTATTCTCAGATGATAGCACTGCAGGTAAGTCTCCTGCACTGTACATTGTAACTGGGTGGGGGAATACAGACCCAGTCCTTTTGGATTTGCCTGGAGTAGCACTTTTGCAACATGGGGCATGCAGGAAGGGGAGATGAGAAATGCAGAAGCCTCCTTTTCCCATAGTGAAACCATGATTTCAAAGTGGGAGCTGGAGGAAGAGGGGGTGCCTGCGTTGGCTGCACAAACCTGGGGTAGACTTTCCCAGGAGCTGGGGAAATGGGTGTAATGGACTGGGTTATGGGTCAGATGCCACAGACTCTCACTCTCCCTACTGAGACTTAGTAGATTTTCTTGAATGAATATTCATCCATTTGTTACATGCACTTCGGGCAATTTCCAGAGAATATGAATGATTAATGATTTTTTTAAAAAATTTGCACATGTTAAATTGTTTTTATTGGGATAGAGTCTGCCAGTCCTCACTCCTTCCTTCCCAAAGTCCACTCCCCTCTTTTTGAAGATTCTGAAATGTAATTATATATATATATATATATATATATATATATATATATATATATATATCTTCCTTATATTCCCTCCCCACTTTTGGTTTATTTAATTATTTTATAAGGATCATTTCATTATTAATAACATGAAATGAAATTGTAGAAGGTTTATTCAATAACTTGTTTCTTATCTGTGGAATCTGTATATCTGCCATTTGTTAGCTAATTCATGAACACCGTTGCTTGTGCGGTGACTTCTTGTTTTTCAGTCACTCAGTCGCGTCTGACTCTTTGTGACCCCATAGTCTGTAGCCCGCCAGGCTCCTCTGTCAGTGACTTGTTACATGGCATTAAATTTCAGGCCAAACCTGACATCGGTCTCTGCTTCTTACCTGGATTCAAGACTGGATTTAAGGTATTACCCCTACTGTAAGCATAGTATACAGCTTTATAATTGTAACAGCTTACTGATTATATTTCCTCCTAGTAGCCATGGCCCCTGTAGTCCTGGTATAATTCAAATTAAGGTAGAAATCATTGCATGACAAAATTTGTTTCATTGGACACAGGCTTTGTCCATATTGTGAGAGTCAAGCAACAGCCTAGATAATTGTGCTTCAGAGAAAGAGTATTCTTAAATATTTTATAAACCCCCAAATTAAAACAATTTTCTAGATCTTTCCCATCAAGTGCAGTCATTTTGTAATATAGTACTTTACCCATATTCGTATACTGGTAGCAGATATGGTAAGAAGTTTAGAAAAGTTACCAAGTGAAATAGCATTAATGGAGCTCCCTTTCCTTTTTATTCTGAGAGATGTAGCAGATCTTGTCATTGTGCATTCCCAGTGTTTTATGATACTCAGTTTCCATCCAAAAAATCTGAAGAATCCTTATTTTATATATCTTGTTTGATATTAAAATCATAAATATCAGATATTATGTATCAAATGAGAAAGAGATATTTATTACCTCCAACTGGGTTCAAACTCTGGAAGCTTCCTTGTTTGACAGAGGAATTCCAACTTAATAGCAAAGGAAAGCCATTCTGTTTTAACCCCACCATGCAAGGCTGTTTTGCTGGGTGGAAGATGCTCTGGACAGTGAAGGAAGGAGGGAAGAGACTTTTAAGTTTTTTGGCTCTTTGGATTTAATGTCTACCATGAATTTGAGTAAACTCTGGGGATAGTGGAGGAGCCTGGCATGCTACAGTCCATGGGGTCACAACGAATCGGACATGACTTGACGACAGAACAATAGCAACAAATCTATTTTAGTATTAAGACCTCTTTTGTTTAATATTGGAAGAAAATTCTTACAATGTGATGAAACTTACCACCTAAAGCCTTGAGCCTTCTGTGATAAGATATGAGTTTCTAACATCCTAATGTTCCTCTTCCCCTAAATTTCTCATTTTGCAAGTTAAAGCCCAGGAAAATGGAATTATCCTGTCCAAAATTATACAGGTTTCTTGTCACCAAGTCTAGTAATTTTTTGTGCTCATGGTGCTGCCTCTAAAAGAGGTAACTTCTCAGGGTGTAAAGACAGTTCTTAGTGTCCAGCAGTTCTTTTTCTCCCCCTGGGTTTCCTAGACAACTTTGCCAAGTGAGTAGAAGTGAAAATGCGGTTGACAGTTCTTCATGTTCTCTCTCACAGTGTACATTTTTTGAAATGGCAGTGTCATCTGATATTGGAGCCTCCAAAACCCTGAGTGCCTTCATGGAACACACTGTGGGCTTACCAGTTTTAGACAGGAAGAAGGAGAAAGACGTATATATTGTTGTGTTAGTCCCCTGAGATTTTGAGGTCAATGTGTTACCATAGCATAACCTGCTATTTCCTTATTAGTGTAAATCCCAAAACTTTGTAGGCATCGCCTCAAGCCAGTGTTGCATAAAAGACTCAGTTTGAAAGCATTGTGCTGAGTTCTTTGAGAATGAGGAGAACTGAGAGGGATATAGCCTCTGGCCAGCCGGCTGAGGAATAGTAGGAAGAAGTAAGCCAAAAGGAAGGCAAAAGAAGGGAAGGATTCTACAGTTTCTGTCAAAGAGTTCAGTAGGCCATGCCTGTCTATTAGTGAAACACTGTGTATAGGTAAAACTGACTGAGTTTTGGTTGTTGTGTGTGTAACACAAAGAGCCAGTAGGACATGCACTTAAATGTAAGGTTTTTCTCTTAAAAAAAAAAAAAAAAAAAAAAAAAAGTATATATATATATATTTAAACATATTTGAGAATAGTCTGGTTAAAATCACACAATATGGGAAATATTGGCTAAATGACTTTGCAGTGGCTCCTCATGACACCGAAGTATTTACCAGTAATCTGATTTCTTTCTACACTGCACAGTCCTTTTTATGTTACATTGACTTCATTTTGTATTTTTTTGGATCATTCCCATGCTGCTTAGAGTGCACTGGGTTGTGGCCTAATTGCCTAATTATTATGCAGTATTAAATAATCTATAAAAATGAGTAGAAATGTGAATTAAAAGGAATGAGCCTTGGTCACTGTAGGTGGTATAGGAGAATAAAATGGTAGAATCATCACAACTGTAAATGGAACATTAAGCAGAATGTATCCCTAGACTAAAGATCTTTCAGAAGATTTTTGGGGAAAGAAATCTCCCCTAAACACACTTATGGTGACTTATTTAAATCTTAATGAAATGAAGAATAAATATAACTCACTTAAGGATAGTCTCTATTTTAAAAATAGTATTTCTTTCTCAATATTTTATTTCTAATTTAAAATGTTCAGATCCAAGCTGCTCTAAGAGTATATAGCATTAGAAACCACAACTGATACTTACAGCCTTTAAAAAAAAATTACCTAAGTCAGTCCTTTCCAAAGACATCTGCTTCCTACTATAATTAGATAGGGGAGGGTGTGAAAAAGACAGATTTATCCTTTTATTTTTCAAAATTACAATTGTTAATGTGCTAGATAATGCTAAATTTTCAATTTCCTACTGTGACTGATCTTTAGTTTCATTCAAGGAAAGACCTCAAACTCAAAGTTCATAGAAATTGCTAATTAGCTGGGTTTGTTTTCTTCTCCTATTGTCTTTTTTTTTTTTTTTAAACAAAGTAGACAACCCTGAAAGACTACTTAAATTCAATCTTAAACAAGAAAAAACTTGATGTATTTGCTAACCAGCCCAACCAAGATACTTATTTCTGTGACTTCATGTGTGGGCTTCAAATACATGAACTTCCGTATCTACAGCTCTTAAGACTTTGCCCTGTCTTCTAGTATTAGTTCTAATCTCCATCCCTTCACTGACTGTTTCCATTTGAATTTTTAAGATATACCTTATTTCAATGTGTCTAAATTTTAGTTTTTTTTCCTTCAGAAGTAGGTCTTAAATTCATCATTTCTGTCTGCAACACCAAATTTCTTCACTAGCACAGGCCTGGATTCTTCAAATCCCCTCTCTACCTCTCTTTCCTTCCTTTCCACCCCATGTTTTCTTCACGACCACGTGGTCCTGTGACTTTCCCTGAAGTAGCTTCTTTCCTTTACCACCCTCACCATCCTCGCCCTTCCAGACCCTCCCAGCACCACCTCCGGGGCTCCTGGGCTGTCCCCCCACCTCCCCTCCTGAGCCCAGCCTGTCCCCCGCATGAGCAGAGCAGCCCTGCCCGCCCTTCTTCGCCATAGTTTCCACCACTGCAACGCTCCTGCATCTTATTTGCCCACAGAGCAGAGTGAGGAGGTCACGGACTCAAGAATTTACATAGGACTGGAGTCTGTCACCTTCCGTCATTCCTTAACCAGAAGTCTCCATTCCAGCCAAGCCAAATCTGCTGACTAGCCAGCAAAAATCAGAGTTCCTCTTTCTGATTTTGAATCGTTTTGTCCATATTTCTCACTTAGAATGTCACACCCATGCCCATTCAGATCCAGGATGTATTTATCACATCCCTCTCTATTTTTAGACTTTTTGCTTTACTGGGCACATAGTTAGTGGGCATCTACAGTGGATCCTATAGCTGTTCTTGATGGGAGCTGAGGCAAGGTACAGCTGTCTTTGTACCTTGCTGTCTTGTAACTGGTCCCTGCTTTGTACTGAGACAGAGAAAACACTGGACTATGAGGAGATCTCTCATAACAACTGTTCTCTGAACTTACAGAGTTCATGTTCTTCACTTTCTTACCGCCTCATGGTGTCAGTAGAAAAAATTGCTATCGGGGCATTTTTTCCTGATGAATAAACTGCCTTGGACAAGGTTTTTCTTTCCTAGGACTTGGTCTCCTCATGTGTAAAAGGAAGAACTGAAAATCACTTAATACAGTTACATGATTTTGGCCATTGCACATATGCTTTCTATGACCATGAATTGTCAGCCAACTTTCTATATCCATACCTAATGTATTGCACTCTCTTTACAGAAAGATCTATGAATTCTCAGTTGATGTATGTTACTTGATTTTCAACATCTTAAGCCTTTTAATTTAGATGGTGTTTGGAAACATTATTGTCTACCCTCCCACCCTCAACTTTTTAAAAAATCATTGTAAGAGTTTTTCCTTGTCATTGAAAGAAAGGCAAACAGGAACATTCCTAATACACTGTCTCTCTGTTAGGATGACTTTCAGAAAATTAAGTCTTCTTATATTTATCTCTTGAGGACAGTTTAGGAAAGAAAACATTAGGCTCTTTTCTTAAGTGATATTCATCTTTCCTGTGTTACCCAACACACTGGTTACCCAGCCCCAACATTTACATGCTGAGAGGCATGTTAGAACAAAATGAAGATGTCTTATCTCAAGGAATCAAAGTGATATCAAATTCAGTTGTTTAATTAAAAGCCCCCATCTCAGTCAGAAGTATTTTAAAGATGTATGAAACCAAGAAGAGGCAATGCCTGTCAGAACTAAATTCGACAATGGGGATTTAGGTAGTGGGCTGGAACTAGCACTGAATTCCAGATCTTTTATACCACTTATTGAGTCTGCACAGATTAACATTACTAACACCACATCATGGACTCAGAGTTAAAAACAAAAGTCAGAGGAATTCACAAGTTGTTAACAGGATAAAACACACACTCCTCTCCATCTATGAAGAAAGTCAAACACAGATACAAATCATTGCTGCTACAGATTCAAGGTTTCTTACTTACTTCATCTGGGTCCTCAAATCATACAGAAAATATACAGGGATCAACTGTCTCCCAGTTGTTGGGATAAACAATCTCTTCCTTAAATTTTACTGTTTTCACTCTCAGTAGAAGGTTTTACCTTTAATTTCATAGAAAATAAAGGAGATGAAATGTAATTCCTTAAAATTCCAACTTTTCATCCATTAAGTGCTAACTTCTTTCAATATACAAGGATGATGTCAAAGGTCAGATCTACTATACGGTTCCAATGTGTATTGATCAGCCTGTCCATCTTTCTAGAACAGTAGATCTCAACACTGGCTACCCATAGGAATGACCTGGCATCTTTTACAAAACTGAATTGAACCCAGGTCCCCAGCATTGAGAGTTCAGAGTCTTAGCCACTGAACTACCAGAGAAGTCCCTCAGAACTTTTTGATTTTGTAAATTACATGAATGTTCTCAAGTTATGGGATTATAGCAGTTTTTTTAAAGTCTTGTGCTCTAACAATGTAGATAATATAATTTATTAATGATGGGAGACAAGTGGGTAAGTATCAAAAAGTAGCATAAGCCTAATAACTGCCTTTGAAGCATTCCTGAGAGTAAAAGGATATTCCTTTGAATTAGGTGCTAAGGGATAGGAGGAAGGAGAGAACGTTATTAACAAATTTTAGACTAGGAAACAAATGGAAACTTTTAGTGTTTGGTTCTTCTAGTTCTCAAGGCAATTAGAAATTCCTGTGTCTCACCCACCTCACCTCACTTTCCAGTATGTTTCATCCCACATCACTGTTTATAAAACTCAGGTTGTGCTACTTCAGTGGTCCTTCCCCACCCATTCATATTTCTTGATGTTGGAAGATGCATTGTGGGGTTTATTGTAGCTTTTGTCCATTAGTTAGTTTCTGTTTCATTTATTCTATTGGATTTTTCTTTAGGGGTAATTCAGGAAAATTTAAAATCTGTTCTGCAACCCCCATCTTCTAACCAGAGTGCTCCTGAAAGCACATCACCCTCTTCTATTGTTTCTTCTTTTTATTTTTTTCTTATGTGTCATGTCCTCCAATAAGTTTGCCAAGAAAGAACTTAGGGGAAGTTTGCTTTGGTTTTGTGTTTTTAAATTTGAATTCCTGAAATGTCTTTATCCTTGCATTTAGATGACAGTTTGTCTAAGGAGAGAATTCTGGTTAAAAATCCATTTCCTCCAAGATGTTGGAAGCATGTCTTCATTTCCGTTTAGCTCCCAGCATTGTTGGTGGCTCAGTGGTAAAGGCCCCCTCTCCCAAGCAGGAGACACAAGTTCCATCTCTCTGTTGGGAAGATCCCCTGGAGGAGAAAACGGCAACCCGCTCCAGTATTCTTGCCTGGGAAATCCTGCGGACAGAGAAGCCTGGCGGACTGTAGTCCATGGGGTTGCAAGAGAGTTGGACGGGATTTAGTGACTCAACAACAACAATAAACTGTTGTTGAGAAGTCTGTTGTTATGATCTTCCATCAGCCTTGGTCATCTGTCTGCTTATCACTGATGGTCTTACTGTTCACCAGGAGTGTCAAGGATTTCCTTTGTCTCTGGTGTTCTGAAATTTCATCGTGTTGTGTCTCACTCAGCATAAGACTTTCTTCATTCATCTGGCTAGGGATTTGATAGCTCTTCCATTTCACTCCGGGAAATTTCCAAGTATTATTTCATTTGAATTTTCCTCCTTTCAATTCTCTGTTATTTTCCCTCAGACACCTCATCAGGTGATGACTTTCTTAATCCATCTTCTAATTCTGATTCTTCCCTTAAATTTTTCATAATTATTTTGGTTTTTTTCTGTCCTATAAATTTTTCTTATTTTCCAATACTTCTTTTGATTTTTAAATTTTTATTAAAGTATAGCTGGTGTTCTTTTAATTTTAAATGTTTTTCCATCATATATTTAGTTTCTAGGAACTATTATTTTCATACCTATGTCTTTTTTTCTTAATAGCATACTATTTTATCTTAATGGGTATGCTAAGATTAAATATAAATACAAAACAGAGATGGGACTTGAGTATTCCCTGACCAGATGATACTATTTAAGTCATGTAAGCAAAACTAAATCTAGCTCGTTTCACGAACATAAGTGAAACTTAAGCTATTTCTTGTAAATGCCTCTGATAGTCATAAAAGAAACTTAAGTCACCTTTTAAAGTTGGCACCTTCTCACCAAATTCCCTGCTGTCTGGAGATACCCATTGTAATACCCAAAAGTCCTCATTTTCACATTATAAGTCATTCTGTGGCATCATCCCACTGAGCTTTATATCAGTTTTTAATTTGAAAGTTCTGAGTTCATGAGCTGTTCTTACACGCACAATGAACACTTTAAATGCTATTCATTGCTTTGGAGGCTTGCATTTTGCTATTTCTGGGTCTTTGATAGGTATAAGTATTTTTCTTTTCTTGCCAAGTATACTAATTAAGAGTAGTTTTGGAGTCTTCTCTTGTAGCTTAGGGTCTTTGTTTCTTTGAAATGTTGTTTCTACCATGCTATTTAACTTTTGTCTGTCTTGGTGGTGTTGGTATGAGACATTTTATTTCAGCGTCTTTGGGCATTTCATATTTGTTCTTACTTGAGCACAAGGTACTAGGCATCCCACTGGAGGTTTGGTTGGTTGCTGAGCCACGCAGCAGCATAACGATGTGCAATCATACCCCCCTATGTTTCATGAGTCAGGACGTTTCTCTACAGAGAAGTTCTTGCTCTCCTCCCAGGGAACTAAGACTGCCATCGACGTTTCTCAGAGCCAAGGAGGAAAGGAGGGTGAGACTCTTACCAGGTACGTGTACACTTGTACTTAATCCCCCTGTTTTCAGCATGACAGCCTCTCCTTGTGAAAATCACTGCTGTATGCTGAGGTCAGAGTCCCTCTTTGTCAGTCGTTCCAGACTTCAGTCTTAGGACAGAATAGGAGAGGTGAAATGGTGCCCTAACTTGCTTCTTGGACAGACACCATCTACCTTTGAGATCCTTTGTTCCTCCCTTTCCTTAGCCCTTTAATGTTCTTGCAGTGTGTGGCTTGGCTTCTTTTTATCTTCTGCCACTGCCTACATTTTTTGGGCTTCCTTGGTAGCTCAGGTAGTATAGAATCTGCCGTCAATGTGGGAGACCCCTGTTCAATTCCTGGGTCCAGAAGATCCCCTGGAGAAGGGCATGGCAACCCACTCCAGTATCCTTGCCTGGAGAATCCCCATGGACAGAGGAGCCTGTGGGCTACAGTCCATGGGGTCACAAAAAGTCAGACAGGACTGAGTGACTTTGACTTCTTCACACTGTCCACATTCAGCTTGCAGCTTTCTCTAACCAGTTCACTCTTTTTCTTTTTCTTTTCAGTTTGGTATCAAATGTTATTTTTTTTTATTTATTTTTATTAGTTGGAGGCTAATTACTTTACAACATTGCAGTGGTTTTTGCCATACATTGAAATGAATTAGCCATGGATTTACATGTATTCCCCATCCTGGTCCCCCCTCCCACCTCCCTCTCCACCCGATCCCTCTGGGTCTTCCCAGTGCACCAGGCCCGAGCATTTGTCTTATGCATCCAACCTGGGCTGGTGATCTGTTTCACCCTAGATAATATACATGCTTCGATGCTGTTCTCTTGAAACATCCCACCCTTGCCTTCTCCCGCAAAGTCCAAAAGTCTGTTCTATACATCTGAGTCTCTTTTTCTGTTTTGCATATAGGGTTATCGTTACCATCTTTCCAAATTCCATATATATGTGTTAGTATACTGCAATGGTCTTTATCTTTCTGGCTTACTTCACTCTGTATAATGGGCTCCAGTTACACCCATCTCATTAGAACTGATTCAAATGAATTCTTTTTAATGGCTGAGTAATATTCCATGGTGTATATGTACCACAGCTTCCTCATCCACTCGTCTGCTGATGGGCATCTAGGTTGCTTCCATGTCCTGGCTATTATAAACAGTGCTGCAATGAACATTGGGGTACACGTGTCGCTTTCAGATCTGTAACCAGTTCACTCTTAAGGCTCTGCTTTCTGGCTTGCTAATAGTTCTTGGCATTTCTCACTTGCTTCATGTTTTTACCAACACTCTGACTTGGTAGAATTTGGGCTTTTTACTTGTTTGCTGTCTTTTTAGTTGGACATCGGGAGACATTGGAAGGGGACATTTGCCATGTGTATGACCACCCTCTGTGATAGTTTTTATTATTCCTATGATATACATGGAATAATAAAGGTACAGTAACTTGCTTGCTGCTGCTGCTAAGTCGCTTCAGTCATGTCCAACTGTGCGACCCCATAGACGGCAGCCCACCAGGCTCCGCCGTCCCTGGGACTCTCCAGGCAAGAACACTGGAGTGGGGTTGCCATTTCCTTCTCCAATGTGTGAAAGTGAAAAGTGAAAGTGAAGTCGCTCAGTCGTGTCTGACTCTTAGTGACCCCATGGACCACAGCCTACCAGGTTCCTCCATCCATGAGATTTTCCAGGTAAGAGTACTGGAGTGGGGTGCCATTGCCTTCTCCAGTAACTTGCTTAATAGAGTATAAATAATAACCTGTGCTATATGGATTGAACCCAGATTTGAAAGCTCTTATTCTCTGCATGAACAGATTCACAAAAAATAGTTCAAATTGGTAACTTTAAATAAGACAGCAAATTCCAACAATACTAACATTTACTGAATATTTCCATGCAGCACCTAGTTCCTCACACTCCTGTGAGTGAGGTCTGTTTCTGTCCCCGTTTACAGATGAGAAAACTGAGTTGTCGAAAGGTCACCTGGAAAGTAAGAGAAAACCTTAAATAGTGTCAGTACCCTTAACCAGGAGTCTGCCAACATTTTTTATAAAGGCAGAGTAAATATTTTCAGTTTTGTTTACTGTATGGTCTCTATTGCAATTACTCAACTCTGCTATTGTCACAAGAAAACAGCTCTAGGAAAACGTGTAAAGAATGAGGGTGGTTGTGTTCCAGTAGAGCGGTTTACATAGATAGGTGGTGGCCTGAATTTGGCCTGTGGGCAGTAGTCTGTTCATCCTTGCCTTATATCAGTGGCCCCCAACCTTTTTGGCAGCAGGGACCAGTTTCATGGAAGACAGTTTTTCCATGGATCTGGCAGTGGGGGATGGTTTCGGGATGATTCAAGCACATTACATTTACTGTGCACTTTATTTCTATTATTACATCAGCTCCACCTCAGATCATCAGGCGTTAGATCCTGGAGGTTGGGGATCCCTGCCTTAGATAATTTTTTAAAAAGTAGAAATAATGAACACATTGTAATGAAACTAAGTTCTGCTGCAGCCAGAGATATTATTATACTCTTGCTATTAGGCAGAGAATCAAAAAATGCATGGTCATTTCAAAGCCTCTGATGACTTGGTCAGATACTAGAACTTGACTGAAAGGAACGAGGGTGACAGAAGTGAGGGCTAGTACTAGTAGCCATGATGCTTGAGGAAGAGATGAGGGATTCCCCACCGGTGGCGCAGTGGTGAAGAATCCGCTGGCAACGCAGTAACTGTGGAGACACGAATTCAGTCCCTGAGTTGCAAGATGCCCTGGAGAAGGAGATGGCAACCCGCTCCAGTATTCTTGTCTGGAGAACTCCATGGACAGAGGAGCCTGGCGGGCTGCAGTCCTTGGTGTCGCGAAGAGTCGGACACGACTGTGCTCGTGGCTCTGCTCCTCTGGGGTGTCCATGGCTCTCACGCACCTCAGATGCTTACTTTCAAGGATGAATCATAAAAACGGACTAATGGCACCAAAATCACCAGTTGTCATTGGCATGAGGTGAAGATCCACCTGAGAGCTTTGCGGTCCTCTAACACTCAAAAACAAACACAGAAACACACACACAAAGTTTATCTGGAAAAATTAAGAGCAACGTCAATGGTAATCAAAAGGAGTTGGTAAAATCATCAGCGACTTATAGGCTATAGCCTTGTGACTTTGGTAACAAGCAACAGGTGGCATCATCATTTCCGAATGACTGATACCAGACATCATGGCTCCTGTTTTTCATTTGAAACCAAGATCAGAGGGAAGTTTTACTTATTGCCTCCATATAACCCAGAGCCGAGAAGAAGGAGAAATGTCCTTGTTTGGTGGCAGGACAGTTTTGCTTTGCCAAGAATGTAACTTGGATAGAGCTAATGAAATATTTGTTTTTCTGAAGAACTAGGTTAACGGTTTGCATCATATAGAAAACCAGCGAGGCAACAATCATTTAAGAGTTTATTTCTACTGGAATACAGACTTGTCAGCTGTAACCAGGATCCCAGCCTCAGGATAGAAATTCTAATCACTTTTTATCTTCTCCGCCACAATGAATAAAAACAAAATTTCTAACAGGTGATTTTTTAAAGTGGAAAATATACTTTATATTCAGCTATGAGAGAGAAATCGGTAGCTAGATAAAGAATAGCAAAGGAGAGTTACTTTTCTTTCTTCATTGTGAAACATATTCCTTACGTTCTGTAACACAAAAAACTTTCATCATGATTATGGACTGAGACTAAGACAGGAAGGGATCGTGCTGTCTCTAGGCTTGGAAAAATAGTCAGGTGCTGCCACTGCATTCGTTTCAACAAATCAGATTAGAACCCCAGATAGGAAACTGTTATGAGGCCGTCTTTTACATTCCTTCCTTGAG
Organism: Odocoileus virginianus; assembly: GCF_023699985.2. Classification (NCBI taxonomy): domain Eukaryota; kingdom Metazoa; phylum Chordata; class Mammalia; order Artiodactyla; family Cervidae; genus Odocoileus; species Odocoileus virginianus. The sequence continues at coordinate 2,483,695 of NW_027224265.1, forward strand.
CCACTCTCTCTGCATGTGAAAACTTCCACCTGTGTTTCTGCACCAGTTAGTTCCTGGGGGTCGGGGGACACACGCACACCCTGTCCCTGCCCCTGGCACACACACGCACCCTGTCCCCCCAACCTGCCTCCAAGGAGAGAAAGGCATTAAGGATGTTTTCTCATCACCAACTAAGAGTCACCCATGGCCCTCACATATTTGAAAACTAGCTCTGTAAGCAATTTGAGAAGCTTTCTTGCCCCTTTATGTTAGAAAAGGGCTGTAAATTTGCCCTGAAATACTTCAGTTTGAGCTGAAAATTTTCATGAGTTTTTAATGCCTAGACTGAGAAATAAACAGGCTTCAGGGCTCCATCATCTAGAATTGGAAGCATGTTTATTAACTAGGCTGCTATCCAAACTATAATTGGGCAAATGCAGCTTTTGGTTCTTTTTAATTCTAACATAGAACTTAGCTATTTTATTGAAAGGAATGTTAAGTTAAGTCTGACGGATTCACTTCAACTGGGATTCTCCTCTCTGTCTGTGCTTTTCAAACATTCTTGATTTAGTGACTCATTTGTTTTGGCCAGTAACTTCCCCTTTCTCTCTTCAGTCTGCTATTGCTACACCAAGAAAAGAAAATAGTTTAAAATTTCAACAGTGTGAGAAAAAATGAAAAACAGAAAGTAACTTAGTTCCTTAGTTTTGGTCAGAGAAAAGAGACTGCACCTATATATGGTATTTGGTTGAGGTAATATAGGGAATGCTTGACTATTAGCACATAACTCTGAAATCCATGACAATGCTCAACTCATTAGACTCAGTTGTAATCATTTTGGGAAGATTTAATTTGGCAGATCTCAAAGTGTCCGTAAAGCCAGTATGATGTATAAACTCCTTAGAACAGAGTATCTCAGAGGAATCAGAATGATTTGAGGTTCTAATGAAAAAGGTAGATTCCTGAGCATCACTCCAGATTTTTTAAATAAAATCATTAAGATGGTATCAGTAGATGCAGAACAAACTTAGACAATATCCAACATCAACTCATAATAAATTTCTGATTAAACAAGGAAAAGAGGAAAACTTCCTCAATTTAATAAAGAATATCCAGAACCATTTACAACACCTAAATTAATGAGCAAGGCTATAGAATACAAGGTTGATATACAAAAGTAAATTGCTTTTCTGTATACCTGCAGTGAACAAGTCGAATTTGAAATTAAAAACTAAATACCATATACCTTAGCTCCCCCCAACATTAAATACTTAGAAATAAGTATTTAGAAATTATTATATTTTATATTTTATTCTATTATTATATTGTAATATATTCTATGTATATAATTAGAAATAATACAATAAAATATCTGCAATATCTGTATGAAGAAAACTAAAAAACTCTGATGAAAGAAATAAAAGAATAAATTTAGAAAGAATCAATGCTTATTGATAGGAAAACTCAGTATTGTGAATATGTCAGTTCTTCCTAACTTGATTTTTGGATTCAATGCAATTCTAATAAAAATCCCAGCAAGTTATTTTGTGGATATTGACAAACTGATTCTAAAGCTTATACAGAAAGGTAAAAGACCCACAATAGTCAACACAATATTGAAGGAAAAGATCAAAGTTGGAGGACTGACATTACCTGGCTTCAAGAATTTCCTATAAGCTACAGTGATTGAGAAAGTGTGATATTGGTGAAAGAATTGACAAATAGATCAATTGAACATAATAGAGAGCCCAGAAATAGCCCCCGCTGTAAATTCAGTCAACTGATCTTTTACAAAAGAGTAAGGGTAATATAATGGAGAAAAGACAGTCTTGCAACAAAAGGTACTAGAACAACTATCTCCAGTCACTTGTATGTCTCCCACTCTGCGACCTCCTGGACTCGTACTGCCAGGTCCCATCTGTGGATTTTCCCAGGCAAGATACGGATGGCTGTCCATTCCTAACTCAAGTGGCTTTCCAACCCGTGTTTCAACCCAGATATTCTGTTCCTTCATTGGCAGTGGATTTTCTCACTGATCCACCTGAAGCCACCCTACACTTACACAGTATTCAAAAAGTTGAACATTAAGATCCAATTTTCTGTTTTATAAAGGCAAAGATTTTATAAATACCTCTTACCAGAATGACAGTGTCACTTAGATTAAAAAAATATTCAAATCATATGTCATCTGGAAATAAATGACATATTAAACAATGAGACCATTCCATTGTAAATGTCAAAATCCAAAACCTAAAGCTGACACCTAAACTGAGAGGTCATAGAGCATACCAGATCTATGCATTGTGTGGAATGCAAAAATGCAGCAGCTTTGAGAAGTTGTGTCTTACAGAAACTAAAAGGTACTAGAACAACTGGACATCCACAGGCAAAAAATAAATCTAGATGTGTCCTTACATCCCTCACAAAATTAATTTAAAATGGATCATAGACCTAAATGTAAAATGAAAAACTATAAATATCCTAGAGATAACTTATGAAAATCTAGATGACCTTAAGGTTTAGATATAATATCAAAGGACAATTCATAAAGAATTGATAAATTGAAATTAAATTTTTTTTCCTGCTCTGTGAAAGACACTATGAAGAGAATGAAAAGATAAGCCACAAACCAGGAGAAAATATCTGCAAAACACATGTCTGATAAACAAATATTATCCAAAATATCTCTGCTCAGTCACTTGGTCATGTCTGACACTCTGCGACCTTCTGGACTGTAGCTGCCAGGCTCCTCTATCTGTGGAATTTTCCAGGCAAGAATACTGGAGTGGGCTGCCATTTCCTACTTCAAGGGATCTTCCCAACCCAGGTTTCAAACCCACATCTCTTGGATCTCCTTCATTGGCAGGTGGATTTTTTACCACTGTTCCACCTGGGAAGCCACCCATAACATACAAAGTATTTTAAAATTGAACAGTAAGATCCAACAATCTGATTTTTAAAAAGGCCAAAGATTTTAATAAATACCTTACCAAAGAAGGAACAGATGTCAACTAAGTATGTGAAAAAAATATTCAACATCATATGTCATCAGGGAAATAAATGCCTATTAAAACAATGAGATACCATTTCCCATCTGTTAAATGGTCAAAATCCAAAACCTAAAGCTGGACACCTAAATCTGGAGAGGACATAGAGCAACCAGAATTATCATGCATTGCTGGTGGGAATGCAAAATAGTGCAGCAGCTTTGGAAGACAGTTTGTTGGTTTCTTACAGAAAACTAAATATACTCATACTGTGTGATTCAGCAATTACACTCCTTGGTATTTACCCAAAGGAGTTGAAAACATATCCACACAAAATCCTGCACACAGGTGTTCATAGAAGTTTTACAGTTGCTGAAACTTTGAAGCAACCTAGAGGTCCTTCTGGAGAAGGCAATGGCAACCCACTCCAGTACTCTTGCCTGGAAAATCCCATGGATGGAGGAGCCTGGTAGGCTGAGGTCCATGGGGTCGCTAAGAGTCAGACACGACTGAGTGACTTCACTTTCACTTTTCACTTTCATGCATTGGAGAAGGCAATGGCAACCCACTCCAGTACTCTTGCCTGGAGAATCCCAGGGACGGGGGAGCCTGGTGGGCTGCTGTCTATGGGGTCGCACAGAGTCGGACACGACTGAAGCGACTTAGCAGCAGCAGCAGCAGAGGTCCTTCCAAAGTGAATGGATAAACAAATTGTGGTTCTTACAATAGAATATTATTCAGTGCTACAAATAAATGAACTATCAAGCCATGAAAAGAAATGGAAGAACCCTAATGGTATATTACTAAGTGAAATAAACAAGTCTGAAAAGGCTGCATAATGTAGGATTCCAGCTATAAGACATTCTGGAAAAGGCAAAACTATGGAGACAGTACAAAGATCAATGGCTCCCAGTGGGAAGAGAGGGATGAATAGGTAGAGCACAGAAGACTTTTAGGGAAGTGAAACTACTCTGTATAGTCCTGTGACGATGAATGCGTATCACTATACATTTGTCCACCACTCCAGTGAGTATGTTGACATTGAGGGAGACTATGCCTGTGTTGGGGTGGGGAGTCTATGGACAATATCTGTACCTTCCACTCAATTTTCCTGTGAAACTAAACTTCTAAATTGTGTCTTTAAAAAAACAACCGGGGAACAAAATCATTGGGTTCGCATCAAAGATAGACTATATCAGGGTCAGCAAACATTTTCTGTAAAGGGTAAAATATGGTCTTTAGTGCACAAACTTTTTTTTTTTTTTATTTTTGGACAATTCCTCAAAAATGTGAAAACAATTGCCAACTGATGATCCTTAAAAATGAAGTAGCAGTTTGGATTAGGCCACAGCTTGCTGATCTCTGAACTGTGTAATTTGAAACATTGGTCTTTCAGAAAAAGTTCTGAATGCTAACTTTGCAAATAGATAACATATTTTTGAGTACCTCCTGGTTTAACAAATAATACATTAGAAATCTATATTCTGATTAAAATGGTGTTGTTGAGTGATGTAGTATCCACCTTCCTCAATCTAACAATATTGAACAAAATATTTTAAATATATACTTAAAGTATATGGAGCTTCCCCTGTGGCTCAGTTGGTAAAGATTCCACCTGCAATGTGGGAGACCTGGGTTTGATTCCTGGGTTGGGAGGATCCCCTGGAGAAGGGAAATGCTACCCACTCCAGTACTTGGATGTAGTATTTAAATGCTCCATCACTATGACAATGAGCAAAAGGAGAGAGGAGTCTTACCCAAGAAGAGGAAAACAAAACTTCATGAAAGGTGGGTGGTAAACTCAGTAAGCAGCTGAACTGTCATGCAGTGAAACACATACATCAAGGCAATCTTCCAAAACAGATTTTAAAAACAAGTGTCTTTCAAATCTGAAAAGGGATACAGGAATTCATGTGTGCTTGCATGCTAAGTCGCTTCAGTCATGTCTGACTCTGTGCAATCCCTGTCCATGGGATTCTCCAGGCAAGAATACTGGAGTGGGTGGCCATGCCCTTCTCCAGGAGATCTTCCAGATTCAGGGATTGAAACTGTATCTCTTATATCTCATGCATTGGCAGACAGGTTCTTTACCACTTGTGCCACCTAGGAGGCCTGATAGAGGAATAAGTAATATTTATAAAATAAGAAAAGGTAATTATGAATTACAGACAGATGTGACTCAAGAATAGGGAAAACAAAACAGAACAAATTACCTGGAATTGAAAATTACTGTCATGTTTTATTTAATCGATGAACATAATCAAAGTGATAATCAGTTGAAGGCCAGAGCAAAACTCTGAAAGTTTGAGAAGAAAGTGAAAATGAAATTAAAGACCTAAATCATAAAATAGATTGAGAAATTCTAACATATACCTAATATATGTTCCAAAAGTAAGAAACGTGGCATTGGGAAAGAGGCTAGATTTTAAGAAATGAGACAGTGTCTTCTTGAGTCGAAGAAAGACTTAGATCCTCAGATAGTGACCTGAGTGGTAAATATTGTAAATAAAAATTCAGTCTGCCCTAAATACAGTAGAGTGACACTACCACGCTGTATGACACTTTTGGGTGAAATAGAAAACACTTCCTTCTGTCCATACTGTCCATTAATTTCATGATTGGATGAGGAGCCCATGGGCCTAGGTTTTGCCTCCAGTTGCTCCCCTAGCCATATTCCTTTGTACAGGGCAAGAACACCCTGTTCAGACACCCTGTTCTCCAACACCACAGTTTAAAAGCATCAATTCTTCAGCACTCAGCTTTCTTTATAGTTCAACTCTCACATCCATACATGACCACTGGAAAAACCATAGCCTTGACTATCAGACAGACCTTTGTTGGCAAAGTAATGTCTCTGTTTCTTAATATGCTGTCTAGATTGGTCATAGCTTTTCTTCCAAAGAGTAAGCATCTTTTAACTTCATGGCTGCAGTCACCAACTGCAGTGATTTTGGAGCCCCCCAAAATAAAATCTGTCACTGTTTCCATTGTTTCCCCATCTATTTGCCATGAAGTGATGGGACCAGATGCCATGATCTTAGTTTTCTGAATGTTGAGTTTTAAGCCAACTTTTTCACTCTCCTCTTTCACTTTCATCAAGAGACTCTTTAGTTCTTCTTTGCTTTCTGCCATAAGGGTGGTGTCATCTGCATATCTGAGGTTATTGATATTTCTCCCAGCAATCTTGATTCCAGCTTGTGCTTCATCCAGCCCAGCATTTTGCATGATGTACTCTGCATATAAGTTAAATAAGCAGGGTGACAATATGCAGCCTTGACATACTCCTTTCCCGATTTGGAACCAGTCTGTTGTTCCATGTCCAGTTCTAACTGTTGCTTCTTGACCTGCATACAGATTTCTCAGGAGCAGGTCAGGTCATCTGGTATTCCCATCTCTCAAAGAATTTTCCACAGTTTGTTGTGATCCACACAGTCAAAGGCTTTGGCATAGTCAATAAAGCAGAAGTAAGTGTTTTTCTGGAACTCTCTTGCTTTTTCGATGATCCAACAGATGTTGGCAATTTGACCTCTGGTTCCTCTGCCTTTTCTAAATCCAGCTTGAACATCTGGAATTTTACAGTTCACTTACTTTTGAAGCCTGACTTGGAGGATTTTGAGCATTACTCTGCTAGCATGTGAGATGAGTGCAATTGTGCAGTAGTTTTTTTTTTTCCATATGTGTATGATAATGCATGCTTGAAGCCAGTGGAATAAAACTCTTTAAATGCTGAGGGGAAAGGATTCACATCCTGAGGCATGGTATGGCACTAAAATTGTCATTCAGAAGTAAGGATGAAATAGTTTTAGTGTTAGTTTCTCAGTTGTGTCTGACTCTTTGTGACCCCATGAACTGTAGCCTGCCAGGCTCCTCTCTCCATGGGATTTCCCAGGCAAGAATACTGGAGTGGGTTGCCATTTCCTTCTCCAGGGGATCTTCCTGACCCAGGAATCAAACCCGGGTATCCTACATATAAAGGCTGATTCTTTACCATCTGAGCTACCATGGAAGCCCATAAATAGTTTAGGACAACATCTAATAGAATTTATCTCTTACAGATTCTTGCTGAGAGAACTACAAAAGGATGGAGTCCAGCAAAAGAATAAGTGAATTTAAGGAATGGAGTGGGATATAAGCAATAACGGTGAGTGAAATATGTACATTTAGTTCTAATGTAACACAGTGACTTTACTGAGGAAAAAAATGTTAAACTTAGGTCAGCTGAGTTTACTTCAGTTATACCCTCCTCTCTGCCTGTGTTTCAACTATTTTCAGTATAGTGACTTGCTCTTTATTGACCATTACGTGTCTGTTTCTCCTGCTAGCTAACCACCACTACACCAAGAAACGGAAAACAGTTGCTATGTAAATAATACAAGAGAAAGAAAATCAGAAAGTATTTGTCTTTATACCCTTGGGTAGGCTCACCTAGTGCTTAGATAAGTGCCTCTCATGTAAAAGGTGATCAATATATTTATTGAGTGAATAATATATTCTCTTTTTCAGCCCATGGTAAGATTAGTGATCAGAGATTCATACCCTTGGTTTGTTTTTCTCAGAAGACAGTGATAAAAGTGAAGCTATAATTAAAACATGTTACAGAGTCTACATTTTCAAGAACTTTTGGCAAAGAATAATTTTGGGGGAGACAGTTTTCTCTGAGTTCTCTTTTAGGTCTTGAATAAATCTTAGGTTTAAAAAAATTTTGACTTTCTTCTCATCAACAAGGAAAATCTGGTTCTTGATTGGAAAGAAGATAGGTATTTTAAAGATAAATTCTTAAAGTATTCTTTCAGGATATGTCACCCAGTTATTTTTCCATAAAAAAGGCAGACAAGGTCCTCACCATCATTCCAGAAGCACTTTCTGTCCAGGCTGTGTGCTGTCCTCGTATTTCTTTAGGGAATTCTCTGAAATGGCCTGGCAGCTCCAACCTGGTAGTGAGATCATCATCTTGGCAGAGGGATGGTCATTTCCTTACACTTTTGCTCCATATGCAGCTTGCCAATCAGTAGTTGGGTGTATTTAAGGTATCAGCACTAATAGTCAAGGTCCCTTACTTAATTTTATGATTCCGTTAGAAAGGGCTTTTGTCCATATACTCATGTTTGCTAAGGATGTGTGACACAGTGTTAAAAGCCAGATTTTCATGAGGCAGGTGGCTCTAGACCCCAGATCCATATCATTTGGTACTTCTTGGTAAGTCAGTTATGGAAAAGTCCAGGTCTTGTATATGTTGTGTTGTTTCATCATCTGGGGTTTTTGATTCTTAAAACTTGTGATGTGGCTACTGGCTAAGATTGAGCTGCTGTTTGGGCATCAGGCTAAAAGCCAGGGCTCATCCACACTGAAGTCTTTTCTGCTTTCACACCTACCATCTTTCTGACTAATAATAGCTGGTTAGCACCCATTGATTTTTTACAAAAATAAAACAGAAACCTGTTGTTGTTCAGTTGCTATGCTGTGTCTGACTCTTTGCGACCCCATAGACTGCAACCTGCCAGGCCTCCCTGTCCCTCACTATCTCCTGGAGTTTGCCCAAGTTCATATCCATTGAACATTAACCTGTTAAATATCTAATCATTTTTTGCTCTCTTTTTGCTACCTATATAAAAGAAAATTTATAATGCAGATCGAGTTAAAGAAATGTAAAAATAATTATATTTCAATTGATAGCATCCATTTGACATTAACATTTTCCTAGTTTAGGATAGAAAGGTAACTTTTATTTACTGTGATGAAAAGATTTCCAAAGACAAGTAGGAAAGAGTTTGATGCTTTGGGACTTCAGAAAAACTTTAGAGAAAAATTTTATGGAAATGCTTTTGTTTACCTTTCAAACTCATATCTTTGGAATTATGAGAGAGAGGGGACCATGTCCATTTTCCTTTAACTGTATTTTTCAGTGTTTGGATTAAGTACATAGTATACAATATTTTTCACATGTAATGAAATCAGTGGTTATTTTAACAGTAAGACAGAAGGCTCACTGAGCATTTGAAAACAGCCGTGGCAGGTAGGGAAGTATATTATTCAGAGTCTACTTAGGTGATACAAGTAATTTTAACAGGAGAATTTAATATAAATCATGATCATCCAGGAACTAGACATCTGACAAAAGGAACACTAAGATTTCAGACTGTCCCTAGAACTGAGAAAGTTAAGGGAACAGATTAGAATTATCAAAAATTAGAATTTTGGCTGAAGGACAGACAGAGCTTGGGCTCAGACTTCTGAGAGGGTGGGCTGGGCTGTGTTAGAGCCTCAGGAAAGCCACCAAGGTGCTGCATAAGTGTGGGAGTCCAGCCATTATGGAGGGGGTACCAGCTGGCTGAATCTGGGACCAGCGAGCAGCCAGTGATGTGGGTCCTACCAGTGCTGGGAAAAGTGCTACTGGAATCAGCTATACTACTGGAATAACCAGCCAAAGGTGCCTCTTTGTTGGGTGGCAGTGAGAGCAAAAGGAATCAAAACAGGAACAGGAAATAAATACCTCTATTCTTCTGTCTACTCTCTCTCTAGAGCCCCCTATTGTCAGAGCCTAACACTGATCTCACTAGTCAAAGAGAAATGGTTTGCACCACCTCCCCTCTCCTCCTAGAATCACAAAAAGTGAAGAATACAAGAGTGGACCTGAAGCTAGGTGATGACAGTTTAATAATGAGCAACAGGGGAAAACAAAATAAAATAAAACTGACCTGTCTTGCTCACCATCTATATGATTATTTCATGAAAAATAATACTTTTGACCTGTTGGTCCTTTAATGGACTGGAACCTGGTCGTCCAGAATCGACCAAAAGAAAGTAAGAGAGAGAAGAGGCTGATATCCCCTGGTTTACATGGAAAGTGAATAGAGTCCTATTCTTTGGGCTCGCGCTGCTGCGCGTAGGCACCAGGCGCCCTCTCGAGTGGGTGAAGGTGCAGTGTGCCTTCTCAAGAGGGTCTAGAGAGAGAGAGAGAGAATAGAAAGAAAGACACGGGGACCCAAGCTCTGATGGAGCAAAGGTGTTTTTAATCAACATGGCATGGGCATATATACTGTAACGCGATCCCTATCAAAGAGAGAGTTGCAAACAATCACCTTTTACCATATGGCTCATAAAAAGGAAGAGGGTACTTATCACCGTAATGAGAAATGCCTGGATTCCTCAGCCCCAGGAAAGGCGTGCCTCTCCTCTTAATTCCTGAATATTCAGGAATTAATAAGGGCCAGAGGGTTCCTGACAGATCCAAAACAGCACACAGGAAGCCTCTTGTTAAATGCTTCCTGACAATGACCTTTGTATTTTAGGTAAAAGTAATCATTGTTTTTTTCAGAAAATATTTTTCTTGCTCAATTAACTAAATGGAGTCTGAAAAGAAATTAGTTGGATAAAGATGGTTGGCTCAACATATCTATGTGCTTTCCCAAATTTCTTAAAATAGCTGAAGTGGTATTTTTTAAAATATTAATTATGTTATAAAATAATAATAATTCATGACAGAAAGAAAGAGGGGGGGAAAAAGAATGCTGATGAAAAGACACATCCCAAAAGAAAGCTGGAGAATGTCATTGTAAATGTGGGAGTGATTCCCAGGGAGCTGGAACCTAAAAGTCAATGAATATGAGAAGCAGATCAGGCTTCTGGAATACTGGGATGAATAATAGGGTAATTTCTTTCTGAGGAAGAAAACCAATCAGTGCGCCCCCCCACCCCAACCCACTTTATCTGCAAAGGGGCTAGCAGGGACAATAGCAGTTTGCTGTCAACATAAAGGGATCCATGTAGGCTGTGGGTCACAGAAGAAGTCCCTCATATGGTTAATGACCCCTGGAAGGGGCATCGAGTCAGAGAGTAGAAGAATAGCTACAAAGTCACCTACAAAACATGCCCTGTTCTTTTCCTACAAACACCCAAGGTAACTATCCAAGAAAGGAATAGATCAAACAGTGACTCTGAAATACAAAGATGCATAGACAGTAAAGAATTGCATGAGAAGGTCTGTCACTATGAAAGAGAGTCACCAAATTCACAAAGAAGATGACTGCTTTACACCTGAAAATTTAGTTATTTGAGTAGACCAAAAAAATAATAAAGGAACTCTAATTGATATTGAAGAGATGATATAACATCTATTTTTTAAAGGCCATTATCAGAAGAAAACCAAATGCTTTGGTAATTATAAATCATTGATAATTTTAAAATAATCTTAATTGTTTTATAAAACTGTAATTAGGATAATGCATATGGGGAAAAAAGAAAGGAGATGAATTTAATTTATACAGAACAACATGAATCAGCAATAGTATATATACCAATGTAAGTATTTTGGTAGAAATCTTAAGATCTCATTAGTTATCTTGAAGGCTGAATAGACACAGCTAAAGAACAAGTTAACATTGAGGTGCATATATCATTACATAAACTAGAATTTTCTTCTATTCTGAAGAAATATGCCCAGGGCTGGGATTATAAGATCATATGGTAACTCTATATTTAGTTTTTTTTCCCCTCGATTTAAGGAACCCTCATAACTGTTCTCCATAGTGGCTGTACTAATTTACATTTCCACCAACAATATAGGAGGGTTCCCTTTTCTCTACACCCCTCTCCAGCATTTATCATTTGTAGACTTTTGGATGAAAACCATTCTGAGCAGTGTTAGGTGATACCTCATGGTGCTTTTGATTTACACTTCTCTGATAACGAGCAGTGTTGAGTATCTTTCCATGTGCCTGTTCACCATCTATCTTCTTTGTAGACATGTCTATACAGATCTTGCCATTTTTTGATTGAGTTGTTTGTTATTTTGATATTGAGTTGTATGAGCTGTTTGTTTATTTTGGATATTGACCCCTTGTCAGTTGCATCTTTTGCAAATATTTTCTCCCATTCCATAGGTTGTCTTTTCATTTTGTTGATGGTTTCCTTTGCTGTGCAAAAGCTTTTAAGTTTGATTAGGTCCCATTTGTTTATTTTTTATCTTGGGAGACAAATCTAAGAAGATTTTGCTGTGATATGTCCAAAAATGTTTTGCCTATGTTCTCTTCTTGGAATTTTATGGTGTCATGTCTTATATTTAGATATTTAAATCATTTGAGTTTATTTTTGTGTATGGTGTGAGGGAGTTTCCAGTTTCATTGATTTACATGTAGTTGTCCAGCTTTCCTAACACCACTTGTTGAAGAGAATGTCTTTTCTCCATTGTATAGGTTTGTCTCCTTTATCATAGATTAACTGAATGTAGATATATGGGTTTATTTCTGGGCTATCTGTTCTGTTCCATTGATTTATATGTCTGCTTTTGGGCCAATACCATGTTGTTTTGATTACTGTAGCTTTGTAGTGTTGTCTGAAGTCTGGAATACTTATGCTTCCAGCTTTGTTCTTTTCCCTCAGGATTGCTTTGGCAATTCTGGTCTTTTGTGATTCCATATAAATTTTAGGATAATTTGTTCTAGTTCTGTGAAAAATGTCATGGGTGTTTTGATAATGATTGCATTAAATCTGTGGATTGCTTTGGTAGTGTGGCCATTTTAACCATATTAATTCTTCCAGTCCAAGAGCATGAGATATTGTTCCATTTCTTTGAATCATCTTCAAAATTATTTATCAGTGTTTAATAGTTCCCAGTATATAAGTCTTTCACCTCTTTGGTCAGGTTTTTTTCTAGATATTTTATTTTTTTGATGTGATTTTTAATGTTTTTTTTTTTTTTTTACATTCTCTTTCTGATATTTCATTGAAATCTGTTGCATTTTATTACAGTAAAGAAATGCAGAAGATTTCTGTATGGTAAGTTTATATTCTGCTACTTTACTGAATTCATATATTAGTTCTAGTAGTTTTGGCCCAATGTTCATAGCAAGATCATTTACAGTAGCCAAGACATGAAAGCAACCTAAGTGCCCATCAGCAGCGGAATGAATAAAGAAGATGTAGTATATACACACACACACTGGAATACTACTCAGCCACAAAAAGAATGAAATAATGCATATATGGCAACGTGGATAGATCTAGAGATTATAATACTAATTGTTTTAAGTCAGGCCAAGAAAAACAGATATCATATGATATCACTTTTATGTGGAATCCAAAAATGTGATATAAATGAACTTATTTACAAAACAGAAATGGATTCACAGACTTAGAAAACAAATTTATGGTTACCAAAGGGGAAAAGGGAAGGAATAAATTAGGAGTTTGGGATTAACATATACACCCTACTATATGGAAAATAGATAAACAATGAGGACCTGCTGTGCAGCACAGGGGGCGATATTCAATATCTTACAGTAACCTGTAATAGAATATAATCTGAAAAAGAACATGTTCATCATATACAACATATATATCATATATATATTACATATATGTCATAAAGAATCACCTTATTATACACCTGAAACTAATGCAACATTGTAAATCAATTACACTTCAATAAAAAAGACATAACACAGCAACACGAATCAATAATAATATCTATGCCAATATAAATACCTTGGTAGAAATTTAAAGATTAGTTAGTTTAAAGGCAGAATAGACACAGCTAAAGAACAAATTAACAAGTCAAGGTTTTTCTCCATGGAGGAAAAACAGATTAAAAATGACAAAAAGTTGTTATATGGAAAATGGGTCCAAATGCATAATATTTTGTCTTCCAAACATTTCAAGCATATAAAAAAGAGAATACAGGAACATCCTTGGTGGTCCAGTGATTAAGACTAGGTGCTTCCATGCAGGGGGCATGGGTTCATTCCCTGGTCAGGGAACTAAGATCCCACATGCCATGTGGCCAAAGAAAATAAAAATTTAAAAAATAAGAGAGGTGGAATGGAAGAAACAGCCAAATAAATTATTTATAAAGCATTTTCAGTGTGTACTACTATACTAATTTAAAAGGGCCCACCAAGCTACAGTGGATTAAATAATAAAAGACACATAATTTGCCTATTGTGTTCACAGTCACATCCCTAGAAGACTAAACAAGTGCTTGGCACATAGTAGGTGCTCAACAAAGATTTATCAAATGAATAAATGAATCTAAATGTAAAATGGTAGATTTTGAAAACACCAAGATTAAAGAAAAAAAAAAGATTCAAGGGTCTACAAAGAAAAAAATGTGAATTAGATTTGCATTATATGTAATGAGAAATACCAAGTTTGGCAAAATTTCAAATTCTGAGGGAAACTGGTTTTGAAAATAAAATCTTATAGCCAACCACATTAACATTTAAGTGTGAGTATAAAATAAGACATTTACAAGTATGCAAAGACTCAGAAACATACTAATCTATAGATCCTTTGAGGTGAAGTAAGTAAGCTTGTGCTCTGGCAAAACAAAAATGAATTGAAAGAGGACATAGACTGGGGAACAAATGAACCAGGAAAGCAAAGTTTATGTAATGAGGCTTCATTGGAAAAACAACAGCCTGGGACTAAAATTCTCAAAGATCTCAACAGAAGAATTAGTTGGTCAGTAGCTGGGGAAGAGTTGAGTGGGGATAACTAGCTAGGAGGAAGAAAAAAATCCTGCTCTGTTCAGTAGGTAAATGTAGTAATACATTAAATTTTTTGAAAAATATTTTAACATAATGGAAACCATACATTAAATGTTCTTAAAACTCGGAGTATAGAAGAATATTTTAGAGTGTTTCATTTAAAAAAAAATGTTTGGTCAAATTACATGAGCATTCTTAATGTTGATTGTTATGCAGTAGCTAAGTGATATCTAAATCCTTGTGACCCCATGAACTGCAGCACCACTGTCAAATTCTCTCTAGTAAAATTTGACAGTTTATACTGTGTCAATAGTACTTAAAAGTACTTATTTCTGTACCTTCACAACACTTGATATAATCAAATGACTTTTTCCTCAGTCTGATCATATTTTTAAATTTAGTCTTTATTTGAGCAGTGTTTCATGGTTATCCCTTGAGACCCATGAAAAGAGAGCTCTAGTTTGTTCTTTAAAATAGCTGTATAGTGTTTCATAGTGGTTGGTACTTCTTAAGATTATGCCTGTTTTGCTCTTGTTAATAATAAATATTCTTCACCAACTGCTCTTGTGTAGGGTCAAATGTGAGAATCTTATTTTAGCAGATGCTATTAAATTTCTTTGACTTTAAACTTTTCCTGACCACTCAGTCCAAAACACTTTAAATTCACTCAAAATTCTTGTTACTCTGAAAAGTTTCATTCACTTATTTGTTTATCTGATATTTTACTCTGTTTACCTTGAGAATATAAGTCATTTTAGACAGGGACTTTGTCTAACTTGCTGTATGTCCAGTGTTTATAGCAGTCAAGAAGTTATTGATGAATGAATGCAAGTGTAAGTGATAAACACACAATGTCTTGCTACTTCCTCACTTTTGTTCCTGCTATTCCCTTTACTGAAGATATTGTTACCTGTCAAATTATACTTACTCTTTAAGATCTAGTTCCACTGCTTTTTGATTCATGAAGAATCCTTTGAGTTCCTTCCCTTAGAAGTGACTTTGTCTTTGCTCCTGCCTCTGAACTGCAGTCCACACTCACTCCATCTTGCTTTGATCATAACAGCATCCTTTGTTGTTCCCACAGCTGTCTTCTCAGTGGATCATAGACTCCTGAGAACAGAGGCCATGTCCATTTATCTTTCTGTTCTCCAGAACTCTGATCATTGTACCTGGAACTTAACAGAATTCTTATTTTAATGGCAGTGTTACCATATGTACCTTGTTACTCTAATAGGCTTAGTAGAAGAATGTTCAAATTTGAAACCAAAAAATAAAGAGCTCTTTCATTCTTAGTTGTATGATACTCTTTTTATTTTTTTTTAATTGGAGAAGGACTGATTTCCAATGCTGTGTTAGTTTTTCTACAGTACAGCAATGTGTATCAGCAGTCCATATACATGTGTCCCCTTCCTCTTGAGCCCCCTGCCCACTCCCCACCCACATCCTCACCCTCTACGTCATCACAGAGCCCCAAGCTGAACTCCCTGTCCTGTACAGCAGATTCCCACTAGCTATCTACTTTATGCATGGTAGTGTGTATATGTCAGTGCTATGCTCTCAATTCGCCCCACCTTGTCCTTACCCCACTGTGTCCACAAGTCTGTTCTCTATGTCTGCATCTCTATTCCTGCCCTGCAAATAGGTTCATCAGTACCATTTTTCTAAATCCCCTATACATGGTTAATATAAAATATTTGTTTTCCTTTTCTGACTTATTTTACTCCATATGATAGACTCTAGGTTCATCTACATCACTACAAATGACCCAGTTTTGTTCCTTTTTTTTTGTTTTGTTTTTGTTTTTTGTTTTGTTCCTTTTTATGGCTGAGTGATATTCCAGTATAATATGTACCACAGCTTCTTTATCCATTCATCTGTCAGTGGACATCTAGGTTATTTCCATACCCTGGCTATTGTAAATAGTGCTGCAGTGAATGTTGGGGTACGTGTGTCTTTTTGAATTATGGTTTTCTCAGGGTATATGCCCAGTAGTGGGATTGCTGTATCATATGGTAGTTTTAGTCCTAGTTTCTTAAGGAATCGTCATACTGTTCTCCATAATGGCTGTATGAATTTACATTCCCATCAACAGTGCAAGAGGGTTCCCTTTTCTCTGTATCTTCTCCAGCATTTATTATTTGTAGATATTTGATGATGGCCATTGTGACCGTATACCTCATTGTAGTTTTGATTTGTATTTCTCTAGTAATGAGCAATATTGAGCATCTTTTCATGTGTTTGTTGGGCATTTGTGATATTCATTGTGAATTAACCTCCACATAGCTCTTTCCTTTTTGTAAATGAGGATTATAATTCCTAACTTTCAAGGTTGCAGTGAAACCTTGTACATATACAAGAAGACATGTATGTGTGAGGTTTGCAAGCGGCCATATATGAAGCATGGTTCTTGGAACATAGCAGATGGGTATTTGGTGATTCATTCATCTGCTCAGTAAACAATGAGTGCTTGCTCTGTGACAGACACTTATGACCGTGATTATAACAAAAAAAGTCCCAAGACTTAGAATGTTCATTGATAGATGTTTGTAATTTGGGGAAGGATGAAAAACAAGGAGATAAATTTTCATTTAAGTGATTAAGAGTTTTAAATCTCAGGTACACACTATGCTGGAACAAAAGAATCCCAGTCTTGAGATGTTTGTTTAATGAATCTGAGATCAAATTCTACTTCATTAAAAAATTATTAAACATAGAGACTCCTCTCAATGTAAGTCAAGATAAATTGAAGAACTTATGAATTACTTTTGAATCTCTTAGGTGAAATAAACAAAATCTATTTATATAAACTTTTCTAGCATATGGAGTACAAGAAATAACTTTGAATATTGCATTTACCAAAATAGAACAATAAAACTAAATTTAGTGACTGTATTTCAAATTTTTTAAATGTCAACCAAATTCATTTAAAAAGCAGCTTAAAATGTATAACCTTTAACTGTCTATCTGAGTCTTCAAAATAAAATCATGGTGGTGTATTCTGCTTCTTAGGTAGAATAGTTTCTTTTTACAAAACATGGACCAAATAGCAGTATAATGTCTGAAATTTAAATTTTGATAATTTACTTTGTCACTCCATTTCTGATATGTAAAATGAGCTTTCTTCTCAGCTACTTATTTGAAAAGTGTATTTGCATGAGTTTCATACTGTCTCTTCATTATTTAATGTGGGGCTCAGAAATTTTAGAACGTTGTCAATTATATACAAGAAAAAAGTAGCGTTGGGGCTTATATAATTTAAGCTTTATATTGTGGCTTTCTTTTTTGACATATAAAATCTGTTGCTTTAATTTTCTCTTTACAAGTATTATGACTTTTTTACTTTCAAAAGTAAAAGACAACAGCAGCAATAAGTCATTATAGCTTAAATCATAATAAATATTTCATAATGTACTGCCTAAGGCCCCTAATATTTAAAAAAACATTAGAATAAATTCCTGAAGATAGCAATTAAAATATCTCAAGGAGAAATTAATTTGATTTCTTAAATTATTTCAATTATTACCATGATAATTTAACTAGTTTCTCTAAATAATAGAAAAGGTAAATCTTCAAAAATACATGATTGCCTAGAAGTTAAAAAAAAATCATTGATCCCTTTTCAGTACTTCAGATAAAGCTAATTTCTTTTATATCACTCAGTGTTCTTTTTCACAACGATTCATGCAATAATGATTTCTTCTTAGAATTTTGATTCCTGGGAAATATAAACTATTAGCTCGTTTCCTTCTCCCGTCTAATAAGATTTCTGCCATCACTTTTTGCATTTCCTTTTTTGCCTTTATTGCTTAGGAACTTTCCGCTGAACTTAAGTTGTATTCAAACACAGCAGTTACACTCTCACTGGCATAGTTACCTCCTCCTTTTTCCTGAAAGGCTTTCTTTTTATCTTTATGTTAATTACTTTGTGTACACATGTGTTTCACATGCGGATCCCTGAAACTCTTTCAAATGTTGTAAATTTATAAAAGGCTTTTCCTTAGAAATTCTATTTGTGATTCCTTGATGTAGTAGTTGAAGAAATGGAAGCAACGGTTGAATCTCTCTGTGTACATATACACAACTACACAAACACAGTTTTGTTTCTTTTTTAAACAAAGCAAAGATAACCTTGTTTAAGTTTACTTACTGGAAAAAAAGAATTATTATTGT
Organism: Odocoileus virginianus; assembly: GCF_023699985.2. Taxonomy (NCBI): domain Eukaryota; kingdom Metazoa; phylum Chordata; class Mammalia; order Artiodactyla; family Cervidae; genus Odocoileus; species Odocoileus virginianus. Next base: position 2,502,314 of record NW_027224265.1, read on the forward strand.
GGTGCTACTGAGAAAAATGAAAGCAACTGGATCTTTGAAAACATTCAGAAGTCTGTGGAAGATAAGACAGAGAAATAAGTCCACATTTTAAAGCCAGAGACAAAGGCGAAGAGTAGAGGCTGACAGAGGCTTGAGTCCAGAGAACGAACTTGAACCTGCACAGAGTACATCCTCACAGATGGAGAAAACCTCACAAAATCTTTTCTTTTTGTTTGCATTGAATGCCAGGTATTTTAGATAGATATACCAAATTGTTGTAACAGACTTAAAAGTGAAAAATGTCTCAAACACAATAGAAGTTACAACAGTTTGACTAAAACTAAGAGATTGTGATGTGAGAGTTGGACCATAAAGAAGGCTGAGTGCCAAAGAATTGATGCTTTTGAACTGTGATGCTGGAGAAGACTCTTGAGAGTCCCTTGGACAGCAAGGAGATCAAGCCAGTCAATCCTAAAGAAAATCAACTTTGAATATTCATTGGAAGGACTGATGTTGAAGCTAAAACTCCAGTACTTTGACCACCTGATGCAAAGACTGACTCATTGGAAAAAACCTTGATGCTGGCAAAGATTGAGAGCAGAAAGAAAAGGGGCAATCAAGGATGAGATGGTTGGATGGCATCACTGACTCAATGCGCATGAGTTTGAGCAAGCTCTGGGAGATGGTGAAGGACAGGGAAGCCTGGCATGCTGCCGTCCTTGGAGTCACACACACAAAAAAATCAGACAGGACTGAGAAACTAAAAAACAACAGCAAGGATTGCATTTGTTTTGAGATGAGTTGGAAATTATTTTTGTCCTTTAAATGTATTTACAAGTAGAATTGTGAAAGGTAAATTTAAATACTCCACGGGCTCACAAAGAGTTTGACATGACTGAGTGAGTGAACTGAACTGAAATTTAAACACTAAAGTAAGATTCATTTCCCAGAATTATTGACAAAAGTAGACCCAAGGAGTAGTGGTGTCTTTATTTTAAAGTTGCCTGGGGAAACTGGTTTATTCTTTGATTTTCAGTCTCTTATTTCATGTGTGATAGTGGATGACATTATGACCAATTCTGCTAAAATAGTGACTCCCAGAGTCACATCTATTAGGCATCTACATCTAGTGTTTTTCTAATCCAAGTGTAAACTAAGTTTGCCAGTTATGGTATAAAAACTGTGACAGGGAGGGAGGAGCCAAGATGGCGGAGGAATAGGGCGGGGAGACCACTTTCTCCCCTACAAATTCATCGGAAGAACATTTGAACGCTGAGCAAATTTCACAAAACAACTTCTGATCGCTAGCAGAGGACATCAGGCACCCAGAAAAGCAGCCCATTGTCTTCGAAGGGAGGTAGGACAAAATATAAAAGATAAAAAGGGAGTCAAAAGAGCTACGGATGGAGACCCGTCCCGGGAAGGGAGTCTTAATAGAGGAAGTTTCCAATCACCAGGAAACCCTCGCACTGGCGGGACTGGGGGAAGTTTTCGGCAATCTAACTGGGAGGAAAAATTAAACAAGGCCCACAGATTACGTGCCTAAAAGCAACTCCCAGCAGAAAAGTACCCCAGATGCCCGCACCCGCCAGCAACAAGCGGGGGCGGAACGGAGAGGAGCGGGCGGCATTGCTTAGGGTAAGGACTGGCCCGAAGACCCTGAGAGCAATCGGAGGGAGCTTTTTTAAACTGTGGGATAGCAAGGGACAAAATTAACCGGCCAGAACACACTGCCGGCGGTTCGCAAAACAAAGGGACTGAGAAACTCCAGAAAAGAGCCGGCCCATCCCCGCTGGAGGTAGGAGGCAGGGGGGAGGGGAAAAGGGCAAACTCAGCCCCTGAGAAGCCACCCCCTCCCACACTGCAAACAGGCCTCCGGGTTCTAGCTAAAGACTTCCTGAGACCCGACTGGCGGCGCGCGCTGGGGCCGCGGAGGGAAAAAGCGCGCCGTACCGGGGAGATTGCGCCCAAGCCTCTGGCTGCCTGAACCGCTCAGGCCGGGGAAGGCACAAAACGCAGGCGCAACCGAATCTGCGCTTTTGTGGAGTACCCGAAAACTGGAACCGCACTCAACGCAGGGCCCGCTCCATATAGAGCAGCCGGGAGCCTGAGCAGTGTAGACGGCGAAAGCACTGACACCCGTGAGTGGGGCAAACCCAGTGTGGCCGGAACACGGTGAGCGCTATCCACACAGAGCGGTATCTGTCTGCAGCGCCCCGCCCTCCCCGTAGCAGGACTGAACTGAACGAACCTAAATAAGAGATCACCTCCGCCCGCCTGTGTCAGGGCGGAAATTAGACAACAAAGAGACGGCAAACAGAAGCCAAATAAACAAAGGGAACCGCTTCAGAAAGGACCAGTGCAACAGATTAAAATCCCTGAAGGTAACACCGACTACACCGGAGGGGGCTATAGATATCGAGAAGTGTAAACTGGAAAGAGGAGCTACCTGAAATTTAACTGAACCTACGCTGACCGCAACAACTCCAGAGAAATTCCTAGATATATATGTTTGTTTTTTTTTTAATTAAAAAAAAATTTTTTCTTTCCTTTTTTTTTTATTTTTTCTCTTTTATTTTCTTTTAAAATTCCCTATTACTCCCCCATTACTCCTCAACTTTCATTTTCATATATTTTTACGATTTTTTTAATTAGGGAAAAATTTTTTTTTCTTTTTTTTTTCTTTTTCTTGTTTTTCTCTCCTATTTCCTTTTAAAGTCCTCTAATACTCCTCTATTATTCCTTAATTTTCATTTTCATTTCACTATAACCTTGCCAAAAAAAAAAAAGAGAGAGAGAAACCCTATTTTTAAACCGAACTTCATATACATTTCTAATTTTTTGTGTGTTTTTGTTTTTGTTTTTAAATATTGTATTTCAAAGAGTCTAACCTCTACACTAGATTTTTAATCTTTGTTTTTCAGTATGTGATATAAATTTTGGACATTTAAGAATCCAATATTCAGTTCCCATTTCTATTCAGGACTGTGGTGATTACTCTCCCACTTTTGACTCTCTGTTTTCTACCTCAGAACACCTCTATTTCCTCCTTTCCCCTTCTCTTCCCAATCCAACTCTGTGAATCTTTGTGGTTGTCTGGGCTATGGAGAACACTTTGGGAACAGATAACTGCGTAGATCTGTCTCTCTCCTCTTGAGTCCCCCTTTTCTCCTCCTGCTCACCTCTATCTCCTCCTTCCCTCTCCTATTCTTCATATAACTCTGTGAACCTCTCTGGTTGTCTCTCATGGTGGAGAATCTTTTCACCATTAACCTAGAAGTTTTATTATCAGTACTGTATAGTTGGAGAAGTCTTGAGACTATTGGAAGAATAAAACTGAAATCCAGAGGCAGGAGACTTAAGCCCCAAACCTGAGAAAACCAGAAAACTCCTGACTACATGGAATATTAAGGAATAAGAGACCATCCAAAAGCCTCCATACCTACACCAAAACCAACCACCACCCAAGAGCCAATAAGCTCCAGTACAAGACATACCACGCAAATTCTTTAGCAACGCAGGAACATAGACCTGAGTGTCAACATACAGGCTGTCCAAAGTCACACCTAACACATAGACCCATCGCAAAACTCATTACTGGACACTCCATTGCACTCCAGAGAGAAGAAATCCAATTCCACGCACCAGAACGCTGACACAAGCTTCCCTAACCAGGAAACCTTGACAAACCAATCGTCCAACCTCACCCACTGGGTAAAACCTCCACAATAAAAAGGAACCACAGACCACAAGAATACAGAAAGCCCACTCCAGACACAGCAATCTAAACATGATGAAAAGGCAGAGAAATACCCAACAGCTAAAGGAACATGAAAAAAGCCCACCAAGTCAAACAAAAGAGGAGGAAATAGGGAATCTACCTGAAAAAGAATTTAGAATAATGATAATAAAAATGATCCAAAGTCTTGAAAACAAAATGGAGTTGCAAGTAAATAGCCTGGAGACAAAGATTGAGAAGATGCAAGAAATGTTTAACAAGGACCTAGAAGAAATAAAAAAGAGTCAATTAAAAATTAATAATGAAATAAATGAGATAAAAAACACTCTGGAGGGAACCATGAGTAGAATAACAGAGGCTGAAGATAGGATAAGTGAGTTAGAAGATAAAATGGTGGAAATAAATGAAGCAGAGAGGAAAAAAGAAAAAAGAATCAAAGAAATGAGGACAACCTCAGGGACCTCTGGGACAATGTGAAATGCCCCAACATTCGAATCATAGGAGTCCCAGAAGAAGAAGACAAAAAGAAAGGCCATGAGAAGTTACTCGAGGAGATAATAGCTGAAAACTTCCCTAAAATGGGGAAGGAAATAGCCACCCAAGTCCAAGAAACCCAGAGAGTCCCAAACAGGATAAAGCCAAGGTGAAACACCCCAAGACACATATTAATCAAATTAACAAAGATCAAATACAAAGAACAAATTTTAAAAGCAGCAAGGGAGAAACAACAAATAACACACAAAGGGATTCCCATAAGGATAACAGCTGATCTATCAATAGAAACCCTTCAGGCCAGAAGGGAATGGCAGGACATACTTAAAGTAATGAAAGAGAATAACCTACAACCTAGATTACTCTACACAGCAAGGATCTCAATCAGATATGAAGGAGAACTCAAAACCTTTACAGACAAGCAAAAGCTGAGAAAATTCAGCACCACCAAAGCAGCTCTTCAACAAATGCTAAAGGATCTTCTCTAGACAGGAAAAACAGAAAGGTGGTGTAAACGTGAACCCCAAACAACAAAATAAATGGCAACGGGACCATACCTATCAATAATTACCTTAAATGTAAATGGGTTGAATGCCCCAACCAAAAGACAAAGGCTGGCTGAATGGATACAAAAGCAAGACCCCTATATATGCTGTCTACAAGAGACCCACCTCAAAACAAGGGACACATACAGACTAAAAGTGAAGGGCTAGAAAAAAATATTCCACGCAAACGGAGACCAAAAGAAAGCAGAAGTCGCAATACTCATATCAGAAAAAATAGACTTTCAAATTAAGTCTGTGAAAAGAGACAAAGATGGACACTACATAATGATCAAAGGATAAATCCAAGAAGAAGATATAACAATTATAAATAAATATGCACCCAACATAGGAGCACCGCAATATGTAAGGCAAATGCTAACGAGTATGAAAGAGGAAATTAATAGTAACACAATAATAGTAGGAGACTTTAATACCCCACTCGCAACTATGGATAGACCAACTAAACATAAAATGAACAAGGAAACACAAACTTTAAAGGATACAATGGACCAGCTAAACCTAATTGACATCTATAGGACGTTTCAGCCCCAAACAATCAACTTCACCTTTTTCTCAAGTGCACAGGGAACCTTCTCCAGAATAGATCACATCCTGGGCCATAAATCTAGTCTTGGTAAATTCAAAAAAATTGAAATCATTCCAGTCATCTTTTCTGACCACAGTGCAGTAAGATTAGATCTCAATTATAGGAAAAAAAAATATTAAAAATTCAAACATATGGAGGCTAAACAACACGCTTCTGAATAACCAACAAATCATAGAAGAAATCAAAAAAGAAATCAAAATATGCATAGAAATGAATGAAAATGAAAACACAACAACCCAACACCTATGGGACACTGTAAAAGCAGTGCTAATGGGGAAGATTCATGGCATTACAGGCCTACCTCAAGAAATAAGAAAAAAGTCAAATAAATAACCTAACTCTACACCTAAAGCAACTAGAAAAGGAAGAAATGAAGAACCCCAGGGTTAGTAGAAGGAAAGAAATCTTAAAAATTAGGGCAGAAATAAATGCAAAAGAAACTAAAGAGATCATAGCAAAAATCAACAAAGCTAAAAGCTGGTTTTTTGAAAAAATAAACAAAATTGACAAACCATTAGCAAGACTCATTAAGAAACAAAGGGAGAAGAACCAAATTAACAAAATTAGAAACGAAAATGGAGAGATCACAACAGACAACATTGAAATACAAAGGATCATAAGAGACCACTACCAGCAGCTCTATGCCAATAAAATGGACAACTTGGAAGAAATGGACAAGTTCTTAGAGAAGTATAGCTTTCCAAAACTGAATCAGGAAGAAATAGAAGATCTTAACAAAATGATCACAAGCAAGGAAATCGAAACTGTAATCAGAAATCTTCCAGCAAACAAAAGCCCAGGACCAGATGGCTTCACAGCTGAATTCTACCAAAAATTTAGAGAAGAGCTAACACGTATCTTACTCAAACTCTTCCAGAAAATTGCAGAAGAAGGTAAACTTCCAAACTCATTCTATGAGGCCACCATCACCCTAATTCCAAAACCAGACAAAGATGCCACAAAAAAAGAAAACCACAGGCCAATATCACTGATGAACATAGATGCAAAAATCCTTAACAAAATTCTAGCAAACAGAATCCAACAACATATTAAAAAAATACACCATGACCAAGTGGGCTTTATCCCAGGAATGCAAGGATTCTTTAATATCCACAAATCAATCAATGTAATACACCACATTAACAAATTGAAAGATTAAAACCATATGATTATCTCAATAGATGCAGAAAAAGCCTTTGACAAAATTCAACATCCATTTATGATTAAAACTCTCCAGAAAGCAAGAATAGAAGGAACATACCTCAACATAATAAAAACTATATATAACAAATCCACAGCAAGCATCACCCTCAATGGTGAAAAATTGAAAGCATTTCCCTGAAATCAGGAACAAGACAAGGGTGCCCACTCTCACCACTACTATTCAACATAGTTTTGGAAGTGTTGGCCACAGCAATCAGGGCAGAAAAAGAAGTAAAAGGAATCCAGATAGGAAAAGAAGTGAAACTCTCTCTGTTTGCAGATGACATGATCCTCTACATAGAAAACCCTAAAGACTCTACCAGAAAATTACTAGAGCTAATCAACGAATACAGTAAAGTTGCAGGATATAAAATTAACACACAGAAATCTCTTGCATTCCTATACACTAACAATGAGAAAACAGAAAGAGAAATTAAGGAAACGATACCATTCACCATTGCAACAAAAAGAATAAAATACTTAGGAGTATATCTACCTAAAGAAACAAAAGACTTATACATAGAAAACTATAAAACACTGATGAAAGAAGTCAAAGAGGACACAAACAGATGGAGAAATATACCGTGTTCATGGATTGGAAGAATCAATATTGTCAAAATGGCTATACTACCCAAAGCAATCTATAGATTCAATGTAATCCCTATCAAACTACCAATGGTATTTTTCACAGAACTAGAACAAATAATTTCACAATTTGTACGGAAATACAAAAAACCTCGAATAGCCAAAGTAACCTTGAGAAAGAAGAATGGAACTGGAGAAATCAACCTGCCTGACTTCAGACTATACTACAAAGCCACAGTCATCAAGACAGTATGGTACTGGCACAAAGACAGAAATATAGATCAATGGAACAGAATAGAAAGCCCAGAGATAAATCCACGAACCTATGGTCACCTTATCTTCGACAAAGGAGGCAAGGATATACAATGGAAAAAAGACAATCTCTTTAACAAGTGGTGCTGGGAAAACTGGTCAACCACCTGTAAAAGAATGAAACTAGAACACTTTCTAACACCATACACAAAAATAAACTCAAAATGGATTAAATATCTAAATGGAAGACCAGAAACTCTAAAACTCCTAGAGGAGAACATAGGCAAAACACTCTCCGACATGAATCAAAGCAGGATCCTCTATGACCCACATCCCAGAATTTTAGAAACAAAAGCAAAAATAAACAAATGGGACCTAATGAAACTTAAAAGCTTTTGCATAACAAAGGAAACTATAAGCAAGGTGAAAAGACAGCCCTCAGATTGGGAGAAAATAATAGCAAATGAAGCAACAGACAAAGGATTAATCTCAAAAATATACAAGCAACTCCTCCAGCTCAACTCCAGAAAAATAAATGACCCAATCAAAAAATGGGCCAAAGAACTAAACAGACATTTCTCCAAGGAAGACATACAGATGGCAAAAAAACACATGAAAAGATGCTCAACATCACTCATTATCAGAGAAATGCAAATCAAAACCACAATGAGGTACCATTACACGCCAGTCAGGATGGCTGCTATCCAAAAGTCTACAAGCAATAAATGCTGGAGAGGGTGTGGAGAAAAGGGAACCCTCTTACACTGTTGGTGGGAATGCAAATTAGTACAGCCACTATGGAAAACAGTGTGGAGATTTCTTAAAAAGCTGGAAATAGAACTGCCATATGACCCAGCAATACCACTTCTGGGCATACACACCGAGGAAACCAGATCTGAAAGAGACACGTGCACCCCAATGTTCATCGCAGCACTGTTTATAATAGCCAGGACATGGAAGCAACCTAGATGCCCATCAGCAGACGAATGGATGAGGAAGCTGTGGTACATACACACCATGGAATATTACTCATCCATTAAAAAGAATTCATTTGAATCAGTTCTAATGAGATGGATGAAACTGGAGCCCATTATACAGAGCGAAGTAAGCCAGAAAGATATAGACCATTACAGTATACTAACAGATATATATGGAATTTAGAAAGATGGTAACGATAACCCTATATGCAAAACAGAAAAAGAGACTCAGATGTATAGAACAGACTTGTGGACTCAGTGGGAGAAGGCGAGAAAATAAGATAAGGTGGGATGTTTCAAGAGAACAGCTTCGAAACATGTATATTATCTAGGGTGAAACAGATCACCAGCCCAGGTTCGATGCATGAGACAAGTGCTTGGGCCTGGTGCACTGGGAAGACCCAGAGGGATCAGGAGGAGAGGGAGGTGGGAGGGGGGACCGGGATGGGGAATACATGTAAATCCATGGCTAATTCATTTCAATGTATGACAAAAACCACTGCAATGTTGTAAAGTAATTAGCCTCCAACTAATAAAAATAAATGGGAAAAAAAAAAAAAAACTGTGACAGGCAAATACAGAGAAATTTTAGGTTGATTTGGTTGGTTAAATTTTGTGTAAATAAGAAAAGTGAATCCTCCAGTTTCCTGATCATCACTGGATGACTTAATCACTTATCTTCTTTTCTAGTTTTTACCTTCCCATGAAACTCCTTGGGTTTTTTGTTTATTTATTTAAACCTGTTACTTGGCATTAGGTTGTTACCGGTACACAGATCTGTAAGATAATTGGATCTGAGATTACTAGCATCTGAATTGGCAAAAATATGTTTAAATTAATTGAATTCAATTAGAAAACATAATTCTAGTCCACTAATTTCATTCTTTTTTTTCTTTTAAAACATGTACTGATAGCCCAAAGATAAGTAATGTTGCAAAAATTGTGAGAGTCCCAGTAACTATATTCCACTGAGAATCTGTGATTTGGCCACACATCTTGTTTTGAATTAGAGTAAAACATGGCACATTGGAATAAATTTTTAAGGTAAGAAGCTCCATGGAATAGAAAATTGATGGTGTTGTCTGAATTGAAAGTAGAATCAGAACACATGTCATCAATCCTATTTAGTCTACCAGGTTATTACATTAAATTTAATACTAAATTAGTGTTATAAAAATGTATAAAATTAAAGGTCCATCTTAAATCATTCAATATTTCCTTCTCTTCCTTTATACATTATTAAAAATTTCATTTAAAAAAACCTAAACAGTCACTGGTAGACATAAATAATCTTTGCAGATTTGCATATTGCCTTCCAATCTGTCCTCATGTACTCCTGCCTTGTAATTTCCTGTTTATAGCAGATCTTGTTACATATTCATGAGGATGTATTGCTATATTCTCAATGAGGAATACATCACAATAAATCAGTCTTAACTAAATGTTTTTTTTTTCACAGTTTCTTTGTTATCTTTAAATGATCTTGTTTGTTGAAACTTTTAAGAAAGAATTCCCTTTGGATTATATTCTCTAGCTTGAAAAATTCTAGTATTTAACCCTGTGATGTCACATAGTTTTATCTTAAAGGCCAATTCTTATAAATAGATAAAGAATCAGAACACTGTGTTGAGTAGGATTCTGAGTTTTCATAAGGTCTCAGCAGGTAATTGATTAGCAATGATGTTCATGGAGGCAGTAGGGTGCTTTTGAAGAAAAGAATATTTATTACTGATTTCAGAAATATTTTTTATATTGTTTACTATTTTTACCAAATACAAAAATAATTTAATTTCTTGCCTTTTAAAACAGATTTTTACTGTTTAAATTAGTCCTTTTTTAAGGGGATAACCAATTTTCAATTCTCTGTTTCTGAGTTGATTAGAGTACCTCTTCATGTACCTCAACATACATATACCTGATGCCATGTCTGAGGATGAATTTCTGTCTTAGCTCGTGAAAACTAGATTTCATAGATTTTTTAAAATTGGGTCACAGTCTTTTCTTATTATTATTTGCATGTTTTTTCCTCAGCTCATATTCTATATGATGGTATAAAGGTTTAGAATCAGCCTAGTTTAAATACTTTTTGGAAAACCACTTCGTTTTTTCTGAATTAATTGATGCAGAATTTATTTCTTCATTCTGATAGCTTATTGAATACAATAATTCTCTTTTTTCTTTTGTTCAGAAATTTATCAATAGGTATATTTTAATCAATCATACTTAGAACACAATGAGACTTCAATTTGCTCAGAAAATGTTGATTGTGCTTTTCTCTGATTGCTTATGTTCTGATTCTTCTGTTCTTTCCCTTAAGAGAACTACTTGTTTGCTGACTTTGTCCTGTTTTCCATCTTCTACATCAGTCATCTCCTTTTGCATTTAATTTTGTCCCATTCTTCTGAGTTGGCCCTTGAGTTTTTAATACACTTACTTGATATACATCTTTTTAGAATTGACACTTCCTGCTGCAACACAAATTTTAACTTGTCTACAGCATTATTTTTTATCAATTCTTCCTTATCTCATTCATTTGATGTTTTGCCTCAACTGTTCATTTATAACAACCTCCTTTAATAGCAGTCATGTCTCTTAAACTTTATTGCCTATGTCAAACAGTTCCTGGAAGTTTTCTTCTGATTCCTACTCAGAAGAATACTGAGTGTCAGAAGTGTCATTTATCTTATTTGACAATATTTTTCATAGGCCACATGAAACTTGGAAAAAATAATTTTTTTTTCTTGCTCTCTCCTCAAATATAAGATCAGAACTTTCAGGAAACAGAGAGAAGATTGACTTTGGTCTTTCATTCCATCCACAGGTGTGATGCAGAGTTTCTCTTCTCAGATAAACAAATTGGGCTGTTGTTGTTGTTTAGTTGCTAAGTCATGTCTGACTCTTTGTAACTTCATGAACTGTAGCATGCCAGGCTTCTGTCTTCACTGTCTCCTGGAGGATGGTAAAACTCATATCCATTGAGTTGATGATGCTATTCAACTACCTCATTCTGGGTTGGCCCCTTTTCCTCCTGCCCTCAATCTTTCCCAGCATCCGGGTCTTTTCCAATGAGTCAGCTCTTCACATCAGGTGGCCAAAGTATTGGAGCTTCAGCTTCAGCTTCAGCATCAGTCCTTCCAATAAATATTCAGGATTGATTTCCTTTTGGATTGACTGGTTGGATCTCCTTGCTGTCCAAAGGACACTGAAGCATCTTCAACAGCACCACAATTGAAACGGATCATTTCTTTGGTGCTCAGCCTTCTTTATAGTCCAACTCTTACATCTGTATGTGACTACTGGAAAAGCCATAGCTTTGACTATATGACCTTTGTAGGCAAAGTGATGTCTCTGCTTTTTAATGTGCTAAGTTTGTCATAACTTTTCTTCCAAGGAGCAAATATCTTTTATTCTCATGGCTGCAGTTACTGTCTGTGGGGATTTTGGAGCCTAAGAAAATAAAATCGGTCACTATATTCACTTTTTCCCTTCTATTTGCCATGGAGTGATAGGACCAGATTCCATGATCTTAGTTTTTTGAATGTAGAGTTTTAAGCCAGCTTTTTCATTCTCGTCTTTCACCCTTGTGGAGCGGCTCTTTAGTTTCTCTTCACTTTCTGCCATTAGGGTGGTACTATGTGCGTGTCTGATATTATCATTCTCCCAGAAATCTTGATTCCTGCTTGTGATTCATCCAGCCCAGCATTTTGCATGATGTGCTCTGAGGCAGACAAAGTAGTGTCCACTTAAATTCCAAGTTTCTGTCAGGTTTTCATTAAGTATACTCTGTTCTGCTCAGGTGCCTCTTTTTTTTTTTTCCCCCCAAGGGCTTGTTGTCTCTATGATGTTGAACTACTTTAGCATATCAAATAATACAATTTCTAGAAGAATTAGAGTGTTTCTTTATTCATAGATTCTTCACCCAACAAAATATCTGGAGAAATACTGATCCAAAAACACACCATGCTACTTCCATCACAGTTGTCAGGGATGTGCAGTCTCAGTTGTGTGTGTGTATTAAGAGGGAAGTGAGGAAGGGTAACCAAGGAAACATTCTACTCACCTGAAAATGTGGGAGCTAGCAACTGGAGCAGAATGGCTACCAGCCTAGTGAGCAGTGGGCATTTCTGGAACTAATGAGCAAAGATGCATCAGCCTCTTCCACTTTTTTTTTTTTTTTTTACAATAATCTTTATATCAAGAAGCAAGCTCAGAACATTTCATGAGCTAAAGGCTTGAAAGGATTTTCTCAGTCTAGATTTTCACTCAATAAATGAAGCATATTTATGTTCCACATGGGGGGCAATGAAAAAACTGCTTCAAGTTACATAATTAACTTCTATATAAACATGAATATTTCTGAACACCTTATTTTCTCCTCTCCCACATGAGAGCAGAGGAGGACCCCAGGACTTCATTTCAAAGTCACCTTTCCTTGCCCTTTCCTCCCCCAAGGAAATTGGGCTTTGTCTTTCATCAACACATGATTAACCTAACTACCATTCCAAACAAAATTGCCCAGTTACTTCCTGAGCATGTTTATAAAATATGCAAATCCAACTTGTCTTTTGCTTCATTATTGCATCTATTATTTAGTTTCATTATAAAACATTTGAGGTTAAGAAAGGATAATTAACGCAATTAAGTTCCCATGGTTTAAAAATTACCTAATTTTAGTAAATGTTTTAATGGAATTCTAGCACAAAGATGAAGATGAAATTCATTACCTTCATTATAGCAGCACCAAATAGAACAAAATAATCACTCTGAAACTCAAAATATGCTATAAATGAATATTTATTATTTAACAGAAAGCCACTAAGCTATACCTATAGATTACCGATATATGAATATTTTTCTTTTTCTGTGTTGCTAGATGAATAGTTTAAGGAAAGTGGGAGAAATGAGACTTAGCTATTTATTTTTAAAGGACTTATATCTGTTTTATCAGATTACAGCATGCCTAAAACATCACTGAATATGCATCTCAACAGCTTTCCTTTTGGTCTACTTTGAGATTAAAGTATTTAATCAACATTTTTTTGGAAAAATGTTAAATATTAGACCCTGTATTGATGATTTTATTCATTTCCTAATGCTCATGTCAGAGAGGAAGAAATATTCCTCTACCCTTCCATGTTTTTCTGTCTGGTCTAAAAGTTAAATTGACATGAGATAGAGTAACAAGAAAAAAATCAAACAAAATTTTAAAGCATGTATACATTGGAGAGACCCAGGGAAACTATGGGAGAGACCCAGGAAAACTAAATAAGTTGCCTAAATGGCCTAAGACCTTACCTTAAATACCATCTTTGGCTAAAGGCAAAAGAAAATATTGCAGATATTGGTTTGGGACTTCAGAGGGGAAGAAGGCAATTCAAATAAACATAGAAAAGTAAATAAATGTTTACTGGGCCACATAGAGACAACAGGACACAAAGTGGACTATGATCTCTAGGCCCTGCCAAGTTTCCTCTACAACTTTAGCAGATATTCTTTGCAGATACCTCTGGTGATAGGTCTATTCCAGAAACAGGTCTGGAATCTAAATTTTTTAGGAATCTAATGGAGAGGTAAAATGAAAGACTTTGTAACTCTTGTTTCTTAAAAATTATCAGCTTGAATTAATCCTCATGTGAAAGAGACACAATTTGGGGTGGAAAATTTTGCTCCCTTGTGCTCACAAGAACCAATGGTGAAACAGGTATGAAAACTAGTTGATCAGCATGCTCCAGGTAACCCGCCTGGTCAGAGAGTAAAAGTAGGCAGAGTGGAAGTACACCATGCTAGTGTTTGGGATATGAAAAGAGAGTAATCAACTAAACAGAAAATTAGCAAGCAAACACAAACTTTAAATAATATGATGGACCAGTTAGACCTAATTGATATCTATAGGACATTTCACCCCAAAACAATGAATTTCACCTTTTTCTCAAGTGCACATGGAACCTTCTCCAGGATAGATCACATCCTGGGCCATAAATCTAGCCTTGGTAAATTCAAAAAAATTGAAATCATCTCAAGCATCTTTTCTGATCACAATGTGGTAAGATTAGATGTCAACTACAGGAAAAAAACTATTAAAAATGCAAACATATGGAGGCTAAACAACACACTTCTGAATAACCAAGTCACAGAAGAAATCAAAAAAAGAAAGCAAAATATATGTAGAAACAAATGAAAATGAAAACACAACAAACCAAAACCTATGGGATTCAGTAAAAGCAGTGCTAAGGGGAAAGGTCATAGCAATACAAGCCTACCTCAAGAAACAGGAGAGAAATCAAATAAATAACCTAACTCTACACCTAAAGCAACTAGAAAAAGAAGAAATGAAGCACCCCAGGGTTAGTAGAAGGAAAGAAATCATAAAAATTAGGGCAGAAATAAATGCAAAAGAAACAAAGGAGACCATAGCCAAAATCAACAAAACTAAAAGCTGGTTCTTTGAGAAGATAAATAAAATAGACAAACCATTAGCCAGACTCATCAAGAAAAAAAGGGAGAAGAATCAAATCAACAAAATTAGAAATGAAAATGGAAAATCACAACAGACAACACAGAAATACACAGGATCATAAGAGACTACCGTCAGCAACTATATGGCAATAAAATGGACAACTTGGAAGAAATGGAAAAATTCTTAGAAAAGTATAACTTTCCAAAACTGAACCAGGAAGAAATAGAAAATCTTAACAGACCCATCACAAGCACAGAAATTGAAACTGTAATCAGAAATCTTCCAACAAACAAAAGCCCAGGACCAGATGGCTTCACAGCTGAATTCTACCAAAAATTTAGAGAAGAGCTAACACCTATCCTACTCAAACTCTTCCACAAAATTGCAGAGGAAGGTAAACTTCTCAACTCATTCTTTGAGGCCACAATCACCCTAATTCCAAAACCAAACAAAGCTGCCACAAAGAAAGAAAACTACAGACCAATACCACTGATGAACATAGATGCAAAAATCCTTAACAAAATTCTAGCAAACAGAATCCAACAACATATTAAAAAGATCATACATCATGACCAAGTGGGCTTTATCCCAGGGATGCAAGGATTCTTCAATATTTGCAAATCAATCAATGTGATACACCACATTAACAAATTGAAAGATAAAAACCATATGATTATCTCAATAGATGCAGAGAAAGTCTTTGACAAAATTCAACATCCATTTATGATAAAAAAAAAACCCTCCAGAAAGCAGGCATAGAAGGAACATACCTCAACATAATAAAAGCCATATATTATAAGCCCACAGCAAATATTATCCTCAATGGTGAAAAATTGAAAGCATTTCCCCTAAAGTCAGGAACAAGACAAGGGTGCCCACTCTCACCACTACTATTCAACATAGTTTTGGAAGTTTTAGCCACAGCAATCAGAGAAGAAAAAGAAATAAAAGGAATCACAAAAAGAATAAAATATTTAGGAATATATCTACCTAAAGCAACAAAAGACCTATATATAGAAAACTATAAAGCACCCATGAAAGAAATCAAAGAGGACACAAATAGATGGAGAAATATACCGTGTTCATGGATCAGAAGAATCAATATAGTGAAAATGAGTATACTACCAAAGCAATCTATAGATTCAATGCAATCCCTATCAAGCTACCAACAGTATTTTTCAGAGAACTAGAACAAATAATTTCATAATTTGTATGGAAATACTAAAAACCTTGAATAACCAAAGCAATCTTGAGGAAGAAGAATGGAGCTGGAAGACTCAACCTGCCTGACTTAAGGCTATACCACAAAGCAATAGTCATCAAGACAGTGTGGTACTGGCACAAAGACAGAAACATAAATCAATGGAACAAAATAAAAAGCCCAGAGATAAAACCATGCACCTATGGACACCTTATCTTTGACAAGGGAGGAAAGAATATACAGTGGAAGAAAGACAATCTCTTTAACAAGTTGTGCCGAGAGAACTGGTCAATCACTTGTAAAAGAATGAAACTAGAACACTTTCTAACACCATACACAAAAATAAACTCAGAATGGATTAAAGATCTAAATGTAAGACCAGAAACTATAAAACTCCTAGTGGAAAACATAGGCAAAACACTCTCTGACATAAATCATGGCAGGATCCTCTATGACCACCTCCCAGAGTAATGGAAATAAAAGCAAAAATAAACAAATGGGACCTAATTAAACTTAAAAGCTTTTGCACAATTGAAGGAAACTATAAGCAAGGTGAAAAGACAGCCCTCAGAATGGGAGAAAATAATAGCAAATGAAACAACTGACAAAGAATTAATCTCCAAAATATACAAGCAGCTCATGCAGCTCAATTCCAGAAAAATAAGCGACCCAATCAAAAAATGGGTCAAAGAAGTAAACAGACATTTCTCCAAAGAAGACATACAGATGGCTAACAAACACATTAAAAGATGCTTAACATCACTCATTATCAGAGAAATGCAAACCAAAACCACAATAAGGCACCATTTCACATGGGTCAGAATGGCTGCTATCAAAAAGTCTACAAACAATAAATGGTGGAGAGGGTGTGGAGGAAAAGGAATCCTCTTATATTGTTGGTGGGAAGGCAAACTAGTACAGCCACTATGGAGAACAGTGTGGAGATTCTTTTAAAAACTGCAAATTGAACTGCCATATGACCCAGCAATCCCACTGCTGGGCATACACACCAAGGAAACCAGAATTGAAAGAGACACGTGTACCCTGCAGCACTGTACAGTAGTCAGGACATGGAAGCAACCTAGATGTCCATCAGTAGATGAATGGATAAGAAAGCTGTGGTACATATACACAATGGAATATTACTCAGTTATTAAAAAGATTCATTTGAATCAGTTCTAATGAGGTGGGTGAAACTGGAGCCTATTATACAGAGCAAAGTAAGTTAGAAAAAAAACACCAATACAGTATATTAACGCATATATATGGAATTTAGAAAGATGGTAATGATGACCCTATATGTGAGACAGCAAAAGAGACACAGATGTAAAGAACAGACTTTTGGACTCTGTGGGAGAAGGTGAGGTGGGATGATTTGAGAGAATAGCATTGAAACATGTATATTACCATATGTGAAACAGATGACCAGTCCAGGTTCCATGCATGAAATAGAGTGCTCAGGGCTGCTGCACTGGGATGAATGACCCTGAGGGATGGGATGGGGAGTAAAGTGGGAGGGAGGGTCAGGATAGGGAACACATATACACCCATGGCTGATTCATGTGAATGTATGGCAAAAACCACCACAATATTGTAAAGTAATTAGCCTCTGATTAAAATAAAATAAAAAAATTAAAAAATAAATAGAGAAGTAAAATCCACTCAAAGTCTGTTTGAAGTATTCTGGTGTCACTTTATCCTTCTTTGGTGAGGAATATGCATTTGTATATATGTCAATATTCATAATTTAATGGATTTCATATATGTATATGTGTGTGTGTGTTTTTATTTTCCCCCCTTGAGGCATGAAAGTCCATTATTACTCTTAAATTGGCTATCATTTACAATTTGTACTTTGTAAGTCAGCTAGAATAGCTCTTTTTCTGTCTTTCCAAAAGCTACTGATATTTCAGATAATTGCTAATTTTCCCTTCAATGTTTAAACCAAGAGTAGCCAAATCTATGTTTCTAGAAATCATATATCTGTGTGAGAGTTGGATCATAAAGAGGCTGTGTGCTGAAGAATTGATTCTTTCGAACTGAAGTGCTGAAGAAGACTCTTGTGCATCCCTTGGACTGCAAGGATATGAAACCAATCTATACTAAAGAAAACCAAGCCTGAATATTCATTGGAAGGACTGATGCTGAAGCTGAAGCTCTAATACTTTGACCACCTGATGCAAAGAGCCAACTCATTGGAAAAGACCCTGATGCTGGCAAAGATTGAGGGCAGGAGGAGAAGGGGGAGACAGAGGATGAGATGGTTAGTTGCCATCACCAACTCAGTGGGCATGAGTTTGAATAAACTCTGGGAGATAGTGAGGGACAGGGAAGCCTGGAGTGCTGCAGTCCATGGGGTCACAAAGAGTCAGACACGACTTAGCAACTGAATAACAACAAGCCAAGGCTGGGTTGGGTGTGCTTATTGGGAGGTGAGAAAACAAGTTGTGCTTCTTTTTTTTTTGCCCTAAAATCCATTGGAGTATTTTTAACATTATTATTTTTTTCCTTTAGGTCAAAGGCCCAGAGCTATATTAATCATTCTTGGTTCAAATCACATACTTGGTGTTGGTCCACATACATCTATGGCGAGGGTGGGATGATTTGAGAGAAGAGCATTGAAACATGTATATTATCATATGTGAAACCGATCACCAGTCCAGGCTTGATGCATGAGGCAGGGTGCTCAGGGCTGGTGCACTGGGATGACCCTGAGGGATGGGATGGGGAGGGGGTGGGAGGGGGGTTCAGGATGGGGGACATATGTACACCCATGGCTGATTCATGTCAGTGTATGGCAAAACCCACTACAGTATTGTAAAGTAATTAGCCTCCAATTAAAATAAATAAACTTTTAAAAAATTTTAAAAAAATAAAAATCACGATGCCAAATATTCAAAAAAAAATAATAATAAGCAAATGTGAACACAAACCTAAAGCCAAAGCTAAGACCTTGGAAATAATGACCGGCATCTAACCACATGCTTCCCTCATAGTTCAGTTGGTAGATCCCAGTTCAATTCCTGGGTTGGGAAGATCTGCTGGAGAAGGGATAGGCTACCCACTCCAGTATTCTTGGACTTCCCTTGTGGCTCAGCTGGTAAAGAATCCGCCTGCAATGCAGGAGACCTGGGTTCGATCCCTAGGTTGGGAAGATCCCCTGGAGAAGGGAAAGGCTACCCACTCCAGTATTCTGGCCTGGAGAATTCATGGACTGTATAGTCCATGGGGTCGCAAAGAATCAGACACGACTGAGTGACTTTCCCTTCATCTAACCATATAACCTTGGTTCTGTTGTCTTTCTTAATCTAGGCTAAATATTATCCTTCCTTTTTATGTGTGAAATCTGTGTCTGTTGCTTCCATGTATACTATACATATTCATTTACACACATATATGCACACACTTATTGTTTAAACCTATAAAAAAGAATATCATACAATATGTAGTCTTTTGGAATTAATTTTTTAATATTAAGTTGCCAAGATTCATCTATATTTTATATGCCACTACAGTTTGTTATTTTTAACTTTTGTGAAATATACCACATCACAGTCATCAGCTCTCCCATGGAAGATCATGATTCACAATAGTTTCTTCCAGTGGTGAAAGGTGCTGCTAAACTATCCTTGAACGGAAATTCTGTTGGTGTATGTGCATGTGTTTCTCTTCAGCATATATTCATGAAATTGGAATGCCTGAATCACAAAAGTTTTGTGATTCATCTCTAGGATATAATGTCAGACTCATTTTCAGTGTGCTTGCAGCATTTCCCATTTACATTTTAAATTTTTATTGGTACCTTGGATATATACAAGCATTGATGCATCTTTTGATAAATATTGAACCAATGAATATTCATTGAACGACACCAAGTAGTTAGTGGGTGGGACTTCACCCTAGAGGCAAACTAATAGACCATCACCGCAAACCCTCTTCTCAAAAATTTCTTTCTGTCTCTCTTGTGTGCATACACACAAAGAAATAGCCCTGGTTTTGCTCTCTGAAGCTCCTAGAAAGTCTATAAACTGAGGAAGTGGGCTAGATTAGCACTTTTCAAACTGTCCTATGACAGCTTTGCTTTGCATGTCTATGAATGTGTGGGTGTTGGAGATACTCGGGTAGCTGAAGGTGGAGTAGGGGAAAGGAAGATGAGACAAGGCTGGAAATCTAGGAGATCTACCAATGCTGCTAACAAAGAATTTTCACTTTCATGCCCACATTTTTTGTATTCCATGTGATGAAGTTTTCCTGTTGATAAGCCAAATCAAAAGTTAGAAATTTGCTGGAACAGGTGATCTCTTAAGTCCTTTTCTGCCCTAATATCCTGTGATTATGCATTGTATCATTTAG
Organism: Odocoileus virginianus; assembly: GCF_023699985.2. Classification (NCBI taxonomy): domain Eukaryota; kingdom Metazoa; phylum Chordata; class Mammalia; order Artiodactyla; family Cervidae; genus Odocoileus; species Odocoileus virginianus. The sequence continues at coordinate 2,522,704 of NW_027224265.1, forward strand.
GGCAATTCATGCTAGCTAATACAACTGATAAAGCCTGAAATCTCAGTGGCTTAGTCAGCAGATTTATTTGTAACTCACACAGAGCCTGCTACGATTTGGCAGAGGCTCTCCTCCATCAGGTAACTCAGAGGCATGGCTGTCTCAGTCTTGTGATGCTGTGTTCTCACCTGTGGCCTCTTAGGTTGTAGCAGCATAAGGAAGAGGAGAAGGAAGTGAGCACATCCAGCTTTAACCGACTCAGCTTAGAAGTGACACTTGAGTTCACAGTCTATTGGCTAAACCAACGCACCACAAGGAGAGCTGGAACATGTCCGGGAACACATGGAACATTTGGTCCACAGTTGACTCTAGCTCATGTACCAAGTACAAGAAGCATAATTCAGATGCAAGATGGCAGGTTATCAGAATCAAGGTGACATACAGTTAAATAGTGGTGATTTCCTCAGAAATGTACCTTGTGATCCTCAAGTTAATCTTTTCAAAAGATTTCCAGTATAATCTTTTGTGTTCTGTAAAATATCCAGTGTTCCTGTTAGGATCCATAATTTTATTGCTTTTAGGGTTGAAAGAGAAAATATAAAAATTGGGTTGCTGGTCTTTATTGTATTATAATTTTAAAAAAATTCTGGGTTCTACCACATGGAGTAGGTACAGTAGTAGGTCAGGCTGAGCAATCTATTTCCTTCTATACAGATCAAAATGCATGCCCCCCCCACCTTTTTTTCTTATGTTGCTCTGAGATGAAGAACACAGAGTACAAATGGTCTTTCTGACTATCTTCATGTGACTTAATTTTATTTTTGAGCTTGTCAATATCACCTTTAACATCTCATTCTGCATCTCATCTCCCAGTGGTACAGCATGCTTGATATGATTCACCTTCTAAAACAATATATTTAACTTGGACATTGCTAATGATCAGGAGCAGTTCAGATATTGAGTCAGAAGCAATTAAATCATTTCAGGAAGGGACCACTGCTGAGTTAGTGTGTTCATTGGAAGTTGATTCTGGTGACTCAAAGCAACAATAAGAGCATGGTGGAAAGAAGCCCATGCCTGATGTGGGGGTGTAGCTGGCAGGAGGGTTGGGAAGATAGTTTACTCAGGGAAGCAAAGATAAAATTATAAACAGAGTGATATAGGAAATGACTGGCATTAGGGGACATGCTTAAGCTGCCTGATAAAAAAGCCACTGAAAACTATGAGAAGGAAAAGGGGAAAGTTAACTAGTATGAGGAAGAGGCCAGAGAGGAAGGGCTTATTGAAATATTCAGAGAAATATCTTTAGGAGCTTAAACAATTAGTTCTGCAATGAAAATGACCATTTTATTTCCTGACTGTTTTAAAATGTTTTAAAATCTAACTGGAACAAAGCAGGTTTGGGGACAAAGAACATTGGCTAGAACCTTGGATTTTTTTTTTATTGATTGAAGGAACACTCAACAAAGGAGCAAATAAAGCTTCTTGTTTAGGTTCAACAATTTGGACCCTTTGATTGTTCTACTGCTTCCAGAGGTTACTCAGATCTAAGTAGGAGAGGTGGGTCTTTGCAGTGTAAGCTAATAAAGCAACTACCCAGTGGTTTTCTGGTAGGACTTTGCTCTTCCCAGCCATGTATTTTACCAGTTTACTTGAGGAAGCTTTCTGAGATCATCATCATCAACTGTAAACACCAAACCAGCAATGGCCATAGTTCAAAAGATAATTAGAAATCTAAACTTTTTGGAGCCTTAGACTGAGATAATTTTATAGCTGAATTCTGCCTGAACATTTTTCAAATGTAATTCCTATAATTACTTAAATAATTCAAGTAAAAAATGGAAGCTTCCTAGTTCATTTTAAGAAAGCAGAAAAACTCTAAACCAGACCTTACAGAGATCTCTAAGAACTAAAGCTGATTTCATTTATGAAAAATGTGAATATTTATATAATATGTCAGTTTATCTAATCAGGTATATATTAAAAGAATAATAATCTGTGAGTAAGTAAAACTAACTTTTTGGTATGCAAGATAATTCAACACAAGTAAATTAAATACAAAATGCATTATATCAATAATTTTAAAATTACAATTATATTGTAATATACTACAATAAATATTATATATATATGTTATGTATATATTGTGTGTCAGTCACTCAGTCATGTCTGACTCTTTGCAACCCCAATCAACTGTAGCATGTCAGACTTCCCTGTCCTTCTATCTCCTGGAGTTTGCTCAAACTCGTGTCCATTGAGTTGATGATGCCATCCAACCATCTCATCCTATGTTGCCCCCTTCTCCTCCTGCCCTCAATCTTTCCCAGCATCTGGGTCATTTCTAAATTGTTGGCTCTTTGTATCAAGTGGCCCAAGTATTAGCGCTTCAGCTTCAGCATCAGTCCTTCTAATGAATATTCAGGTTTGGTTTCCTTTAGGAAACTGGTTTGATCTCCTTGCAGTGCAAGGGACTCTCAACAGTCTTTGCCAATGCCACAGTTCAAAAGCACCAATTCTTCCCCACTCAGCCTTCTTAATGGTCCAACTCTCACTTTCCTGCATGACTACTGGAAAAACCATAGCTTTGACTATATGGACTTTGTAGGCAAAGTGATGTTTCTGTTTTTTAATACTCTGTCTAGGTTTGTCATAGCTTTCTTCCAAAGAGCAAATGTCTTTTAATTTCATGGTTATAGTCACTGTCCATAGTGATTTTGGAGCCCAAGAAAATAAAATCTGTCACTGTTTCCACTTTTTCCCCATCTGTTTGCCATGAAGTAATGGGACTGGATGCCATGATCTTTGTTTTTAATGTTGAGTTTTAAGCCAGCTTTTTCACTCTCTTCTTTCACCCTCATCAAGAGGCTCTTTAGTTCCTCTTCACTTTCTGCCATTAGAGTGGTATCATCTGCATATCTGAAGTTGTTGATATTTCTCCCAGCAATCTTGATTCCAGCTTGTGATTCATCCAGCCTGGCATTTCACATGATGTGCTCTTTATGTAAGTTAAATAATCAGGGTGACAATATACAGCCTTGGCATACTCCTTCCCCAATTTTTGACCAGTTCATTGTTCCATAACTGGTTCTAACTGTTGCTTCTTGACCATACATACAGGTTTCTCAGGAGACAGGTAAGATGGTTTGATATTCTTATCTCTTGAAGAATTTTCCCCAGTTTGTTATGATCCAGAAGGTCAAAGGCTTTAGTGTAGTCAATGAAAGCAGAAATAGATGTTTTTCTGGAATTCCCTTGCTTTTTCTATGATCCAGTGAATTTTGACAATTTGACCTCTGGTTCTTCTGCCTTTTCTAAACCCAGCTTGCACATCTGAAAGTTCTCAGTTCACATATTGCTTAGCCTTGCTTGAAGGAATTTGAGCATAACCTTGCTATGATGTGAAATGAGCACAATTGTGGCTTTGCCCTTCTTTTGGAGTAGAATAAAAACTGACCTTTTCTAGTCAAATTTGCTGACATAATGAGTGAAGCATTTTAATAGCATCATCTTTTAGGATTTGAAATAGCTCAGCTAGAATTCCATTACCTCCACTAGCTTTGTTCATAGTGATGCTTCCTAAGGCCCACTTGACTTCACACTCCAGGATGTCTGGCTCTAGGTGAGTGACCACACCATTGTGGTTATCCAGGTCATTAAGACCTTTTTTGTATAATTCTTCTGTGTATTCTTAGCCACCTCTTCTTAATCTCTTCTGCTTCTGTTAGATCCTTTCCATTTCTGTCCTTTATTGTGTCCATCTTCACTTAAAATGCTCCCTTGGTGTTTCCCATTTTCTTGAAGAGATCTCAAGTCATTCACATTCTATTGTTTTCCTCTATTTCTTTGCATTGTTCACTTACAAAGACTTTCTTATCTCTCCTTGCTATTCTCTGGTATATCCTCCCTTTCTCCTTTGCCTTTCATTTCTTTTCTTTCCTCAGTTACACGTAAAACCTCTTCTGGCAGCCACTTTGCCTTCTTGCATTTCTTTGGGATGGTTTTGGTCACCACCTCCTGTACAATGTTACAAACCTTCATCCATAGTTCTTCAGACACTTTGCCTACCAGATCTAATCCCTTGAATCTATTTGTCACTTCCACTGTATAATCATAAGAGATTTGATTTAGGTCATACCTGAATGGCCTAGTAGTTTTCCCTACTTTCTTCAATTTGAGCCTGAATTTTGCAATAAAGGAGCTGATGATCTGAGCCACAGTCAGCTCCAGGTCTTGTTTTTTGCTGACTGTTTAGAGCCTTCTGAATCTTTGGCTGCAAATAATATTATCAGTCTGATTTCAGTACATGGTGATGTCCATGTGTAGAGTAGCCTCTTATATTGTTGAAAGAGGGTGTTTGATATGACCAGTGTGTTCTCTTGACAAAACTCTGCTAACCTCTGCCCTGCTTCATTTTGTACTCCAAGGCCAAACTTCCCTGTTTGGTATCTCTTGATTTCCTAACCCCCTATGATGAAAAGGACATTTTTAGTTGTTGTTAGTTATGCAAGGTCCTGTAAGTCTTCATAGGACTGTTCAACTTCAGCTTCTTTGGGATTAGTGGTTGAGGCATTGACTTGGATTACTGAAATATTGAATGGTTTGCCTTGGAAACGAACAGAGATTATTCTGTAATTTTTGAGATTTCACTCAAATACTGCATTTCTGACTCTTGTTGACTCTGAATGCTACTCTTTTTCTTCTAAGGGATTCTTGTCCACAGTCATAGGTACAATGGTTTTCTGAATTAAGTTCACCCATTCCTGTTGATTGCTAAAATACAGCCATTCATTCTTGCCATCTCCTGCTTCACCACATCCAATTTGCCTTGATTCATGAACCTAATATTCCAGGTTCCTATGCAATATTGTTCTTTACAGCATCAGACTTTATTTTCACCACCAGACACATCTGCAATGGAGCACTGTTTGTGCTTTGGCTGAGCCTCTTCATTCTCTCTGGAGCTGTTTCTCTGCTCTTCCCCATTAGCATACCGGCCACCTACTGGCCTGGGGTCTCATTTTCTGGTGTTATATCTTTTCCTCTTTTCATAATGCTCATGGGTTTCTCAAGGTAAGAATACTGGTGTGGTTTGCCATTCCCTTCTCCAGTACAAATTTCTTAGTACGTAGTATGTTTCATACTGAAAAAAAAACCCAAAACACCTAAATATAATTTTTTTTAAACTGTAGCTTGGACAAAGGTATTATAAATTCTTACAGTTTAGTGGAAAGGAAACAAAAACCTACAGTGACATATAGTGTCAACCACATACCGACAATTCAAAGTCTGCTTAGGTTATGTGTGTGTGTTAGTCACTCAGTTGTGTCCGACTCTTTGTGACCTCATGGACTATAGTATGCCAGGTTCCTCTGTCCGTGTAATTCTCCAAGCAAGTATGGTGGAGTGGGTTGCTTTGCCCTTCTCCAGGAAATTTTCCTGACCTAGGATCAGACCCCAGTCTCCTGCATTATAGGCAGACTCTTTACCCTCTGAACCATCAGGGACCAAAGGAAGTTTCACTTTGGGCCGGAGATGAGCAGGCTTCTATCCAGAGTCCTTTATTAGTATAAAAGCACTCTTAAATCCCTGTCTTCAACTACTGCATAGTGTAAGTACAGGATCCCAAAAGGAATTACTCATCAAAAATAGATACAAGATGAATATAGTTAATGTTGAATTTCAGTGACAGCTGGCAAACCTAACCTCAGTTGTTGGTCCACTGACATACAAGCGTATGTGAGGATGGTCATGAGTAAGGAGGTTATGCAAGTCAAGAATGAAAAGGCAGCCTCTAAAGATGTTTCATTCATATCTACCTAGCCCTGTTCCTGAATTCCAGAATTTCCTGAAGATCTGAATGGGAAGTTCAAGAGACTGCCCCATTTTTCTTTTGGAACAAGTAGTGAACAGAATCCAGATAGAACCATCAGTAGAAAAATTGGACCTGATAGCTGGAAAGATTACTTGTTTCTTTAAAAAAAACAAAGACACACACGAAGAGAGATAGAAAAGTAAGTGTGTGGATTTTTCCAGACACTGGCCCAGACATATTTCTTTGCTGAAGTTCGGGACAACAGCAACAGTTTCTTGGTTTTATATTTATGTCTTTGATTAACTGTGCTATCTACAGCTTTGCTCAATGAGTCTAGTAGCACAGGTTATGGGCCCTAAAGTCGTAAATTCAAATTCATTTCCTTGGTGAGACTGCTTATCACTTAAAATGGTGCTTTCATTTTGGAACTCCTAAAACTGCTCGATTGTTCTATAACTCAATGATAAGCATGCAGGTGAAACCCTTAAATAAAATAAAGCCAAAAAATGTTAATGGCTGTCAAATTACTCAGCATAAAATCCAAGAAATAATGGGTTTACAGTGCATTAGCTGTTTCAAAAGAATTGTCTTAAAGTGTTCAGCCAGTTGCAAACAAATTCATCAAATAAAGCAGGTACTAATAAAATATTTAAATCCTTGAAATAATAAAGGCTGATTAAGGTGTCAAAGTTAATGAAAATATTTATCCCAGTGGAAAATCTGGATCATTTTCTTCCTTAATCAAAAACTCTGAACCTGCATTCAGAAGGGGCACTTGGTATACAGGTGGGGAGGTGGAGAGGAATTTGGATGTTTGGTCAGACTTAAAGTGGCCTGAATGTTAGCAGGATTATTGATGGATGTGATATCTCTCTAGACTCATAATAAAACACCTTGTGTTTGTTTAGCATTTCACACTTCACCAGGTGCTTTCACATATATTATTTCACTTAATCTTCTCAAGGCTGTTGTTACTAACATGAAGTTCAGAGAGGAAAGATGAATTACCTAAGTTTACATGGAAACCATACCAAAAGTTGATTTTCTAATTTCTTTCACAGCATGCTTTCATCCACAGTGTAGCTGTCGTTTTGGTTAAGGCAGCTCTGATGAGCTGCTTGCCTGTTTGCTCTAGTGCAATTTATATGACTGTAAAATAACAATATAAGCAATTTTCTTGAGAAATTTCAATATTCTTTCTCAAGAAGATGAAAGGGAAAAACACACAGAGCTGTATGAGGTGATCCAGTTCAAGCCATTCGTTTAACAGATGGGGAAAGCAGGGTCCGTGATGGTTAAACAACTCTGCCAAGGCCACTGAGCGAGGTGGAGAAGAGTTGAAAAGCTGGGAGTGAGCCAGCGTGCCTTGCACACAAAGCCGAGAAGTGCTTTCTTGGGCTGCCCGCACCTTGTTCTTTCCCCCTTGCTCATGCCACCGCCACTAAAACTTACGGAGAAGTCACTCTGAAGGGCAAGTAGTTCCTGCAGCCTCACAGCCCTTGGGGATATTAAGATACACAAATAGATTGCCTAAAATAGACACTACTTCTTGCTGCATCAGGGTAGTCTTCAGGCTTCAGAGTAGCGCCATGATTTTGATTTCTGGTTTCCCTTGAATTGTCCCTGATTTGAATTCCTGCCTTCATAAGTGCAAATAGCTTCTCTATAAAGTTGTTTCAGTAAATTCTCAAATATTTTGAGGTAAAAAAGTGTGTCTAATATAAAGAGGCCAAGAAACACTGTCTTTTAAAAATGTGCACTCATAAAAAGCACCTACTAAATGTAATTTGGGGTGATTATATATCCTGCTTGATAGAAATTATTGTGATCGCTTCAGGCAGCAAGAGTGGTCTCAACTTTAATGTAGAGATAAATTGTGTTCATCAGATTTTTAGAAGAGAAACATAATGTCAGGGTCATTTTTCATGTCTATGAACTTCTACCTATTGTAATGATATATTTTGGCCTCTGAACTGAATTGTTTATAGAGGAGAATAAATCATTGAAAATCCAGAAAGGCTGTACAGTGATCAATAATTGTGCCAAGTTAAGTCAACATTATCATCCTATAAAACTAAAAACTCTAACACTTTGTGTCATATGACTGACTCATATTATTTTAAGGCTGATTAAACAGGAGAGCATTTGTGATTGTCGTGCACCCGAAGATATTTCCAAAGCCAGTTAGTTTTTAACTTTCAAATGAAGAACCCAATGTTAATCTTACTTCATTTGTACACCTCAATGAATAATACTTTTATCATCTAATATAATTTAATAGGAATTTCTAAAATATAGATTGATGAATTACTGGAATGCTTTAATTGATACAGAAGAAAATAATACTTTTGTTAGAATATACTTGCCCTAATCTGCCTCACATTCCAAGAATGAAAATCAAGCAAAACTTATGTTGCCTGGAAATGTTAAGATTACATCATTGTCTGAAGAGTAGGATCAGTGATACCAAAAAAAGCTGTGCCCTGCCCTGCCTGCCAGGGACCGTTCCCTCCACCTGCCTGACCCTCCCGTGCTTCACTTGAGTGGTGAATCTCTGTTACTGTCAGCCCATAAAAATTCCAGTTAGAATAAAAAACACCAGTTTGACTGAAAGATCCCAACAAAACACTATAAAGTTTAATTATTTAGATTTAAGCTGGCTCTTACTGCGTGCATAGTTGCTTGGAGTCTTTTTGGCCGCATGGACTGTAGCCCACCAGGCTCCTCTGTCCATGGGGTTCTCCAGGTAAGAATACTGGGGTGGGTTGCCATTTTCTTCTCCAGGGGATCTTCCTAACCTAGGGATCGAACCCACATCTCCTGTATCTCCTGCATTGCAGGCAGATTCTTTACCTGCCTAACCATTGGGGAAGCTTGGCTTTTATTGACAAATATTAAGAAGCTAGAAAAATGCTGAAAATAGGGCCCAAATGTCTTCTTGAGTAACTTCTGAACACTTTTTAATACAAGGACCATAATTGAAAGCAGATTTCAGATTTTCTTTCAAGTGATGGATTGAGTAATTAGATCAACAGCAGAAAGTCATTAACTCGTCTGATCTTTCTCAGTATACTGAACTTGCTAAGAGCGTGCTCACACAGGCCTTACCACATATGGGATCTAGCAGACTATCTTGAGTTCTTCGAGGAGTATAGAGGTAATTCTTCTCCACTGTCCTCAAGCAGGAATGTCTGGAGCAATGCTTCCAGGTGCAGTGCAGGTATAGAGAAAGGACAGTGACTTGATGGACATGGGACTAGGTATAGAACATCTCAGGTCATTTGTGATCTGTGCCCACTCCAGATTTTGTAAGGGACTGATCACTTAAGCTTGATCAAAACACAGTGTGTTGGTTTGGAAACAAAGGGCAAAAAGGAAAAGAGGGCCAGTGTAGTTTTTGTCATATAGAGATCCTCTATCTAAGGACAAAGAGCCGTAAATTAATACAGCAAACTATTCAAAAAGTATTCACTATGCCTAGAAGGGCAGAACCATGGTAATGACTATGCAAACAGAAAATGTACAAAATGATCTTAATGGTCAATGAGAAAAATTTGGATTGTCCTGTGAACTTTAAAAAAATTTTGTCAAAGCATTAAAAAATATCTTACTGTTGGATATAAAGACAGAGAAAAAATATAAAAATAGCAAAACTAGTGTCTGTTTTAGTACACTATAATTTAAAATATTAGAAACATTGAGAATTAAAGTCTTTTACTTTCTTATAAAAAAACTTACTAGGAATAATTTGAACAGTGCTTTGTACCTTGTTCTCATCAAATACCATATCATATGGAGAAGAAATCTTTCCTATGCCTTGATGAATTGTCACACTCCTTTCTAATCATGGATTACCTTCCAATATTTTATTCTTTGCAAGTGTCATGAGATAGTTCCAAGACCTCCTTTAATGTGATTTTTTTTTTTTTTTTGCTCACAACAGTTCTTCTAAAACATCTCCATTTTTCAGCCATAAATTCATATTCACTAAGTTTGTCTGGCTGTATATCACAGTCTCTTGAATGTTGGCACCCCACCATTCTCATGATTAGCTATTTCTTCTATAACTCCATTTACTTTCTATTCCAAATTCACTTCCAGAAACCTTTTGTTTCTCCATTGCAATTTCATTTTTGTTGATTGTTTCCCTCCATTAAATACAATTTTTGTAATATTTCTTATGGGTTTATCACTGGGGGATAAATAGGCAGTACAACTATCTATATGCTTTGCTGTCTGTGTGTGAACTGAATGACAGACAGTAACCAATAAAGGATAAGCTTTGGAAAAAGAAATCTGTTTGTAGACTGAAAAGCTAGTATCAAAGTTTTTGTCTCATGTAATTTCTCCTGGTTTATATATGGTGGTAACTGAAATTTCAACACTGCCTTTTTATGGAGGCTGGCGTTATTTGACTAAATCATGGTAACTGAAATGCATGCATGTCTGAACCACACAAAGCAAAGACTGCTTGCATTCCACCATAATGTTCATAAAATATATTGGGATTGAGGATTACCTGTTGTAGCAAAGAATAACCCCTGAGTCAGGGAACACTTTGGGGCACACCAGCTTGAGTAGCTGACAGACCAGTCCATATCTGTGTTGCAGAAGAAACTGGGATGAGTCAATTGGAGATTGTTCCAGGGCAACCAAGGAAGAGAGAGAGAGGACATGAGGAAAGTTACAGACCTTAAGCATTGCCTGAGAGGGTAGTGTTTATAAGCACAGCTGAGATGATCCTTGGGAACATCCGTAATTAAGTGTGTAGAGGTCTCTTGTGAAGGGGGATCTAAAAGAAAGATCCTGAAATGGCAACTGGGGGCAGGGCGGGAGAAAACTAGTTTCCAGCATTGTGACCCAATTGTCTACATCTGTTGGTGTGGATTTCTTGTCTAAGAGCCAGAGAGAAAGTCTAGTCTTAAAAGAATACATTTGAGATATCTTGGAGTGTGTCTTTGGAGAGCCTCTAAGGGTCTTTTGACTCCTAAATGGGATGTTTTTCAACTGGAGAAATTTTTAGTTTCCTGTTGAGGTGTCAAGAGGCTGTCTCGGGCCATAAAGAAAGAGACAGTTCTAGAAAAAGTAGCAATAGTGTCATGAGAGACTGCTTCTCAGCTGCTTCTGGAGAGCCATGTTTCTATTACCTTCCCAGAGGGATACAGATTAAGCAGTAGTATGTGCCTTTGAACTTTGCCCAGTAGTTCATGTACTGATCATCTGTGATATTCACAAGTATTGCCAGTTTTATGTAAACTCTTACAGGCCCTATATGCTACAGTTACTGCAGTGTCTGTATCTGTGGACACTCCTATTATACCAGTTCTGCCTTATGAATTGGACCAAAAGGGTGAATGTTGTTATTTAGTCACTTCAGTCATGTCCAACTCTCTTCTGTGACCCCATGGACTGTAGCCCACCAGGCTCCTCTGTCCATGGGATTTTCCAGGCAAGAATACTGGAATGGGTTACCATTTCCTTCTCCAGGGGATCTTCCCAACCCAGGAATTGAACCTGCATCTCCCTGCATTGGCAGGCAGATTCTTAACCACTGGGCCACCTGAGAAGCTTACAGAGAGTGAATAGAGGTTCCTTACTATCTATAGGGTGAGGGAAGGAAGCTGGCAATTTTCTTTGTTCATGCTATATCCTTTACCACTTCACTTCCTAAAAGAGAGCTTTATAACTCTGGTGAATTTAAGTGGCTCCAAACTGCATTCCCTGAGCCTTCTGTAGCAGTGTATCCCTTTATAAATCTTTATGTGATATGGGTTTCTTCCCCTCAACCAAGAACAGACCCTGGCTAGTTTGGACTGCTGCTGTTAGGCTCCAGTGGGCCAACGGTAACATGCTGGGCTCCGTCACTTCCTTCTGAGGTCGCAGGGGCTGGGAAAGTCAGGGAGAGAGGAGAAGATGAAGCCATTTCCTGAAGTCATGATGGATGGGTTGAGCAGGTGACTTCTATGTAAGGTTCAAGATGTCAGGATTCAAAAGAGAGCAAGATGCTGGTGCCAGGAGCCAATGTGACTTCATTCAGTGCCTCTGTGCAAGCCATGGCCAGGAAGGTTTGGGTGGAGACTTTCACTGGGTCATTACCTAGTGACAGTAAGTCAGCTCAAGAGTGGAAAATACCAACACAAACACGCACTCAGGCAGGTTCTCTTTGGCAACTTGTTTTAATATTACCACCTCACCCTCCTCTCCATCTAATTCCCAGGTCAAGCTTTGGTTCTGAAGAGGAGGAAAAACTTACTTCTACCCTCTTATGTTCTATAATTAGGCCTAAGAATTAAACTGATATAAGACAAATTAACAGAAAAAAGAACATGCAATTTTATTTCATGTTTGTACTTGTACACAGAGGTCTTCAGAGGCAAATGAAGACCTGAAGAAACTGTACGGCCATGAATTTATATGCCTTTTTTATACAAAGAATGATAAATTGTGGGGATGGAACAAAGCAGAAGAACATGGGCTAGGGGCAGTAAACTGTGGGACAGTGATTAGGAAATATTCAACAGAAACCAACAGAAAAGTTTCCCTGGCCCAGTGGTAAAGAATCTGCTGCCAAGCAGGAGATGTGGGTTCAATCCCCAGGTCAGGAAGATCCCCTGGAGAAGGAAATAGCAACCCACTCTAGTATCCTTACCTGGAAAATCCCATGGACGGAGGAGCCAGACAGGTTAGTCCATGGAGTTGCAAAACAGTCAGCTACGACTTGGCAACTAAACAACAAAAGAAGAGAAAGCTTATTTTAGAAGGTTTGTAAAGGTCCATTTTGCCATTGACTTCCAGGCTCTGGTGGTAAGAATGTGCTTTTCTTCCTCAAACAAGGAGGGCACCTTTCTCGGGAAATTTGGTGACCTGCTTTGAGGTGGGAAGAGGGAAGTCAGAGAGTTCTTCCTGCATCTGCTCTTTCTCATATGCTTTCAGCTCAGAATAATCAGGTTGCCAAGGGGATATATTCTGAGGTAGCATGTTCTGAATTTCTTAAGTTCTAAATGCCACTGTGGGACAGTCACAGTTCATCTCTCCAGTGTGAACACAGCCGAGGTGCTGCCAAAGGGTCACTCCACCCCCTGTAAACGGATCAGGTCCAGAACCTCAAACAGTGATCTTTTTCTCAGTCAGATTTGATGCTAGAACAGCTGTAAGCTTGGACACATAGTGCTAATCTGCATACTATAGAAAGCATGACAAGTGTATTGAAGTTTAGGGGAGTCAAGAGACTGTGATCCATTGGGAAGATGTGCCCACCAAGATGTTTCAGTGATACCTACTTTATAGGTTGTTAAAATGGTAAAATGATGTCTTTTACGAATCTTTCTGAAAATATCTGTCTTCTAGCTCCACTGTAGACCTGCAAAATCAGAAGCTCATGACAAAGGCCCCACAGACTATATTTTTAACAGATATGGGTGAGACTTTGGTATATTTGTCTCAGCATGTGTTGCTTAGCCAGCACTTAGGGACTCCTTCTAGAATTTTGTTAGGCATTTGATATCCAACCAGGCATATAAATGGTAGCTACTGATGCCAATGTTGTTGTTATTATCATTATTCAGTTAAGTAAAGAAAAGTAATATTCTAACCCTAAGAATTATCAAAAATAATGGGCTCTTTGAAAGTACTGCTGTCACTGTCATGGAAACTGAGATATGAATGCTTCTATAGCTTGGTGGTTGAGAGCACAGTCTCTGGAGCCAAAGTGTATAGGTTTGAATGCTAATTTTTCTACTCACTTGTTCCTTAACCTTGGGCAAGTGACAGTGATAGTGTCCTCATCTGTAAGTCGGAGATAATAGGAACTACCTATATTCATAATATAGTTGGAAGAATGACCATCTATCAAATTTAAAATTTTAAAAAAGTGTATTTAAGCAATATTTTGCTATTGCTGAAATTAGAGTACTCTAACAAGGCTGTATATTGTCACCCTTGTCATTTAACTTATATGCAGAGTACATCATGAGAATGCCAGGCTGGATGAAGCACAAGCTGGAATCAAGATTGCCAGGAGAAATATCAATAACCTCAGATATGCAGATGACACCATCCTTATGGCAGAAAGTGAAGAAGAACTAAAGAGCCTCTTGATGAAAGTGAAAGAAGAGAGTGAAAAAGTTGGCTTAAAGCTCAACATTCAGAAAACTAAGATCATGGCATCCAGTCCCATCATTTCATGACAAATAGATGGGGAAGGAAGCAATGGAAACAGTGAGAGACTTTATTTTGCAGGGCTCCAAAACCACTGCAGATGGTGACTACAGCCATGGCATTAAAAGACACTTGCTCCTTAGAAGAAAAGCTATGACCAACCTACACAGCATATTAAAAAGCAGAGACGTTACTTGGCCAACAAAGTCAAAGCTTTGGTTTTTCCAGTACTCTTGTATGGATGTGAGAGTTGCACTATAAAGAAAGCTGAGCACTGAAGAATTGGTACTTTTGAACTGTGGTGTTGGAGAAGACTCTTGAGAGTCCCTTGGACTGCAAGGAGATCCAACCAGTCCATCCTAAAGGAAATCAGTCCTGAATATTCATTGGAAGGACTGATGCTGAAGCTGAAACTCCAATACTTTGGCCACCTGATGCAAAGAACTGACTCCTTGGAAAAGACCCTGATGCTGGGAAAGATTGAAGGCAGGAAGAGAAGGGGATGACAGAGGATGAGATGGTTGGATGGTACATGAGTTTGAGCAAGCTCTGGGAGTTGGTGATGAGCAGGGAAGCCTGGCATGCTACAGTTCATGGGGTCACAAAGAGTCAGACACAACTGAGCGACTGAACTGAACTGATGTAATCAATGGCATGTCATAATATACATGGCATTATTCTTTCTTAGTGACACAAAACAATGATTCTTCTTAAAATATATATATATTTTTTGTCTTTTGGTCAATAAGTTATGTCCAATTCTTTGTAACCCCATGGAATGTAGCACAGTGGGCTCCTCTCTCCTCCACTATATCCTAGAGTTTGCTCAAATTCATGTCCATTGAGTCAGTGATGCTATCTAACCATCTCATCCTCTGCTCCCCCCTTCTTCTTTTGCCTTCAGTCTTTCCCAGCATCAGGGTCTTTTCCAATCAGTTGGCTCTTCACATCAAGTGGCTGAAGTACTGGAGCTTTAGTTTCAGCATCAGTCCTTCCAATGAATATTAAAGGTTGTATTTCCTTTAGTATTTACAGATTTTATCTCTTTGCAGTCCAAAGGGCTCTCAAGAGTCTTCTCTAGCACAACAAATCAAAACCATCAGTTCTTTAGCACTCAGCCTTCTTTATGGTCCAACTCTCATCCGTACATGGTTACTGGAAAAAAAACATAGCTTTGACTATACAGACCTCTGTCAGCAAAGTGATGTCTCTGTTTTTCAATACACTGTCTAGGTTTGTCACAGAGTTCTTCCAAGGAGCAGGCATCTTTTTATTTCATGGCTGCAGTTAAAGTCTGCAGTGATTTTGGAGCCTAGGAAAATAAAATCCATCACTGCTTCTACTTTCTCCCCATCTATTTGCCATGAAGTGATGGGACTAGATGTCATGATCTTACTTTTTTTTTTTAAAGTTGAGTTCCAAGCCAACTTTTCACTCTCCTCTTTCAACCTCATCAAGAGGCTCTTTAGTTCCTCTATACTTTCTGCCATTAGTTCTTGCCTGGAGAACTCAATAGACAATTAACAGTAGCTTAGATGTAATCAAATACGGTAAATTTCTTAATCCATGAAAACTGCTAACAAGATTGTCTGGCACATAACCAGTACTCAAAAGGGTATCTATTAATGATTCAAGTAGGATTTTTCAGGGGGAATTGTTTTCAGTAGGTACCTGGATTTGGTAATATTTACTTCTTTCAAATTTAATTGGTAGCCCTGGTTTGCTTCTCTCAGCATAATTATTTTCAGAATTCAATATTAATTGTCTATGTTTTTCCACTTGAGACTCTTTCCTCTTTCCTTTTGCTTTCCATTTTGATTTAGAGCAAGACTCCAGGTGCTTCATCATTTGGATTACTGCTGTAGAACTTTTGCTATGCTTTCTTCATTATTTGGGTTGGGTTGCAGTTGTTTTACTCGAGGCTCTTAGTCTTAGACCTTATTGTATAATAACATTCTTTGTTTTGCCCAGGTTGTTACATGGATGAGAGAGATAAATGAATATTACAGGCTCAGAATAATTCAGATACACATGGTTTCAGCTTGTGAGTGGAGTTATCCTCATAATGAAATTAAAAAATTCACATACTCAGCAGAATGCTGACCAAGGATAGTTCCACCATGAAATGGTACTCCACAGTACTTCTTTTAATTTATCTCACTTAGAACTGGCAAGGCTAATACACAGGTTAGTTATTTTTGGAATATCACACTTAATATAAATGGCTACTTGACCAGCTTCTGAAAGAATACATAAGGTGGATGATGATAAAAGGTATGGCACTCATGGATCAAAGAGCTTCAGAGTCTACCCCAAAGGAAGCAGAGGGAATAGATTTTTCTAGGAACTTTTGTGAAAAGCTGTACTGCTTATGCAATCCACTAGGCTTTATTTCCAGGCAGCTAAAACAAAAAATAAGTGTACACAATTTTGTAGCCTCTTTTACCAAATGGAGAATAGTATAGACTTTATTTACAGAAAAAATAATCATCCTTGAAATTAAAGTAAAGCAAATATTTATCAGGTTGATTTCTGATCATGGAGAGATATACTGCACACTACCAAAAGAAAACATTTCCAATAATTTTGCTGGCCCCATGATAATGAATATATTATTAACAAATACACTTAAGTTGTTCCTATTAACCTAAAAGTTACAGAGGGTACTTTTAAAAGACTCACAATATGTTCTGCCCATTTAAATGAATAATTCAAACAGGAATGCATTTGGGATTAAAAAGAATGTCTTCAATAATTACACCATGAAGACAGATGAAAACCAGGACTGTCCTGTCAAAAGCTGAAGCACTTGGTCACCTCAGTAGAGGTTTTCTATATAATCCCTTTCAGATCTCAGTTGGGAGGAAATTTTTAAGAGTAAAAGACAATAGACACAAAGTTGTGTAAAATAAAACATGAGAAAAGTGGGTTGTTGTTTTGTTGTTGTACTATTTCAAATCCTGAAAGATGATGCTGGGAAAGTGCTGCATTCAACATGCCAACAAATTTGGAAAACTCAGCAGTGGCCACAGGACTGGAAAATGTCCATTTTCATTCCAATCCCAAAGAAAGGCAGTCCCAAAGAATGCTCAAACTAGCGCACAATTGCACTCATCTCACATGCTAGTAAAGTAATGCTTAAAATTCTCCAAGCCAGGCTTCAGCAATACATGAACTGTGAACTTCCAGATGTTCAAGCTGGTTTTAGAAAAGGCAGAGGCAACCAGAGATCAAATTGCCAACATCTGCTGGATCATTGAAAAAGCAAGAGAGTTCCAGAAAAACATCTATTTCTGCTTTATTGACTATGCCAAAGTCTTTGACTGTGTGGATCACAATAAACTGTGGAAAATTCTGAAAGAGATGGGAATACCAGACCACCTGACCTGCCTCTTGAGAAACCTGTATGTAGGTCAGGAAGTGAAAGTTAGAACTGGACATGGACCAACAGACTGGTTCCAAATAGGAAAAGGAGTATGTCAAGGCTTTATATTGTCACCTTGCTAACTTATATGCAGAGTACATCATGAGAAATGCAGGCTGGATGAAGCACAAGCTGGAATCAAGATTGCCAGGAGAAATATCAATAACCTCAGATATGCAGATGACACCACCCTTACGGCAGAAAGTGAAGAGGAACTAAAAAGCCTTTTGATGAAAGTGAAAGAGAAGAGTGAAAAAGTTGGCTTAAAGCTCAACATTCAGAAAACTAAGATCATGGCATCCGGTCCCATCACTTCATGGGAAATAGATGGGGAAACAGTGGCTGACTTTATTTTTTGGGCTCCAAAATCACTGCAGATGGTGATTGCAGCCATGAAATTAAAAGACACTTACTCCTTGGAAGGAAAGTTATGACCAACCTAGACAGCATATTAAAAAGCAGAGACATTACTTTATCAACAAAGGTTCATCTAGTCAAGACTATGGTTTTTCCAGTGGTCATGTATGGATGTGAGAGTTGGACTGTGAAGAAAGCTGAGCACCGAAGAACTGATGCTTTTGAACTGTGGTGTTAGAGAAGACTCTTGAGAGTCCCTTGGACTGCAAGGAGATCCAACCAGCCCATCCTAAAGGAGATCAGTCCTGGGTGTTCATTGGAAGGACTGATGCTGAAGCTGAAACTCCAATACTTTGGCCACCTGATGTGAAGAGCTGACTCATTTGAAAAGACCCTGATGCTGGGAAAGATTGAGGGCAGGAGGAGAAGGGGATGACAGAGGATGAGATGGTTGGATGGCATCACTGACTCGATGGACATGGGTTTGGGTGGACTCCGGGAGTTGGTGATGGACAGGGAGGCCTGGTGTGCTGCGGTTCATGGGGTCGCAAAGAGTCGGACACAACTGAGCAACTGAACTGAACTGAACTGAAAATAAAGCATGAAAAAAAACCCCACAACGTCTATGCTGAGTTGTGTCCAACCAATTGTGACCCCATATACTGTAGAAGGCCAGGCTCCTCTGTCCTCCACTATCTCCCGGAGTTTGCTCAAATTCATGTCCATTGAGTCAGTGATGCTATCTAACCATCTCATCTCTGTCCCTCTTCTCCTTTTGCCTTCAATCTTTCCCAGCATCAGGGTCTTTTCCAATGAGTCAGCTCTTCACATCAGGTGGCCAGAGTTTTGGAGCTTTAGCTTTAACAACAGTACATCCAATGAATATTAAAGGTTGATTTCCTCTAGGATTGACTGATTTGATCTCCTTGTTGCCCAAGGGAGTCTCAAGCATCTTCTTTAGCTCCACAGTTCAAAAGCTTCAGTTCTTCTGTGCTCTGCCTTCTTCATGGTCCAACTCTCATGTCCATGCATGACTACTGGAAAAATCATAGCTTTGACTATATGGACTTTTGTCAGCAAAGTGATGTCTCTGCTTTTTAATATGTTGTCTAGGTTTGTCATAACTTTTCTTCCAAGGAGCAAGTGTCTTTTAATTTCATGGCTGCAGTTACTATCTACAGTGACTTTGAAAGTAAAAGTGACAGTTGCTCAGTTGTATCCAACCCTTTGCAGCCCCATGGATTGTAACTCTCCAGGCTCCTCTGTCCATGGAATTCTCCAGGCAAGAATACTGGGGTGGGTAGCTGTTCCCTTCTTCAGGGGATCTTCCCAACCCAGGGATTGAACCCAGGCCTCCTGCATTGCAGGAAGATTCTTTACCATCTGAGCCACCAGGGAAGCCCAAGAATACTGGGGTGGGCAGCCTATCCCTTCTCCAGGGGAACTTCCTGACCCAGGAATCAAACCAGGGTCTCCTGCATTGCAGGCAAATTCTTTACCAGCTGAGCTATCAGGAAAGTCCATGATTTTTTAGCCCAAGAAAATAAAATCTGTCACTGTTTCTACTTTTACCCATCTATTTGCCATGAAGTGATGGGGAATGGGGGGGTACCATGATCTCACTTTTGTTAATGTTGAATTTCAAGCCAACTTTTTCACTCTCCTCTTTCACACTCATCAACAGAATTTTAGTTCCTCTTTGCTTTCTGACATTAGAGTGGTATCATCTCCATATGTGAGATTGTTGATATTTCTCCCAACAATTTTGATTCCAGCTTGTGATTCATTCAGCCTGGCATTTTGCATGATGTACTCTGCATAGAAGTTAAATAAGCAGGGTGACAATATACAGCCTTGTTGTACTCCTTTCCCAATTTTGAACCAGTCAGTTGTTTCATGTCCAATTCTAACTATTGCTTCTTGACCCACATACAGGGTTTCTTGGGAGACAGGTAAGGTGGTCTGGTATTCCCATCTCTTTAAGAATTTTCCACAGTTTGTTGTGATCCACATAGTCAAAGGCTTTAGTGTAGTCAATGAAGCAGAAGTAGATGTTTTCTGGAACTCCCTTGCTTTCTCCATGATCCAATGAATGTTGGCAATTTGATCTCTGGTTCCTCTGCCTTTTCTAAACCCAGCTTGTACATCTGAAAGTTCTTGATTCACATACTGCTGAAGCCTAGCTTGAAGGATTTTGAGCATAACCTTACTAGCATGTGAAATAAGCACAATTGTATGGTAGTTTGAGCATTTTTGGCATTTCCCTTCTTTGGGATTGGAATGAAAACTGACCTTTTCCGGTCCTGTAGCCACTGATGACTTTTCCAAATTTGCTGGCATGTTGAGTGCAGCACTTTAACAGCATCATCTTTTAGGATTTGAAATAGTTCAGCTGGAATTCTGTCACCTCCACCAGCTTTGTTTGTAGTAATGCTTTCTAAGGCTCACTTGACTTCATGCTGCAGGATTTTTTACTCTAGGTGAGTGGCCACACTATCATGGTTATCTGAGTCATTAAGACCTTTCTTGTAGACTTCTGTGTCTTCTTGCAACCTCTTCTTATTCTCTTCTCAGTTAGGTCCTTAACATTTCTATCCTTTTTCATGCCCATCCTTACATGAAATGTTCCCTTGGTATCTCTGATTTTCTTGAAGAGATCTCTAGTCTTTCCCATTCTATTGTTTTCTTCTATTTCTTTGCATTGTTCACTTAAGAAGGTTTTCTTATCTCTCCTTGCTATTCTCTGGAACTTGGCATTCAATTGGGTTTATCTTTCCCTTTCTCCCTTGCCTTTCACTTCTCTTCTTTCCTCAGCTGTTTGTAAAGCCTTCTCAGACAACCACTTTGCCTTCCTGCATTTCTTTTTCTTTGGGATGGTTTTGGTCACCACCTCCTGGAAATGTTACAGACTTTCATCCATAGTTCTTTACACACTCTACCAGATCCAATCCATTTAATGTATTTGTCACCTGCACTGTATAATCATAAGGGATTTGATTTAGGTCATACCTGAATGGCCTAGTGGTTTTCCCTACTTTCTTCAATTTGAGCCTGAATTTTGCAGTAAGGAGCTCATGATCTGAACCATAGTCAGCTCCAGGTCTTGTTTTTGCTGACTCTATAGAGCTTCTCTCTCTTCGGCTGCAAAGAACATATCAGATTCTGGTATTGACTATCTGGTGATGTCCATGTGTAGAATCATCTCTTGTGTTGTTGGCAAAGGGTGTTTACTGTGACCAGCATATTCTCTAGACAAAACTGTTAACCTTCTCCCTGCTTCATTTTATACTCCAGTGCCAAACTTGCCTGTTATTCCAGGTATCTTTTGACTTCCTACTTTTGCATTCCCATTCCCTATGATGAAAAGGACATCATTTTGGCATATTCTAGAAGAAAGTATAGAAAGCCAAATTAGTTGGGCATTTTGTGAGTCCTGTTGATAATTCCTAGTTTATGAAACCTATATATTTTTTTTTAAGTCTGAAGCTTTAAGTGCTATGGACCACATTTGTCATTTGTGGAGAACACAGACAGAGTATCCTTCAAATTCTTGGTAGATTCCTTAAAGGAGTTTTTCACCAACAATATTGTAATAGATTCAGATTTACAGCAATCATTTGAGCTATTAAAATAAGCATAAATTAGAGTTAGACTGAATGAATAACAAGCTAAACAAATAAGGACTTTTAAAACATTTTATAGCTTCCAAAAAAGTGAATGGGAGGCATTTTGTTTCTCAGCAAGAGGTGTGCAAAGCTGTTTCTCTGCAAAAATGTAGTGGATCGGACTTCAGAGAGAATTGCAGGTAAGATTGAAAATGCTGAATTTCATACCCCACTTGATGTGCCACAAGAGTGGCTTAGTATCTTGGCGACTTAGGATACATGAAGTTTTTTATGTGAGCTCTTCTGGTAACTTGTATAGACCTGCCTGGATTCCCTGGTTCCTTGTACTTTTCATCATGCTATATACACAAAATTAAAGATGTATGTTTCTAGTAACAAAGAGTAAGAAGTCTAGTAAGGAAGACTCTGATAAGAGTCTAGGAAAATTGGAAGCAACCTTTTAATGACAGTGTGAATCTATATCTTCGTTTTCATTTGTCTTGTAAAGAGGCTGGAAATACCAAGACTAGTGTGAGCATTTCAGGTGAACCTTTAGTCAAACGGATAGTATATTTATGTTATGAATAAGGCCCGCTATTGTTTTAACAAATGTCCCTCCCCAAAGGCAGCATGGTTCTCTGTCATCTTAACATGTTTGGATTTAGGATTGGGGAACTGACCAGAGCTGCTTCATCACAATTTCATCACGAACCCAGTCTTGCAGGGTTTCTAAGCCCACACACATAGGGTCTCTGGAGAATGAAGTGTCTCTTTTCTTGAGGAGAAAAGAGAGATCTTGCTTAGCATTGCGCTCATTTTCAAAGGTTCTCTGAAACCAGGGCTTTAGAAATGAAAACCTGCTGTGTCTGCTTTGATGTGTCCAGAACAAAATTAGAGACATTTCCAGTACTTGGATGGAAATGTCAGCTGATAATATGAAAAGGTAGAGTGCTTAGGGCACACCTCAGCAAGTCTGACAAAGATGGCATCCAGGAGGTGGCTGGTGACTGGACCCTGTAAATGATAAAAGGGGGTCTGTGGCCCCTGAAGTAATGCAGGCAGAAGTCTGAAACGAGCGAGCGGGATTTAGAGGCAGCTAGACCATGGTCTATTGTGGGTCACACTTAGAGCCAGGTGGGTGTGACTGAGTTGCTCCTACTGGCTGAGTCTAGGCTGGTGCTGATTGAAAGGTGCTAAATACTTCTCTGCAGTTGTCCAGAGACCATTCCTTGCCCACCCACAGGACTGAGTATATGATAATTCTTTGACCACACATACACACACAAAGCAGGTTAACTCTGGCTTTAAGGGTTTAAAGACATATCCTGGCACCAGATGGTGCTGAAAACGCTGATGTGGCTTGATCAGCAGGCCTCATTAGCACCAATATTTAAAAATAGAGTGATTTCAAACAAAAATATATAGACTTTTAAATTATATGAATAGTTGAAAGCTCCTGTAATACTAGTTCACGTTGCATCCTGGTAATGGTCAACTAGACTCCCTGTAGAAGTAGGACGAGTGATCTCTGGAGGCCTTGGTTCAACACTGAACTGTACCGCCAGGTGCCTTTGCAACTCGTCTGCTCTTCCCATTTCTATTGCCTGCTTAGCCTTCTGAAACATTTGTTTTTTAACATTGTAACCCTGATTGAGACTGATGGGAAGTCACCATGGCTTAATGGAAGTCTCACAGGCTTCAGAATCTTTCTGTGATATTTATTGGGCTTCCCTTGTGACTCAGCTGGTAAAGAATCTGCCTGCAATGCAGGAGACCTGAGTTTGATTCCTGGGTCAGGAAGATCCCCTGGAGAAGGGAATGGCAACCCACTGCCAGTATTCTTGTCTGGAGAATTCCATGGACAGAGGAGCCTGGTGGGCCACAGTTCTTGGGGTCACAAAGACTTGGACACAACTGAGTGACTAACACTTTCACACTTTCACTTCACACATGACATTTATTAGATGGATAATTTTAATCAAATCACTTCTCTGAAATAGAAACTTTGCAAATTTATGTATTTGAAAATGGAAATATCAATGCCTACCTTGCAAGGTTGTTTGGGGATTTAAGAAAAATATATAGTAAAAGACAATCTTAAGATAATTTAATAGATACAGTGTAATACCTGACAGAAAGCAAGAGTAAGTAAAAACCAATTGTTATTATTATTGTTTTTTTTCTACACTGCTATTTAATAAAATTAATTCCTCAGTACATCTTTAATAACATTCAATGGACTCTTTTTTTCATTTATTTTTATTAGTTGGAGGCTAATTACTTTACAATATTGTAGTGGGTTTTGTCATACATTGACATGAATTAGCCATGGATTTACCTGTATTCCCCATCCCGGTCCCCCCTCCCACCTCCCTCTCCACCCGATCCCTCTGGGTCTTCCCAGTGCACCAGGCCCGAGCACTTGTCTCATGCATCCAGCCTGGGCTGGTGATCTGTTTCACCCTAGATAATATACATGTTTCAATGCTGTTCTCTTGAAACATCCCACCCTCGCCTTCTCCCACAGAGTCCAAAAGTCTGTTCTATACATCTGTGTCTCTTTTTCTGTTTTGCATATAGGGTTATCATTACCATCTTTCTAAATTCCATATATATGTGTTAGTATACTGTAATGGTCTTTATCTTTCTGGCTTACTTCACTCTGTATAATGGACTCCAGTTTCATCCATCTCATTAGAACTGATTCAAATGAATTCTTTTTAATGGATGAGTAATATTCCATGGTGTGTATGTACCACAGCTTCCTCATCCATTCGTCTGCTGATGGGCATCTAGGTTGCTTCCATGTCCTGGCTATTATAAACAGTGCTGCGATGAACATTGGGGTGCATGTGTCTCTTTCAGATCTGGTTTCCTCGGTGTGTATGCCCAGGAGTGGAATTTCTGGGTTATATGGCAGTTCTATTTCCAGTTTTTTAAGAAATAACAGTGTTCTCCATAGTGGCTGTACTAGTTTGCATTCCCACCAACAGTGTAAGAGGGTTCCCTTTTCTCCACACCCTCTCCAGCATTTATTGCTTGTAGACTTTTGGATAGCAGCCATCCTGACTGGCGTGTAATGGTACCTTATTGTGGTTTTGATTTGCATTTCTCTGATAATGAGTGATGTTGAGCATCTTTTCACATGTTTTTTAGCCATTTGTATGTCTTCTTTGGAGAAATGTCTGTTTAGTTCTTTTGCCCATTTTTTGATTGGGTCATTTATTTTTCTGGAGTTGAGCTGCAGGAGTTTCTTGTATATTTTTGAGATTAATCCTTTGTCTGTTGCTTTGTTTGCTATTCTTTTCTCCCAATCTGAGGGCTGTCTTTTCACCTTGCTCATAGTTTCCTCAAAGGACTCTTATTAAAAATAAAATAGCTTTGCAGTGTATATGGTAATATGTGCCTTCTACCTGTTGCTGTTGTATTTTGCATCTTACAGAAACTACATAGTGCTTATTTTAGGTTTCATCCCCACAAAATATAGATACTTTGACTTTTTCTTTACTTGGAATTTATTTTCATACATTTAACATGAGAAATATAATAATATAATATATGTAACATATATTAAAATAATAGTGTAGGTTATTTGTGGTTTTATACACTTTTTTGCTGTCACATGCCTCTCTTTTATAAGCAAAGTCTTTACCCAGGGGCTTGTTAAAAACTGTATTCATCCCCCAAATCCCTGCTTCTCTTTGGTGGGTAGCACTTCATGAATAGTCTTTCTGTCCACCGCCAGTGGTCAATGTAAGATCCTTGCAATTTTTGCTCAACAGTATAGGTTCTCCTCCCCCCTTTTTTTTTCCTTTTCCTTAGCCAAACTCCAGTGACTGCCTTCCATTCCATCTAATGCTTGGGCAATACTAGATGGTTTTCCTAATGCCCTAAATGGGGAGTGTCTGGAGTTAATAATTAGAAGGGAGACAAGGCTGCCTTACAGAGTGTGTATACATTGAGAGGAGCAGGGCGCCTGGTGGAGTTCACAGTGAGACTGGAACTAGCTTCCCACCTGGGCAGAGCTGAAGCAGAGAACAGGAGGGCCACAGGGGCACTGAGATTTTATCTGGATTGCGCATGTGAAACTGCCAGAAATAAACACTGACAAGGCAGTTTTTTTCCAGCTGCGGGAAAGGTTTTTAGAAATGATACTTTAAGAAGGAAGAAATCTCTATTTTCACTCTAGTCTGTTTCATTACAGCTATTTCCTCTCTGTCCTGTTTGCACCATGGGCTTTTACAGGTTATGAATCTTTTATAATTATCTTTCAGAAAGAGTTTCATGATTTTATTAGATTGTTGGATGCTTATTACATCTTTATTGAGTCCTTATTATGCAATTAATCCATGCATCTTGGCACTCCACTTTAAGGACCTTTATTTCATAAACAAAGGCATAGATCTATACTCCATCAGCTTTGTCATTGAGGGAGGCTTCGCAGGAGAAACCTGACAGCACACAGAGTTTTTGCTTAATTATAAAGTTTACAGACCTTTTTATTCAAAGATTCACTGACTAAAAAATGTCTGAATCCTGTGTATGCACACATTTATTTTACTGATCTTGAAATTGTGGTGAGCAGATATCGCACCTCTGAAATAACAAAGTCTTCATTTCTTTAAAACTGATATTTAGCCAGATATATATAAAATACACCCTAGTAGAGGTCATCTAATTTCTACAGAAGAGGCTTTCTCAACATCTCTTTGAGAGAGCAGGGTGGTTGAGCTAAAGCAGCCCCCACTCTGTAGGAGGGGGCTCACAAAGAAGTTATCACAGTAAATGTTACAGGATAAAATAAGCAATCATAATAGCTTTAGGTTCTATGAGCTTATAGTATGTGTGTGTGTGTTTTCCTGTATTTTAATATAGTGCTGGATTAAGCCTTTTCTTTTTTGTATCTGTGCTTCAAAACATTTATTTTCTGGCCTTAATCTCCTAAAACTGTGTCTTAAAAAAAATGCCTATTTTCATGAAATATATTCATTTACTTGGAGGAAGAAAGTGATTGGCAGTGTTTTTAGTTAACTCTAGAAAATACCCAACATGTGATCTTGCTCAGATGGTAAAGAAACTGACTGCAATACAATTGACCCTGGTTCGATCCTTAGGTCAGGAAGATTCTCTGGAGAAGAGAATGGCAACCCACTCCAGTATCTTGCTTAGGACAAGATGCTTCCTAGGTCTTTCCATGGACAGAGGAGCCTGGCAGGCTACAATCCATGGAGTCACAAAGAGTCAGACACGACTAGTGACTAACACTACTACTCGAAAAGCCAAAGTTAATTTTGGTGGAATGTTCTGATTTTGCTACTCAGACACTATCTGTAGGCTTGACTTTACCAAAAATAAATATTCAGTAATCAACTATGAAGTTGGATTTACTCATTCTGGTAAATCAATAAGAATTCATCGATGTGTCCCTGATGTAAATGGTTTGTTTCCATAGTGTTGCTTGGCAAGTTAGCTCTAAAGTAGGAAAACCATTTGCTTTATATCTGCCTTGTCTTTTTTATTTGGTTGGGAGTGAAGGTGGTGGCAGAGTTGAAGGGGAGGAGATGGGAAGGGCTGGCTGGAGAGATGCCACACACAGTGTGGTATTTAAAGATCTCTGTCCTCTATAGACAGGTTCTAAAAAGGAGGCTGGAACCCAGATGAACAGGGGGACTGCTGAAGTTTCCCGACAGTGACTGGAAGGTCTGATACGTAGCTCTCTAGCATATATCATAGACCTGCACCATTCTAGGGCTTCCCTAGTGGCTGAGATGGTGAAGAATCTGCTTGCAGTCCTGGAGAACCCAGTTTGATCCCTGGGTTTGGAAGATCCCCTGGAGAAGGGATTGGCTACCCACTCCAGTATTCTTGCCTGGAGAATCCTATGGACAGAAGAACCTTGTAGGCTATGGTCCATGATGTCCCAAAGAGTTGGACATGACTGAGCAACTAACACTTCACACTTCCCTTATGCTATTTTCAAGATCACTTCCATGGCTATCTGCATTCATTAAAAACTAAAACTAAATGGCCCAAATTGAGAAATATCTTTAGCAAATTCCAAACCCTGCTTTTTTTCCCCCACTCTAATTAGGTCTCACATTAGCACACCCATTGTTTCCTTAGTTCAATTCCCCAGTTGAAAGAGGAGACTTTGATATTCAAATGACTTGTAAAATACAAAAGCACTTTAATTCACTAATCACCAATAGCAAGATCAAAGTAAATTCTGTTTTAAAATTTAAAAATCTAAATAGTTCCTTTTTCTCTCTAAAGAATACCTAGTCCTAGATTGAACCATGGCTGACCCTTGTGGGCTTACTGCTATTTAATGAATTCATTGGTTAATTCAAATATAGAAGCTCTGGGAGTAGATGGAAAGGAGAAAGTAAAGAAATTGGATGCCGCAGAGAGAGCTCTTGAGTGATGGGATGACTTTAATGAGAAGAATTCATTACAGTGAAAGTGAAGTCTTGCTCTTAGCTTCAATAAATCTGTGACAGAAGTACAGGATCGCCTCTGTCTTAATGAAGAGTTCACTAGGTGTTCACAGGGTCCTGTGGCTTCCAGAAAGGCTAATGTGATTGTGGCGCCTAAGAGGAGAGCTTTGTCTAGGCTCAGGGAGGGAGCAGTCTGCCTAACTCAGACACTCCTGAATCATGCCTGGGTTAGGAACCCTGACCGAGAAAGGCTGACCAGGGCTGGTAGGGGATCCCATTGTATCCATAAACAAGATCTGGATGTTTGTCTTGGCAATAAGCTGGTTCAGGTTTATCGAAGGCGTCCCCATCTCTTAATGTTGGCTCTACTTCCAGAAGGTCTTAGGGCTTCCCTGGTTGCTCAGATGGTAGAACATCTGCCTGCAATGCGAGACTCCTGGCTTCAATTCCCTGGGTCGGGAAGATCCGCTGGAGAAGGAAATGGCAACCCACTCCAGTACCCTTGCCTGGAAATTCCATGGATAGAGGAGCCTGGTAGGTTACAGTCCATGGGGTAGCTAAGAGTCGGATACGACTGAGAGACTTCACTTCACTTCAGTTCCAGAAGATCTCAGCATTTCTTCACTTCTCTCTGCTTTACTATTACTCTTTACTTTTGCAAAATGCAGCTCTTTACAATAGCCCAAATGCCTTTTTAAAATAATTACATTTTTTAAGTTGAGGTCTGGTCAGTTTACAATGTTGTGTTAGGTTCAAGGGTACAGTAAAGTGATTAAGTTTAGATAGATAGGTAGATCTTTTCCAGATTCTTTTCCATTATAGGTTGTTATAAGACTTGAGTAGGTCCTTGTTGTTCACCTGTTTGATATGTTCAGTTCAGTTCAGTTCAGTCACTCAGTCATGTCCAACTCTTTGTGACCCCATGAACCGCAGCATGCCAGGCCTCCCTGTCCATCACCAACTCCCGGAGTCCACCCAAACCCATGTCCATTGAGTCAGTGATGCCATCCAACCATCTCATCCTCTGTCATCCCCTTCTCCTCCTGCCCTCAATCTTTCCCAGCATCAGGGTCTTTTCAAATGAGTCAGCTCTTTGCATCAGGTGGCCAAAGTATTGGAGTTTCAGCTTCAGCATCAGTCCTTCCAGTGAACACCCAGGACTGATCTCCTTTAGGATGGACTGGTTGAATCTCCTTGCAGTCCAAGGGACTCTCAAGAGTCTTCTCCAACACCTGTAGTGCAAGGGCATCAATTCTTCAGTGCTCAGCTTTCTTTATAGTCCAACTCTCACATCCATACATGACCACTGGAAAAACCATAGCCTTGACCAGACAGACCTTTGTTGACAAAGTAATGTCTCTGCTTTTTAATATGCTGCCTAGGTTGGTCATAACTTTCCTTCCAAGGAGTAAGCATCTTTTAATTTCATGGCTGCAATCACCACCTGCAGTGATTTTGGAGCCCCCAAAAATAAAGTCAGCCACTGTTTCCACTGTTTCCCCATCTATTTGTCATGAAGTGATGGGACCAGATGCCATGATCTTAGTTTTCTGAATGTTGAGCTTTAAGCCAACTTTTTCACTCTCCTCTTTCACTTTCACTAAGAGGCTTTTTAGTTCTTCACTTTCTGCCATAAGGGTGGTGTCATCTTCATATCTGAGGTTATTGATATTTCTCCCGGCAATCTTGATTCCAGCTTGTGCTTCTTCCAGCCCAGTGTTTCTCATGATGTACTCTGTATATAAGTTAAATAAGCAGGGTGACAATATACAGCCTTGACGTACTCCTTTTCCTATTTGGAACCAGTCTGTTGTTCCATGTCCAGTTCTAACTGTTGCTTCCTGATCTGTATACAGGTTTCTCAAGAGGCAGGTCAGGTGGTCTGGTATCCCCATCTCTTTCAGAATTTGTGGAGTGTATATGTTAATCCCAAACTCCTAGTTTTTTAAAGTATCCCTTTAAACAGGTGGTGCAGGTCATGCCACTGTCCTGATTCCAGTCCTCCAGTTGTGTTCCATGGTGCTTAGGTTAGAATCCAAGCACCATCCCATGCCTCCAGCATGCTCTGTGACCCAGCTTCTGCCCATTCTTTTATACCCACCTCTGCCACTCTTTCTGTGGCTTATGATCTTCCAACCACATCACACCTCCATTCCCTGAACTCCCTGGAGCACATTCCTACCTTAGAGCCCTTGTCATAGCTGTCCCTTCTTTGTGGAGCCAGCTGGTCCCAATTTTCTCAAGATTGGATCCCTTGAAAAAAAAAAGTCAAATGTCAGTTTAAATGTCACTTCCTCAGAGAGCTACTCCTGAATCACCCAGTTTAAGCACCCCTGTTATCTTTATCAATTCCACATGTAAGATTTCTTTGCAACTGACCACACTTAATTTCCATGCTTATATTTTGTCACTCTCTGTCTCCTCTAGATTAGAATATAATATCATGAATAGAGATCCTATCTAGTCAGTTGACCCCTTGAACCCTGGCATTTAAAAAATATGTGAAAAAATTTAAAACACAAGGTGGTCCTAGGAATGGAACAAGTCTACTTAGTTCATAGTCAGTAAAGATTATGCAAAGGATAGATGACTGCTTGATGGAAATGATGTACAGGGTTTTCATTTAATTGGTCAATTATTATTTATTGATCATCTGGTATATATGAGTCACTATGAAAGGCACATGGCTGTACAAAGAGGAGAATATCAGTGACTGCCTGTCCCTGCCTTTCAGGTGTTTACACTCCAGAGAGGAGGAAGATACAGGATGAGACCTTATGGGTGCAAAACAGTGTCATGTTAGAGCCATACACAGGGGCCATGCCAACTACAATTAGACTGAAGGAGAGAGGGTAGAGAGAAACTCTAGAAAGAGAAAGAGGCATTTTCCTAATATATTAGGTGTTAAGAAAGTGTTCTAAGTAAGATGGCAATGTACAGAGGGCATGGTGTGTTCTGAAAGTGTTAAGAGCCTTGATATTTGTGTTCAGTCACTAAATCGTGTCAACTCTTTGCAACCCCGTGGACTGCAGCACACCAGGCTCCTCTGTCCTTCACTCTTTCCTGGAGTTTGTTCAAATTCATGTGCATTGAGTCAATGATGCTATCTAATCCTCTTCTACCCCCTTTTCCTTTTGCCTTCAGTCTTTCCCAACTTCAGGGTCTTTTCCATTGAGTCAGTCTTCACCTTGGGTGGCCAAAGTATTAAAGCTTCAGCATCAGTCCTTCCAATGAATATTCAGAGTTGATTTCTTTTAGGGTTGACTGGTTTGATCTCCTTGCTGTTCAGGGGACTCTCAAGAGTCTTCTCCAGCACCACAATTTGAAAGCATCAATTCTTCGGTGCTCAGCCTTCTTTATGGTCCAACTCTCATATCTGACTACTGGAAAAACCATAGCTTTGACTACATGGACTTCTGTTGGCAAAATGATGTCTTTGCTTTTTAATATGCTGACTAAGTCTGTCATAGCTTGCTTCCAAGGAGCAAGCATCTTTTAATTTCATGATGCAGTCACCATAAAGAGCCTACTGTGGCCTTTAATGAAGGATATGCAGAGGTGGAGGAAGTGAGAAACACACTGTGAGAGACAAGAGTGAGAGGCAAGTAGGAACCAGATCAGGAAAGGCCTTGTAAGCCTCCTGGAAAGAATTGGATTTTGTCTTGTGGGCAGGGCAGAGCTGTTGTACAATGATCAGCTTTTCATTCTGGAAAGGTGACTACAGCAGTAAGGGGATAGTTGCAGAAGGCTGTGATCAGCAGCAGTTTGGAGTTCTTTTAACAGTCAAATCAGAGATGGCAGAGGCTTAAATGGAAGCATTTGGAGGCCATGGGTGTACACAGCAAACATTTAGCAGGTTACTACCTGCTATCCAGGGCTTAGGTTGACCTCCAACTCTGTGATTCAGAAGTTGTTAAGTGTTTTTGAAAAAAATTAAATCCAGATATCATCCTTGTTTCTTTTTTTCCCCTCCAAGCCCTCATCCAATTCTTCAGCAAGTCTTTTCAGTTCTACTTCCGAAGTCACCCTAAATCTCTCCCTTTATGCTCTCTCTATGCCCACCACCTTCTTCCAGCATGCCTTCTGTCTAACCTCTAGTAGCTCCCCGTTGTCATCACCTTTCCATTCTAGTCCCCCAGTAATCTACTGTCTCCACAGCAGCTGGAGGGACCCTTCTGAAAACTGCATCAGACCATATCACTCCCCTACTAACAACCCCAACTCACAAACAGCGTTAAACCTTAAAGCCCGTCCCTGGTCTAACAGGCAGACTCATTGCTTCCCACTCTACCCTAATCTTGAAATTACGCTACAAGTCAGCCTCCTAAGCTTTTCCCATTTCCTTTGTCTGCATTCTTCTTCTTCCAGATCTTTCCATGGTTTTGCCTCCTCTTGTCAGTCATGTCAGCTCAAATCTTGCTACTCCTGAGTATCTATAATTCTGGTGTGTATAAATTTATATGTGAAGATACTGTCATTTCTTATTGTCATGTAAGAACTTTAAAAGCAAGAATCTTAAGTATCTTATCCAGTACTCAATACAGGGCCTGCAACACAGTAGAATGTGGATAAATATTTTCTGAGAATGAATGAATAAATGAAAGAAAAGAACTCTCTCTTGATGCCTTTAGCTTCCTTTTCCCTAAGAGGTAAATTGCTCGTAGGGGATCCCTTTCTCTTTTCTGTCTGGTTGGTGTCTCTCTCCTCTTAAAGCAGAGTGTTCCAGGAGACGCAGGTGGCTTTTGTTTACAAACGGAAAGCTGGCAGCCCTCCTACCTTCCTGTGTTTACACTGTTTGCATGGAGAAAAGCAAGCCCCAAATATGCTCCAAGCTTCACCAGGGGAGACTGGGGAGAAGAATGAGGGGGAAAAGAGGGAGACTGTTTTCCCTCAAGACCATGTCGCTTAAGTCTACAACCGTGGAAGCACCCTGCACTGTTGATTTCCCCAGCATGGTCTTGCTAACTGTGATTTATTTTTAAATAATTCAGTATAGATATGTGGTCAATGTAGTGTGTATAAATTAGCAGCACAATCCCAGTGTTTTGTTAACAACGGAAGTGCCCCACTCAAGGAGCCAACTCTCCAAAGAACTCTAGAAAAATGCTTCCAACATCATGATTTAAAATTATATATCTGATAATACATGAATTTGTTGTTGTTCAGTCATTCAGTCATGTCTGACTCTTTGTGACCCTATGAACTGCAGCACACCAGGCTTCCCTGTCCTTCACTATCTCCCAGAACTTGCTCAAACTCATGTCCATTGAGTCAGTGATACCATCCAACCATCTCATCCTCTGTCATCCCCTTCTCCTCCTGCCTTTAATCTTTCCCAGCATCAGGGTCTTTTCTAATGAGTTGGTTCTTCGCATCAGGTGGCCAAAGTATTGGAGCTTCAGCATCAGTCCTTCCAGTGAATATTCAGGATTGATTTCCTTTAGGATTGACTGGTTTGATCTCCTTGCAGTCCAAGGGACTCTCAAGAGTCTTCTCCACACCACAGTTCAAAAGCATCAATTCTTCAGTGCTCAGCCTTCTTTATGGTCCAACTCTCACATCCATACATGACTACTGAAAAACCATAGCTTTGACTATATGGACATTTGCTGGCAAAATAATGTCTCTGCTTTTTAATACACCATCTAGATTTGTCATAGCTTTTCTTTCAAGAAAAGCCATTTTTAAATTTCATGGCTACAGTCACCATGGATTCACAACGGTGATAATAGAAGTGCCTTTTTATTGGAAAATGAGTAGTTCAAAATTTCCAGTTGGCTAGGATGACCCAGATGTCCCTGCCCTTTCATGATGAGAGCAAAGACCTGAGACACCTGCCCCACATGAGTGTTGCCTCCGGCGACCCCAGCAGCTCAACATAGCATGCCTGGTGCAGACTTCAGTGCGTCCTAGTCCTGCCATCCACCAGCCCCCAGTGCCCTTCCTGGGCATGTGATTCAGGGAGAAGGGCTGATTTCACAATCAGAATATTGTGTACTGTCCTCAGAGTGACGCTTCCTCATATAAAGTGTTCAATAAAAATGAGAGCACCCAAAAGGCAGAGCGCAAACATCTCTGAACTTACAGGAGAAAAATGCATAAAATGTTTGGACCTAATTCCCAAGAAATGTTTGTACTCTCTGGAAATCATTTCTAATGCCTTTTACTGCGACTCATGACATTGTCAGGGAGCAGGCAGATAACTCCACTTGTCAGAAACTGTCTACATTTACTAAAGAATCCGTTCCTTGTGAATGGCGGATTGACTTAGGTTACTTAGTAGATGTGCCCCGGTCTCTCACATCACCCAGACGCCGGTGGCCCACAGGTCTGTCTGAGCAGGTAGGTGTCATTCAAGAGAGGGCCTGGGAGAACCAGGCACCGGGGCCTACTGCCTTGCGTGGTCCCTAGTGAAGTGCACATCTGCAAACCTAGCCTGGGAAAACTCGGGGAGCCCGGCTCAAAACCAGCACAGCACTGTGTCCTACGCTGTTATGCATTTTAAATCCTCATAGTGACATGGTTTTTATTACAAGAAATCTCAGTATGAGGCTTTAGCGATACACACACCAAACTTAAGGAGCTTCGTGCTCAGTCTGTAACTTCCTAGTGTCTGCAACTTGCTAGTGCTGATCTCTGCTTTCCAGTTTAACTTCGCTCCTATGCGCTTCCAGTTTCCCCAAACGTGACTTTTCTCATTGCACCATTGAAAAAAAAAAAAAAGTCTCTTTAGTAAAGCCACCTCCTATTAATGGCTCAGCTAGTCTTCTTCATAGTTGATCCTGAAAAAGTACAAACTTTTAATATCCCTAGAGTGTAGAAAGAGAGAATTAAAGACCAGCCACTTAGCAAATTCATGTTTCGGTTCATTAAAACAAATTGCAGTTAAAATACAAAAATGTCACATGATTTCTCAAATTTATATAAGCCTTACCAACAATTTTTAAGAATCAATTTAGCAGAGTGCATAAGAACATGGGTTGCTAAACCAGACTGGGAGTGAATCCTGACTCTGAAACTGATTAGCTGAAAGATCTTGGGAAATTTATTTTGCTGTGCTGTGGTTTCCTTACCTGTATAATTGCAAAAAAAAAAAAAAAAAAAAAACCTTTTTAATGGGGTTGGTTTAATTAAATTTGGTAAGGTCTGAGAAGTGCTTCAAATACTGGGCTAAATGTGTGTTTTTAAAAATCAACTTACTATCTGTATTATCAGGGCCATCCTTAATGATAACTTTGATAGACAGGAAGCTTATTGTAATGGGAAGGTTGAAAGAATCCTATCTGTAACATATCTATACCCCAGCTCTGTGACCTTGAAAAATGATTTTACCTTTCTAGGCTCAGTCCTCTTATTTATAAAGATAGGGATTGGCCCAGATAATTTTCAAGTTTCTCTATAATACTAAATTTTATGATTCTATGATAACATCCTCCATCCTGGAGTTTAAAGAAAATGCTTTGAAAGAGGGTCTCAGAAAGAAGTTGTAAAAGTAATAAAAGTATAAATGGAAAGGAGAGATTGTTTTTAAATTTCTTTTTACTTGGAGTCAGAAAAATTGGGTCCAGGCCCAGCCACTTAGTTGTCTTTCTAATCCACCTCATCTCTAGCTTTTTATTGTTCTTTTTAATCTTGTCTGGCACTTGATAAGCATATTGGTTCAGTTCAGTTCAGTTCAGTTGCTCAGTCGTGTACGACTCTTTGCGACCCCATGAATCGCAGCATGCCAGGCCTCCCTGTCCATCACCAGCTCCCGGAGTTTACTCAAACTCATGTCCATCGAGTCGGTGATGCCATCCACCCATCTCATCCTCTGTCGACCCCTTCTCCTCCTGCCCCAAATCCCTCCCAGCATCAGGGTGTTTTCCAATGAGTCAACTCTTCTCATGAGGTGGCCAAAGTACTGGAGTTTCAGCTTCAGCATCAGTCCTTCCAGTGAACACCCAGGACTGATCACCTTTAGGATGGACTGGTTGGATCTCCTTGCAGTCCAAGGGACTCTCAAGAGTCTTCTCCAACACCACAGTTCAAAAGCATCAATTTCTCAGTGCTCAGCTTTCTTCACAGTCCAACTCTCACATCCATATGTGACCACTGGAAAAACCATAGCCTTGACCAGATGGACCTTTGTTGGCAAAGTAATGTCTCTGCTTTTTAATATGCTATCTAGGTTGGTCATAACTTTCCTTCCAAGGAGTAAGCATCTTTTAATTTCATGGCTGCAATCACCATCTGCAGTGATTTTGGAGCCCCCAAAAATAAAGTCTGACACTGTTTCCACTGTTTCCCCATCTATTTGCCATGAAGTGATGGGACCAGACACCATGATCTTAGTTTTCTGAATGTTGAGCTTTAAGCCAACTTTTTCACTCTCCTCTTTCACTTTCATTAAGAGGCTTTTTAGTTCCTCTTCACTTCCTGCCATAAGGGTGGTGTCATCTGCATATCTGAGATTATTGATATTTCTCTCGGCAATCTTGATTCCAGCTTGTGCTTCATTCAGCCAACATTTCTCATGATGTACTATGCATATAAGTTAAATAAGCAGGGTGACAATATACAGCCTTGACGTGCTCCTTTTCCTATTTGGAACCACTCTGTTGTTCCATGTCCAGTTCTGACTGTTGCTTCCTGACATGCATATAGGTTTCTCAAGAGGCAGGTCAGGTGGTCTGGTATTCCCATCTCTTTCAGAATTTTCCACGGTTTATTGTGATCTACACAGTGAAAGGCTTTGGCATGGTCAATAAAGCAGAAATAGATGTTTTTCTGGAACTCTCTTGCTCAGATGATCATTATATCTACTACTGTGGGCAGGAATCCCTTAGAAGAAATGGAGTAGCCATCATGGTCAACAAAAGAGTCTGAAATGCAGTACTTGGATGCAATCTCAAAAATGACAGAATGATCTCTGTTCGTTTCCAAGGCAAACTATTCAATATCACAGTAATCCAAGCCTATGCCCAACCAATAACACTGAAAAAGCTGAAGTTGAACAGTTCTATGAAGACCTACAACACCTTTTAGAACTACCACCCAAAAAAAAGATGTCCTTTTCATTATAGGGGACTGGAATGCAAAAGTAGGAAGTCAAGAAACACCTGGAGTAATAGGCAAATTTGGCCTTGGAGTATGGAATGAAGCAGGGCAAAGGCTAATAGAGTCTTGCCAAGAGAATGCACTGGTCATAGCAAACACTGTCTTCCATAACACAAGAGAGGACTCTACACATGGACATCACCAGATGGTCAACACTG
Organism: Odocoileus virginianus; assembly: GCF_023699985.2. NCBI lineage: Eukaryota > Metazoa > Chordata > Mammalia > Artiodactyla > Cervidae > Odocoileus > Odocoileus virginianus. The sequence goes on from NW_027224265.1 coordinate 2,559,732, forward strand.
AAATCAGATTGATTGTATTCTTTGCAGCCAAAGATGGAGAAACTCTATACAGTCAGCAAAAACAAGACTGGGAGCTGACTGTGGCTCAGATCATGAACTCCTTATTGCCAAATTCAGACTGAAATTGAAGAAAGTAGGGAAAACCACTAGACCATTCGGATATGACCTAAATCAAATCCCTTATGACTATACAGTGGAAGTGAGAAATAGATTTAAGGGACTAGATCTGATAGACAGAGAGCCTGATGAACTATGGATGGAGGTTCGTGACATTGTACAGGAGACAGGGATCAAGACCATCCCCATGGAAAAGAAATGCAAAAAGGCAAAATGGTTGTCTAAGGAGGCCTTACAAATAGCTGTGAAAAGAAGAGAAGTGAAAAGCAAAGGAGAAAAGGAAAGATATTCCCATTTGAATGCAGAGTTCCAAAGAATAGCCAGGAGAGATAAGAAAGCCTTCCTCAGCGATCAGTGCAAAGAAATAGAGGAAAACAATAGAATGGGAAAGACTAGAGATCTCTTCAAGAAAATTAGAGATACCAAGGGAACATTTCATGCAAAGATGAGTTCAATAAAGGACAGAAATGATGTGGACCTAACAGAAGCAGAAGATATTAAGAAGAGGTGACAAGAATACACAGAAGAACTGTACAAAAAAGATCTTCATGACCCAGATAATCATGATGGTGTGATCACTCAGCTAGAGCCAGACATCCTTGCCATGTGAAGTCAGGTGGGCCTTAGAAAGCATCACTACGGACAAAGCTAGTGGAGGTGATGGAATTCCAATTGAGCTATTTCAAAGCCTGAAAGATGATGCTGTGAAAGTGCTGCACTCAGTATGCCAGCAAATTTGGAAAACTCAACAGTGGTCACAGGACTGGAAAACGTCAGTTTTCATTCCAATCCCAAAGAAAGGTAATCCCAAAGAATGCTCAAACTACTGCACAATTGCACTTATCTCACGCACTAGTAAAGTAATGCTCAAAATTCTCCAAGCTAGGCTTCAGCAATATGTGAACCATGAACTTCCAGATGTTCAAGCTGGTTTTAGAAAACGCAAAGGACCCAGAGATCAAATTTCCAACATCCGCTGGATCATCGAAAAAAAACATGTTGGTAGAAAGATGAAAAAAACAAACTTTGATTGAGGATCACCAGCTTGTAGGTAGGTTTGCTGTGTGTGGGGGATGGGATATGTGTAGGTAGGCATGTTGTCTCAAGAAAACAGAGAATCAATGTCCAGAGAAAGTATATGAAGCCAGGACAGTGGTCTTACTAAAAAGAGACCAACTCCTACACCCCATGGGATTAGGAATGAGAAAGCTGTTACTTATTTTCTTGCTGATTGAAAAATAAGTGGTGCAGTGATAAAGAATCCTCCTGGCAATGCAGGAGACACGGGTTTGGTCCCTGGATCAGGAAGATCCCCTGGAGTAGGACATGGCAACCCACTCCAGTATTCTTTGCCTGGAAAATTTCATGGACAGAGGAGCCTGGTTGGCTACTTTCCACTGGGTTGTGAAGAGTTGGACACAACCGGGCACACATGTATGCACACACAACATATGGCAGACAAAGTTATTTCTATACAAGAAAGAACTCTCATTCACGCTATGATGAATACATGGGTTGAGTTGCCCACTTCAACTGAGTTCTTGTCTTGAACCCTTTTCTGCTCAGTTCTCCCTCAGTGGCCAGTGCTGTCTAAAGCCAGGCTTCTCCTGTCCCAACAACACAACTCTAATTATTTCTCATTCTCGCATTCCAGTTAAAATATGGACAATAGATCCAAGCAGAGATTTTTCCAAAGAAGACATGGCCAATGGGTGCAAAAGAGATGTTCAACATCATTATTCATCAGGGAAATGCACATCAGAACCACAGGATGTTACCTCAGACCTGTTTGAGTGACTGGTCCCTCACAAAGACAAGAAATAGAGAATGTTGGAGAGGATGTGTACACAGGGAACACTTGTGTACTGCTGGTGGCAGTGTAAATTGGTGCAACCTCTATAGAAAGCAGTGCAGACATTCCTCAAAAATTTTAAAATACAACTACCATATGATCCAGCAATTCCACTTCTGGGTATTTATCCAAAGAAAATGAAAACACTAATTTATAGAGATATCAGCACCTGCATGTTCACTGTAGTGTTATTTACAATAGCCAACACATGGAAACAATCCAAGTGTCCACTGATGGATGAATGAATAAAGAAATTGTACGCATATATATGCAATGGAATATTATTCAGTTATAAATAATAATGAAATATTGCCATTTGTGACAACATGGCTGGACCTCGAAGGCATTATGCTAAGTGAAATAGACAAAGATAGACATTCTGTGATCTCTTATGAGTAGAATCTAAGCAACAACAAGAACAAAACAAGCTCATAGATGCAGAGAGCGTATTGATGGTTATAGGAGGTGGGGATGGGTGGGGGAAATGGGTGAACTATTTTTATTATCTTTAGCTTAAATACATTTAATTTAATTTTTACAATTTTTGCTTATAAAATATAGAATACTCCATTTTTGAAATCCTCCCTTTTCTGCAAATTGATTCTATTTGCTAAAATACTAAATGATCAAATAATAAAATGGTCAGTTTGATCAGCACCTTACAGACTGTGCTTTTACCCCCTTTGTCTCACAGAGGAGTTGGAAACTCAGCGGAGATTCTTCTCAGGAAAGGGCTTTTCCACACTACATGAGGTGCCTGACCTCCAGGCAGGGGGTTCAGCCACCTCCTCACATTCATTCTGAGCTGGACTCAAAGGCAAGCAGGACTCTCTGAGTGTCTACTTTCTCAAGGGTGTGCTGAGAATATTCCCCACCCCCAAGTGGTGTCATGCAGTTTAACAAGAAAACTGAGACCAGGTCTGAAGTTATAGACCAAAAAAAAAAAAAAAAAAAAAAAAAAATGCCCTTCCCATTAGGTCCCAGCTAAACAGGCCTTAATGACTGAGTCTACCTTTATAGTTGGAAGCAGTTCATCTTTCCCCCAAGAGTTTGAAGTTTCCCATCTTTTCATCATTTCTATGTCTCTATGTGTTTTCTTCTTACTTGAGACATACTTAATTTCTTATTCTGTGACTTTTTCTGAATATATAAATTGGAATACGTGCTTTTTATTTTTTTTTCATTTATTTTTATTAGTTGGAGGCTAATTACTTTACATATTGTAGTGGTTTTTGTCATACATTGACATGAATCAGCTATGGATTTACATGTATTCCCCATCCCGATCCCCCCTCCCACCTCCCTCTCCACCCGATTCCCCTGGGTCTTCCCAGTGCACCAGCCCTGAGCACTTGTCTCATGCATCCAACCTGGGCTGGTGATCTGTTTCACCCTAGATAATATACATGTTTTGATGCTGTTCCCTCAAAACATCCCACCCTCGCATTCTCCCACAGAATCCAAAGGTCTGTTCTGAATATCTGTGTCTCTTTTTCTGTTTTGCATATAGGGTTATCATTACCATCTTTCTAAATTCCATATATATGTGTTAGTATACTGCATTGGTCTTTATCTTTCTGGCTTACTTCACTCTGTATAATGGGGTCCAGTTTCATCCATCTCATTAGAACTGATTCAAATGAATTCTTTTTAATGGCTGAGTAATATTCCATGGTGGATATGTACCACAGCTTCCTTATCCATTGAATATGTGCTTTTTATTAGCATCTCTCATGATCCATAATCCCTATTCTTTCCTTTTCATAGCACTTAGTTTGTACACATATAAAACATGTGGTAAATGGTAGAAATCAACTTATTTCTTTATATAAAGCTAAATTTCATATAATATAAATTTAAATATGTGCTTTTGTCAGAAACAGAGGAGCCTGGTAGGCTACAGTCCATGGGGTCACTAAGAGTCAGAGAAGACTGAGCAACTTCACTTTCACTTTTCACTTTCACACATTGGAGAAGGAAATGGCAACCCACTGCAGCGTTCTTGCCTGGAGAATCCCAGGGACGGCAGAGCCTGGTAGGCTGCCGTCTATGGGGTTGCAGAGTCGGACATGACTTAAGCGACGCAGCAGCAGCAGCCCCATAAGCAAAGAGTAAAGAGCCCTGTAGGTCTGGAATTGAGAGCTAAGCTATGCATTGCTGGTAGCATTACCTGTACATGAGTCCTCCTGCACAAATAGCACCCCTTAATAGCAGCCTTCCACCCAGAGGACCCCATATGCCTCTCTGCTCGTTAGGTTGTATGACTTTGCCCTGTAGACCCAGGAATTAGCCTGCAGAGGAGGAAAGGGACAAGTACCCTAAGCGGTGTAAGAGTGTCAGATGGATTCCAGCTATTGCTTGGAAACCTAACTCAGCGCTTCAGTTCTTTAATGAGAATGTATCTCATTGTATTCACCATTTGATTTTTCACTGTACGGACAGAAGGAGAGACTAAGCAACTTTTAACTAGAGTTTGTAGAGAGCTTTCCAGGGACCAATCAATCTCTTAGCTATCTATCTTTTCCTTTAGCTTTCACATTATCCCTGTGAAGGAGGTTCTGTTTTTATAATGAGCAAATTGAGATTCAGAGTAAATAACTTCTCCGTGTTCCCAAACTAGTCAGTCATCAAGCTGTCTGTAAAATATATCAGAAAATAAACTTCTTATTCATTAAATTTTAAAATTGCCATACTGTGGAAGATTATAAGATTAATCAGTGTTACACAAATTGTATTAGGATTTTCCAGAGAAACAGAACCAATAGGATGTGCTTGTGTATGCAATACAAATACATGTATGTGTGTGTGTGAAGAGAGATTGATTTATTAAAAGGAATTGGCTTTCACCATTATGGAGGCTGAGAATTTCCAAGACATGCAGTTGACAATGGTAGAGTGCAAAGCAGACATGTCCTTCTAGTTTGTGTCTGAAAGCCAGAGAATCAGGAGCGCTGATTGTAGACATCCTGTTCCAAAAGCCAGCAGGCTTGAGACCCAAGAAGAGCCTTTGTTTCAGTGTAAATCTGAAAACCAGAGCCCCGGCTCTAAGCAATCAAGCAGGAGGAGTTTTGTCTTACTCAGTATTTTTATTCTATGCATGCTTTAAATAGACTGGATGATCTCACTCACATTAGGGAGAACAATCAACTTTACCCAGCCTACCAATTCAATGTTCATTTCATCCTCAGAATGCCCAGAATAATATACGACCAAATGTCTGGACACTTCATGGCCAGTCAAGCTGACGTGTAACATTAACCATCACACCCCTGGTATATGGTTCTTTGGCAGTCAGCATTGGTGTTCGTTGACTATCTACACTGAGCTCAGCTCCCTGCCAGGCACTGGAAAAGATTGAAGCAGAGAATATCAGACCATGTCTGCCCTGGAGGGACTGGACCAGACAGGGCTAATCTCAACATCAAATGTTCTTCAGGCCTCTAGAGCTGTGCTGTCATCAGAATTAGAGGGTGAGCCACAAGCATGAACCATGAGTATAATTTTAGGTTTTCTAGCAGCCATACATTTAAAACATAAGCTTTAAAAGTATGTTTTATTTTACCCAGGATTCTAAAATGTATTATAACGTACAATCACATAAAAATTGTTAATGAACTATTTACACTCTATTTTTTGAATTTAGCCTCTGAACAGTGTGTGCTTTGCCGCTACAGCACATCTCAGTTCCGACAAGCCAGAATCTAAGTGCTCTGTGGCCACGCATGACGAGGAGCTGCTGAATAGGCAGTGAATCCACAGAGTTCTCTAGGAATGCTCTGTCTTGTCTGTCTTAATCACATTGTGCTATGGTCTGAGATCCAAGTAACTGAGAGTTTGGAGAAAGAACCTGTTTGGAGGATTTGATGCAACACAAGTTGAATTTCTGAGGGCAAGCTGCCTAGGAAAATCAGACCTGGATCTTTAGCAGTTATTCTAAATCTACAGACTATCAGAAGTACACCGTTACAAGGTTATCTACTTATTCTGAACCAGTATAGGCTGGTTGTTGGGCAACCCTACTCCTAGATATTACTTTCTGTTCTGCATTATTCATGTCATTTCGCTCCTAAGTCACATTTACTGTCCCATGCCACCTGAGGAACTCCTTGGGTAAGAATATTCTACTATCGTAAGATTTTGCTGATTCTCATCAAATGTACATCTTATACATCCCACACACTTAAACTTCCCACCAGCATCCCCCTTTTAAATAAAAGTTTTGTCATCTCCCCTGAAGACATCTCATCCATCCCCACACCATACCCCTAAGGTAATATGAGAATTCCAGTTCTGGTCAACTCCTCTCCTCGTCCCATTTGGGTAACTGATATTTAGATGTTACATGAGTCCTCTTCCCTCTTTCTTTCTTAATGTGGCTTTCCCAGGCAGACCTTCATGTGAAGGCGTCTTTGAGTCTCTTTTCCAACCCACTTCTCCATTCTTCACAGTCTGTATCTACTCCAGCTCACAGAACTGCCCTTGCTGATGGCATTTTTATGTGTCAGTTTGAGGGCAGATGATGTCACTGATATATCGAGGGAAAAAATTCATCTCAACTCTCAAGGAACCAGCACCAATCCTGAATTTTGAGACAGAATAGACTTAGAACCCAGTGCTCATTGTTCTATAGTGGTGATTTTCCTAGAATATAATATTGGTTAATATAACAGAGAATAACTTTGGGTTTTTAATCCCTCCTTGTCCTCTTAGATAAAAATTATTTCATTTTCTCTGAGAAAACAGTTTTCCCCCAAGCAGTGATTAAACTGTTTTACCCTTGAGGAGGAAAAAAGAATTTCATATTCTGTTAATATTTATATTAAAGTCAGACTTTGTTATGTAAATTGTAGCTAATTCAGGCACTTGGGTCTAGATGCAGAGTTTTGAGTCAAGTTGCAGTTATTTTGTTCTTGATGTGGGAAACTAGTGTTTCTCTTTCTCTCTTCAGAAGCTTGTATGACCAGTGTTTCTTTGTGGGAGGATGTCAAGTCTTTTGCAGGGTCTCGCTCCCACACTGTGCTGAACACCTTAAATGCCATTTCCTATGATCTCAGCCTTAACACTTCCTACTCCATGTTTCCCAGATCGTCTCATGTGCTCCCACAGTGTGCATTCACAGTGATCAAACTCATGAACCTTGGCAAACCATCTAAACCAAATTAGAGGAAAATGCAGAAAACTGATGAATAGGAAACAGTGTCCAGTCCAATGAACCAATTCATTTATCATGTGTTTGCTTGCCTTTCTACCTGCACTGGGCTTCCCTTGTGGCTCAGCTGGTAAAGAATCTGCCTGCAATGCAGGAGACCTGGGTTTGACCCCTGGTTTGGGAAGATCCCCTGGAGAAGGGAAAGCCTACCCACTCCAGTATTCTGGCCTGGAGAATTCCATGGACTATATAGTCCTTGGGGTCGCAAAAAGTCAGACACGACTGAGCGACTTTCACTTTGACTACCTTCATTTCCCTGATTTCTGACATCAGCTTTTATTATTTACATACATCTTTATGGTTATAATCCTTTCTATGTAGAACTTCTAGAATTGGATCAAGTTCTCCATTCCTAAGATTATCCAACATCTTATACAAAAACAAGAAAAATGGACTGTCGAGCTGCAAAGCCAAGTGTGGTAGCATCTCTCATCTTCTACCTCTCCAGCCTTCTGTGTCTATGCTTTAGACTCGCATGGGTTGGCATGAAACCATCTTTGTGCAAAGACCAGCCTGACTCCTTTTACTTTTCTGCAGGAGAGGTCAGCGTTTGTGTAGGTGACACTTAAGCCGAAGGAACAGAGGCGGTGGGCCATGATCAGAGGCGCCACCTGGGGAGCTGGGGACTTGGCAGACCAGAAGCACTCTGTGGAGCCTAGCCTGAGTTCTGAGGTCCCAGGTCTCAGGGGCCGCTTCTCTACCAGACACAATCGGTTGATCTAGTCCCTGAGAAGCAGCTCCTGGTGGTGGTGCTGCCAAGCTAGACAACACTGGCTTATTATATTTTGAGTCTTAGAGCTCCTGGTGTGGAGTTCAGCTCAAGAATGTGAATGCTGCACAGAAGGGCATTTCCCACTGCCCGGGCAGCAGATGAAAGTAGGAAGGAGAGGCAAGTTCTCGCGTCTGTCTCTCGGACACCTGTGGGGCTCTCTGTGGATCCCCAGAGGCTGAAGGGACCCTGCAACTGACAAGGTCTGCCCTCAAGTCATAATTCCATCTGTAAAGCCTTGAAAACTTTACAGGCTTCTCCTACAAGTTCTTTTTATAAGATACACCAGCAGATACAGAACACTCTCTTCTCCTTTAGGTCTGTTCTTATCATTCAGGTTTCTCCAAGGAAGTGGGAAGTCGTATTCTATAGATTCCCAAACCGAATCTCAATTGCTCAGTTTTCTGTTCATCTATGTTAATTATTTTGTACTGTCTGTGACTATGTAACCTAAAGTTATGGCCTACACTTAACTACACTGGCTTTTCTAAAGGCATTTGGCATGATGTAAGTTTCAATTAATTTTTCCAGGCTCCTTTCCTAACCTCCAAACCAACTGTCAGCTTCGCACGTGGAATTTCCTAAGGGGAATACACACATACTGGTTTCTCTCAAGTCCTTTGCTCAGACTTTTTTCACTTCCTACTTGATTGACGAAGTCAGTTTTCTCCCATTGGTTCTTAACTTTTTTATGGGGGTCACAGAACCACTTTAGATCTGCTGAATACTGTAGACCCACTCCTCATATAACTGCATATGCAAACCAATTCATACTTGCAGGTTATTTTATGACTCTGTGATGTCTATGCATGAACCCCAGGGCTAGGATCCAGTGACTGTGAGAAAATCTCACCTCCTAGTGAAAATGAAAATCTGCCCATCGGATGGCAAAATATGAAGAGAGAATTTTCATAGTGGAAAATAATTTGATTGCTTCAGGTCTTATTTTAATAACAGTGAAAGTAATGATTCTTATTATTTAATCAGTCTGGGTTCAGAATTCAGAGGACTGTCCAAATATTAATTAACCAAAAAAAAATTATAGAATTGAGGGTTAGTCTTAGACTTTTCCATAATAGCACATGCAGAAGTTATTATTATTTTTTTGATTAATTTTGATTCACTTTCCCCCATGGGTAACTATAAGTTGTTCATAAGAAACATGTTAATCTATCAGGAATTAAATGGCTCTTCCTTGTTTTTAATATTTTGAGAGCTTTTTCTGTATTAAAAGTGTCTGATCTAGATAGTTTTACCTTGCAACTTATTTTTTAGTTCTGTTGAGACAGAAAACAATTTATAGTAATTGTTGGTTATGTGAAGGGTCATAATAAACAATCATATGAGTTCTTATTCAAATTGCAAGCTGCTTGTATTGTCTCATAACTTCAAACAAATCAGCCTGTGCAGAGCCATTTGCTCTGGCTATATAATATGTTGAAAATATGGATAATAACCCTTACATTTACATCAAATTTTGGCCTTTGAGACAAGAATATGATAACATAATATAAAATGGATTTATCTGGCATCTTATCATAATTCTCTGGTCTTATTGATACATTTGAAACCACTAATACAAAAACTGCTTATGTGTATGAAGCTGAAGCATAATGGGAGTCATTAAGTTATACTCACAAATGTTGTATATGTGTCGTGTTTTACTCCCATTATTTAAGGCTGACAATTTATGTTTGCTAGATCTGATAAGCCTATACTCAGAACACTTTGTAACAGGTTTATTATTAAATAAATTTCATAGACAGTGTAAAAACTTTAAAATGCAGAAAAACCCAAAGTAAGAAATTAAAAGTACCAATATTCCTATCCCCAGGGTCTCTATATAATGAGAGGGATTTCTCTCCTTAGGGAAGTTTAACCTCTATCATGATAGCAGGAATTTTTAATTTTCAGTCATCTATCATGTCTTATGCTTTCTCCTTTTCATTTCAATATGAGCATCCTTTCTAATTCCTGTTTTTTAAAAATGATGGACTACTTTCTGTAAGGTATATATGGTGTGTAAGACCATTTTTATTTAAAGTCAAATAGAGCATATTGGATAGGAGTTTGGACTTTGAGTCACCACTTTTTCCAGAATTGGCTATATCACTTTCATTCTGTGTGAAGTTGTATCTCCCTTTAGTTTCAACTTTATCTCCTGTAAAAAGGAGAAAATTGTCATACCACTGTCATAAGGAAGAACAGTTATCTAAGTGAGGAATGCATGAATAAATATATGTGAAGTTCTTAGTGCAGTATCTGGTATTTAATAAGTAACCATTATGCCAGCTGTTACTGGGAATGTTGGTGGTGCTTTTGAATAAAAACCTTTTTTTTTTTTTCTGATTGTAAGTTTTTTTAATGCTTATTCAAAAACAGTATTTACATGTGCTAATTAGGAAGAGAAAAATACCTTCTCTTAAATAGTAGTTTCCTCCCATTCTTTCAGTAAGTTCAGTTGCTCAGTTATGTCTGACTCTTTGTGACCCCATGGACTGCAGCACGCCAGGCTTCCTGTCCATCACCAACTCCTGGAGCTTGCTCAAACTCATGTCCATCAAGTCGGTGATGCCATCCAACCATCTCATTCTCTGTTGTCCCCTTCTTCTCCTGCCTTCAATCTTTCCCAGCATCAGGGTCTTTTCCAATGAGTCAGTTCTTCACATCAGATGGCCAAAATTATTGGAGCTTCAGCTTCAGTATCAGTCCTTCCAATGAATATTCAGGACTGATTTCCTTTAGGATGGACTGGTTGGATCTCCTTGCAGTCCAAGAGACTCTCAAGAGTCTTCTCCAACACCACAGTTAAAAAGCATCAATTCTTCAGTGCTCAGCTTTCTTTATAGTCCAGCTCTCACATCCATACATGACTACTGGAAAAACCATGTCAGCAAAGTCACATCTCTGCTTTTTACTATGCTATTTAGGTTGGTCATAACTTTTCTTCAAAGGAGCAAGCATCTTTTAATTTCATGGCTGCAGTCACCATCTGCAATGGAGCAGAGAAAATTGGAGCTCTGCTCTTGGAGCCCAAGAAATTAAGTCTCTCATTGTTTCCCCATCTGTTTGCCATAACGTGATGGGACTGGATGCCATGATCTTGGTTTACTCAGTGTTGAGTTTTAAACCATTTTTTTCACTCTCCTTTTCCACTTTCATCAAGAATCTCTTTAGTTCTTCACTTTCTGTCATAAGAGTGGTGTCATCTGCGTATCTGAGGTTATTGCTGTTTTTCCTGGCAGTCTGATTCCAGCTTGTGCTTCATCTAGCCTGGCATTTTGCATGATGTACTCTGCATATAAGTTAAATAAGCAGGGTGACAATACACAGCCTTGACATACCCCTTTCCCATTCTTTATCTACCATCAATAGTTTACTGTGTTAAACTTTTACTATAGCTATAATTATAAATATATGTAGACAGATGTGAAAGTGAAATTCACTCAGTTGTGTCTGATTATCTGTGACCCATGGACTATACTATCCATGGAATTCTCCAGGCCAGAATACTGGAGTGGATAGCCTTTCCCTTTTCCAGGGGATCTTCCTGACCCAGGGATCAAACCCAGGTCTCTCACATTGCAGGCAGATTTTTTACCAGCTGAGCTATCAGGGAATTTGTATAGATGCAAATCCACAAAATTTATACAGATTATTTTAAAGAAATTATACTAACTGTTCTGTTTTACAGAATCATGAATTTTTCACTTGATAAATGTCAGAAACCTTTCCATGTCAATGTGAGTAAATATTCTGTTCATAAAGGTTTTGTACATTTTTTCCTTTAATTTAAAAATTCATTTGTATCCTAAAGTTTTATTCCTGCTATGAAGGAAAGCTATTAAGTTTGGTGTTTTTGTCTTATAACAGGTTTCCTTACTGAATTTTCCTGTTTGTTTTCTTAGTTTTATTCAGTTTATTCTTTAGATTTTCTAGGTAGGTAGACATCATATCAAGAGCAAAAAATATAATTATGTTTTATTCTAATACTTTTCATCCCTTTTTCTTTACTGCATTGGCCAAAATTGCCATTATATGTTGAAGAACTATAAGTGCTATCATCCTTGTTTAACTCTTGACTTTGCTAGGAATGCTCTTTTCATTTAAATGAAAAATTTGTTTGCTGAAACCTTAGAACAGTCTTAGTTTCTATCTCTCATAATTTTCATTCAATCTGTTAACAAATTCAGTTGGAAATGCCCTCAAAATATATGCTCCAGTTACGTTCAAATATCTCCACTACTGCTTCCTAAGTCAAGTCACCATGATGTTTTGCCTGGCACTGCTGTAACTTGGTAAGAGTTCTATATGTATCCACATTTTCTTCTTTATAATCTGTTGTTCCTAAACACAATGACCTTTTTCAAATGAAAAGCTGGTCTTGTCAATGCCATGGTTAAGTTTCCAGGCATTGTAATCATATTTAGAATAAATTCCAAATTTCTGCAAAGTTTCTACATGATCTAATCTTGACAACCTCTCCAGGCTTATTTCTTAAAACTCTTATCTGTTCCCATTCTGTTCTCAGTCTTGCTAAATTGGTCTTCCTGCTGTTCCTCAAACATACCAACCAGACTTCTCTTGAACTTCCCTCTTTATGGAATATTCTATACCCTGATATTCCTGTACCTCATCCCTCACTTTGTATATATAGACCCATGCTCCTTCAGTTCAGTTCAGTCACTCAGTCATGTCTGACTCTTTGCGACCCAATGGACTGCAGCACACCAGGCCTCCCTGCCCATCACCAACTCCCAGAGTTTACTCAAATCACGTCCATCGCATCAGTGATGCCATCCAACCATCTCATTCTCTGTCAACACCTGCTCCTTCTGCCTTCAATCTTTCCCAGCATCAGGGTCTTTTCCAAGGAGTCAGTTCTTTGCATCAGGTGGCCAAAGTATTGGAGTTTCAGTTTCAACATCAGTCCTTCCAATGAATATTCAGGACTGATTTCCTTTAGGATGGACTGGTTGGATCTCCTTGCAGTCCAAGGGACTTTCAAGAGTCTTCTCCAACACCACAGTTCAAAAGCATCAATTCTTTGGTGCTCAGCTTTCTTTATAGTCCAACTCTCACATCCATACATGACTACTAGAAAAACCATAGCTTTGACTAGACAGACCTTTGTTGATTAAGTAATGTCTCTGCTTTTTAATATGCTGTCTAGGTTGGTCATTAACTTTTCTTCCAAGGAGCAAGAGTCTTTTAATTTCATGGCTGCAGTCATCATCTGCAGTGATTTTGGAGCCCCCCAAAATAAAGTCTCTCACTGTTTCCTTTGTTTCCCCATCTATTTGCCATGAAGTGATGGGACCAGATGCCATGATTTTAGTTTTCTGAATGTTGAGCTTTAAGCCAACTTTTTCACTCTCCTCTTTCACTTTCATCAAGAGGCTCTTTAGTTCTTCTTTGCTTTCTGCCATAAGAGTGGTGTCATCTGCGTATCTGAAATTATTGATATTTCTCCTGGCAATTTTGATTCCAGCTTGTGCCTCATCCAGCCCACATTTCATATGATGTACTCTGCATAGAAGTTAAATAAGCAGGGTGACAATACACAGCCTTGACATACTCCTTTTCCTATTTGGACCCAGTCTGCTATTCCATGTCCAGTTCTAACTGTTGCTTCTTGACCTGCATACAGATTTCTCAAGAGGCAGGTCAGGTGGTCTGGTATTCCCATCTCTTTTTTTTTTTTTCCATTTATTTTTATTAGTTGGAGGCTAATTACTTTACAATATTGTAGTGGTTTTTGCCATACATTGACATGAATCAGCCATGGATTTACATGTGTTCCCCATCCTGATCCCCCCTCCTGCCTCCCTCTCCATCCCATCCCTCTGGGTCATCCCAGTGCACCAGCCCTGAGCACTTGTCTCATACATCCAACCTGGGCTGGTGATCTGTTTCACCCTTGATAGTATACTTGTTTCAATGCTATTCGCTCAGAACATCCCACTCTCACCTTCTCCGACAGAGTCTAAAAGTCATCTCTTTAAGAATTTTCCACAGTTTGTTGTGATCCACACAATCCATGCTCCTTCGAGAAATATTTTCTGGCCAACTTACCTGCAGGTGCATCTCATTCACTATAGTCTTTGTCCTTTTGCTCAGATTTTGTCTTCCTAACAATTAAAAACACTTGACATTATATTATACAGTAACTTGTTTGTTTATTGTTGTTCTTTGTAAGGATATAAACTCTTTGGAAGTCTGTGTTTATTTTGTTTACTGCTTTATCTTCCATGGTTATAACAGTGCCTAGGGCATAGTAGGTACTCAATGCATGCTATTTTTAGGATGAATCAATTAATGGTTACAGTACTTTCCAAATGCAGTCATGGAAAGTTACATTTACCTTGGCATTTTAAAGACTCTTAGAAGTCTGGCGATTCTGTTTAACCTTGTTTAAGGTCTTCCTGTTTCACATAATTGTTTAAATGTGATAAACTTTTCTCCCAGTATATCACTAGTAAAATCTTATACAATATTGCTCTGTTGAACCTGGGTTTGGGAATCCGGCTTTATTGTTCTCACTCTTTCTCTGTTTTTTATGATATCCTTATCCGATTTTGAGGTAAGAGTCCTTCCAGCTTTAAAATTAAGTGGAAATTTTAAGCTCATCTGTATGATCTGAAACAGTTTTAAAGTTAAAATAAGGTCATTAATTATTTCCTTGAAATCTTGAGAGAAACTTAAAATATCTAGATCTAGTGTCAATGGTCAAGGTTATAATTTTGACAGTCTTCTGTGTTTTTCTAAGATCCATGAAGATTTTATAGCTTTTCATAAATTATTAAATTTAATTTTTTTCTGGAAATTCACTCAATATGGTTCATGTATGGTATAACATTTATATAATATTCTCATATTTTAAAGCCTTTGTGTATATGCTTCTATGGTACTTTATCATTCCTAATGTTTATGTGTCTGTGTTTTTCATTATTTGGTTACATTTTGGTCCCTTTGTAAATATGCCAGAGTTTATATGTTATATCAATCTCTGCTATTTGATTTCATTTATTAATACAGCCATTTGGTGGTAGGAAGACTTGGTTATAATACCTTTTTAACTCTTTTCATGTATTTTAATAAATTCCTCCATGAGGGAAATTTGTTTTTACTTTAGTTGAATTGTAGCCAAAAAAAAAAAAGAGTCTCTAGACGTCTACACTTCAGAATATATTGAGATTCCCACATAATAGAGCAAGCTCATTTTTTGGTAACTTTTCATTTTATAAGTGTTTCAGAGCATGTATAGAACACAGTTTTTTTAATATTTATAGTCAAGACAGATAACTGCATTATCAATGTTCTCTTTAATTTTTGATGATACTTCAAATTATTAAAACAATCATATCAATTTTCCTTTATTTCTACTAATTTTTGATTTACACATTCTTGTTTTGTATTAACTGAAGTATAAAACTTTATGGCCATTATATCAACTTTGTGAGATATTTTCTTCTATGGTCATGACTGAAGCTGGCCTGGACTTGTGTCCTTTTTCTACTACTTTTGTTGAGTTTTACTTTTTTCCAATTGCTTATTATAATACTTAAATTCAGCTTCTATCTCATTGATCATAGTAACTATAGCTACATCACTTTATATGTAATGTAAAGTATATTACATAATTCAAAAATACAGATTTTATTTCTGTTGTCTATGGTTTGTGTTGATTTTAACTATTGTTGCCTTTTTTCTGTGTTGTATAGTCTTTTATTGTTTGCTAAAAATTTTATTTGCAAATTTATTTTTGAGGAATAATTTGAGACTTATGTATCTTCTAACAGAGAAGAATTTGCTTTTTTAGTGACTGGTACTTAAGAGTGAAAGTGGTCTTAGATCAAGGCTTAGGGATTTTCTAAGCTACCTAGTTGACCTGTCAGAATGTCCTAACATTAAGAGTGTAGCCCCCAGGTTTCCCCATCACAAATAGAGTATATACTGAGTTGTTTCTCCCTTTAGTGAGTGAAAGTCGCTCAGTCGTGTCCGACTCTTTGCAACCCCATGGACTATACAGTCCATGGAATTCTCCAGGTCAGAATACTGGAGTGGGTAGCCTTTCCCTTCTCCAGGGGATCTTCCCAACCCGGGGACTGAACCTAGATCTCCCACATTGCAGGCAGATTCTTCATCAGCTGAGCCACAAGGGAAACCCAAGAATACTGGAGTGGATAGCCTATGCCTTCTCCTGTGGCTCTTTCTGACCCAGGAATTGATCGATGTCTCCTGCATTGCAGGTGGATTCCTTACCAAATGATCTTTGAGAGAAGTCAATAGCTTGTCTACCTTTGGTGGGCATTAACTTCAGATTCATTCTTCCAGCTCCTGAAATTTGCATAAAATATCTACTTGCCTTTCAGTGCTTACCCCCCAAATAGGCAAATTAGTATAAAAGCAACAGCCAGGGAAGAGGGAATGCTCTTCAGGATATTGAATCCTGGTGTATTCAGCACCTAAACCTTCCCCCTTCTCAATTTCAGGAACTCCCCCTCTCAGGTGCTTCACCTACATAGGCAGTATGCCTGAAAAAAAAAAAAAGTCCCTAAAGGATCTCTTTTTATTTTATCCTCTCAACAAGAAATTCCACAATTTCTTGTTGGGTGTTTGATGATATTGGGTTGGCCCAAAAGTCTGTTTGGGTTTCCTGTAAGATGTTACATAAAAAACCCACACAGAAATTAAGATCTTTTCTGGCTTTTTCACCAAATATTTTGGTGGTCTTCATGGAGTGATGCCAGTGGCCAAGTCTGTCATAAGTACAAGTGGAAACTGTGTATGTTTATGTCTATGAGTCTGTGTGACTGTAATAATTAGATTTCTTTTAAGAACTCATTTCTAGTACCAGTCTATTTCAGTTCAAGCTCTTTCTTCTGGTGTCAACTTGTTTTTCTCCTTTTAAATTGTGAGTTTCTGTCATGTTTAATGATTTTTTGTTGACTGCTCATGTTGAAAGCAGATGTAGACAGTTGAGTATTAGTGACTGATGAAGTTTCCATTTGCAGTCCTGTTGCCTTCATCACTCTGGTTTGAAATATGCCTGGGTATATTGGATGCAAATAGACTGTTAGGCATGCCCCATCATAAGAGAGTGTATTCACTACATGGATTTATAGATGAACTTCACCACCACACTTTGGGCAATTAATGCCAGCAAAAGGCAAAGAAATAGACATTTTCCATGTTCAGCACAAGCTAGGCATTATAAAAAGAAATAGTCTGGTATTCACTCTATATCACTTTCAGACTTACAGTTCCCACAGGCCTTTGAAGACAGTTAACAGCATGGGCACTGAAACCACATAGCCTGAGTTCTCACTTATTAGTTGTGTAATTTGGGTCAAGTAATATATTCCCTCTATGTTTCATGTTTCTAGTCTCAAAATAATAATAGTACCTATTTGAATTACTAAAGGAAGTACAATTAGAGTGATGCATTTAAGTAGTAAATGCTCAATAAATGTTGACTGTCATCATGTCCCATGTGAGCTTTTAACACATAGGTTTAAAATTTCTTTTCTTTTTTTTCCATTGCTAGATATCATGATTTATGTGAGATTGTTCTGAATATTTAATACAAAATTTTTCCATTCAACTCTTTTCTGATAGTTATTTAAAATCATTTTATCAATGTTTGATAAAAGAACAAAATATTGAACTTCCCCAGGCTATTAGAGTAACCTGAGCACCACAATTCTAGATCTTTCTAGATAACAGAAAATTTTCTGGTTTTAATTTATAACTTTATGTCTAATTATTATACTCTAAAATATTTTCTTCAAATTTCTTTATTGTTGGCTTTGGTTAATCAGGTTACATTTAGTCAGTTAGATAATTGGCACTTGGAAGTTTTGCTGTTCAAAAGAAGTGATCTCTTTTTGGCATCTAAAACAAAGGATGTAATTTGTAGTAAGCAGGGATATCCTTGTCTCTTGGTGGTGAAGTCTGCTAAACTTTAAATGACTTATTAAGTTAGGAGCAAACTGATGTGTTAAAAACTCTAGTTGAAAAGGTTGGCAACATCTATAATCAGGTGAGTAATTTACCAGAGATAGAAATTGTAGTACATAATCCGATAGAAATGCTAGAAATTACATGCAGACATAATTAAGGTTAAATGAGATCCTAATGGTAGGGAGTCTGACCCAATAGGATGAGTATCTTTATAAGACACCAGAAAGTGGTGTCTTATCTCCATGCACATGCAAAGTGAAGGCCCAGGGGAGGACATGGTGAGGAAGCAGCTGTCTACAGGCTCGGCAGAGAGCCCTCACGGGGACCTGAGGTGGCTAACATCTTCATCCAGGACTTCTAGCCCCTAGAATTGTGAGAAAATAAATTCCTGTTGTTTTTAAGACATCCAAGATTTGTTGTTGTTGTGGCAGCCTGAGCAGACTCACGTAGTTGGGTAGAATTTATAGAGAATTCCAATTAGAAAAAATCTGAACAAACACATGGAAGGAAGAATAAGCTTGGTCTGTCAGGGTATGTGCAAGTGGATTAGTAGTGCTGGAACATTAAAACAAGACTGATGAATGAGGAAGAATGGCAATAATGAGAAAATAATGATAAATGAATTGAGTCATTTCATGGAAGCCCTTACATTTCACACTGAGGAGCTTGGATTTTGTCCTAAAAAAGCAGATGAGAATTAAGTAGTAAATTCACAAGAAGACATTTATGGGTTTTTAAAAAATTATCATTTTTAATCAACAATTGTAGGCCATGTGAATGATGAATTTTTGTGGACATAAACTGAGGGAGAAGAGATCATTAGGAAGCTATTCTAGTCTTCAAGATAACAAACAACAAAGGCTTAAACCACTATACTGGAGGTAAAGATGGAAAGAGCTGACATAGATCTAAATACTCCAGCAGGTAAAATAACATCTCATTGTTGTCTTTGGGGTAAAAATTAAGAGAACTAGAGATTTAAGGGATTCTTTGCAGGCAGAAATGGATCCCAATTTTTAAATATATGAAGTATACACAATTTGGGAAATCCTTTTTATGGAAAATAATGCATAATTATAAAATACTCCCTACCCCTCAGTTTGGCTCCATAATAAATTCATCTCCACAGATAGATTTTATGCTTAAATGTCTGGACAGATCTTGTGCCACCAATTCTGCGCACATTCATGTGGAAAGGGCACAGTTAGGGAGGAGGAGAGTGAATGGGTTTAGTTTTGGTCATCCCCATGTAGGCATCAGAGAAGCAGCTAGAAATGTTTGAAAGGATGTGTGACATAATAGTCTGAATTTTTTGAAATCTGAATTTTCAGAATAAGCATATTAATTTAGGAGTCATCAGAGATAAAGCCGAAGTTAAAACTAAGTAAAATAATTAGATCATTCAGAGAAGACATTCAAGTATGAAATTTTGAGGAACACTTTAATGGAGGCCGAGACTCAATGAGAGAACAGTAGCATTTTAGTTCAGTGGTCTAGGTATTAAATAACAGCAGTGCTGAAGGGAATAGAAGCATGTTATTTCAGAAATTTTAGTTGACCAAGAAGACTAGAACAATTTGACAACAGAGGGATTAATGAAAAGCTTGAGCAAGGATGATAATGAGTTTGTAGTGCTCAGGCCAGTTGAGTAGATGAAATTGGCATACTAATGTGGAAGTCAGAACAGTTTTAGAAAAAATGGCTAATTTGAAGTGACTTCAGAATATCACAATAGAAATGTCTGCTAGCAGTTGGAAATGCATCTGCTGACTTTGAGCTCGATGTTATCTTTGACTTTATTTTCCAATGTAAAGGGAAAACAAGTTCCAAAATGTAATATCACTTGTCTAGTATCATAGAGTAACTGGTACTCCTATAGAAGGTGAGTTCAGAATCATCAGCCAGTCAGTGGTATTCTAAGCTCTAAGAGTGGGGACAGTTACTGCAAGGATATTCAAAAGATGCTCACAGAATCCTAGAGAATATGAAGAGTCAAGAGAATAGACGATAAAAGCAAACCAAAAAGTTTTTGCTCTCTATTTCTCTCTTCCCTCACTCCCTGGCAAGCACCAAGTTGCTTTCTTCCTCTGTGGATTTAAATATTCTGGGTATTTTATACAAATTATATAATATGTGACCTTTTGCCTTTGGCTTCTTTTACTTAGCATAACATTTCTGAAGCTTAGCCAAGTTTGTACCTTGTATCAGTACTTCATTTTTATGGCTGAATAATATTCTGTCCTGTGTCTGCCACAATTTATTTATGTATTCACCCATTGATGAACATATGGGTTGTTTCCATAAGACAACTGTGAACATGTATTATTTATTTGAATACCTGTTTTCGATTATCTGGGGTATATACCTAGAATTGTTGGTGCAAGTAAAATTCTTTAACTTTTTGAAGATTTCTGAACTATTTTCCACAGGGAGTTAACCATTTCATATTTCTACCTGTAATGTGTAAATTTTCTAATATCTTCATATCTTTGCCAACACTTATATCTATTTGCTTGTTTATTTGATAACTGCTCTTGTGAGTGTTGGCTTCCCTTGTGCCTCGGGCAGTGAAGAATCTGCCTGCAATGAGGGAGACTTGGATTTGATCCCTGGGTTGGGAAGATCCCCTGGAGGAGGGCATGGCAACCCACTCCAGTATTCTTGCCTGGAGAATTCCATGGACAGAGGAGGAGTCTGGCAGGCTGCAGTCCATGGGGTCACAGAGTCAGATATGACTAAACGATTAACACTTTCACTTGTGGGTGTAAGGCAGTATCTCATGATTCTGATTTGCATTTCTGTTATGACTAATGATGTTGAACATCTTTTCGTGTGCTTGTCAGACATTTGTATATCTTCTTTGGAGAAATTTCATTCAGTTCAAGTCTCTGATCATTTTTTAATTGGCTTCTTTTTATTTTGTTATTGAATTCTACATGGGTTTTTTTTTTTTTTTTTGCATTTTAAAGGGTAAATCCTTGTCAGATATGTGATTTGCAAATATTTTCACCCAATCTGTAGGTTGTTTTTTCACTTTCTTGATAATGTTCTTTGCATGAAAAATTAGATCGATGTAGTCCAATTTATCTATTTTTTTCCTTTTGTTATTTGAGCATTCAGTGTCAATTTAACAATCCTTTGCCAAACCAAGGTCATAAAGACTAGCTCCTAGGCACTTCCCTGGAAGTTCAGTGGTTAAGATTCCATGCTTCCAATGCAAGGGGTGTGAATTCAATAGTTCCTGTCAGGGAACTAATATTCCATAGCACAGCCAAAAATAATTTTTTCTGTACCTTTAGTTCTTAATTTAGATCACTGATCCATTTTTAGTTAATTTTTATATATAATATGGGGTAAGGGTCCAACTTACTTCTTTTACATGTGGATGTACAGTTAGAACCCTAGTACCATTTGTTCAAAAGACTGTCCCTGTCCCCATTAAGTGATCTTGGTACCCTTGTTAAAAATCACTTGGTCATAGAGTTAAAATTTTTTTCTAGGCCCAATTCTGTTTCATTGGTGTATATATATTTATCCTTTTTCCAGCACCGCACTGTTTGTATTACTTCAATTTTATAATTAGTTTTGAAATCTGGAGTGAGTCCTCCAAATTTGTTCTTTTTCAAGATTATTTTGACTGTTTAACCAGTTTCAAGATTGTTTAACTTGAAGTTTCATATGAATTTAAGAATTAGCTTTTCTATTTCTGTGAAAAAGTCTAATAGAATTTTGATGAGATTGCCTTGAATTTATAGATCATTTTGCCATCCTAACAATATTAAGTCTTCAAATTCATGAACATAGGCTATCTTTCCATTTCCTTAGATTTAAAAAAAATTAGTTTCCTCAACTATTACTGTTTTCAGCATAAAAGTCTTTCATGTCTTTGGCCAAGTTTATTCCTAGGTATTTTATTCTTTTGGCTACCACTGTAAATAGAATTATTTTCTTAATTTCCTTTTTCATTCATTGCTGGTGCAGAAAAGACAACTAATATTGTGCAATGATCTTGTATCCTGCAATTTTTTTAACTTATTTATTATTCATAAAGGATATTGGTTTATCATTTTCCTATCTTGTGATATATTTTTTCTGGCTTTGATTTCAGGGTAATATAGGCCTCATAGAATGAATTAGGCTGTTTTCCTTCCTGCTCTATTATTTTGGAATAGTTTGAGAAAGATTGATGTTAATTCTTCTCTATATGTTTGATAGAAATCACTGAAGCTTGGCCCTGGACTTTTCTCTGTTGGAAGATTGATTACTGATTAAAAAAAAAAAAATCTCTTGTTCTAGTTATATGCAGATTTATTATTCTTCCCTATTCAGTTTTGATAACTTGTGTATTTCTAGTTTTTATTTCTCTAAGTAATCTAATTTTTGTGTACAGTTGTTTATGATATTCTCTTATAATCCTATTTATTTCTTTTTTAATTTTACATTTATTTTTTAATTGAAGGGTAATTGCTTTACAGAATTATGTTGGTTTCTGCCAAACATCATGTCAGTAGTAATATCCCCACTTTCATTTCTGATTTGTGTGTGTGTGTGTGTGTGTGTGTGTGTGTGTGCATCTCTCTTCTCTTAGTGAGTCTAGCTAAAAGCTTATCCATTGTTTATCTTTTTGAAGAATCAACTTTTGGTTTCATTGATACTATTATTTTGCTATTATTTATTTCATTTATCTCTACTGTTATCATTTACTTACTTCTTCCAGCTTTGGCTTTAGCTTGCCCTTCTTTTTCTAGTTCTTTAAGATAGAAAATTTGATTGATTTGGGGATGTTTATTTTTGCTAATGTTAAGTATTTACAGCTCTAAGCTTCCTTCCGAGCATTGGTTTTGCAGTATTCCATAAATTTTGGTAATGCTGTATTTTTGTTTTCCTTGGTCTCTATTTTCTAATTTATCTTGTGATTAGTTCTTTGAGCTGTTGATTATTTGAGTGTGATTTTGAGCTTCTACATACTTATGAATTTTCCAGTTTTCTTCCTCTTATTGACTTCATTCCATTTATATTGGAAAAGATAATTTTGATGATTGCAACATTTTAAATTTATTGAGATCTGTTTTATGGCCTAACATATGCTCTATCCTTCTGAATGTTTCATGTACACTTGAGAAGAATGCATTATGCTATGACCATGATTTTGTGTATCAAGTAAGATATATTGGATTATAATGAAAAACACTGTACAGTTATTAAAATATATGGGCTTCCCTCATAGCTCAGTTGGTAAAGAATCTGCCTGGAATGCATGAGACCTGGGTTTGATCTCTGGGTTGCGAAGATCCCCTGAAGAAGGGAAAGGCTACCCACTCCAGTATGAAAAACACTGTACAGTTATTAAAATATTTCAAATGTTATAATAAAATAATATGAGACTTTAAAACCTTGAATAAGCTACCATAATCTCAAAATTGTAATACATATAAACAGTATTTTAAAATACCTATGTAATCTAATATGATATAAAAATATGTATCATTTCTTTTGGTGATGAAGTCATAGGTACTTAGTATTAATGGCATTAGTAATTAAAGGGAATAACACATTTCAGTTAAAGGTTAGCGAAAATAAAGATGCCACATTTTTCTGAAGCTCGTAGACATACTGAATCCTATCCCCACACCCTCTGTAGGCCTAAGAATCCTAAGTGAAGAACTTCATATAATAGGTTTTTCTTTCATTTCAAAACACCACTCTAAGTCATTGGTAAATGCTTTTTGGAGGTTAAAGGAAGGAGAATGGGCAACTCTACCTCGCCCTGCCACAAGTCATCTCCATCCTAAAGAAGAGACTTACTTTTCCCTTCTGACGACATCTCAGTCCCAAAGTAGAATCAAATTTCGGTGTCCTGATGGAAGGAAGAGGCTGAAGCTCTTGCTTCGGCTACTGACGTCATTGCTTACCCTCATAAAATAGCTTTGGGGACAAATTCTTAGGCATTTAGTATGACTAGGAAAAAAAAAAGTCTCATTTCTGAGGCTTAATTAGTATTAACAGCACCAAAAAGTCTCTGTAGAAATAGCCTTGGGTAAGAGCAAATTAGTGTTTTTAATTATTATCATTAAAAATGAATATTTGCAGGAAATTGGGCTGAAGTCCATCTGGCCCAAGTATATTCCTAAGGGAGGCCATGAAGCACTAAAGGGGTGAAAGGGAGAGCATGGTACAGAGGGGATGGAGCTATTTATAGCTTCTCAAGGCTTCAGTTGAAGCCACCGAATAGAAAGGACATTTAAAAGTTAAAGTAAGCATCAAGAGACTCAATATGAAGAATGTGAGTATTTTTTTAAAGAAACATGTCCACACTTTAATATTAAAATGTGGTTTTATATATATATATATATATATATATATATATTTCTTTCTTCACTCCATGTATTTGATCTTTATTATTCCTTTTAATTGAGAGATGTAAAGTAAGCTTTTTAAACTTTATTTACATGTGGTCTTGGCAGGTCATTTTATGTCAGTGACTCTCTGTAAATAATAGTCCATCCTTGGTTATTTCCTTGGT
Source organism: Odocoileus virginianus (assembly GCF_023699985.2). Taxonomy (NCBI): domain Eukaryota; kingdom Metazoa; phylum Chordata; class Mammalia; order Artiodactyla; family Cervidae; genus Odocoileus; species Odocoileus virginianus. The sequence goes on from NW_027224265.1 coordinate 2,584,168, forward strand.
GTTATGTGGATGAAAGAGTTGGTACTGATGTAGCTGTACAATATTTGGATTCTTTTTAAGCATAAATAATTAATTATTTAAATAATATAAAATTATATATTAAATATAGGATTCAGTTTTAAGGTGTTAACTTTAGGTCATTTCTTTTATGCCTTTCTTGTGCTGTGCTAAGTCAGTTCAGTTGTGTCCGACTCTCTGCAACCCTATCGACTGGAGCCCACCAGGCTCCTCTGTCCACAGGATTCTCCAGAATGCTGGAGTGCATTGCCATTTCCTACTCCAATCTATCTTTCTTAATTAATATAAAAATATTACTTGCTTATAAAAAACAAGTCAGAGAAAGAATGATTGGATATTATTCTTTACTATTCATAACAGTTTGACAGAAGAATTCTGTAAGACCTAATGATAGTGAGATTTTGGGAAAGAGGACTCTCTCCTCTTTTGCTGCTTGGAGAATTAAATTGCTTCAACACTCTTGGGAAGTAAGTTGCAATTATCTCAAGAAAGTTAAAATAGTTATATGATTAGACTTCATAATTCCACATCTAAGAATTTATCCTGGGGAAAAATCATAAATACAGAAAAATCTTTCTGTGCCAATATAGTCATCACAGCATTATTTATGAAATTAAAAATTAAGAGAGTCTAAATATTACATAATAGAGGTTGGGTTATATAAGGGATATAATATTTGGCCATTAAAAATAGTATACATTAAGTGTTTGTAACAGCATGGAAAATGTTCAAGCATTTGTGCGTATATGTGAAGTGAAGTGTGTTAGTGCAGTGAAAAGCATAAGCCCTTAGCTATGTATTTGGGTCAGTTGCCTAACCTCCCTGTGTCTCACTTTTCTTATATGTAAAATGGGAATGATAGAGCTGTGAAATGATGATATCTCCTTTGTACAATGACTGTGAAGATTAAGAGTTAGTTAATTTTTTATGCCCTTTGCTTAAATAGCACCTAGCATAGCATAAGTGCTCCATGAATGCTAGCTGCTGTGTTATCATCATTATTACTGGTGGCTTATTACAGCAGATTCAGAGAAAATAGCCAGCAGACACTAGCAAAGATACAAGTTCTTTAATGTGACAAAAGATCCCACTTATTACACAGAGATGACTCTGCTGGGTGAGAGACACAGAAGTGTCCTCAGTCAGAGGACTAAGCTTTCCTTGCCTTCCACCTCCACAAGCCCAGCTCCTGCTAACTCCCAACCCCACATTGTGGTAGCAGTCCCAGAATACTTCTAAGTGATTACCAGATGATCAAACCTGAATTTAGGTTACTTTCTCAGGTGTCTCTTCCCCCTGGTAGGCCCAGGCTTTATAAATGTGCAGCTTATTCCTACAATTATATATTAAGTAAATAAATCAAGAAGAAAAATCATGATACTGAAGATCATCATAAATATGCTATAAGAAATCATCCTGAATAGAAACCAAGGATCAGATTAAAGAAACCAAAATGTATCCAGAAGTTGATCTTGAAAAATACAGAAAAATCTTTCCATGCAAATATATTCAAAACAGCATTATTTATGAAATTAAAAATTAAGACAGTCTAAATATGTATAGAACAGACTTGTGGACTCTGGGAGAAGGCGAGGGTGGGATGTTTCAAGAGAACAGCTTCAAAACATGTATATTATCTAGGGTGAAACAGATCACCAGCCCAGGTTGGGTGCATGAGACAAGTGCTCGGGCCTGGTGCACTGGGAAGACCCAGAGGGATCGGGTGGAGACGGAGGTGGGAGCGGGGACCGGGATGGGGAATACATGTAAATCCATGCTTAATTCATTTCAATGTATGACAAAAACCACTGTAATGATGTAAAGTAATTAGCCTCCAACTAATAAAAATAAATGGAAAAAAATAAATAAATATGACATAATAGAGGGTGGGTTATATAAGGGATTATATAAAATCTTGGGTAAATTATTTTGTTCTCTTTCAAATTTTCTGTTTCCTAAAATTTTATAATTAGAAGGTTAATATATAAGCTAAAAAATTAACTATAAGCTAAAATTAATATGTAAGCTAAAAGGAATGACAGTAATACTGCTTTCTTGTATCATGTGTGATACCTCTATTTTGCAGACCCACTTCAGATGTACAATGTTTTTCATAGGGATTTTCTGTAGTAGGCTGGTGAAATGTAGCAAATCCACATTTGATCAATATCAGTATAATTTACAGTGCTTTCAGTTGAAAGTATCATAAACATCCAGTCAAACCTGAATAACCAGAGGGAATTTATCAGGAATTAATCCAAAGGGTGAAGGTTAATTTAATGGCTTAACAATGTCACCAAGAAGTTCCTCCCTCCCATTCTTTTTTGTCTTGTTTTCTTGCTCTTTCTGTCTCTACTTGTATGGGGATGGTTTTATCCTCAGACTGCCTCCTCTGTATTTGCCAGCAGCAACAAAGGCTGTTGCCCTCCTCATTGACACAAATGTCCTGATTGGACCAACTTAGGTCACGTGGTCATTCCTGAACCAGTCTCTTGGGCTGGAAGCATGTAATATACTCATTAGCACAGTATTGAGTTGCATGCTTATTCCTGAAACACTATGGAGCCAAAGGAGACAGATTTATCCTGATTGTTTCAGAATGCAATAAAAGTTTATTGACTAAGTCCCCATTTTCAAATGTTTAAAAATTCTTTTTAAAAGGTGAAAAACTTCAACACAGACTGTCTATCTCCAGACCTACAAAGTCATCTACTGCCCCTTAGTCATTACTCTACACACAGGGACCCTGCTGGAAAGTCACGTCTACCATGAGGCTTTCCCCTTCTTGGGTTACACTCCAGAAAGCTTGGTGGGAATTGATCCAAACATGGGGTTTTGTCATCCACACCATACCCTTTATCTGGCCCTCTTACTCTCTTCATACTTAACATTTCACCCCTTCTTACAGCGCCACTAGCTCTCTCTAAAATTTTCTATGGGATATATTTTATGACCACTTTCTTGGGCTTTGGCCCTTGGTTTCCAAGTAAAGTTTTGAAAATTTCCCAACTTTTTCACTCTTCAATTTAAAAGTGACTTTTAGGCCTGTTGACTCTACTACAGGTTTTTGAAAGCCTAATTTGGATTTCAAAAGACTGGAAATCAGCTCTTTGTTCTCAATGAGTTCTTGTCTGTGTTTTCTTCCCTGGAGCCATAGATTTCAGTCTCCAAGTCTATTTTTAATTGCGGAAGGGCTTTAAGGTAAATTACAAGTTTAAAGCAATTACATTAAGGAATATTTCAAAACATTGTCTTGCTGCTGTAATAAATGTCAAGAATCATGCAGACATTAAACAATATAAGGATTCAAAGAAAAGATAAAATTAAGTTCTAGCAAGGGAAATCAGATATGAAAGTAGTGGGACTTGAACTAATTCTTGAAGAATGAGTAGAAGTTTGATAAGAAGAAATGAGAAATGAAGTTCTTTTTGGTGGCTTGCCTTTGCTCTACTAGATTATATGATCAAGAGTCTCTATAAGGACCTTCTCCTTTAGCAAAGATCAGGTAGGAACTGATCTGTGTATTTGTAGGGATAATTATCAATTACATTTATCATTTCCCTCAAGAGGGTACTTGTTTTGGTCTATTTAGGCTGATGTAAAAAAAATACATTGGGTAAGTTGTAAACGGCAGAAAGTTCTCACAGTTCTGGAGGTTAGGAAGTCCAGGATTAAGGTGCCAGCAGATTTGGTGTCTGGTGAGGGGCTGCTTCCTAGTTTGTAGAAGGTTGTCTTCTTATTGTGTCCTCACATGGCAGAAAGGGTGAGACAGCTCTCTAGGGTCTCTTTTATAGGGGCACTAATCCCAATCTTGAGGGCTTGACTTTCAGATTCTTATAACCCAGTCACCTCCCAAAGACCCCCACATCTAAATGGGGTCACCCTGAGGGTTAGATTTCAACATACCAATTTTAAAGGGACACAAACTTTCAACCTATAGCAGCATTTCGCATAATTATCATCATCTTCAGAAAGCATGAAGCACACATTTGCCTTTCTGACTCTCTTAAATTGCATGCCTCCATTTGTTATCCAGTACTGTTTGCGTGACTGAACTGGGCTGCACCAGTGCCTCTCAAAGTGAAGTCACAAGTGTCAACTAAAAACACATTGTTCAGTTGCTAAGTCATGTCTGACTCTTTGCGACCCAATGAGCAGGCATAGTAAGAAGAATTGATGTTTTTGAACTGTGGAGTTGGAGAAGACTCTTGAGAGTCCCTTGGACTGCAAGGAGATCCAACCAGTCCATCCTAAAGGAAATCAGTCCTGAATATTCATTGGAAACACTGATGCTGAAGCTGAAACTCCAATACTTTGGCCACCTGATGCCAAGAACTGACTCATTGGAAAAGACCCTGATGCTGGGAAAGATTGAAGATGGGAGGAGAAGGGGATGACAGAGGATGAGATGGTTGGATGGCATCACCAACTCAATGGACATGAGTTTGAGTAAGCTCTGGGAGTTGGTGATGGACAGGGAGGCCTGGCGTGCTGCAGTCCATGGGGTCGCAAACAGTCGGACATGACTGAGCGGCTGAACTGAATAAGAGAAGGGCTAAAATTGGGCCTTATGAATTATGATTCTGGAGATACAGATTTCAGGTAAAACCAAAACAGTGTTCCAGGGATGAGAAAGAGGGGTTTATAACGGCAGAACACATGCAGATGTACTCTGACACAAGAAAGGAAATATTGTCCTGAAGGGATGACTGTCATGGGTTGTTATAGAGTAAAGGTCTGATGAGTGTTTTGTTTCTGGGTCACAGGACAGATGTTCTGGATTCCTGTGTTAATACAATAAGCTGTCAAGTGTTAGATTCCACCTGGCATACATCTCACTTCCTCAATGGCCTCTGACCTCATTTTAGAAAGTGCTCTTAGCTATACACATTCCATTTCATTTTTTTTTTTTCATTTTTCCTTTAGATGATAATGTTAAAATAACTGAAAGGTACCTTCTCTATCTTTACTGATGAGTCACAATGGAAAAACCTTAAAAAAGTAAAATATAGTGTTTAGGTCTGTTTTTATTGATTTACTCTATTTCCAAACTGGGATGTATGGACTGTTTTGGAAAAGTCCTGCATTACTAGGAAATCAGTTCTTTCCTGAGGACCTTCTACCTGGAACTGTACTTACTAATTCCTAGAGTTGAAACAGTAGCTTTTCTGCAATTATTAGACCTATAAGCTTGGACATTTATCTTCTCTCTGCTTCCTCTTCTGTAAAATGTGTATGATAAACCTTATCTTACTGTTTTCTGTGAGGATTAAATGGGAAAATGTTGTAAAACCTGGTAGCTATTTTCACTATGATTAGAATTATTAGGTAACATAAGCAAAAAGTCCTTATTGTCATTTTGCTCATCCTCTGTCTGTCTGTTTGGGGGGCCTTTTCTCCATTTATAAAGAGCTCTCTTGTAACATATTTCTATTCTGCTACTAGTACCATGAAAGACCCTCTGGCCTACATGGGCTTGCCCTTCTCCTGATCTTCTTCACGGTCTCCCTGTCTGAGAGACTGGAGCTCTTTCCGGCTCCTGACTCATGCTTTCCTCATAGCCTCCTCCTAAGACCTCTGCACGGAGCTCCAAGGGGAAGGCCAGAGCAGGAGCCAAGCTGACACAACTTGACCTTGGCTGCAGTCAGCACTGCCCAGCCTGACGGGACTCTTGAGTCCTCTTTAGCTTCTTGGCTGAAAAGTTATTCTGTAGAATCCTACAGAAGAGGGTAGAACTGATCTACTTCATGGGGGACAGATTCTCGCCCACAGGGTAAGGGCAAGGCCGTTCTTATGCTGAGGTGAAACCAAATTTATTTGACCAAAGCAGTTTCACAGAGAAGGCTTGTTATGTAATTAGTAAGTGTAAAACTGTTTGCATGTATTATCTAGAATATTCCCTTCAGAAGATTCTCATGAGGCCTGTATTACTATTTGAGATCTGAAAATACTGATACTCAGTGTTAAGTAGCACTCCCGCCCACCCCCCAGAATTCAAGTCCACATCTATAAAGTTTCATAGCTTTCCCCTTCCTAAGAACTGGAGAGCATTGACTGAAAGTGCTCTTAGCTGGGAGATGATGTCTCTCACAGTCACTCCTTTATGTGATGTTGAACTTGTTATCATGCTTGAACTTGCATAGCCATTAACAGTTCATTTGTAACACATCTCCCACTTAAAGGTAAATTTCTTATGGATTGAAATTTTGTCTATATTTCTTTACATATATAGACAGTGAACATTTAATTTCAAAAATGTTTATTTTAAACCTACTACATTCAAATCACCATATTCGATATGTAAAGATATATAGATCATGTCTACATATAGACAGCAAACATTTGCTTATTCCAAAAATATTTATTTAGAATCTACTACATTCAAAATACCATGTTAAATAGATGCTACTGTAGACACAGTATAAAAACATGAAGTCCCTAATCACAAGGAGATGTTTCATCTAACAATAGAGGAACTGAGACAGGTGGGATAATAGTTGTAATGGAAGAACCAGAAGAAGATAATAGGTCTTAACTTCTGGAAGTAATTAGAAAAATGAGACCAGGTAGTTGGCAAAAGAAAGGAAGACAAAACACATGGCAGAATGCAAATAGAATTTTATTTTATTTCATTTGTTTGATACAACATTGTTCTGAGAGAAAAGGCAGTAGGAGGAGTTTTCTAGGTCTGTGATTCTACCTTGAATCTGAGAGTTCTGAGACCAGTAGACTGAAGCAGACCAGTGTGGAGGGTTTGCTACATTCTGGTATAAGAACATTACAGACATTTTACAACCAAGCCTGGGTTTGAAACACGGTGTGTCTGAGGCAACTCAAAAATACAACTGCCGTAAGACAGTCACATGAGCTACTGAAGCTCATGTCACTCTGCTTTCCAGGGGCTACATTACTTAGACTCAGAAGGTGAGTGATGACACAGACAAGCTGCTGCAGACGTTCAAATGGAATAGAGAAGACTTGTGAATGGAAAGGACCAGAAGAGGCCCTAGAGACATCAGGCAGATGAAACAACCTTAGAAAAGCCCAGAGGCAGTAAACGGGTGTATGCCAAGGTACTTGCCCAAAAGTCTGTTTACTTTGGCATACTGGTCATTGGGCAAGTTGATTTTTGGCAAATTGACTTGCTTCTGGAAATCCTGGAACATATATAAAAAGGAAAAGAGATGAAAAAGCAGTATTTATTGCTCTCATACTAGACATTAGACACTGTGCTCAGTGCTGTGAATATTTCACCCTTACAGCAAGGTGTATGTTAATTATGCTAATTTTTCAGATAGAAAAACTGAACATCATAGAATATAGAGGGTAAAATTTTCCCTCAAGATCTCCCAGTCACTTAGTTTAACTGCTTATTCACTCAGTCATGTCCACCTCTTTGCGATCCCCTGCCAGGCTTCTCTATCCATGTAATTTTCCAGGCAAGAATACTGGATGAAGTTGCCATTTCCTACTCCAGGGACTAGTTGAGGAGTGCCTTTTGAACATAGACTTTTTTTTTGTTTTAACATCGTGTAGTTTCTGCTTCAACACACAACCCTAGTTAGTGTTAAAGTGTTTATGAAGGGAAATTGGTGGAAATAGCTGTATAGTCAGAGGCCAGAGCTCGAATATTAAACCTGAGAACTGGGAACCATGGATTCATTGGAAGAAAGAGAGTGACAGTACCTTATTTGTGCTTGGACAAAATTGATCTTATAATCAATGTATGCAGTGTCAGAGAGACACTTAAAAGCCTGTGGCAGTAGATCCTATAAGAAATAAGAACCTAAGTAGGGTAACAATGAAAATTGGTAAAATAAAACAGATTTAAGAGAGGTGGAATGGCAAGTCAGTAGAAATTCAGGATTTAGAGTAAGACACTAGAGAAAGGGAAAATTGTGACAAAAATATTGTTATTGAAGGAAGTTTGAAAACCATTTTAAAGAGGAGACTCAGAAGGAAGGGTGATGTATTATATTTTTGATATTGAGAATTTGAGTATCAGTTGTATACAAAAGCAGAGAGTTCCTTCTGATAGATGGAAATTTGTAAAATCTGGAAATTTGTGACTTGCACTTAGAAAAAGTTTTGGCTGAGATATGATTTAGGAGCCATTTACGTTAAAAAGAAAGTAATGAGAAACAGCACCAAATATTATTGTAGATTTTATTTGCATCAAATTACTTAGGAAGCAAGGTATAGTTAGAAGAGTCAGGCCGAGGACAAAGCCTCTAAGTACATTCAATCAATGAGGAAGAAACCCAGAGGGACTCGTGAAGGAGGAGAAGCAGAGGAGAGCACTGATATCCAGAGGACAGTGGCAACAAAGAAGAAACGGGTCTATCTGTAGAGTCAATAGTTTCGAGAGCTCAAGGAAACTAAGACTGAAACCCATTTAATACTTCTGTAAAGGAAAAAGTCACTGGTGGCATTTAAAAAATAATATGATGTAGAATGATGGCCTGGAGCACTATACAATCAGATGTTAGGGAGTATGTAGATGACTGGCTGAGGGGAAGATGGGTCAACCAGAGGAGAAAAGAAGGTGAAAATAAAAGAGAGTAGGACTCTAGAGTCAAACAGTGTATCTATAGAGCAGAATCATATGGAAAGGAAACATTGAAGATAAAAGGCAGAGAAAGGATGCTTCATGGTGCAAGTTCCTGAAGGGTGTGGAAGGTGATAGGGTTGACAGTACAAATGGGAAACTTGATCTTGGACATGAGACAAAACTGCCATTTGAGAAAATAATAAATGTATGATGGATTGCAGTATTAGAAAAGCTTTTGAGATGGGAAATAACGGCACCTAATTTCTTGGACAATTTGACCATAAATAGAGCCAAGGACAAATGTTGTGTTCAGATATATGATTTGAAATGTGATGCCAGGAATAAAGATTGAGGGGAGATAAGATAGGGAGGAAAGGAAGCAGATACAAAGATAATTAAGTTGGCCACCACTGCTCAACCCTGTGGGAACTTCAGAGGAGATTTGTGTAGTGATCAAAGAAGTATGCCCATTGATGAATATACATATTTAATCTTAGAGCCTAATCTTGGCTTCTCTGATGATTGAAACCCAATCAGTATACGTGAGCAGGAGCAGTAGCTAATGTGAGAGTAGCTTGGTGAGATGGAATGGCCCAAGAGTAGCCACCATCCTTTCTCTCGTGGCTGTTTCATTTAGGAGTCCATTGAAACACTGTGGCATCTGGGAAAATATGCTGGTTGGCATATACATGGAGTGGTCTCTGGCAGACATTAAAATAGAAGACAAAAATCCATTCTTCGCCCATAGTTCCATCCAAATGCTCATTTTCCAGAATGTTTTAATTCCAGTTCTCCAATAGTATCTCTTCCAGGCCCCTGAGCAACCAGCCAAGCAATTCACCATTGCCCAGGAGACCATGCATATCCACACTTAAGCTGTACTTTTTACAGACAAAATGAAAACCACATGACCTGATCAAAGCTCTGCCCGCTGAAATGAATTTCCCTTCATGACTATCCTCTAGCGATAGCCACAAAGAGGATCTATACAACAGTCTATTTTCAGCTACTGCTACTGTATTGAGCCAACCCATCTGTGAAGCAGGCTTGGGACTTTCCTCTTCCATCAGTTAGTTGGAAGGAACTTCTCATGGGGCCATAGGTGTGAGTTGTTGGAGAAAAGTTGATGTGACAGAGCAGGTGCCATAGGAGTCTGGACCATCTCATCATGTAACATGCGATTTTGAAGGCCTTCTGGACCCGTTGGCTTTAACCTTGAATATACCATTTCTACTGGTTTTTCCAGTGGTCATGTATGGATGTGAGAGTTGGACTATGGAGAAAGCTGAGCACTGAAGAATTGATGCTTTGAACTCTGGTGTTGGAGAAGACTCTTGAGAGTCCCTTGGACTGCAAGGAGATCCAACCAGTCCATCCTAAAGATCAGTCCTGGGTGTTCATTGAAAGGACTGATGATGAAGCTGAAACTCCAATACTTTGGCCACCTGATGCGAAGAACTGACTCATTTGAAAAAGACCCTGATGCTGGGAAAGATTGAGGCAGGAGGAGAAGGGAACGACAGAGGATGAGATGGTTGGATGGCATCACCGACTCAATGGACATGAGTTTGGGTGGACTCTGGGAGTTGGTGATGGACAGGGAGGCCTGGCGTGCTGAGATTCATGGGGTCGCAAAGAGTCGGACACGACTGATCACTGAACTGAGCCGAACTGAACCAAAATGAGGGGCCCCTTTCTCTGCAGTGTCTCTCCAGTGCCCTCTATTGATAAAAGATTAATATTAAACTCCCTGAAAAGGGATCAATGTTCCTAAATTCTCAAGTATTTCCACAGAAGTTGTTCATAAAGGGTGCATTTGGATCTGAGGTAATCAATTTGTAACTGTCAGAGGAATTCACTGCCCCCAGACTCAGGATGTGGCATGCATGTTTCTATAGGATGACTGTTGTTTCCTGGTCAGGTCTAACGACGTGATGTCATCAGTATAGAGAAACAGCATGATTTTCTGTGATACACAGCTTGTATGGTGTCAAGGAATTGTCATAACGCTGGAGGTAGACGGTGAATGTGAACTGGTATCTTTGCTACATAAAAGCAAACTGCTTCTGGTGTCCTTCCTGATGGGACTAAGAAAGGATGTGTTCGCCATGTATTCTTTACCTGTGAAGACTCTGTGTCTGCTTGCCCAGAGCCAGAGTCTGCATTGATCCTCCCAGTGAGACACCTCACTCAGCACAGCAGCTGTGATGAGGGCTACAGCTCAGCTGACTATATGAGTGCCCACTGTCACGCCTCGTACTCTTAACTGGTTTTGCAGAAGACAAGCAGATAAATTGAGGAGGAATGTATGAAGATCATTTTCACCCTTTAATTTTTTCACACTTATACTCATCTCTGCAATTCCTCCTGGAATATAGTATTGTTTCTATTTTGCTATTATTATGAAGCATAGCTTTTGAGGCTTATATTTGACTGTTTCTACAAAAATGATTCATATTTCATTGGTTAGAGAACCATTATGGGAATTCTCCTAGCTACTAATCATTGGTAGCTCAATTTATATATTTAGGGCCCAGAAAAATAACCACAGGGTTGGTCTGAGAGTCCAGTGAAGGTTACTTGGGGGCAAAAATACATTAATCACCTGCCTTCCACTGGTCCCCACTTTCATAAAGGAACTGTGATGATGTTTTTGTTACCCTAGTGTCAGTGGTAGACTGTGTCCAGTGATCCTGGAAAAGTCTAGATACTGTCTTTTCTTTAGCACAGTTACCAGTAGTAAATGGCTGTAGATCCATTAGGAGAAGGATAGTGGGAATATTTATTGTATGTGTCTCTGGTGGCCTTGCAGGATTATCTCAACAGTCATTGGTTGTGGGTCTGTTAACTGACTTAGATCTGGAGACTAAAGAAGGAATCACAGTTTGTTCCACTGCAGCAACTGACATCAGCGTTCTGCTTGCTGATTTCTGATTTTAAGAAAGGAAGTAGCATTAATCACTATTATGTACATATTGCTCCCAGCTGCTCTAGGTCTTATGAGTCTGATAAGCACTCTGGCCTTATTGCCCATTATGACAATTACATCAACCTTGCCTCTGATGTTTAATGCGACCTACCTTGTTTCTGCCTTTCTAGACCCCTGTCATCCTCACTGATATTATGGAACCCAGTCCTGTGGTAGAATCTCTTATTGTAAACTCTGATCTACAGGGGATGGCCATCACTGTGGGTTTTGAAGATGTCGGTATTTCCTCACTGGTGCATTTTTTTATTGCCCTAATGAAAGTACTGTTTTCTGGGCTCTTCTGGAGAAATAATCAAGGGATGAGTTCTCTAAATCTATATGAGCCATTCTAACATTCCTACCTCCTCAAGCATCTAACCTTCATACTCTACCAAGACAGTTTCAACATCTCCACATTGTTTACTGGAGGCATCATTGAGGCCAGTCTTCAAGGACTGATCCCAGGAGCATATTAGGAGTGGATCCCTGAGGGGTGTGCAAGGACATCAGCTGTCAGCGTTATTCCTCCTCACACCCCCATTCAGGTTTACTCCCCCTCATACCATAGTCCGAAGTCCTCATGTCCCACCCCTGCATATACCTTGCTCATCCCTCCTGGGACATATTGGCCGATTCCTTTATTTATTTTTTTTTGACATTTTTTTTAATTTAATTTTATTTTTTCAATTTATTTTTATTAGTTGGAGGCTAATTACTTTACATCATTGCAGTGGTTTTTGTCATACACTGACATGAATCAGCCATGGATTTACATGTATTCCCCATCCCGGTCCCCCCTCCCACCTCCCTCTCCACCCCATCCCTCTGGGTCTTCCCAGTGCACCAGGCCTGAGCACTTGTCTCATGCATCCAACCTGGGCTAGAAGGAACTATAGTTCCTATGTCAGACTCGGTTAAGCGTTTCTCCTGTGTGTATGTGTTAGTTGCTCAGTCATGTCTGACTTTTTGTGATCCCGTGAACTGTAGTCCACCAGGCTCTGTCAATGGGATCTCCCAGGCAAGAATACTGGAGTGGGTTGCTATTTCCTTCTCCAAGCCTTTCTCCTACTGCATCCTAATCTATAACATCTGAGATAATTCTGATGCCACTGCATACTAGGTATCACTGTGACCCTGCTTACAGGTCCTTACTGCTGTTTGGCTGTTAAGGGATCCAATTCCAAAATCTCATAACATTTTTTTCCAGCCAGTCCTGGTACCAACCATTTTATCTTTGTCCCCCTGAGAATGCAGCTTCAGATGAAGGACTGAATTCAGGTAGTTTATTTGTGAAGTGATCCTAGAATTAGGGACTTGGGAAGGGAGGCAGAGAGGGAGAGAAAGAACATATAATATCACATCATCAAGTTGGCCACATTGCAGACGACTGATCCTTAAACCTGAATTGGTCAGGATTATCCTCATGTCCATGAACTCCCACCCCCCACCAAATGATACGTTACATATATGTAACAGGTGTATTCCAACAAACATCCTATAAACCAATACCAAAGACCTCCCAAAACAGGAAGAAAGGGCACCCGGTTTGAGCTGAGGCACTGTCAGAACATGCATGAAGCTGGTCAGAGCCAACGTGGACCCAATGGCATGATGATGGCTCTAGGAAGAGCTAGGGCTGAAAGGGCGTGAAAAAATGCACGAGTTATTCAGCTCATCAAGGGACAACACTGTGCTGGCTCATGCCAGGATGGATGGGGGAATTATTATTATGGATGGAGGGACTAAGTGAAATATAAACAAATCCCTATTTCTCTGCTTAATGTCTTGACATTCAGAATCAAAAATTAATGCTACATTATTCCTTTTCTGAAGGGGAAAGTGAAATTTTGCTAATAATTGTAACTTACAGAAAATTCATTTTCATGTTCTAACAACTCTTTGACTAAAGACTTGGTTATTGTATGCCTGTGTTTACTCCAGAACCCCAGGTTAAAGGAACTAGAATGTTTAGACAACACTAGAGTTAATCCTGAAGCAAGTGAAAAGTAATCTTTTTGTTTGATTTATTTTCTTACCATTAGCAAACAGTCACAAATATATTTAACTTAGGCCATGTCAGTAGTTCTCCTCATTCACTTGTGTCCATTTAAGAAGCTGCATATTACCTTTAAAATGTTTTATGTGGGCCAACAGTTTTTCCTGAGGCAGACAAAATTAGGGCAGTATGTTTCAAAGGGAAATAGCAATTCACAGTTAAAATTGGGGTCCATAATATAGCATAACTAGACATAACCAAGTCCCACTTTCAGCCCAGGAATTCACAGGAGGCCCTGTAATAACACAGCATCAGGTTTCGAGACTGGCTTTCCTCCTGAGCTACATGCTATCTAGTATGAGACAAACATGCGGACTGCAGCCTCGTGCTCTAAGTCCGGTCTTCATCGTGTATAAGTTCAAGCTTCTTCGTGTACTTCCCCCAATATCAGGAAAGAGAGAGAAGCAATTGCCTGGATCGTCCCTTTGTTGAAGGAGTCGGAGTGTAACTCCACAGGCCAGTGGATGTAATGAAGAGGAAGGTGGATTAGTTCATTCAAGTTTTTGTCACAGAGACTCCCTGGGGATCTGTGATACAAGCCAGGCTGCATGCTGAAACGGACAAAGGGAGGCTGGGAAGAACTGGCTGTCAAGTCTAGCCAAGCACCAACTACCAGACGAGTGTAGTACAAGGAAGAACTACGAGAGGAGTGCAGACGACTTTGCCAAGGAATGCAAAGAAAGCATGAACAGATTCTGGGGTGGCTTCAGGAGTGCCTTTACAAATAGGCTGGAGTCCGAAGGAGGGATGACTTGGGTTTGGAAAGCTGACAGTGTAGGTGGAATGGCACTCTGCTATTCTTCAGGGCTCAACCCAAATACTGCCTCCTTCATGAAGCCTTTCTTCTCTTAACGTGCAGAACCACCTCGTCATCAGGCTTTTTATATCTCTTCTCTAGCCTTTATAGCACACCATTTTTGATTATTGAGATCATTTTGCTACAGGCATTCAGAGTTCCCTTATCAGAGAGGGGGGATCTCACAGCTGGAATCATGTCTGACTTTTTCACGGAACCCTAATACCCAGCACTCCAGAAAGAGTCAGTCTGCAATAAAATCAAGGCATGGATGAGAGAGGCAGTGAGGAGCACGGCTGGGAGATTTTGTTCTGGTCTTATTTTGTGAACTTCTGTTCTAGCTACCTGGTAAGATTTTCCTCACCAGTCAAGTCCTCTTTTCTGTCCTTTGGCCACGTGCTCTCCTGCGTGTGTACTAACGCAGGATTGGAAGAGAAGTGGGAGGACCGTCACGCACAGATACCACAGTGCTCCAGCGACAGCACTCCACGTGATGAACAGAAGGACCCGTCCAGCACAGGCCGCCTTTCACCAAGGTCTTTGCAGAAGAGCGGTTCAGCAGTGCAGAAGTGATGAGGCTAATTTTCTTTCTTCTTTTAGAGAAACGTTTTAAAACCCATTAAAGTGAGAGCCAGAAAAAAAAAATGAAATGTTACTTTACTAATAAACATAAAAAACTAGGAGTTTGGGATTAAAATAAACACACTACTGTAGGTGGTGCTAGCGGTAAAGAAGCCACCTGCCAAGATGGGATCCATAAGAGACCTGGGTTTGATCCCTGGGCCAGGAAGACCCCCTGGAGGAGGGCATGGCAACCCACTCCAGCATTCTTGCCTGGAGAATCCCATGGACAGAGGAGCCTGCCGTGCTACGGTCTGTTAGGGTTGCAAAGAGTCAGATACAACTGAAAGTGACTTGGCACACAGGTATGTAAAATAATCAGTAAGGACCTACTATGTAGCACAGGGAACTATGTTCTGTATCTTGTAATAACCTATAATGGAAAAAAATCTGAAACGAATCTAAAAATGAATTTATGTATCACTGTTCTCCACTTGAAACTAACACAATATTGTAAGTCAGCTATATTTCAATAATTAAAAAAAAAAAAACTAAACCTAGTTCAGCTCAATATTTGTAGGATATGTCATTTCCTCAGACTTCATTTCCAGGGGGACTATACAGAATCTGCGCTAAGATATTCCAAAGATTAGATTTTTCAAATGAATGTTTACTAAATATATTCAGAGAAAACTGCAAAATTATGAACAGAGAGCTAGAACCTAGCAACTGTGACTATATTAGACATGGATATTTCATAAAGTGTAAGTTCCTAAAGGGTTGTCACTACATCTGAAAGTAGGCAGATAAAACTGTAACTACCTGTTGAATAAGTGCCATTGGAAGTAGAAAGCTTAAGGACATATGTGAAGCCAGATTCTATTTCATCAGCTATGACCCATGTCCAATTAATGCTCTGTTTTTAGAGCAAAACTCATTTTCCTTTCCCTGAAGGCAAATACGTGCCAGGAAATGAGGTGCAGCACTATCTGAGGTCCAATATACTGTAATATTTGAGCTGCTCATCAGTCAAAGTGCCTTCCTTTGAAAGCACTTGACAGTTTCCTGTCTCATACCAGCCTCGAAACAGGGAAGCTTTCTGGATGGAGAATCTGCTTTTCTGGACATCTGAGCAATGAACAGCTGCACAACGATCATATTAACGTTAAGCCTAAGTGGACTTTATATTTAAAGTGACATTGTGTCTCCGCATGGCATGCATTTGCTTTTAGTTAGGCATTGGTAAATTTCCTCCTCAAAAGATAACAGCACTGACTAGAAATGACTTAGCTCAGATATATATCTGGTTATTGAAATAAGATGTAAAAATATAAATAAAATGGCCTTTGGTTTACCATCCCATTTGTGGTTGATAAAGATACTCTTTAGATTCCAGAAATTAAAGTGACTCTATTTGCAGCAACTGTTTTATAAAATCAGAATCTTGACAGTTTAATAGCTGTGACCATGAATGTGGAATCTCTCCAGTTAGAGGCTGCTTTTGGCCAGCACCCCTTGGCAGAGTTGTCTTCATTTAGAGTTGAATGAAAATTAAAATTTTCCTTTCAAACATTTTCACCATTTTTGGCAGGCTCCCTCTCTCCTGGAAAATCGTTCTCAGGTCATGTCTGTCCACACTGTGCCTTGCATTGATGAGTATGTTTTTCTCTTACTTTGCTTTGTTTTTAAAAGATTTAAGGAGTCAAGCACGCCGAATACCTAGCACAGGACCAGGCATTTACTAGGTGGCCAGTTTCCTACTGCTGAAACTAAGGATGTCTTTCTGCATGGATTAGGAATGGACCTTCCATCTTCAATGAAATACACTTGACTTTAGCTTCCGAATTCTTGCTCTGCCACTTACTATGTTGATACATTGAACCAATCAGTTACAATTTCCTTCAGCCTCAGTTCCTCAACTCTAAGTGGGCAAATGCGTATCATTTCACAGGGTGCTGTGAGGTTTGCCTACGTGCTCAACGGCTAAGTCCTGTCTGACTCTTTGTGACCCCATGGAGTGCAGCCTGCCAGGCTCCTCTGTCCATAGGATTTCCCAGGCAAGAATACTGGAGTAGGTTGCCATTTCCTCCTCTAGGGGATCTTCCAGACCCAGGGATCAAGCCAGGGTCTCCTGCATTGACAGTCAAATACTTTACTGCTGAGCCATCTGGGAAGCTGTGAGGTTTAACAAGATGCTAAATGCAACAAAGATAACGTTTTGGATTCTGTGAAGTACAGTACACGATATAGCTATTAGCATTGAAAAGAAGAGAAATCCAGATCTCACAATGAATTCTTTCCCTTTGTTATCTACTCCCATTTTATCAGTAAATGATGCCCCCCCACCCCCCAGAGAGTGATAGCATGAATGAAAAGAAAGATCTTAGGACCCAGCCCACTGTGGAAATAGCCTCCCTGGCTTTCTCAGACCCCTGGGGAGGAGCACCCCTGACATGCTAATTCTCAGGAGGGTGTGCTCCCCAGTCCACAGAGTGCTGCACCACTGACATGCTAATTCTCAGGAGGGTGTGCTCCCCAGTCCACCGAGTGCTGCACCACTGACATGCTAATTCTCAGGAGGGTGTGCTCCCCAGTCCACTGAGTGCTGCACCACTGACATGCTAATTCTCAGGAGGGTGTGCTCCCCAGTCCACTGAGTGCTGCACCACTGACATGCTAATTCTCAGGAGGGGGTGCTCCCCAGTCCACCGAGTGCTGCACCACTGACATGCTAATTCTCAGGAGGGGGTTCTCCCCAGTCCACCGAGTGCTTCTTGGCCCAGGTTTCTGGCACTATCCCTCCTCTTCCCTCTGCTGGCTCTTTAAACAGGCTGTCCAGGCATTTTAAGTCTGCCAACCAGTGCAATGAATTGCTTCTTCTTAAAATAACTCAAATCACTTGATTTGGCTTGCCACTAAGCCTTTTTCCCCTGGATTCATTCTGTAGAAACAGAAGGGAAGATGTAGATGTCCACACAGACCAGGCCCACTTCCATCTTCTGTTCTGTACAAACCCCATATGGTCAGGAGCCCAAGTGTTGCCCTTTTCTAGAACAGCTGACCCTGCCCCAAATCCTTAGCACTATGCCCAAGACCTTCTAAGGATTGAATGGAACCCCTGGAAAATTTATATTTGCTGAGGTATGTAAGCTATCCTCATGTAAATTCCTGTAGGGGTTAAGCCCTAATGATTGAGGAAGGTATAAAATGGAAAAATTAGATATAACTGGAGAGGATTGCACTTGACATAATTCCCTAGCAACCTCCCAGTTTTCAAGGCAATGTTTATTTTATATGTAGTGCATTTCAAAGTAATGCTTTTAATGTTATTGCTATGTAACAGGCTAATTTTCTCAGTAATGTATGTAGCTCAAAGAAGATCTGTAATACTGAAAAACACAAGTTGTCAGTAATTGCAAAGTGTGAGATTAATTGTGTTTTGAGCTAGAAATGTTTACTTCTTCTGATTTGTTCTACTGCTATTATATTTATAAGCCACCCTACCTCTCTGAAACCTTGTTTTGATCTCTATAGAAAAGAAGGTATTAGCCTGAGCTGTTTTTATATGTTCCTTTTGTTTTTGTCCATATGACTTCCATCTACATTGCTCCATCCAGTTAGCTTCATTATTCAAACATTTATACTGAAACACAGTAGGATTTTCACTTTCCTTCTGCTGGGGCACTGAATATTCTCAATTCCTTCAAATTAAAGCAGACCTTCTCATTCAAAAGGGACCTTCCCAAGACCTTTGAGAATCCTCAGTGGATTCATTTCAAGGAACATTTCATTTCTTCTCTCCACCAGTCATGTAGAACTGAAAACTTTAACTGAACTCTTCAGACCCTTAACATTTCTAGATATGTGAGCTTAAGTCATTTGTAGGTATATAGCTTTAAAGACTAAAATAAGTGCAAACCTTTATTACATTATAATCATTCGCTAGTAAACTAAATCAGCAAAACTGCCTCAGTGCTGATAAAATTTGCTAGTAAACTAAATCAACTAAACTCTCTTTACCTCAAGAAGATACGAACACCTGCTTTTCTGTCTCCTTTCATGTTGTGTGGTGGGTTACTTTTCTCATAAACGACTGTACCTGGTGAGTCCAGTTAACTCAAGCCACACTCTCACCACTTACAGGACCCTAATAATTCAAGTTCTTTAGGTATCTGGTGAATGCACTGCCAGCATTTGTTTTACAGAGCTATCAAAAGACAAGATTAATGTATTTTGTGGTACACAGCTAAAATAAACAGCTTTATACAAAGCCACCCATAAGAAGCAGAAGCTTATTTTTTTACATATTTCTCACTTCTATGTCTAAAAGAATGGAACTGTTTTCATTATCTGTCATTCATCCTCATATTTTATTGCTCCTTTTAGCCTTAAAAATGAAGGTTTTTGCTAGATTTTCACCTTTTATGAAATAGGAAACACTGATTTAACACAGATTCCAATAGTTGTCAGCTCCCATTACTGTGAATTCAGAGATCCATTCACATTTATTTATCTTATTGGGTTTGTGCTAATCAAATATTTTAATTGTTGGAATAATGTGATTCTTGAAATAAACTAACCTTAATAAGACATTTAATAAGGTGATATCTAGAAAGATATAATAGAAGTATATGAAGAGCACTTATGAGTTCTTTGGGTACTTGATTGAGGAGCTTTCTTCTGGAGTAATTTTATGGGAACGTTCCAATCCTAGAAGCGAGGGTTAAGACTCACAGATACATAGAGAAGGGAAGTTGGCAGGAACTAGGTAATATTCTGAGTGGGATTTGGAGGAAGATAAGAGAAGCATTCAGCCTTGGCCTTATGTTTACTGAGGACCTCAGGTTGAGAGGCTGTCACCAAATAAGTTGATGCAGATGGAAGCAAGGAACACTGACATCACTGAAATGAGTTCACCACGTCCCTGACAGCTCATCCTCTTTGGAATTGTTTTTAGCTTTTCTTTATCAGGAGCCCCCAAAAGGGAAGTGGCTTAGGTCTTCTAACTTAGAGGAAGCGCGATATGGTGGGCTTCCCCGGTGGTTCAGACATTAAAGAATCCCCCTGCAGTGCAGAACCTGGGTTCCATCCCTGGGTCGGGAAGGTTCCCTGGAGGAGGGCATGGCAACCCACTCCAGTATCCTTGCCTGGAGAATCCCATGGACAGAGGAGCCTGGCGGGCTGCCATCTATGGGATCACACGGAGTCGGACACGACTGAAGTGACTCAGCAGCAGCAGCAGCAGTTTCCTGTTGATCCCATGTTATTCTGAGTTCAGAAGGCCAGGATTCTCAGGAATGATGGTAAGCTATTAACCTGGCCCCAGAGATAAATCCTTGTAGGAGACATACCCAATCAATCATATTAAAACACTTATGTAGAAATATTTAATACATATTACTATATAGCTCAACCATTTAAGGCATGCTCCAGTGAAGTCATTATAACATTAAGAGGTCTATATGTAATTTATAAATATGCTTATATTCACATGGGACTGTAGTAACCACACCTAAGTTCATATACACACATGCACAAAAAGAAGGCAGGAAAGAGAGTAGTACAGTGTACCCTCTGAATCACTGCATTCACTCAGTAAATATTTACACAATAAATTCCAGATTCTGCACTCATGCAAAAGCACGTGGAGACCAGCGAATGCCTTTCAGAAGGGGCTTTTTGGAAGAGTGGCCTCCTTGCCGCTCCTTCCCGAATCTGTTTTTTCCCCTCCCCACTTGCTGCGTTCTGTCATCTCCCTTCCTTGTGAACCTCTATCGACCTTTTGCTGCTATCATAACTTTCTGCTTTTGAGGCAGAGCCCCTTGAGATTTTGTAGAAATAAAAAAGAAAATAGAGGCTTGTCTGGACTGCAGAAATTTAGAATTATTGATCTCTCTTTTTTTTTAACAGCCAGCTATGTATTGTCTCAACTCCAGCTTAAAGGAATATACTTTTCACAAAGCTGGTATCACCTAACCTTCAGGCTCTTATGAGAGGATCATTTCTCAATTCACTCTCAACTAAACAGCCCCCTCCCAAGGTAATTTGGTCTTTAGAAACCCCAACCCTTTAATCAAAAGATCCCAATTGGTTTATACCAATTTTATTCATCATTGTTGAAAGCTTGCAATATTAGCAAAAATCATCTCTTCTCCCTTAGACTGGAATTGTTAGGCTCAACCCTGTGACTTGAAATTAATGTTTTTCTGACATTGATTCCTCTTGGGTTTTACTTTCATATCTGATACCCACCCTCCTCTCCTGGTTTTGGCTTTAGCTATTCTATGATAGTGTTAACTATCATCCTGAGGAGTCCTGCCCTTCTGTGAGGGGTGTGAAAGTTTTCGAGGGAGGAAGAATTTGAAAGATTGTCTAATTTCTAATGCCATCTTTCAAGTGAAAATTAGGGGCTTGGGGAAATAAAGTGCCTTATACAGTCAGGAGGTTGCTGGTGGTATCAGTAAAGTGGAATTGGAATAATGAGAGAGGCAGCAAGAAGCAGATCTAATAGTGGAGAGCTGAGGTAAAGATGTGAGAGTTGGACCATAAAGAGAGCTGAGTGCTGAAGAATTGATACTTTTGAACTGTGGTTTTGGAGAAGACTCTTGAGAGTCCCTTGGACTGCAAGGAGATCCAACCAGTCCATCCTAAAGGAGATCAGTCCTGAATGTTCATTGGAAGGACTGATGCTGAAGCTCCAATAATTTGGCCACCTAATGCTAAGAACTAACTCATTGGAAAAGACCCTGATGCTGGGAAAGATTGAAGGCTGGAGGAGAAGGGGACAACAGAGGCTGAGATGGTTGCATGCTATCACCGACTTGATGGACACGAGTTTGAGCAAGCTCTGGGAGTTGGTGATGGACAGGGAAGCCTGGCGAGCTGCAGTCCTTGGGGTTGCAAAGAGTTGGACACAACCGAGCAACTGAACCAAACTGAGGTGACAATTCAAAACAAAGGAGAAATACCCATAGAAATGCAAGTGACTTACACATTAGCTATTATACTCAATTTCACAATAATCATATATTGAGCAAAATGGACATGATGCGTTGCCAGGGAACCGCCCATCTTGGGCAGTGTGCCTGCCGATCTTCACAGCAGCATGAGTGTGACCGTGAAACGGGTTGTAGGACACTGAGGGAAACAGAAAAGGGATGAAATAGGGCCAGATCTAATGGGCAGGTGAAAGCCACAGACCACAGGAAACCTGGTTATTTGTTCCCTGTATCAGAACTTGGAAAAATTGGGAAAGCTTGAAGGCAAAAGGAGAAAGGGACAGCAGTGGATGAGAAGGTGAGATAGCATCACTGACTCAGTGGACGTGCATTTGAGCAAATCCCAAGAGATAGTAGAGGGCAGAGGAGCCTAGACGGCTACATCCAAGGGGTTGACTTAGTGACTGAACAACATTGAATCAGAACAAGAAATCGATGAAATCCTAAGCTTTTATTTCCATTTCTGCATTGATGCATGAGCACTGCATCACACCTGACAGTATCCTGCTGCTTACCTGACTGGTCTTCAATTGCACTGACTATGTTTCTACTCTTTGGAAATGCTTCTTAGTTTAGATTCCTTTTTGCTTAGGCAAGATAAGGCTGTGTTTTGAGGAAAAGGCAATACGGTTTTAAGACAGGTTCTCTAAAGGTCCTGTCTGCAGAGGTTGCCTAGAATTCATTTTAGAATGTTTGAAATCAGGAGCTTCACTGGTAACTGAGACAGTATAGAATATTTGAAGTCCATTGCCAGATTCTTGTCATCACTCATTTTTTGTTTGATGTCCTCAAGTAACATCTTTGCTTTCCTAGTATTAAATAAAATCTGAAGGATGGCCCCTTATGTAGCTATCTGTAAGGTATATATTTTGTCTAATGAGTATAATCCTAGATCTGAAAGAGCCAAGCCTTTAAACAATACATAAACTGTAGCAGTAGTTTATTATATTATCATACAATGTATATAATCATATACTTATAATAATACTTATAAATATTATAATAATTATTCTAATTTAATTACTGTATTATATGAGAATATATGATTATATGTGATAATTATTTTTATTAAAGCATAATTGATTTGCATTGTTAACTTCTGTACAGTAAACTGATTCAGTTATATATATATATATATATATACACTTTTTATATTCTTTTTCATTATGTTTTGCCATTAAGTATGAATATACCTTCTTGTTTATCCCTTCTATAACTGTAGATTACCTCTCCTAACCCTGGCCTCCCACTCCACCCCTCCCTCAAACCCCTTCCCCCTGGCAACCACAAGTCTATTCTCTATGTTTATGAGACTGTTTCTGTTTTGCAGATAGGTTTATTTGTGTCATATTTTAGATTCCACATATAAGTGATATCATATGGTATTTGTCTTTCTGACTTACTTCATTTAGTATGATAATCTCTAGTTGCATCCATGTTGCTGCAAATGGCATTATTTAGTGATTTTTAATGGCTGAGTAATATTCCTCTGTATATGTTCCACAACTTCTTTATCCATTCATCTGTCAGTGCACATTCAGGTTGTTCCCGTTTTACCTATTGTGAATAGTGCCTGCTATGAACACTGGGGTGCATGTATCTTTTTGAATTATAGTTTTGCCTGGATATACACCCAGGAGTGGGTTGCTGGATCATATGGTAATTCTATTTTTAGTTTTCTGAAGAACCCTCATACTGTTTTCCAGAGTGGCTATACTAACTTAAATTTCTACCAACAGAATAGGAGGGCTTCCTTTTTTTCACACTCTCCAATATTTGCTATTTGTAGACTGTTTAATGATGGTCATCCTGACCAGTGTGAGGTGGTTCCTTATTGTAGTTTTCATTTGCATTTCTCTAATAATTAGAAATATTGGGCATTTTTTCTTGTGTCTAGTAGTAGGCCATCTCTATGTCTTCTTTGGAAAATGTCCACTTTGGTCTTCTGCACATTTTTAGATTGGGTTGTTTGTTTTTCAGTTATTGAGTTGTATAAGCTGTTTGTATATTTTGGAAATTAAGCCTTTATTGGTCACATCATTTGCAAATATTTTCACCTAGTCCATAGGCCACCTTTTCATTTTGTCTATTGTTTCCTTTGCTGTGCAAAAGCTGGTAAGTTTGATTAGGTCCCATTTGTATTTTCATTTCTATTGCCTTGGGAGACTGACCTAAAAAAACATTGGTACAATTTATGTCAGAGAATGTTTTGCCTGTGATCTCTTCTAGGAAATTTATGGTGTCAGATGATAATTCTTGTAATTATATGTACAATGGGTATACTATATTACTAGTCACTGGTTGATAGCAAAGACAAGCACAATAAAGGACAGAAAGGGTATGGACCTAACAGAAGCAGAAGATATTAAGAAGAGGTGGCAAGAATACACAGAACTATAAAAAAGATCTTAATGACCCAGATAACCATGATGGTGTGATCACTCACCTAGAGCCAGACATCCTGGAATGTGAAGTCAAGTGGGTCTTAGGAAGCATCACTATGAACAAAGCTAGTGGAGGTGATGGAATTCTAGTTGAGCTATTTCAAATCCTCAGAGATGTTGCTGTGAAAGTGCTTCACTTAACATGCCAGCAAATTTGGAAAACTCAGCAGTGGCCACAGGACTGGAAAAGGTCAGATTTCATTCTAATCCCAAAGAAAGGGCAATGCCAAAGAGTGCTCAAACTACTGCACAATTGTGCTCATCTCACACACTAGCAAAATAATGTTCAAAATTCTCCAAGCCAGGCTTCAATAGTACATGAACTGTGAACTTCCAGATGTTCAAGCTGGATTTAGAAAAGGCAGAGGAACCAGAGATCAAATTGCCAACATCCACTGGATCATCAAAAAAGCAAGAGAGTTCCAGAAAAACATCTACTTCTGCTTTATTGACTATGCCAAAGTCTTTGACTGTGTGGATCACAACAAACTGTGGAAAATTCTTCTTCAAGAGACGGGTATACCAGGACCATCTGACCTGCCTCCTGAGAAATCTGTATGCAGGTCAGGAAGCAACAGTTAGAACTGGACATGGACCAACAGACAGATTCCAAATCGGGAAAGGAGTACGTCAAGGCTGTATATTGTTACCCTGCTTATTTAACTTCTATGCAGAGTACATCATGAGAAATGCCAGGCTGGATGAAGCACAAGCTGGAATCAAGATTGCTGGGAGAAATATCAATAACCTCAGATATGAAGATGACACCACCCTTATGGCAGAAAAGTGAAGAAGAACTAAAGAGCCTCTTGATGAAAGTGAAAGAGGAGAGTGAGAAAGTTGACTTAAAGCTCAACATTCAGAAAACTAAGATCATGGCATCTGGTCCCATCACTTCATAGCAAATATCGGGGAAACAATGGAAATAGTTGAGAGACTATTTTTATGGGCTCCAAAATCACTGCAGATGGTGACTGTAGCCATGAATTTAAAAGACACTTGCTCCTTGGAAGAAAACCTATGACCAACCTAGACAGCATATTAAAAACCAGAGACATTACTTTACCAATGAAGGTCTATCTAGTCAAAGCTATGGTTTTTCCAGTAGTCATGTATGGATGTGAGAGTTGGATTGTAAAGAAAGCTGAGTGCCAAAGAATTGATGCTTTTGAACTGTGGTGTTGGAGAAGACTCTTGAGAGTCCCTTGAACTGCAAGGAGATCCAACCAGTCCATCCTAAAGGAAATCAATCCTGAATATTCACTGGAAGGACTGATGTTGAAGGCTGAAACTCCAATACTTTGGCCACCTGATACGAAGAACTGACTCATTGGAAAAGACCCTGATGCTGGGAAAGATTAAAGGCAGGAGGAGAAGGGGATGACAGAGGATGAGATGGTTGGATGGCATCACCGATGTGATGGACATGAGTTTGAGTAGGCTCCAGGAGTTGGTGATGGACAGGGAAGCCTGGTGTGCTGCAGTCCATGGGGTCGCAAAGAGTCAGACATGGGTGAGTGACTGAACTGAACTGAGCCGAGAGCTACATTATTTATGTAATATAATTTTATTCAGGGTTCTCTGACTAAATTTAGACACTGCGTGTAAAATCATAGTTACACTTTTAAATACTCTTCTTTCGTATATCCTTTCCCTTATCCCCTGCAGTGTGGTCCTTCTGTATTTCCTATATAAACCTGTGATGTTTCAGTATTTTAGTTGTGTTATGTTTAACCATTCTTGTTGAACAGTTTAAGTATTAGAACTGAGCGAGACATGGAGAAGCAGGATTTAACTATGTGTAAGCTGAAGTGCAAAGTTATTGAGTCAGTCACGCTATCCTACATTTTTATCATTCTCGTCTTCATTCCTCTGTACCCTACCATGTGCAAACCTTGAGGATGTATTCATAAATCCCAACTCCTCTCACAGTTGACTTGCCAAAAATAGGGAATACAGACTCCCACTTTATGCCTTGTCTTAGGAGAGTGGGGAAGGAGACACATCAAGGGTGGAGAGGAAAAGACCATGCCCCCCACTTCCAGTCCTGGCTGTGAGTCACTAACTGGGCCAGATCTACTGGGGATAGATAAACTTGGAATTGGATGAATTCTTTCTCACTGTCTATTTAAATTTGACTCTTTTTTTTTTTAATCCTAATATTCAGTAGTACTCAGAAAATATACGGGATCTAACTCAGAGAGCATCCAGATTTAAGGAAGGACAGGGATTATTTTAAAGGAGTGGTAAGAAAATAAAGCTCTTACCTGACTTCACCCTATGAAGTTAACCCATTAAATACATCAGTTACAGGATTACCCTTAAATCATTTCTCCTTTGGGAATTACTTATTCATGTTTGGGGGCCTGGGAGAAATGGGGATCTATTTCTATATGTGTGTTAAAACTTTCATTTAAGAAGACAGTGGAGTGTCACTGTTGGCCATTTTCTCCATAATCCCAATGACCTTCAAGGAGATAAACAGGCTGAGATGAAAATGGGAGGTCTTTGTCTGAATTCTGTGTCAAGGGAAACCTTTGATTCTTTCATTTGACTAATGACCAGAAGAAAGATGGAAGGTTTCTATAAGCTTATTATATGTATCACAGTTATCACACATAAATATTACAGAGTGAGATAGAAGATGGGATGGTGCAAAGGGTCTTTGGTTTGAATTTGTTTTTGAAAATGTGGAAAAATGATGACATTTTCATATGATAATGGAACATTGAGTAAGGCACTATAAAACATAGTATTTGATTTAGGAGCGAGAAATTACTGTGTTATACTACATTTTGTTTAACCTCAGTGCAACTTAAATCAGACTTTTTCCTGACTGTATAAATAATTTATTTACCATGAATAAGAAATATAATAACCACAGCAGAGTAGATATTTTCCTATGAAACAATGACTTTCTACTCAGCAGCTCATCTCAGCTTTGAATATATTTATAGGTCCAAAAAGATACCTCTTTATCTCTCTGAAATTCAGGCTATATTCTAAATGTCTGTCTATGAGGGAGTTCATTTCAACTGTGAATTTCCACTGTGTTGAGGCAAATAGCCAAATGGTGGTAGAGCGGCAACAACAAAGACTGGATCTGAATTGCATGGAAATTCATCTGCCTAGGATCTTCTTACTCACCCTCAGGGCTCTCAGGGAAATACCTTGTCCCCCTTAGGAAAGCTCCCTGCCAGGGAGCTCAGGGTGCAGACAGCAATGGAGAAGGGCCAGGGCCCCATCCCACCGGGGAGAACATGGTAGGAGCCTGAGTGCGGAAGAGGCCAGTGGATTTCTCTGCCTTTTCACCCAGAATGTAATCTTGCTGGTGAAGGTCACCCTTCACATACTTTAGTCTCCCCATTTTTGTGAAAGTAATGGAGAAGAATGTCGTTCTGTCTTTGTTTCCTTAACTGAAGGCTTCTTCTCGCACTTCTCTTAGGTTATTATGGCAAGCATCACATGAGTTCCCTGTAGCTCAGACAGTAAAGAGCTGCTGCAATGCAGGAGACCTGGGTTCGATCCTTAGGTTGGGAAGATTCCCTGGAGAAGGAAATGGCAATCCACTCCAGTATTCTTGCCTGGAGAATCCCATGAA
Source organism: Odocoileus virginianus (assembly GCF_023699985.2). Classification (NCBI taxonomy): domain Eukaryota; kingdom Metazoa; phylum Chordata; class Mammalia; order Artiodactyla; family Cervidae; genus Odocoileus; species Odocoileus virginianus. Next base: position 2,612,161 of record NW_027224265.1, read on the forward strand.
CAGAGAAGCCTGGTGGGCTGCAGTCCACGGGGTCACAAAGAGTCAGACCTGACTGAGCAACTTTCACTACTACTATGGCCAGCATTGAAATGCAATGTTTTCATAGGTTCACTGGAGGGTACACCCACTTCACAGGGTCACCCATATTGCACAAGTCCCTGCTGGGGTCAGAGTCTCCAGCTGAACCCTTAAGAATCCTCTCCCAGCTCCAGTCCCAGTTGGTGCATCTCTATTTCTCCACATCTTTGCACAGAACTGTCCTTTCAATGCACCTTGAGCCTAGCAACTATCTCTAGTATTGAGCTGCTTGCTGGGAAACTCTTGCTCTTCCAAACTGTGGAAGTGCAGTTTGCCCTCATTGATGCCCTCTTTTCTTGTTTAATATCGAGGGGTGTTTCAAACTTTTTCTCACCTTCATCTTCTCCAGATGAGGACTCTTGTGTTCATATGTGTTCCCTAACTGCAAGACCCCTGAGCTCTCCCAAGATCTCTGTTATGCTCCTCTTCTCTCGTGGCAGTGTGGGCAGGCCTATCTGTTTCTACAGGAACTTTGGTACAAGTTGGGGGATGAATGAAATAAAAGTGTCTTCTGGAAAACAGCTACTCTGAGTAGCTCTCTTGGCAACCCCTGACTTGATTTGGTGGCAGAGAATTAAAAGCACAGGGCAGGAAGGGTAAATGCCACAATGTTCTCAACTGTGCAAGATTCTTCATGAAGTTTCCTTTCTACAATAGATCTCTTGTCTTTTCTTATATAAGCTCTTATGTGTAGTTGTCACTGGAAATTTTACAGAGATTTGTAGAGATGTATCTAACTTCTCTCTTCAGAATATGGTAGAATTTATTGCCCCTGTTTCCATTTAAAGTTAGATGCTTTAAATGAAATTCTAGACAACTGAAGTCCCATTTTATATCCTGTTACAATAAAAACCCACAATGAAGCTGCAAATACATGAATACTTAATAGTTTGAATTTCCCATCTCTTGGCTGTATTTCAAATTTTTTGTGTGCAGAACCCACTGTAGTACAAGTTACTTAATCAGAGAATGATAGAATGTTGGTGCTTGAAGGAACTTTGAAATTTTCTAGTTCATTCGCTCCACTTAGCAGTTCACATAAGTGAAAAAGAGAGATGTTAACTAGGTTAATTAAAGACCAAAGAGTATGTTTAATAGGTTAAAAAGACTTTAAGACTTTTACAAGTCTTACAATTTTTAAAATCACTGTTCAGCTGAACACTAAGACTTTGCTTAATGTAATCTCCAAGTTCCACTTGGAGGCTGAATTTTCAGAACTTGCTGGAGACTTACATCTCATGTAGTCATATACATTTATTTTGAGAGTCAGGATGCTAAATGGTTACAGTTCAAGAGTTATAAATCATATATTTCTAGGGACAGTCGTCTTGTCATTAAACTTGGGATTTAGTGTGTGCCTCTGTCCGTGTGCATGCATGCTTACACACACACACTCAAATTTGGTTCTAGGACAGCAGAGTAGCAGAATGTTTTGTAGATGCTTGAGGCCACAATTGAACATATGAGAGACCGTGAGAGTGAGCAAAACACGGTTGAGGAGCATCTTGATGATTTTGTGCAATCTTGCCTATGTTACTTCCTTGAGAGATTGACTATGCTTGACATTTTGAGGGTAATGTGTTTGAACCCAATTTTAAAAAATAAAATTACTATTCTTCTGTTAAGTGAGTCCGTACTCAGACTGGACTGGACAATGAGGAGCCCAGCTTACATTAAGATTACCTAATTATTAAGCCTTAAGCCACCATCAACAATAAATCTAATCTCATTAGGAAGCTACAAAGTGTAGTGGTTTAGAGCATAGACTAAATGCACATTTTCTAGGTTTAAACCTGGATTTGCTACTAACCAGTTATAAAATCTTTGCAGAGTTGTTGAAGTCTATGTGCCAGTGTTTTCTTGTGTACCACCTGGAATTAATAGGAGTACTCTTCTCATTCTGGTACTATCATAAGCACCAAATGCTGCATATCCCTTGAGTTGATATTTAAAGTTCAACCACTTAAGCTTGTCATTAAAGACAGTAAAACTGAAAGTTAACTTGGTAAGCAAAACATTTATTTTGTGATTAACAGTATAAATTGCATTAACTTAATTAAATTAATGTCACATTCACTGTATGATTTTTTTTATTTGTTTTCTTGTCTGGATAATATACAGAAAACATGTTGAACATAGGGAATAAATACCATGATATAAACATAGCAATGGATCAGTTAATCAGTGAGATCTGAAAGCATGTTTTGTTCTATAAAGCTGTATAAAATAGAAACAACAATTATTATTGTAAACCAAATCTTGCTAGAATCCAAATTAACCTGTTAATTAACAGGTGTTCAGTGAGTATGAACTAAAAGTCAGGCCCCGAAGATGACTGCTATTTGATCATCTTTTGTCAACTTCATTAAAGAATAATTTCATTATGATATATTTTTCACATGCTGTACTGAGGCCTGTGAAATCTGAAGTAAACATTGAGTAGTTGGCAAAATATAACGGCTCCCTAAAGATGTTCCTGTCCTAATTCCTATGAAAGAAAAAATGGGTCTTTGCAGATGTGATTAAAGTTAAGCACCTTATGATATGGTGGTTGATCTGGATTATCAGGTAGGTCTAACCTAATCACATGAATCCTTACAAGGAAACATCTTCTTTGCCTGTGATTAGAGTCAGATGCAGATGTAAGTGTGGAAGGAGGGTCAGGAAGATGTGATACTGCTGGCTGTGAAGATGGAGAAAGAGGGCCAAAGCCAAGGGAGACGGTAGCCTCCATGGAAAAGGGAAAGTACAGATCTGCCCCTAAAGCTGTCACAAAGGAACACAGCCACAATTTTATGTCAGACTTCTCACCTATCCAATGGTACAGTAAGATAATAGGCTTTCCAAAGCCGCTAAGCAGGTGACAATTTGTTACAGCAGCAATAGAAACTGATGCAGGTGTTGATATCTGGAAGCAGGAGGTGCTGTGTCAGATGCCTGAAATAGGGGGGTGGCTTGGAATTGGGCTTTGGGAAGAGGCTGGAAGAGCTTAGAAGAGCCTGGATTGTCTTGAATAGGCTGTTGGTGGGAATTTGGATGTTGATGACTCAGTGAGGACTCAGAAGTGAGGATAATGGTAAAGGATACATAAGCGGCCTTAAAAAACACTTAATCATTGTGAAAATACTGTCAATTTTCACAGTATTTCCCTTCCTTTCACAGGAAGGGAAGGTAACTATTGGTGAGAGCTCAGAATGAAATGAACTTTTCTTAGAAACTGAAGAATAGGACATCCTTGATATATGGTGGCAGAAACCTTAGCAGAATTGGGTCCTGTAGATATGTGGAAAGTAGTTTTTGTAAATGATGAACTTGGCTATCTATCTGAGGAGGTTTTAAAATAAAATTTTGAAGGTGTAGCCCTTTTTTTCTTGCTACTTACAGTAAAATGCAAGAAGAGAGATAAATTGAGGGGATTAATAGAACCAAGTGTGATGATTTACCTATACAGTTTTCTTTTTTTTTTTCCATTTATTTTTATTAGTTGGAGGCTAATTACTTTACATCATTGCAGTGGTTTTTGTCATACATTGAAATGAATTAGCCATGGATTTACATGTATTCCCCATCCCGGTCCCCCCTCCCACCTCCCTCTCCACCCGAGTCCCTCTGGGTCTTCCCAGTGCACCAGGCCCGAGCACTTGTCTCATGCACCCAACCTGGGCTGGTGATAAGAGATTCAATGTCAGGAAAGCATGCTCTGAAGAAATAGTGGAGGGAAGTGCTATACAACCTTTGCTAATGCCTGAGAAAATACTGAGATTAAGAGACACCCTCCATCAAACCAGGAGCCTCTAGAAAGCTTCAGGGCATTGACCCTCAGCCATCTCAGCAAGAGCCAAGAACAGACATGGGATTATCTAGGAAAAACCTGCAGACAGGCCCCACTGCAGAGTGAAGCACAGACTTACACAGGGGTCCTTGGGCTGGACCACAGTGCCCCAAAGGAGGGGAATGAGAAGGGCCCCTGGGGGTGTGGGTCTGGGTCTGGATGTTTCTCCCCCTGGACTTGCCACCCCAGCTGGTTCTTTGTATCCAAAAAAGAGGATTTTTCCAGGAGCACTTCTGGTTCTTGGAATCCACATGAATCTTAGGGAAGTACTACATACACTAAACATGATCTGATACTTTCAGTGAGGTCTGTCATGGCAGCCTGAGGTCAAGCTTGTGTTTTATTTTGTCTTTGTTTATGAGGGAGGGTACAGAAAATGCATGAATTCTCATAACAATGAAATAAATCAAGATTATAAGTAAATTCAGTTCCAGTGTTGCTACCAAGGGAATTATGGGGAAAAAAAAACTTTTCAGCTTTCAAAATTGGTGAGATTTTAGAATTGCAGAGCAAGAGAGAGCAAGTGTGTGTGTGTATGTGTATGTGTGTATGTGTGTGTGTGTGTAAATAAAGAGTGCTAGAGTGGGAGAAGAATAGAGAGAAAAATGCAGAAATAGATATTCAGCTATACTGAGAAATCAAAGGGAGTGTTTTGGGATGAAGTATTAATTCTGTCTAGGAGAGTCTGAACTGGACCCAAAGTAGTGGCTAGAGTTTTACAGAGGGGCCATGGGAGGTAAGGAAGCATTCTTGGTAAAAGAACCAACATGGGCATAGTAGGCAAAGACTGGAAGCGAGAGATACATCCTGAGGGCAACGAGAAGGATGCTTTGACTGGACCTTGGGTACTTAGCAGAGAGTGGTAGAGACAGAGCTCCTATCGGATTGGGAAGGCAAGAGTGTGGGCTTTATTCTGTACCAACATCATCCTCCAGAAGCTTCCAGAAAGGGAGTACCATGGCCAGTTCTTCCTTCAGCCCTGTGTTAAAGGGTGGGTGCCTCTAGAAAACTGTGCTTCTCCACACTTTCTCTGAAAGCCAAGGAGAGACCAAACCTTTCCACACCATGCCTGGAATTCCCTGATGCCCTCCAGCCCCAGTTCAGCTCCCTCCCTACTTCTGATCGCCTTCACTGCCTTCTGGGCACACCAGGCGTCCCAACAAAGAAATTTTGAGGATGAGATTTCATTTTTAAATAAGTTACATTTTTTAATGGATTGTGTCCTCTGAGTCCTCGAGCCTGTTCTTGCCTTCCTGTTTGGCAAGTTTCTCCTGACTGTTGCAGTCATTTCTTCCCAGGACACAGCAAATTCTGTTCTGTTAGCAACAGTGGACTCTGACTTGCAACTGAGAGGTGCTGTATACAAGCTGAGGGAATATACTGCAGAAGTGGAATATTCTCCCTCCTCCCACTGAACACTGTTCAAAATACTGAGGAATTAAAGAGGGCAAGAGCAAATTACACACACACACACACACACAAATATAAGTGCGAGGTGAGGTGGGATGTAAGCAGGAAGGAAATGAAAACATTGTGTTCTGCTGTCAGTAACATGTTTTCCCTGAGATCAAATGAAAACAATTCTTGATTTTGATACTATGAGAAGATGCTCTGAAAGATATTAATGAGCCCAGCCTTCACCTTACAATCATTGAAACAAAGTCTTGGTGGGTATTAAAGCATCACTGGTTTTAATTTTCTCATCTGCCTCTCTTGAAATAGATGTTTGAAAGTTGGCCTTATTTCAGCTTGTCGTATGCAGGAGCAGAGTCCCACAGCTCCCAGAACCAAGTTGTCCTTCGGAATGTCCTTCACTTTACAATAGGATTCAAGTAAACATTTCTGGCGCAGTGCTTTTTGATCTGTTAACACAGCTACCATAATTACATCACTTCAAAGCACAGGCAAAAGTCACAAATCTATCTTGAAAAGAATAATTATCTTAAATTGATTTTAACTATGATGTAAGAGCTGAGGATTATCTGTCCAACACAAATAAATGAAATTGTGTAGGGCACAGATGCTTGGAATTAGAAAAATTACTAAAATTTACATCAAGGTAAATTTGTAGAATCAAAGGAGTGATTTTCTTGTATTGGCAGTGAGTTGGTCATCATTATCGTTTAAAGTGTCTCCAGCCATGCTTTTTTTTCTGTGCTGTGACTTCTTTTGGACCAAAGGTGAGGCTGAACTTGGGCAAAGATGTCTTCATTATTCACTTCTCAAAGGAGAGTTTAGCTGGTTTAATTTTATAAATCTAAGTGGTACATAAAAATATAATAAGGGCATGACAAGCAATTAGTTCACTTATAATTTTAATTACCTTCTAGAAATACTGTAACCCAAATCAGCCAATCTGTTTGCTTGCCATCTGACTCTACTTTTATCAGAAAATCTATGCATTTTACTTACTGAAGAGGCACATGGCCTTCTATAAAGATGTGGATCCTGAAGCCTTTGAGCATTTAATGACTATTGTGTGTTTCATCGAGATTCATCCTGATTGCTGTGGGAGCACTTGGAACCTTTTATTTTTTTATTGCTATCAATGTATTAGTCAATTTGTGGTTGGCTTTTATTTATTTTTTGGTGAGTCTTCAGTCTAACCAGAATTTTAGTCATGTTATACGCTCTTACTAAAATGTATAACTCCATGATGCGCCAACTATGGTTGAGTCATTCTACCCTAGGTAATGTTGGGCTGATCCTTTAATGGGTCAGACATTAGTTGTCATCCTCCAGGGTCTGAGACAAATTCTCTAGCAACACAGTGTCATGGTTTAAGGAGGCAACCTTCTGAGAGCAGGAGAAACTCATGAAGGCATGAAGTAGCAAGAAGAGGGAAGGTAAGCCACCCCCCTCCCCCCCCGACCCTGCCACCTTCCCACCATCTCAGGACGCCTTTTGGGGACACTTTATCTTCCTGTTCTTCCCCATCTCCCATTCTCTTTTGCTACGGTTCGAATGCAGCTTTGTTACTGGGGGATACACAGAGGTCTCAACGCCATGTTTGAGGGACAGCTATTTACAAGCATGGTCTAGGGAACTGGCTATCAGTGCCTGGTGACCATGGGGCCCACCTTGTAGCCCCCTTCTTCAAGAAAGAAGCCACTGTTACTGTGGGAAATTGAGCTTTGGAGCCACCCCTCCTATAGGAAGAACCCTCCCCCTAGCCCCAGCTCATTTAGCTAGATCATTGTGAACAGTGCCCATAGACACCAGGGATCACTTTCAGATGCTTCAGATCATTGCACCTCACGCTGCCAGCCCTAGGATAGCAGTTGTCACAAGACATTGTCCTTTTAGCTGGCCAAAATAGATAAACGTCTATCTCATGAATTCCTTAATTATATTCTTACAACCCTATCCTCAGTGCATGCCTGCCCTCATCATTCCATTAGAATGTTCCAATAGCTTCATAGCCAACCTTTGTGTTTGTATTTCTCTTCCTGTATTCCCAGCCAACAGTTCTTTCTATAGCCTACATAGGCCTTCTAACTTTCCTCTCCATTCATAGTAGTAGGGTCCATCTATCCTTGAGTGTCCTTTATTGACTGTGCCAAAGCCTTTGACTGTGTGGACCACAACAAACTGTAGAAAATTCTGAAAGAGATGGGAACACCAGACCACCTGACCTGCCTCCTGAGAAATCTGTATGCAGGTCAAGAAGCAAGTTAGAACTGGACACAGAACAACAGACTGGTTCCAAATAGGAAAAGGAGTACGTCAAGGCTGTATATTGTCACCCTGCTTATTTAACTTATATGCAGAGTACATCATGTGAAATGCCAGGCTGGATGAAGCACAAGCTGGAATCAAGATTGCCGGGAGAAATATCAATAACCTCAGATATGCAGATGACACCACCCTTATGGCAGAAAGCAAAGAACTAAAGAGCCTCTTGATGAAAGTGAAAGAGAGAGAGTGAAAATGCTGGCTTAAAATTCAACATTCAGAAAACTAAGATCATGGCATCTGGTCCCATCACTTCATGGCAAATAGATGGGGAAACAATGGAAACAGTGACAGACTTTATTTTCTTTGGGCTCCAAAATCATTGCAGGTGGTGACTGTAGCCATGAAATAAAAGACGCCTGCTTTTTAGAAGAAAAGAAAGCATACTATAAAGCAGAGACATTACTTTGCCAACAAAAGTCCGTCTAGTCAAAGCTATGGTTTTTTCCAGTAGTCATGTGTAAAATGTGAGAGTTGGACTATAAAGAAAGCTGAGCGCTGAAGAATTAATGCTTTTGAACTGTGGTGTTGGAGAAGACTCTTGAGAGTCCCTTGGACTGCAAGGAGATCCAACCAGTCCATCCTAAAGGAAATCAGTCCTGAATATTCATTGGAAGGACTGATGCTGAAGCTGAAGCTCCAGTACTTTGGCCACTTGATGCAAAGAACTGACTCCTTAGAAAAGACCCTGATGCTGGGAAAGATTGAAGGCAGGAGGAGAAGGGGATGACAGAGGATGAGATGGTTGGATGGCATCACCGACTCAATGGACATGAGTTTGAGTAAGCTCCTGGAGTTGGTGATGGACAGGGAAGCCTGGTGTGCTTCAGTCCAAGGGGTCACAAAGTCAAACATGACTGAGTGGCTGAGTTGAATGAACTGATGCAAGATGCCCAGTCCCCTGTCAAGTCTAGCTCATTCAAGAATCTGGAATTCCAGAAACTTCTCTGCGAAGAGTGGTGGGCACTGATGCTGCTCTGTCCTGCTCGCTGTCTCTGCAGAGAGCAACCCTGAAGCTGCTATGAGAACCACCTTCTGCAGAGGTTTACAGCAGTGAAGGGAAAACAGACTCTGTACTTTGTGGCCCCTGCTCTCTCTGTACAGTGGCCCCAAGGCTCCACTGTGTTATGGGAGCATGTTGAAATAGGCTGTGTGGATACTAGGTACAGCTCATTCTCCTGTTAGAAACTTGAGCTTTATCTAGTTGCCTGCAATCAAAGTGAACTCTAGTGTGAGCTTCAAAGCTGATGCTGTCCTCAGATTCTTCCATCCTCTCAACTACAGGGTGGCCTTGCTTATTGTGCCTTGATCAGGCACTTCATGGGGCCCCAAGTGGAACAAGCCACTCCTTATCAACACTTGTCACCCACTGAGGACCCCAGTCATTCTCTACTCCCCACCCCTCCCCAATGAAGTACTCCACATTTCCCACTTACGCCCCCCTGGCCAGTTCTGAATCCCCACCAAGATCCATATTCCTCTTAGGTATCTATTACATTGTGAATGTACAGCATGACAGTGCTGTTAGAATGGCCCCTATCACGCCACGCAAAATTCTTTTTACCTCATTTCCTGCTACCTGTAAGCACCCCAACCTCAAGACAAGTTCGAAAGTCCATTCTTTGTGAAGCTTTCCCTGATGGCTGTTGTTGCTCCGTTCTCTGGGCCCCATGGGCACTTGTTCATGCTAGGGAACTTGCTTCTTGTGTGGTAATTACCCATGAGCAGAATCTTTCTCTCACATTAAACCATAGTTCCCTGCTAAACAGGATGACCTTGACTTACTCAACTGAGCGCACAGCAAATTAGCAGGTGCTCAATGTTAATTAAATGATGCAAAGTATGAAGAGAACAACACTAATGATTATACACACATCTTGATTTATAAAACACAGCTACCTTGTCACCATGGATGAACCTGCCCACCAAATCTCCCACTTCCCTAGTGGATTGTTTGCTCTATCACTGGTTGAAGTGCTGCATAGCCTATAGATTGCCTGATGGCTTTCCTAAGACAATTGAAGCGGTAGTCCAGTTCTGGGTGCAAGCAGATAATAGAGATGAAAATTCTGAGGCATGGACAAAGAGTGAAATGATAGTTTAGAAGGAAAAAGGTGGAAATGAGTGAAGGAAAGTTTGGGGGGAAAAAAATCTAGAAGATCTCACAGTTTGGATATACAGAAAGAGAGAGCAGTCGATGATCTAGAAGTGGACGAGCTGGGGACCACAGGATGGGGTGCTGAGTGATAGAGGCTGACCTTCTCTGCAAAGGTTCTGTTCTCCCCTCCCAGTCTGCAGAAGGCAGTGTGATGTGGGGTAAAGCTCATTCATCAATGCTTCAACCACACAAAGGCCAAGAAGACATGTTGTTATTTTATAATATTAACAAAATATAAGGAAACAAAGAAGTCTCATTGATTTGAACTCTGTGAAAACAAAATTTGTGGTATTTGAAGAGAATGTGATAAAATGTAGCTTTATGCTCTGTGCAGAATTTACTATGCAAATTATAATATAAATAATTAATCTACTTAAGAAAATCAACTGTTTTCAAGTACTTTCAAGTACTTTAGAAGCACTGATTACATAAAAACAGTGATTAATTTTCTTCTTCAACAAATGACCAAGTATGTTCTCTATAAACATTTGTCAGACTATAGTTGGTATAACATATTTTAAATGATAACTGTGTCTGTAAGTAACAGGACTGCATTTCTTGAGAGGTATTCCAATATTTTTCCCATGCAAACTCACCCTCTTCTCAGAGAACACTCATTTGGAGGGTTAGCCCCTTCACTGTTGTAATCTGTTGTATGCTGAACCTTCACTCAATTCCAGGACTTGTGCTTTCCAGCTGGGACTGCGGCAGAACCAAGATCAAATCTACTAGTAGGTTGCTAAGAGTTTAGTTGGGAGTCTTAGGTATGCAAAAATGTCTACCATACAAAAGCTGAAAACTTAAAAGTTCCATGGTCAGAAGAGTTACGCATGAGCTCTTTGGCAATTCAGAGGAGGCCAAGATTTGATTAGTTCATTCATTTCATGTTTATTCTTTCTAGGATTTTGCATTTCAGGGGTCATGCAGATTAAAAGTAGAAGATATTCTCTACCTTCAAGGAGTTGAAAGTCTCGAGCAGGGTGGAGTAGAAGAGACTGAGAGCAAATGACAGAGACAGGCTGATAATTAATTAGTGCAAAAAGTGGATGCTCTCCTGCTGCCTGAGCTGAGGTCTGCCCATCTCCTTAGCAGCAAGTCTGTCTTGAGGGATAGATAAGAGTTTATCAGACAATGGAGAATGTCTCCTTCACTTGTCCTACCCACTGCGACGAGCAATAACCCAGTGAAAAGAAGTAGCATAGAAGATTCCAGAAATATTTAGTAGTTGGAAGAGGCTAAATGGTGGGGAAATGAGTGGTGGTTTGAGAGGCAAAGCTGGAAAAGGATCATGAAATGGCTCAATTGTCATAACAGGAATACATCATTTCTTTGGGGCTATTTAACTAGGTCCAGGGAAAATAAGATCTGAAGTGGTCTTATCCCTCAAAGTGACAGGACTGTCTGTACCCAGCCAGCCATGATCTCAGTTCATTCAGCACCACTTACTGAAGTAAGTCAGGTGTAGAAGTAAGCACTCCTACACCTGCTGTTGGCTTAGGGGTTGAAAACCATGGAGGACCCCTCATAGTAGTTTTAACTGCATTAGTAAATTGAATCAAGCTCTCACAGAATCCAAAGAACGATTGTTTTCTACATTTCTCCTGACTCCTTCAGATGTTACTCCTTTTTCATTGGCCACCACCCAGATATGGATTTGGAACAGTGCTCTCGTCAGTCACCTAACCCCCTTGGGGAACCCACTTCTCCCCACCTGCGCTGATACCTCACCTGGCCTCACCTCACAGTAACACAGGCCTTGCTCACCTTAAGGAAGACTTTTTCTACCCATAGAAGTCATGTTTATTGGACAACATATGGTGATTCATGCCCTTTAAATGCTTACAATCTGAAGGAAGAAATGCTGATATCAGTGAGAATAAGGAGCGCCCGAAGGAAGAAGTGGCCCAGTGTTTTTTAATTTTAATCAGAGCAGGGCGAAGGGGAATGCAGCACGGGATTAAGCTTGGAGGGGACACGAGGCAAACCTGCCACCAAGTGAAACCTGGAATGGGGGTTGTTGTTCATTTGCAAAGTCATGTCCGTATCTTTGCAACCCCATGGACCGCAGCACGCCAGACTTCGCTGGAGTTTGTGCAAACTTATGTCCATTGAGTCAGTGATGCCATCCAGCCGTCTCATCCTCTGTCACCCTCTTCTCCTTCTGCCCTCAATCTTTCCCAGCATCAGGGTCTTTTCCAATGAGTTGGCTTTTTGCATCAGGTGGCCAAGTATTGGAGCTTCAGCTTTAGCATCAGTCCTTCTAATGAATATTCAGGGTTGATTTCCTTTAGGATTGACTGGTTGGATCTCCTTGCTGTCCAAGGGACTCTCAAGAGTCTTCTCCAGTACCACAATTTGAAAGCATCAATTCTTTGGTGCTCAGTCTTCTTTATGATCCAGTTCTCACATCCATATGTGACTACTGGAACAACCATAGCTTTGACTAGATGGAATTAGGGATGGAACAAGTGAAAAAGTTAAAAGAGAAATATAGATTTAGCTGGGGAATGTAAATTTTGCTTCTTTTTGCCTTAATTGTAGTCTGAATTTTATTCCTACATATTCTGTCTTGATATGTTTATACTGAAGGTTGTCATCAACCATTATTTCCTCTCCAAAATAATGTTTCTTATAAAAGTTTACAGCACAAGACCCTTTCCCTTTTAGGAGTGGTTTATTCTAAATGAATAAAATGTATTTGATTTGTGCTGGTGGTCCCAGGTCCTGGTGTCATAGGTGCTGACTTCTGATATATTCCATGCAGGTGATTTTATAAACAATCACCAACTTATATAGTTCTGTATTTCTATAGATTGCATTCATTTTTGTTGTTGGAATGTGTTAGTAAAGGGAAATACTTGGAGAGATTCTTGGATGTTTTCTGAACACTTCCATTTTACAGATGTCTTACAGGTTCTGGATTGCAGAATTACTTGCATAGTTTTGGATATTTTATTACAGTGTTTCATATACTTTATTGCTGTAATCTTTCAGTACCCACCAGGTGTTGGGTAATGTAGATAAATACAAAGGCACAGTCCTTCCTTTATACACTGTCCTGAAATGTGGAAGCACGGAGTCTAGGGCATTTCTTGTGACATTCTAATTTATGACCTTGTTTGTTATTTACTAAGTCTAGAAAGAATGAGATATGGAGCTAGTTAAGTTAGAGGCAAAAAACAGCAGGATCATTTATTAATACTAAGCTACTGAGTTGTGTTTTGTTCTTTCTGCTGTAATAATGGTGAGTTACTTTTCTCTTTACCATCCCAAGAAGCTTACATTTCTCATTCCCATGCCTGGTCTCCAGACAGTCATGTGACTGTAAATGCATCTATCTTACTGGACTGTCACCAACATGATATTGCATTGCTTAGCCTCAGTTGCAAATATGCAGTGAGATGGTGGTTTCTACAGTGGCCCCTTGTTATCTGAAGGGGACTAGTTCCAGGCTCTCCACAGATGCCCATATCTCTTATATAAGATGGCATAATACAGTGAATATAGTCAGCCCTAGGTATTTGTGGTTTCGCCACCCACAGATACTGAGGGCTGACTGTATTTGTTTAATGAACGCACCCAGCACTGCTGCTTCTCAAGGGTCAGGGAAGCAGAACAGTCCTACAAATGTGGGAGCAGTTTTACCTGCTGGCCCCCTCTAGCAGAAGCCTTCTTTAATTTTCCTATATTCTCCAAACAGTCTGTAAGAGGGGCAGTCCGCTGGGTGTTTAGCAGCTTCTATTTTTGGCTCTGTAACTGAAATCACTACTACCTTAGACTTGGGAACCTAGATTCAGAACATGAAGCTTCTTAGAAATATGAAAGATGAAACATTTCTTCTTCATTCTGTAGTAGAAGTGACAAAATATAAGTATCTCAGTAGAGTTTTTGTTATGTACTTGCTAAGTTGTGGCCGACTCTTTTACAAGCCCACAGACTGTAGCCCTCCAGACTCCTCTGTCCACGGGATTTCCCAGACTGGAGTGGGTTTCTGATTCCTTCTCTAGGGGATCTTCTCAGCTCTCAGGTCAAACCCACATCTCCTCCTTGGCAGGAGAATTCTTTACCTCTGAGCCACTAGGGAAGCCCCATCTCAGCACAGGATCCTGACACAAAAAGGGAGGGAAAGGTACCGCACGGGGATAGCAGCTGTAAATGGAGTGTGTCTTTAAAAACTATGAATCGCTATGTTGTACACATGAAATTTATATAATATTGTACAACTACATCTCAATTTTTTTAAAGCTAAAAAATAGGGGGGTGATGATACAAAAGGAAAAGATTCTATATAAACACTGCAACTACATAAACACTGAACAATGAGTATTAATAAACTACATCTCCATGCAATTAAACTGAGGAATCTTGTGACTATAGTAAATATTTTGTTAAAGTGTATAAAATATGCATTGACTGAAATGGCCCAGCATGATACTAGGCGCCATGAAATATTTTTAATAATGCTGATAAGAGCCCTGAAGGTGAGCTCTGTCTGCACTCCTTGTAGAAACAAGGTTGCCACATATAATATTAGCAGACAATATGTAGTAGCATATCTGGAGCATGGAGTACATTCCATACCATGGGTCAGAGTTTTGTGGGCAAGTCTCCAGGTAAGCCACTTCCATTCTTCACAAAGGGAAATGGTAATTAACCTGTCATGTGTTGGTGAGAAGACTGGACCAGAATTAGCAGATTATTTCCTAATTAAGGTGTGAGATACTAAGAGCTTTGAGCATGACAAAAGCTTTGCAAATGGAAAGAAAGGATTCGATGTATTCAACATTTCATCAAAAATTGTCTGTACTCATTGACAGCCATATATGGGGTTAAGAAGGGTGATAATCAATTAGGAAACCAAGTTAACCACCCAAAATGACTGGGATAAAATTTGGGATCATTGAAAGAAACTGGGAAGGAAAGCCAGCCTGCAGAGAAAAATGATAGGTTCCATGTTGACTGTGTACAGCTGTGCAGTTGTAAGCAGGAGACTGAAGTTAAGCTGGTTACAGTGACAGTTTTATGTGCAAGGGGAAGTTTTGTGCACAGAAAAAAAAGTATTTAAAGTTACTTGAATTTGAAATTAGGGGTTTCCTGGTCACTTAGGAAATCTGCCTGTGTTGCAGGAGACCCGTGAGAATCTGCCCCCCAGGTTTAATCCCTGAGTTGGGAAGATCCCTTAGAAAAGGGAATGGCAACCCTTAGAAAACGGAATGGAGACAGTATTCTTGTCTCCATGGACAGAGTAGCCTGGTGGGCTACAGTCCATGGGGTCATAAAGAGACATGACTGAGTGAATTTAAAATTAATATGAATTTATTAAAATCTAAAATTTGCAATATAATTTTCCTTAACCCCTTAAATTAAACTTACAAATATTTTTATTGATAATTCTCAATCATATAAAATAAGAAAAGTTATTGTCAAGGGATCCTTTGATAACTTTTGGTTAATTCAGATTTACCAGATCTATGTGTGAACCCCATTAAACAATGTGCCCTATTTTTACATTGCATGTATAAATTTGCTACAATTAATTTAATATTTAAACACTTCACTTGTCTGATTTGATGGGTTTCCTAACAGAAAAACCATTCCAAATATGAATATTCAATTTCTTATAAATCTAGTAAAGTTTATATATTTGTAAGTACATTTATAATTTCAAACTTTGATGCATATCAATAGTTTTAATATAATTAATAAATTTTAACTTTCAATTTAAAAAAATCACAGTCTAAAATTCTTTCTATATTTGAAACTGGATTTCAAAGTTAACCTGTTGGATTTTCTAATATTGCTAACTTTTCTCATACTTTACAAGCATTAAGAAAAATCAAATATGGATATTATCTTGACCTTTATGCTAAAGTATTTGTACTATGCATTTAATTTATTTCATTTCTGTGTTTAATTCTAGCTTTTGCAAGGATAAAAACTATCTACTCGTAAAGAGGATAATTTGACCCAGTGAGTGGTGTATGGTTTATTATTAACCAGTGATGTTTAAACAGAACAGAGGTCTCAAAAGTCTTGTGTATTCAGAGTGATTCTGCTTGTGTCACAGATGGGCACATTCTGTACTTCTGTGGTCACTATAACTACTGGAGAGATCAGACTCCTTCCTTTTCAGTGAAGTCTGGTTTCTCCTTGATTCAAATTCCCCTTGCATACATCCGCATTCCCACAAAGGTTGCAGGAAGCATCCTTCACTACTAGATTGGATTCTGCCTGTCTTAATTTTCAGGACACTTTAAGGCCACTTAATATTTCTCTTTTGTAAAAGGAACCCTTCATTCCTTACACAGTGACAATTAACTGTCTCACAAACCTCTCCAATGCCTTCTGAATTCTCTATTCTTTTCTTGTTTTCCCACATCTTTTCTATTCGGTTAGGCTCCACCTCTAAATACTTTAATATCTTCCACTGAGTTGTATATACCTCACTACCATCATCTTAACTCAGCAGTCACTTTCAATCACTCCAGTGGAAAATTTAGAGAGGTTTGGAGTGGTCTTTGTAAAATGTGGGTCAAGTCTATTTTCATAGAAATGTGTTTGTGGAGATATTGCTGGTAGGAATGTAAATTGGTGCTGGTCAATTTATGAAGGTTCCTCAAAGAAATAAAAATAGAACTACCATATGATCCAGCAAATCCACTGCTAGGTATATATCTGAAGGAACAAAATTCTGAAGAGACAGCTATACCTCTATGTTCATAAGAGCACTAGTTACCACAGCCAAGACACAGAAACGAACTAAGTATCCATTGTAGGTGAATGGATAAAGAAAACGTGGCATATGTACAGAGTGGAATGCTATTTTGACATGAAAAAGGAGGGAATCCTGCCATTTGCAATAATGTGGATGGACTTTGAGAGCATAATGCTAAGTGAAATAAATCAGACAGAGAAAGACAACTACTATCTTATTTAGACATATACATGGTCTAAAAAAACTGAACCCATAGAAATAGAGTTCAGATTTGTAATTGTTGGAGGTCACGATATTGGGGTGGGACAATTTGATAAAGGTGGTCAAAAGGTATAACTTTCCAGTTATAACATAAACAAGTTCTGGGGATGAAATATACAGCATGGTGACTATAGTTAATAATACTATGTGTATATCTGTAAGTTTCTGAGAAAATAGATCTCAAAAGTTCAAATCACAAGGAAGAAAGTTTTTAATTATTTGAGGTGATGAATGTTAGCCAAACATATTGTGGTAAACATTTTGTAATAGACATGCACAAACATATGTCAAACTGTACAAACTTGTAAGTTATGTGTTATTTATATTTCCATGTATAATAACATATATGGGAAAAATGAAAGGAATGAGTGCATGTGGAAATGAACTGAGAAAATGCAGAGCCTTAAGTGTCACCAAAGTTTAACAGTCAAGGGAAGGAAGGGTCAAAAGAAACAGAAAGAGTGGTTAGAGATATGGGAGAAGATTCAGGATTCACATGAAAACCCAAAATGGAAAGAGCTTCCAGAAATGGAGGCTGGTGAATAGTTTCAAAGAACTAAGTCATGTGCGATTAGGAATGAAAATAAGCCTTAAGATTAGAAAGAACCTAGTTGAGAATGGGCCTTGATTTAAGTTATGATCCTGATATTATTTCCAAGCTACTCTCAAAAACTAAATAATGGAGTTGATTGAAAGTTGACTCCTTGAAGGCATTGCAGAGAAACTGACTGCTATTGTGCAAGGCTAAAGGGTAGTCACAATTGCCTTTAAGCATATTAATAAAAATGAACAGTTGTTCTTATACTGCAAAGGGTTTCATGAAAGCAAATGTGTTTAAAGCACTCACATAAAAGAAACAGCCATTAAACATAGAGAAGAATATCTTAGAAGTTGTAGAGTATATGGCCTTAGATGTCTTCAAAAGCGCTTAGAAAATCATTGTAGATATATGTGTTTATGGACTTCCCTTGTGGCTCAGCTGGTAAAGAATCCACCTACAATGCTGGAGACATGGGTTTGATCCCTGGGTTGGGAAGATCCCCTGGATAGGGAAAGGCTACTTGCTCCAATATTCTGGCCTGGAGAATCCCACAGACTGTATAGTCCATGGGGTTGCAAAGAGTCGGACACGAAAGAACAGCTTTCACTAGGTATATGTATTGGGTTGGCCAAGAAGTTCGCTCATGTTTTTCCATAACTAAGTTCATTTGGGTTTTTCCATAAAACCATAGTTATGGAAAAACCAGAACAAAAACATTCTGGCCAACCCAATACGTATTAATGTGATCATTTCAGAAAAGCAGGAAAGTGAAATGATATCTAAATTCTTTAAAAAGCCTTATTATTGATGCTTACTTGTAAAGTAATTGAATAATGTGTCTGAAATGCCAATCAGAATTCCCAGACATAAAGAGTACTCAAGTAATATTAATCATTCTGTCACCAGCTCTAGATATAGCTTCATTCATTTCAAAGTTTATGTACATCCACTGTCCTAGATACTAGGGATGAATCTTACCAACACTCCTTATTCTAATGAGGGAGACAGATTGAAAGAGTAAACAAATACATGACTAAAATAATTGCAGTTGGTTAGTAGTTATGAAGAAACCAAATAAGGGACAGAAGTGCAGAACCCTTGAAAGGACAGTGAAGATGGCTCCTTCAGAAACATTTTTGAGTGATCTGATATGTGAGCAGAGCACTTACTCTTGTTAAACTGCCATGGAGAACAAATATACAAAGTTTGTAGCCAGATCTCTCCTTAATTTCCTTTGGCCAGGACAAGGCTAGTTGACTTGTGAGAATTTCAAGTTGCTCTTTGTTGAATGACTATAGTCAGTAGTGTTTTCATCTAGGAAAAAAAAAAAATCTACTCTTGGCTTGTGTTGAATTTTAACACTCAGAACTCAGCATGAATTTGTAACTCCGGTTCACTAGATTTTTTTTTTTTTTCTGGTACAAATAACCTCACATATTGAAAGTTTTATTTACATTTGGCTTGCCTTTAGATAGAAAAATTAACTAAGGCCCCAAGTCTGAATTCTACCTACTGTAAAAGTAGTGACTAGGAATAAAAGATGAGCTGTCTTTAATTTATACCAGCTGGAGAGGCTGGCTATGTTTTCATTTTTCTCAAGGCTTTCAAGTCATTTCCTTGAACAAAATCAACCAGCTATGCACTTTGAGTACCTTTTGCAATACTTTTTATGAGCAATTTTTAAGGTCCATTAAGCCAACATTGTACTTTTACATCTGTATTTTAAGTTTTGCTTTCCTTCTTGTTTTTCATACACAGTTTGGTAGGTGAACACAAATTATTCAAGTGCTATTTCCATCTGAAATCCTACCAAGGAAAACTAGTTGGAACTAAAAGGACTTCCATGAATTAGTAATCACCAGGGAGGTGATGATAAAGTAGATCCAAGATGCCACTGATCATTTCTAAATATGCATGCATATCTAGGGAATAGGAAACATAATATTCTTGGTGTACATGTAAAAGAGTTTGAATATTTCAGGTCATGTTCTAAAGGTCCTTTTGGTACATTTTGTGCATGTGTGTTAGTCACTCAATTGTGTCTGACTCTTTGCGACCCCATGGACTGTAGCCTACCAGGCTCTTCTGTCCATGGAATTCTCCAGGCAAGAATACTGGAGTGGGTTGCCATTTCCTTCTCAGGGGATCTTCCCAACCCAGGGATTGAACCTGGGTCTCCCACATTGCAGGCAGATTCTTTACCATCTGAACCATGAGGGAAGCCCTTTGGTACACTTAGTAATTATCAATATGAGTTACTCTCATGATGTTCTAGAAAGGTAAACACTATCCTCACTTTACAGATTAAAGTGTTGACATTTAATCTGACTAGAAAATGGACGGAGCAGAATTGAAATCTAGCCTTCCTTCCTTGATGGCTTTTTTGGTGATTCTACATGACTATGGGCTTCCCATGTGAGTCAGTGGCAAAGAACCTACCTGCCAAAGCAGGAGATGTGGATTCGATCCCTGGGCTGGGAAGATCCCCTGGAGAAGGAAATGGCAACCCACTCCAGTATTCTTGCCTGGGAAATCCCATGGACAGAGGAGTCTGGTGGGCTACAGTCCACGGGGTTGCAAAGAGTTGGACACGACTTAGTGACTGAACACACAGGCATGCATGTCACTATGAAGTGAGGCTAGATAACAGCCCCCGCCTGTAGAACTGGATATAATCCATAAGGGAATAAACAATAATGCTCGTTACAGCTTTGGAAAAACCTAGTATTATTTCTGGGCTTGGAATTTCCTTGTGGGAGTGGGAACTGGAATTTCTCTGTCCCCAGAGAATTTCTGTTGTGACCCCAGCAGCCTAAGACAGCATCTCCACTGGGGTTGAAGGTAAAGCAAGTGAAGGGCTGACTCATGGAGCAGGTGGATACCTGATGCTTTCCAGTGCATCCTGTCTCAGAAGTTCCTGAAGAAGATGCAAATCAAGGGAGAAAACCCAGAAGAGGAACATATGAGTTCCAGTATATAAAAAGGGTTTTCTTGGCCTTGGGCCACAAGAACTCTGGGACTTTCGGTTCTGTCACGGGTGCCACTGTCTGCTCCTGCTTTGCCCTTGGCCTGTTCAGAGTAGAGCAACTCCTCTTCTTGCCTTCCCTACCCATTCCAAGTAAGGGGGATCATCAGAAAGTTTCCCCAAGCAACAGTACATGGTGTGATTTCTTGTGGTGACCTAGATAGCCAGCTCTCACTGGGATCTTGCTGCCCCAGGTAGCGTATCTGAGAAGGCTGAAGTCTTGGCCACTAAGAAAACCTGGAACTCAGGTCCCCTTTGGCCCGTGCCCACCTCTGTACCTTGTCAAACCATGCTGTTCAGTCCTTCATGGTCCTGGACCCAAGTTGCAAACTGGTGGTATTAGAATAGCTCTGAGCAGAAAACATTCCCCCATCTACTGCCTTATGTTTAAAAATAGCTTAAAGCCACAAATATTTAAAGATTAGGAGAGCTAATGTAAAATGTTGGATTTCATACTTCTTTTAAAAACACAAGAACTGGCACTATCAAGTCCTCAGACCTCGAGGGGAACAGCTTGATCCAGCTTTGTTGGGCTGCTTCCTTTAGGTGGGGCGTATGTTTCTGTTATTGCAGTTCCTACCTCTCCCCATTATGTTATACCCTGATCACTGTAGTCACTTGTTTCAGGCCAGGATCCTGGAGGTATTTGAGCTTGCAGTGTCTTCCTAGACATTCAAATCACAAAGTCCAGTTTACTTGCCTGGATATTGCCTAGATATTGAGACCCTTTTTGAGATACAAATTCCTATCTTCCTCTTGAGAAGTGCAAGAGAAGAGGGAAATAAAACACACCCATTACATTTCACTCATCCTAACCACATACAATGGAGTAAACTTGCTTAGACAGTCATGTCTGACTCTTTGTGACCCCATGGACTGTAACCCACCAAGCTCCTCTGTCCATGAATTCTCCAGGCAAAAATACTGGAGTGGGTAGCCATTCCCTTCTCCAGGGGATCTTCCCAACCCAGGGATTGAACCCAGATGGGGCGGGGGAGGTGGGGGGGGTGGGAGGCAGCACAGATTCTTTACCATTTGAGCCACCAGGGAAACCCAACAGAACATAAGTCAGGGTTTAAATTCAGGACTTTCTGCCTCCAGAGTCCAAATGTTTTCCATTACATCATGAAAAGAATGCATTATAAAGTAAAAACTAACATTTTCTACCCCAAAAGGAGATTTTTAGTGATTCCATGTGCAAATATTTAACTTCACCTATGAAAAGAGAAATTCAAATGATCATTTGCCAAAAGATTGAGCTGACTATCAATCCTTGTGTTCTTTTCTTGTCCCAGCCTCCCACCTGACAATCACAATGGAGTACAATACATATATTTTCATTATTTATATGCAACTGCTTATATTCCAAATGACTATGATCTGAAGATTGCTGTGTGGCTGTGTGATGTCAAGCACACAAAGACATATATGTCTTTCCCATGGTTGGTGTTGTTTTTCCAAACAGGTATCTTCCATTAAAATAAACTATAGTCAGAGTATAGTGTAAATTTCTATAAAAATACATCATTAGAGAGATTTTACTCATACAATAATAATGATGCAAGTTTACAGACTTTTCTATTCATAGTTTTAGTTTTATGGCTGAAATGTAGAAGTTTCTTAATGCTCTTTCTTTTTTTAATTAGAGTATATTTCAGTTCACTTCAGTCGCTCAGTTGTGTCCAACTCTTTGCGACCCCATGGACTGCAGCATGCCATCACCAGCTCGCAGAGTTTGTTCAAACTCATGTCCATCAAGTCAGTGATGCCATCTAACCATCTCATCCTCTGTTGTCCCCTTCTCCTCCTGGCTTCAATCTTTCCCAGCATAAGGGTATTTTCTAATGAGAAGGTTCTTCGAATCAGGTGGCCAAAGTATTGGAGTTTCAGTTTCAGCATCAGTCCTTCCAATGAATATTCAGGACTGATTTCTTTTAGGATGGACTGGTTGGATCTCCTTGTAGTTCAAGGGACTCTCAAGAGTCTTCTCCAATGCCATAGTTCAAAAGCATCAGTTCTTCACTGCTCAGCCTTCTTTATATATAAAGATTATAAATGCAAATATATAAAGAATATACAAGTAAATGGTATAGTTGCTTTACAGTATTGTGTTTGTGCCATACAGCAAAGTGAATCAGCTATACCTATATCCCCTCTTTCTTGGACTTCCTTCCAATTTGGGTCACCACAGAGCAATGAGTAGCTCCCTATGTGACACAGTAGGTCCTCACTTATGATCTGTTTTGTACATAATATGAATTATATATATGTGTGTGTGTGCGTGTGAACCCCAATATCCCAGTTCACCCCACTCCTTCTTTCCCCCTTGGTATCCATACATTTGTTCTCTACATCTGTATCTCTATGAAACATAGAAGTTTTAAGAATTTTTAATCTTTTCAATTTTGCTTGATAATGAAACAAGCCTGCTATTGCCAGAAAGATAAACACCAATACAGTACAGTAATGCAGATATATGGAATTTAAAAAGAAGTAATGATAACCCTATATGCAAAACAGAAAAAGAGACACAGATGTACAGAACAGACTTTTAGACTCTGTGGGAGAAGGCGAGGGTGGGATGTTCAGAGAGAACAGCATTGAAACAAGTATACTATCAAGGGTGAAACAGATCACCAGCCCAGGTTGGATGCATGAGACAAGTGCTCAGGGCTGGTGCACTGGGAAGACCAGAGGGATGGGATGGAGAGGGAGGTGGGAGGGGGGATCGGGATGGGGAACACATGTAAATCCATGGCTGATTCATGTCAATGTATGGCAAAAACCACTACAATATTTTAAAGTAATTAGCCTCCAACTAATGGCTGGATGGCATTATGGACTCAATGGGCATGAGTTTGAGTAACCTCTGGGAGTTGGTGATGGACAGGGAGGCCTGGCGTGCTGTGATTCATGGGGTCACAAAGAGTCGGACACAACTGAGCGACTGAACTGAACTGAACTGAAATGAATAAAAATAAATGAAAGAAAAAAAATAAAATAAAAGTAAAACTAAAATGTTTTCATAATATTTTAAAACATTCCCCCCAGAAAGATTTCCTAGTTGTTAGCAGTCAATGTTTCACCAAATATCTTGCGAATTGACATACCAAATGAATCATCACAAGTGGCAATCCTGAGTAATCAATAAGACTTTAAGTTATGTATATCATAGTCTTTTTTAATAAAATAGGGAAGTATACAAGTAATTTTAGAAAGAATTAGCTCCAAAATCATTAACTTTGTCTTAGAATTTTATTTTCTACAAATAATTCTAGCTTTCCAAGAATTCACTGTAGTTGAAGTTGTTAAGGCTTTACTGTGACACTTACTTTCAGGTCACATATGTTGGTTTTGAGTGTTAACAATGAAGAAATATTTCTGGAGGGAATTTTTATCTACATTCCACAAATAATGATCGTGCCACACTCCCAAACCCCCTCCCCACATATACCACATGGCTTGTATGAGACCAGACAGCTGCAATTCTTGGTATTCTGTGCATCTGCATCAACTTACTAATGCCTTTAAAAAGGATGCTCTAAGAGACAAAGAGTCCACAGAATCCCCATAAGGCTATTGGTTGATTTTTCTGTAGAAACTTTGCAGCCCAGAAAGTAATATATGATGTTTTCAAAGTCCTTCAAGAAAAAAGCCTGCAACCTAGGATATTCTACTGAGCAATATTATTATTCAGAATAGAAGGAGAAAGAAAGGATTTCTCAGGCAAGCAAAAATTAAAAGAATTTAGAAATACTAAACCTACCCTAAAATAAATATTGAAAGTTCTTCTCTAAATAGAAAAGAAGCAAGAACCTATAGTAAAGGGGAAATCACAATAGAAAAGGCAAAAATATAAAGAATTGAAGCTCACTTAAATAGACCAGTGCATAGATTAAAAAACAACCAAAAAACTTTGTAAACATGATTATACCTACAATTAACAACAAAAGGGTAAACATGAATATGTAAAATAGGACATTAAAATAAAAAAAAAATGTGGGGGAAGGAAGTATAAAATGTAGCTCTTTTAGATTTTGTTTGAACTTATGTGACTATCAGTTTAAAGCAGGTAGATATAGTTATGGGTCAACATACTTCAAAACCAGGGTAACCATAAATCTCAAGCATGCAACAGATTCACAAACACCAAAAAGAAAGAACTCAAGCATACTACAAAATAAATCATCAAACCACAAAAGGAAAAACAAAAAGAAGAAATTAAAAAAGAAATACAAAGTCAACTAGAAAATAAGGTTTAAGTTGGCAATAAGTAAAAACCTATCAATAATTATCTTTTTTAAAAAATGTATTGGAATATAGTTGATTTACAATTTTGCATTTGTTTCCAGTATACAGCAAAGTAAATCAGATATATATATATATATATATAATATATACATATATATATATATATCTCCACTCTTTTTTTAAGATTCTTTCTCATATAGGCCATTACATAGTACTGAGTAGAGTTCCCTGTACTATATAGCAGGCCCTTGTTAGTTATCTGTTGCACTTATCATACTGCATACATGTCAATCCTAATCTCAGTCTGTCAGTTTATCTCCACCTTCCCTTATTCCCTGGTAGCCGTGGTTTGCTCTCTACATCTGTGACTCTACTTCTGTTTTGTAAATAAGTTCATTTGTAACTTTAACCTAGAATCCACATATAGGCATTATCAAATCATATTCATCTTTCTGTGTCTAGCTACTTCACTCAGTGTGACAGTCTCTAGGCCCATCCATGTTGCTGCAGATGGCCTTTTTTCTTTTTTACGGCTGAGTAATATTCCACTGTTTATATATATACCACATCTTCTTTATCTGTTCCGGTGTTGAGGACATTTATGTTGCTTCATGTCTTGGCTATTGTAAATAGTGCTGCAGTGAACATTGGGGTACATGTATCTTTTTGAATTATGGTTTTCTCCAGGTATATGCCCAGGAGTAGGATTGCTGGGTCATATGGTAGTCCTGTTTCTATTTTTTTAAGGAACCTCTGTACTGCTCTCCATAGTCACTGTACCACCACCAATTTACATTCCCACTAATAGTGTTGGAGGGTTCCCTTTTCTCTACACCCTCTCCAGCATTTATTTTTGTAGATTTTTTGCTGAGAGCCACTCTGAGCAGTGTGAGATAATACCTCATAATTTTGATTTGCATTTCTCTAGTAATTAGTGATGTTGAGCATCTTTTCATGTGTTTTTGGGCCATCTATATATCTTCTTCAGAGAAATGTCTGTTTAGATCTTCTGCCCAGTTTTTGATGGGTTATTTAATATTCTTGATATTAAGCTACATGAGCTGTTTGTATATTTTGGAGATTAATCTATTGTCAGCTGCTTCATTTCCAAACATTTTCTCCCATTCTGAGGGTTCTCTTTTTGCTTGTTTGTGGTTTCCTTTGCTGTGCAAAAAAACAATTACTTTAAATGTCAATGGCCTAAATGCTCTGATTAAAAGGCATAGGATGGCAGATTGAATTAAAAAAAAAACTTTAACCTACAATATGCTGCCTATAAGAGACTCACTTCAGGGCAAAAGACACACAGGTTGAAAATTAAGAGAGAGAAAAATACAGTTCATGTAAATGGAAATGACAATAAAGTTGGGGTAGCAATACTCATATAAGATAAAAGTAGATTTTAAAACAAAGGCCATACAGAAAGACAAAGTAGGGCATCACACAATGATAATGAGATCAGTACAAGAAGAGGATATTATATTCATTAACATATATTTACCCAATATGTGCTTGCACGCGTGCTGTCACTTCAGTCATGGTCCAACTCTTTGTGACCCCATGGACTGTAGCCCACCAGGCTCCTCTGTCCATGGGATTCTCCAGGCAAGAATACTGGAGTGGGTTGCCATGCCTTCCTCCAGGGGATCTTCCCAACCCAGGGATCGAACCCGTGTCTCTTACATCTCCTGCATTGACAGGTGGGTTCTTTACCACTAGCACCACCTGGGAAGCCCAATAGAACAAGTAATAACAGACATAGAAAAGAGAGAAATTGACAGGAATAATGTTGTGGGAGACTTTAACACATCACTGACATCAATTGACAGATTGTCCAAACAAGAAGTCAGTAAGACACAGATGTCCTAAATGACACAATGGACTAGTTTGACTTAATTGATATCTACAGGATCTTACATCCAAAAAAAAAAAAAAAAAAAAACCTCTCAGAATATGCATTCTCTTTAATAATGCATTTGATATTCTCTAGGATTGACCACAACTTAGTCACAAAAAAAGTTGAAATGGATTTATGAAAATAGAAATTATGTGAAATATCTTCCTGACCACAGTGGGATGAAACCAGAAATCAACGACAGAAAGAAGGACGTAAACAAAACAAACACATGGAGGCTAAGCCACACGAGCCTGAAAAACGGATCTGTCCCTGACGAGATAGAGGAAGAGACGAGAGAGCAGTTCAGACAAGTGACAACGAAAATATAGCTACACTAAATCTGTGAGGTGCAGCAAAAGTAATTCTAAGGGGGAAGTTCAAAGCAGTACAGGCTTTCCTCAGGAAACAAGAAAAATCTCAAGTAAACAACAAAACCTACCACCTCAAAGAACTAGAAATAGAACAAACCAAACTCATAGTCAGCAGAAGGTATAATAAAGATAAGAGATGAAATAAATTATAATAGAGATTTAAAAAATAGAAAATATCAATAAAACCAAGATAAGATAAACAAAACCAAGAAAAGATAAACAAAACTGATAAACCTCTAGCCAGATTTACTAAGAAAAGAGAGAAAACCCAAATAAGCAAAATAGGAAATCAAAGAGAAGAAATAACTGATACCATAGAAATATAAAAATTCATAAGAAAATACTATGAACATATGCTAACAAACTGGGCAACCTAGAAGAAATGGACAAGTTTCTAGAAACATACAGCCTGCCAAAACTGAGTCAAGAAGAAACAGATAATTTGGAACAAACTGATCACTAAAAGTGAAATGGAATCTGTTAAAAAAAAAAAAAAAATTCCCTGCAAACAAAAGTCCAGGACCAGATGGCTTTACTGGAGAAGTCCACCAAACACATAAAAAATGTACAGCAATCCCTTTCAAGTTACTTCAAAAGATTGAGGAGCAGGGAACGTTCCCAGAGTCATTTTGTGAAGCTACCATCACCCTGCGACCAAAACCAACCAAAGACTACAAAAAAGAATATTACAAGCCAATATCTTTGAATATATGTGCTCTCCTGATAACTCAGCTGGTAAAGAATCCACCTGCAATGCAGGAGATCCCAGTTGAATTCCTGGGTTGGGAAGATCCCCTGGAGAAGGGATAGGCTCCCCACTCCAGTATTCTTGGGCTTCCCTGGTGGCTCAGCTGGTGAAGAATCTGCCTGCAATAAGGGAGACCTGGGTTCAATCCCTGGGTTGGGAAGATCCCTCGGAGGAGGGCATGGTAACCCACTCCAGTATTCTTGCCTGGAGAATCCAATGGACAGAGAAGCCTGGTGGGCTGTAGCCCATAGAATCTCAAAGAGTAGGGAATGACTGAATGACTAAGTACACAGCACATCTTTGTATATAACTGTAAAAATCTTCAACAAAATATTTGCAAATCAAATTCAGTAATCCATAAAAAAAAATCAGATATTATTTGGAAATATTATATTTGCAATGATTGCAATTTTTAAAAAGGTTATTTACTAATATTATTTGCATGTGGCCTTACTATTTTCAGCTCCCTGAACTATCAGTTTTACCCTTTATATTTTGCTTTCTTGAAGACTTTCTTGATTCAAATTTGATATCTTTAATTTCTTGAAAGGCTAACTGGTTGTGTTTTTTTTGCCCATAGTTCTCATTTAGCATGGATTATAGAAAAAAAATGATTTTTTGTACTTGCTATTTGCATAAAACAAAGGCTGAAGATTTGTAGCTCTATAGAGAACCTCTGTTGTCACATGACTGTGACCACCTCCATCTCTCCATCAGTCAGTGATAGATGAAATAATTCCAGAGAGTTCAGTGGAATTAACTTTTTATAGCAAAGTTCAGGAAATTGTTATTTTAGTTCATCTAAAGTCCCAAAAGACCAGTTACCCCATAAGGTAAATACTCAGCTACTTCAGTGGTAAACTGAGCCCAGTCTGTGGGTCATCTCTAGTTTTGTTCTAATATGCATAAAAATCTGCTAGTCAGAATCTGATTCTGACATAGTTCTCACCCTGATGGTTACAACGGTTTCCATTTTGGAAATAGAAACTTCAACAGGGGCCTAATTAACTCTAGGATGGTAACTTACCATCTTGAGCTCATGGACAACCAACACCAAGCATTTAGCAACCTTGATTAAAAACCCCAGTGAAGTTTCCTTCCCATGAAGCAAAACAAAGCAAAGCAAAAATTAAGATCACATCTGAAAATTCAGTAATTCACTAATACATCAGTAAATAAATAGGACTTCAATTCTCGGGTGTTTGTGTAGCCTCTAGGTTTTACTTTTTCCCCCTAGGCAGCAACTTTTTTTTTTTTTTTCATTTACTTTTATTAGTTGGAGGCTAATTATTTTACAACATTGCAGTGGTTTTTGTCATACACTGAAATGAATTAGCCATGGATTTACATGTATTCCCCATCCTGGTCCCCCCTCCCACCTCCCTCTCCACCCAATCCCTCTGGGTCTTCCCAGTGCACCAGGCCGGAGCACTTGTCTCATGCATCCAACCTGGGCTGGTGATCTGTTTCACCCTAGATAATGCACATGTTTCGATGCTGTTCTCTTGAAACATCCCACCCTCGCCTTCTCCCACAGAGTCCACAAGTCTGTTCTATACATCTGAGTCTGTTAGGCAGCAACTTTTTGAGTTTGACTTTAACTAAATATTAATTCAACAAACACTGGACACCTGGCATGAATCTGATGCTAATTTAAACAAAGGGAGTCATTTGTTGCAATATGGGGAAATACAGAGGTGGGCATGTAAGAGACTAGGAAAGGATAGGTTCACATGCTTGAGCTTTATGGACTTATTTTCCTTTCTTTCTTTTTATTGTATTTTAAAGAATATATTTATTGTACAAGATTCACCTGGGAAGCAACACCTAAAAGCTGCCCTTCATCCGCACAGTCACATCTACGCCTCGGCACTTACCACTGCAGTCCTGATGGTATCTGTCCTGTGAATCCTATGAATTTATATACATACGGTGTGTACATGCATGCATGCATGCTCAGTTGTGTCCAACTCCTTGTGACCCCATGGACTGTGGCCCCCCAGGCTCTTCTGTCCATGGAATTTTCTCAGGAAAGAATACTGGAGTGGGTTGCCATTTCCTCCTCCAGGGAATCTTCCTGATCGGGGGTTGAACTTGAGTCTCTTGTGTCTCCTGCATTAGCAGGAGGATTCTTTTACCACTGTGCCGCCTGAGAAACCCCAGATAGAAGCATGTAAGTTTTATACATGGGATCATACTGTATGAATTGTTCTGTCATTTGGTTTTATTTAGTGATAAGAGTATGGGTGATAATTCTATAGGTCTTATTCATCCTCTACACATAGGACTTATTCATCCTTTTAAGAAAAACTATTATAGGATGCCTTTCATGCATATTTATTTTATTCTGCTTTGTTTTCCAATAATGTACACCATTGTAAATATATCTTTGTGCACATTTGCAAATATTTCTAAAGAATAGACTTTTACTAGTGGACTTCTTAAGTGAAAAATATTCATTTAGCATTTGGCAGATTCTTGTCAAATTGGCTTCAAATAGGCTTTACCAGTTTATATGCATATCTATGGTATGTGAAAAAACTGGTGTCTTGCATCCTCATCAATGCATTATACAACATTAGTCAGTCTAATGGAAATAAACATTATTTCAATTTGTATTTCCTTGATTTTTCAAAGGTCTTTTTTGCTTTCTTGGACCATTAAAACTTCATCTTCTTTGAATTGCTTGTTCATGTCCTTTGTGTTAGTTCTCTACTCAGTTCTTACTTTTTCTCATATCAAATTCTTAAACCATTTAAAAAACAATATTTCTTGATATTAAAATCTTTTGTCTGTTAAATATGACACTCATCTTTTTTTTTTTTTTTTTGGTTTTGGTCCCTATGGATGTCTTGTAATGCTATAAGATCAAATCAGGAAAACTTTACAGCTGTTTAGTTTAGTCAGTTTTAGGAAAACCTTTTTCATGTTATGATCATAAACTATATTTCCTTTATTTTCTTCTATACTTCTATAGTTTTGCTTCTTAAATCGAATGAGCTGTGTTTTTAAAGGTTAGTTATGTCAACTACAGAAAGAAATCTTAGAAAGCTTTTCTAAATGTTTGAGGCAAGTGTCTTTGTTTTTAAAAATCAAGCAGGAAACAGAGTCCCTTGTCCTTTTAACTTCCTAAGGACATCCTCTGTGTCATATCCATTACTACATTCAAATGTGAACTCGTGTTCCCTCTTCTTGTTTATTTCCTCTTCCAATCTGCT
Source organism: Odocoileus virginianus (assembly GCF_023699985.2). Taxonomy (NCBI): domain Eukaryota; kingdom Metazoa; phylum Chordata; class Mammalia; order Artiodactyla; family Cervidae; genus Odocoileus; species Odocoileus virginianus. The sequence goes on from NW_027224265.1 coordinate 2,642,991, forward strand.
GGGAATCGAGGCTTCTCTAGTTAGTCACCTGAAAACTTCACCCTTCGCACATTTTCTGACCTGTCCTGAAGACGGTGAAACCATGATCCTCCTTCAATCTGCTATAATGAAGGCTGCTTCCTAGGAAAACTCAGACAGGAGTCCCTTCAGGAGAAAAATGAGAAAAACAGAAAACAAATCATAAGGGCCTCCTAAAGACTATAAGTCTAAGACATACAAACATAAGATATTTTCTTTGCTACTTGTTAAAGAAAGGGATAAAAGTGAAGCAAAAAGCCCTTCCTGGCCCCCATATCTTGGTAAATCCAACCAAAACTGACTCCTCTACCCCCTCCTCTGAGTGAAGATCTAATAAAAAGGGTCAACACTCTGGCCTGCTAAGGTAGCAAAGCAGTACCCCTACAATTTTGTCAGAATTACTTGCCGGTAAAATTCAGTTTTAAAATTGTTGTTCTTTTCTTTGCTGTTTTCCACAATCCTGATCTTGGGATAAGCAAAATGCTAACATCTATAACAGGAAATATGAAAGTACTCTATCTTGGAACTCTGCTTAATAACCTAGAAAAATCTTTTAGAGTAATCTTCTTTCAGTGGATTAGTACACTTCAAGAACAAAGTGTTCTGTTCTCTACATCTTTTTTTCCATTATCTATGAGACCACTAAAAAAAAAAGCATTAAAAAAACTGCTTTAGTGAAGTATTTAATAAACTTAAACATAAACATGACCTTTATCTTGGCTATAGATAAAAACAAAAAACTCCATGAACAAATTAGTTCTTCATGTAAGAATGGAAAATGGGAATTTTGCATTCCCCTGATTTAATAACCAGTTCTGAGCCCCCCAGACAACCCCCTAGACAACAATGTGACTGCTCTGAACATTGGTATGGCTTTCATTAAGAGGGCCTCTGACTCCCCTGGTCTCTTTTGAAGTGAGCATTGAAGTCAGTCTGAACCTGGTGTTACAGTCACTTGTCAATATCAGATGAGACCTCTGCCACCTACACAGTGCCTGCCTTGTGCTATATTCTCTTGACTGCTGAGTCCTTTAAGACATTTGCTTCAAACAACTGGACCATGTGCTGTTGGTTGGGTGCAGAGTGCACTTTTGTTGCCAACCCTCTCGACTGAGAGTGTATAACTCCAAATTGCCACAGCTAACCTCTTTAAAAAGACCTTATTTCCAATAATCTGGGAGGTGGGTCATAGAGGATTCTGCTGTGATTTATGTTGGAGAGTGTTTTGCCTATGTTCTCCTCTAGGAGTTTTATAGTTTCTGGTCTTCCATTTAGATCTTTAATCCATTTTGAGTTTATTTTTGTGTATGGTGTTAGAAAGTGTTCTAGTTTCATTCTTTTACAAGTGGTTGACCAGTTTTCCCAGCACCACTTGTTAAAGAGGTTGTCTTTTTTTCCATTGTATATTCTTGCCTCCTTTGTCAAAGATAAGGTGTCCATAGGTACATGGATTTATCTCTGGGCTTTCTATTTTGTTCCATTGATCTATATTTCTGTCTTTGTGCCAGTACCATGCTGTCTTGATGACTGTGGCTTTGTAGTAGAGCCTGAAGTCAGGCAGGTTGATTCCTCCAGTTCCACTCTTCTTTCTCAAGATTGCTTTGGCTATTTGAGGTTTTTTGTATTTCCATACAAATTGTGAAATTATTTGTTCTAGTTCTGTGAAGAATACTGTTGGTAGCTTGATAGGGATTGCATTGAATCTATAGATTGCTTTGGGTAGTATACTCATTTTCACAATATTGATTCTTCCAATCCATGAACATGGTATATTTCTCCATCTATTTGTGTCTCTTCTTTGATTTCTTTCATCAGTGTTTTATAGTTTTCTATGTATAGGTCTTTTGTTTCTTTAGGTAGATATACTCCTAAGTATTTTATTCTTTTTGTTGCAATGGTGAATGGTATTCTTTCCTTAATTACTCTTTCTGTTTTCTCATTGTTAGTGTATAGGAATGAATATTGGAAATAAGCAAAAATAAACAAATGAGACCTAATTAAGCTTAAAAGCTTTTGCACAACAAAGGAAACTATATGCAAGGTGAAAAGACAACCTTCAGAATGGGAGAAAATAATAGCAAATGAAGAAACAGACAAATGATTAATCTCAAAAATATACAAGCAACTCCTCCAGCTCAACTCCAGAAAAATAAATGACCCAATCAAAAAATGGGCCAAAGCTCTAAGCAGACATTTCTCCAAGGAAGACATACAGATGGCTAACAAACACATGAAAAGATGCTCAACATCACTCATTATCAGAGAAATGCAAATAAAAACCACAATGAGGTACCATTACACACCAGTCAAAATGGCTGCTATCCAAAAGTCTACAAGCAATAAATGCTGGAGGGGGTATGGAGAAAAGGGAAAAGGGAACCCTCTTACATTCCTGGTGGGAATGCAAACTAGAACAGCCACTATGGAGAACAGTGTGGAGATTTCTTAAAAAACTGGAAATAGAACTGCCATATGACCCAGCAATCCCATTGCTGGGCATACACACCGAGGAAACCAGATCTGAAAGAGACACATGCACCCCAATGTTCATCGCAGCACTGTTTATAATAGCCAGGACATGGAAGCAACCTAGATGCCCATCAGCAGATGAATGGATAAGGAAGCTGTGGTACATAGACACCATGGAATATTACTCAGCCATTAAAAAGAATTCATTTGAGTCAGTTCTAATGAGATGGATGAAACTGGAGCCCATTATACAGAGTGAAGTAAGCTAGAAAGATAAAGACCAATACAGTATACTAATACATATATATGGAATTTAAAAAGATGGTAATGATAACCCTATATGCAAAACAGAAAAAGAGACACAGATGTACAGAACAGACTTTTAGACTCTGTGGGAGAAGGCGAGGGTGGGATGCTCTGAGAGAACAGCATTGAAACAAGTATACTATCAAGGGTGAAACAGACCACCAGCCCAGGTTGGATGCACGAGACGAGTGCTCAGGGCTGGTGCACTGGGAAGACCCAGAGGGATGGGATGGAGAGGGAGGCGGGAGGGGGGATTGGGATGGGGAACACATGTAAATTCATGGCTGATTCATGTCAATGTATGGCAAAAACCACTACAATATTGTAAAGTAACTAGCCTCCAACTATTAAAAATAAATGGAAAAAAAAATTTAAAAAAAGACTTTAGTCTCACCATACGGTATTTGGACTACTTAAGGGGGATGGAGCTGACATATCATAGAGAAGTTAATCAGTGGTCACAAGTGACCATTATGACTTATCTTCAAAATACTTTAGTCTTAGTTCCTTTTCATTGTCTGTTAGAATCATATAATAATGGTGATTTTTAACTGTAGAATTCAGTACAAAATATAACTGATTTTTACTTATATCTAAGTAAGATAAATTTACATTCCACAGCTAAAACTTCCTCAGCTCATTTTTTAATTGGACTTCTTCTTGGATATTTACTGAATCATGATACTGTTAGGATTTAAAAGCCATTTAGATAGAGTCTCAAAGAAGAAAGTCTGGAACCCTCAAATTCCTTAAAATGCATGGGTAATATTCTCGCCTGGGAAATCCCATGGACAGAGCCTGGGGTCACAGGAGTCGGACACGACTTAGCAACTGAAACACCACAATGGTGACTCATGCCACTTAGGAAAACTTATTCCTGCCTCAGCACTATTCCTTTTAAACTGATACTTTCATTTTAGCATTCAGCTATGTTTGGGACTTTCTCTCATCAGCTTTTAACAAATTTCTTGATATATAATTCACATAGTATATAAGTCACCCATTCCAAGTGTACAAATTAATGATTTTTAGTATATTCATGGAGTTATGTGACTAGTACCATGCTATGCTATGCTAAGTCTCTTCAGTTGTGTCCAACTCTTTGCAACCCAATGGACTGTAGCCCGCCAGGCTCGTCCATGGGAGGAGGAGAGAAGCTGGAGTTTCAGCTTCAGCTTCCATGGGAGGAGGAGACTCCCTCCATGGGATTCTCCAGGCAAGAATACTAGAGTGGGTTGCCATTCCCTTCTCCAGGGCCCTTCTCCAGGGGGACTCCCCGACTCAGGATCAAACCCAAGTCTCTTACATCTCCTGCATTCTTAATCACTAGCACCACCTTAAAATATTTTTATCACCTCAGTAAGAAACACTTTGGAGAAGGCAACGGCACCCCACTCAAGTACTCTTGTCTGGAAAATCCCATGGACAGAGGAGCCTGGTAGGCTGCAGTCCATGGGGTCGTGAAGAGTCGGACACGACTGAGCGGCTTCACTTTTACTTTTCACTTTCATGCATTGGAGAAGGAAATGGCAACCCACTCCAGTGTTCTTGCCTGGAGAATCCCAGGGATGGGGAAGCCTGGTGGGCTGCTGTCTATGGGGTCACACAGAGTCAGACACGACTGAAGTGACTTAGCAGCAGCAGCAGCAAGAAACACTTTACTCATTAATGAATCCCCATTTCTGCTGCCTCCTCACCTCCAGCATAAGACAACCACTAACATAACTTTTTGTTTATAGATTTGCTTTTACTGGACATTTCCTATGGATAGAATCACATGTGTTGCTTTTGTGACTGACTTTCCTTCACATTCTTCAAGGTTCCCCCTTGTTGTAGCATTTATCACTGTTTCACTGCTTTTCACTGATGAGTAATAGTCCATTTAAAAAATATGCCATGTTTTATTTATACACTTACCAGCTGATAGATGTTTGAATTCTTTCCAGTTTTTAGCTATTTAAATAATGCTGCTGTAAACATTCATGTGCAAGTTTTTGTGTAGATATATATCTTCATTTCTATAGACTATGTACCTAGGAATAGAATTGCTGGATAATATACTAGTTTTAGAATTAATATTTTAAGGCACTTCTAAATGTTTTCCAAAGCTGTTTGTACCCCTTTGCATTCCCACCAACAATGTATGAGTGTTCAAATTTCACCATGTCCTCTCCAACACTTGTTACTGATTGTCTTTTTGATTAAAGACATCGTAGGGGTTATGAAGTGGTATTAGAGTTTTGATTGACATTTTCCTAGTGGCTAATGATGTTGTGCATTTATTTTCATGTGCTTATTTGTCAGTATTATAGCTTCTTTTAGAAACATCTATTCAGAGACTTTGCCTTTGGGTTATTTATTCTTTTCATTATCAAGTTTAAAGAGTTCTTTATATTTTGGGTGCAAGTCGCTTTTCACATCTATGACTTGCAAATATTTTTTCCCAATGGCAAAAAGCGAAGCAGAACTAAAGAGTCTGTTGATGAGGGTGAAGGAGAAGAGTGAAAGAGCCGACTTAAAACTAAAAAAAACAAAAACAAAAAACTAAGATCATGGGCATCCGGCCCCAGTACTTCATGGCAAATAGAAGGGTAAAAGGTGGAAGAAGTGGAAGGTTTCCTCTTATTGTGCTCTAAAATCACTGTGGATCATGACTGCAGCCATGAAATCAGAAGACGATTGCTTCTTGGCAGGAAAGCTATGACAAACCTAGACAGTGTGTTGAAAAGCAGAGACATTACTCTGCTGACAAAGGTCCATATAGTCAAGGCTATGGTCTTCCCAGTGGTCACATATGGTTGTGAGAGCTGGACCATAAAGAAGGCAGAATGCTGAAGAATTGATGCTTTTGAACTGTGATGCTGGAGAAGACTCCTGAAAGTCCTTAGACAGCAAGGAGATCAAACCAGTCAATCTTCAGGGAAATCAACCCTGAATACTCATTGGAAGGACTGATGCTGAACTGAAGCTCCAGTATTTTGGTCATCTGATGCAAAGAACTGACTCATTGGAAAAAAGTCTGTAATGCTGGGAAAGATTGAGGGCAGAAGGAGAAGAGGGTGTCAGAGGATGAGATGGCTGGATGGCATCACTGATGCAATGGACATGAACTTGGGCAAACTTCGGGAGATGGTGAGGGACAGGGAGGCCTGGCATGCTGCCATCCATGGGGTTGCAAGGAGTAGGACACGAGTGAGTGACTGAACTGAAATGATATTCAATTTGATTCGATTTTGTTGAGAATTTTGCATGTGTTCATAACTAGTATCAGTCTTTAGATTTCTTTTTTTGTGATGTCCCTAAGTTCAATAATCTTTTTTTTCTTGTCAGTTCAAATCTGTTGAGCCCCTCTGGTGAATACTTCATTTTGCTTATTGTACTCTTCAACTCCAGAATTTCCATTTTATTCTTTTAAATAACTTATATCTCTTTATTGGCATTTGCTATTTGATGAGTCATTCCCGTCATACCTCCCTTTAGCTATTCTTTAATTATGATACAGCACTGGGCTTGTGAACTATGCTTGTTCAGTACATTTGTCAACAGAGTTTTTTTAAATATTGAGACAGGGATGATCGCTTCCCTCTAAATATCATGGTTGTGTGTATGAAACCTAGAACTGCTACAGCCATTTTACCTACCATAAGGTAAATTAGTTTGACCAATATATATGGAAGAGAACTATGACATGAAAATATCTGAGGGAAGTTGCTGGAACCCTGATGAAGTTTTAACCTCTGAAACAAACAGAACTGGAGTATCCCGTAATTATGGTATTTTCAGTTAGAAGAGCCAAGAAATTGACAGAAGAACTGAGAGCCAGTCCTGCTGGATCCCTGCAGGACTGCAGACAAGTTCCTCCAAGCCACAGGGCAAGGAGCTTGAGCCTCCTTCTTCTCCCTTATTATGTAAAAGACAAAGTGGAATCTGTTAGGAGAGTGAGTAGTCTTCACTGGCCTTCAGTCTTTACTGTGAATGTTGCCAAAAATGAGAAATGCCGAGGCTGCCAGCAAAGTCAGCAGAATGGTGTCTGAAGACACTAGGATCTGTGTTTTTTAATATTTTTTAATTGGGCACCTTGGACCTGCGTATGCGCAGCACTGCGGTTTCATACAGCCTTGTATTAGAGCCTCATGAATTATTCTGTTGTTCAAATGAAGTTAACACAATGTCAGTAGTTGAGAATCTCAGAATCCCAGTCAAGCCAGGGAGGCCATGTCCATGCGGCTGTTCAAAGACGGTGAATGGTAACAACAAGCTCTGCTCTCTGCTCCTCGACTTTTGGTGGGTGCCAGCCAGTGTGAGCAGACAGCCAAGAGGTCATCCTTCTACTCTGCAGCAGGGCTCCAAGAGTGTTAACCAAACTCACCAGACAGACTCGGAGAGACTGTTATTTGAGGGCTAGCTTTTTCCTGCTACTCAGTAACTGCATGACCTGGGGTAGCCCAGGTGCCCCATTTCAGGATTATCCTTACCTGTAAAGCAGAAATTATCATAAGAACTGCCCTGCCTTGGGGTAAGGGTGCTTGAGAGATGAAAATAAAATAACACATGCGAAACTGCTTTATAAACTAGAATGTGCTATTCAATAAGTCTTTTTTATGACTTGGTAGCTCAAATATGTGTTTCTAGCTGCCCAGGTATATTTGTTTGTGTAATCCATAGACTATTTTTAAAAGACTTATCACAGTCAATAATTTCAACCTGTTCACCTATTTAATTATGTAACATCTTTCAATTATACTAGCAAAACTAGTATAGCTTCTTTTTTTTTTTCTGCACAACTGAGATTTTTATAGATATGGTGATTAGCTGAGACATGGTAGGAAGCAAGGATGAGAGTAAAACAAATGGAAATGTTAAGATGTTAATGAATAAGTCCTAACAGTATAATTAATCCCTGAATAATAGTGGTATTACTAAAAATTAACAAGACTATCATCAACAAGCTCATTCAGGTCTTGATACTTTCTAATAATAATGTGGGAGCATAAAGAATACAATGCATGAAGACATTTTACTGTTTTCTTCAAATGTACATTTCTTACGACTTGGGAACAATATATGGTTTAAAAATAAGTTTTTATAGTGAAATGTGTCAGGAAACAAATTGTCGTTGTGCTGAGAGAACAACTCTGATATTTTCCCAAGTCCCCATTTGCATCAAATGCTAAGCAAACAGTTCAAAGAGGCTGTGTCTTGTTACAACTTCTGTGGTTGGCACCATCAAATAATTTACTCACCCGGGCAAAGACAAAGAAAAATCTCAGAAAAACACTTTGTAGGTCGAAGAATCTCTCAGAGTGCTGTGTGGCAAACAGATGCCCTGGTGCCTGCATCCGCTGTTCTGACAGCCTTTTCCAATAGACAAGAAACATCAAAATTCAAGAGTCCTGCTTTTTATAAGAAGCAGAGATAGCACAGACTAGTGATTCCTGTGAAAAAGAGAATTAAAGACAAAAACAAAACTGTTGGCATAATATAAATCTGCATAAAGTAAAGGATTAAGTGCAAATGACCTGGAGCTTTTTCCCAAGCCCCCATGGCCTGGGAAAATCATCCTTCTGAAACCGTTATTGTTTGTGGAGTGCTTTGGGAGTGTTATTATATGTGTCTGTTCACCAGCTTGAAATACAACAAATAAGAAAAAGCAATCTTTCTAACCCATAAGGTTAAAAAAAAACAGGTAATTTTTATAAGAACATGACAATAGAAAATAAAGGGCATTTAAATGATAGGATTTGAAATCTATTTTGTGGATGAGTATGACCTCTGGTGTTAAACTAGAGAAATTTCCAGCACTTATGCATCTTAATGACAGAAAGAAGCAAATGGAGCTTTCCAAGAGCTTATTATTGGAGGTTGCAAGCCCTTGTATTGTGACCTTGCTTTCAACCTCTTTTTATTTCCTCCCTCTCTCTTTCCCTCCTCACTCTCACAAATAAAAATGAGTATTTACTATGTGTGAACTACTGCCCATGTGAAAGAATATAATCTTTGTTGCTCTGACTACTTAACTTTACATGGTACATCTATAATCCCATATAGGAAGAAAAATAGCAAAATGATGGTAAGCTATATGAAAAGTTTACATATAAACTTGAAATCAGTTTGTTAATTTTACAAAGAAGAGGTTGATGAAAAGAAATCCTTAAATGTGCCCCTGTTATAACCCAGTAGTTTAAAATGTCCTAAACAATCATGTTTTGAGGATTCAGACTAAAACAGAAACTTATTGTGAGATCTTGTCATTTTTCATCATCATACTAATAGTGGATTATCATACTCTCCAAATACAGATGTTTATTACCAAGAAGAATTTTTGAGTGTGTGTGATGGATGATTCCTTGAAACAGAAAGACGATAAATACCTGACTGACTCTTGCTTTTGTCTTTCTCCAATCACAGTGGGTTTCATATTATTTCATGAGCTTTTGCAAGGTACTAAGTGGAAGCACTGATACTTTGAGTTTTGTTATTCTTCCGGTTCCTCATGTTACTTGCGAAATCTCCATTTCTTTCTTACCTTGTGCATCCTTTCCTCCCAAACCTCCTTAAATCTCAAGAGTCTTTGTTTCTACCTGATTAAAGGGACTGCACCTAATCTTGTACTAGACAAAATATACAATATTTATTTCCTTGTTATTTTGTTTGCAGAACTTATTTGAAGCTTTGAATTTGCTATTTGAGAAAGTCAGTTTGACAACAAAAGATGCAGATATTGCTTTTTTGGGGGCAGTCATTTTAAAATCAACATTTCAATAACTCTAGAACCTTATCTCTAAATCTATAACAGTTTAGTGTGGTAACAATTATTATATTTGGAGAGGGTATTGATGTAGTCTTTCATTTAAATTTACAAAAGGCTAATGAGAATATTAATTTACCATGATAAATATATTTGATATATTTAGATTTGGAAGGATGAATCAAACTTTTTCAATAAATCAGCTATGTGTAACAACTAGAAGGAGGTCATACAATTCATTACAAAGTGAAAATAAATATATTATGAATTTTGTGCTTGAGTTGAATTTTACTTCACACCAGAAGGTGAAAAAATTTTAATTTGGAAGCTTTTGTTGTAATTTCAAATTACTCATTAGAATTGGTTTTAGAAGTCATGCTCACCACACAATTCATGCAGATCTACTCAGTTACCCCAAAGATTCTATGAGCTTAATAATTCTAAATGTGTTATTGAATTGCCATAAATCATAATAGAATATAAAAATAAAATGCTGCCTCCAGCTTTTAGCCATTCAAATTCTATTTTTGACCTAGACTTCTAAGAAATGCAAGTTCTCTGGGACTAAAAGCAACCCTCTCCTTTTTTTTCTCCTGGATTTGTTTGCTTGCATGCACAAAAAATTTTAAAATTGTTTAACTCATGTCCAAAGGATATCCTAAAATGAATTATTCACTCCATAACATTGAAACACACACACTGTCTTAGGAGCGGGTACCTTGTAAGCAACTTTAGGGCAGCTGCCGAGTAGAATGTCAAGAAACTGGATCCAGCTGAGAATTCCAATTACCTAATGAAGGTGATCCGCTTTCACTCTAATTTCTTGGTCAGTCTAACTCTTTATAACTTCTCTCATAAAAATCATGCTTTAAAATTACAATTTAAAAAGTAAATATTCAACTGGCCAGTGTATTTCATTCCATTTTCTGGAAATGGGAATCCCAATTGACAGAGAAATACAAACGACAAAGACGTAAGATGGAGCAGTAACAAAGAACCCGTGAAAGGTTCCCCTGCCGCTTTGTGTTAGGGAAATAGATCGCCTAAAAGGAAGACGCATCACAGGAAATTTGGGAGACACAAAACGTAATTTTTACTTATTTATTAGCAAATAAATATTATAGCTAAGTCGAGCAAAGCTCCAATACTGTCCCTGAGTAACTATTATTCAGCCCGAGTTCTCATTATTGGTAGTGTCCCAGCCAGCGATGACAGACGGTGGAATCAGCGCGCGCCAGGCCCCTCTCCGCCCGCCGCAGTCCGGCACAGAAGGTGCTCGGGTTCGCGCGTCAGTGATCCGCCTTTTGCTTTGTCTCTGTGCTGCAGGTGGGGAGGAGGAAGAGGAACGGAAGACGAGCCGGTGGTGGCTGGCGGCCGCTGAGCACCCCCCAAGACCCTCAAGCGAGCGTCCTCCCCAAGTCAGGAAAAGCCCACGGGCCTATCCACTGGAGTGGCCAAAGGGCCGGAGCGCGTAACCCCGGACCCGGCGGCCGGGGGCGCCAGCCCCTCATGTTCCGCAGAAGGCGCAAATGTGAGCGGCGGTAGCTGGGAAAGCCCTCCACCCCCGCCAGGGGGACCCGGGAAGCCCAGTCGAGCTCCTCCGGAGGACGGCGGGGATCCCCTCCTCCGGCCCCGCCCCCATCCTCCCCGGCCCAGGCGCCGAGGCGGTTAACCCTTGCTGCGCCGCAGCGCACTAGAGCGAGAGCACGGCGCAGCCTATCCCTGCTACCAGGCTCCGAAGTCCGGCGGCGGGGGAAAATTAGGGCTCGGAGGCCGTTAGGATCTCGCCGCGGCCAACCTGCGGCTCAGGCGCCGGGGTTCTCACCAAGACTTGCTGCACTGGCTCAGCTAGCCATCAGACCTTTTCTCTCCAGTGTGGGTGTCCCCATAGTTATTTGGCGGGTAGCTGGCAGCCCACTCTCAGCAGGACAATCAGGGAGACGTAGGCGTGGGGCGAGGGGGCTCTGTTGTTCCGCAGCTCCTGAGAGGCGTGCATGCCGGTGAAGGAGTGGCCCCGGGTTCCGCACCGATCCCTCGCCTGACGCCCTGGCTGGGGTGGCCCAACGTGCTGCAGTGCCCGGGCAGGTGATCGAGACTGCACGTCCGGCAACAGTTAGGGGGGCAGTGGCGCGGGAAGGAGGGACGCCCCTACCCTTTCCCTCTCACTGCAAACCCGCTGCACTCCCCAGCCCTCGTGGGGCTCAAGGGTAGTCCCCGATCGTCAGCAAGTGGAACCCTCGCCCTCCCCCAGTCCTAGCCTGAGCGCCCTAGGGTTTTCATCCTGCAGATCCCCCCTCCCCATCTCTCCCTCACACACACATGCTCCCCTAAACCTCGCGCCGCAAACTCAGTCTCGGTCCCCGCAGGTGATGTCATGCCCATTGTTTTGGTGCGCCCGACCAATCGGACTCGCCGCCTGGATTCTACCGGAGCCGGCATGGGCCCTTCCTCGCACCAGCAGCCGGAGTCTCCGCTCCCGACCATAACGCATTGCGCAGGGTGCACCACCGCCTGGTCTCCCTGCAGCTTTAACAGCCCTGACATGGAAACCCCATTGCAGTTCCAGCGCGGCTTCTTCTCGGAGCCGCCGCCGCCGCCGTCGCGCTCCTCGCACCTGCATTGCCAGCAGCAGCAGCAGAGCCAGGACAAGCCGTGCGCGCCCTTCGCGCCCCTCCCGCATCCTCACCACCACCCGCACCTCGCGCACCAGCAGCCGGGCAGCGGCGGCAGCAGCCCATGCCTCCGGTGCAACAGCTGCGCCTCCTCCGGTGCCCCGGGGGCGGGGGCGGGGGATAACCTGTCCCTGCTGCTCCGCACCTCCTCGCCCGGCGGCGGCGCCTTCCGGACCCGCACTTCCTCGCCGCTGTCGGGCTCGTCGTGCTGCTGCTGCTGCTCGTCGCGCCGGGGCAGCCAGCTCAATGTGAGCGAGCTGACGCCGTCCAGCCATGCCAGTGCGCTCCGGCAGCAGTACGCGCAACAGCCAGCGTCCGCCTCCCAGCACCGCCAGTGCCACAGCCTGCAGCCCGCCGCCAGCCCCACGGGCAGCCTCGGCAGCCTGGGCTCTGGGCCCCCGCTCTCGCACTACCACCACCCCCCGCCCCCGGCGCCCCACCAGCACCACCAGCCCCAGGCGCGCCGCGAGAGCAACCCCTTCACCGAAATAGCCATGAGCAGCTGTAGGTACAACGGGGGCGTCATGCGGCCGCTCAGCAACTTGAGCGCGTCCCGCCGGAACCTGCACGAGATGGACTCCGAGGCGCAGCCCCTACAGCCCCCGGTGTCTGTCGGAGGAGGTGGCGGCGCGTCCTCCCCGTCTGCAGCCGCGGCCGCGGCCGCCGCCGCTTCGTCCTCAGCCCCGGAGATCGTGGTGTCCAAGCCGGAGCACAACAACTCCAATAACCTGGCGCTCTACGGAGCCGGCGGCGGAGGCAGCACGGGAGGCGGCGGCGGCGGCGGCGGCGGCAGCGGGCATGGCAGCAGCAGTGGCACCAAGTCCAGCAAAAAGAAGAACCAGAACATCGGCTACAAACTGGGCCACCGGCGCGCCCTGTTCGAGAAGCGCAAGCGGCTCAGCGACTACGCGCTCATCTTTGGCATGTTCGGCATCGTGGTTATGGTCATCGAGACCGAGCTGTCGTGGGGCGCCTACGACAAGGTAGGTGCTCTAGCCCTTTGCCCACCGGTCCCGGGCCGCAGAGCCGGACGCCGGGTGGTTGGGGTGGTCGCTGGCGGGAACTCTCTGCCTGCCAGTCCCGAGCCTTCCCCTGACAATCGGAGATGTCCGCCGCGAGGGCGAGTGCCACCTCGACTCTCACCCTTAAGCCTAGTCTGGAGAGGAAGCTATATCCGCGCTCAGCCAAAGTTCTGGAGGGAGTGAATGCCCCGCCAGTTTGGGTATTTTAAAGAAGTGATTTCAGGACTCCGTGTGGGAAAGCATGCTTTTATTTCTCTCCTGGGGCTCACGATTTAGGAGGTCTCTTTCAAATCCAATGGCTTAAACTTAAAGATGACTTCCTCATGGATTTCATTTCGAGAGCCACAAGCTGCACTTGGGTCCGTGTAGTTACGGACCCCGCCGCTGCTGCTTGGCTTTTCCTGATCTCCTCACTTTCCTGACAGATCACAGAGCCAAAACAGGTGCCCCTACCTCCATCCTCCCCCTGGGAGCTCAGATCCGATTGCTGGGGATTGGGCGAACCCCCAGGGCTTAAAAGTGCTTCTTTTTAAAAAGTGCTTCTGTCTTTGTTGCAGGCGTCGCTGTATTCCTTAGCTCTGAAATGCCTTATCAGTCTGTCCACGATCATCCTGCTCGGTCTGATCATCGTGTACCACGCCAGGGAAATACAGGTAACTTAGGCTCTGCTGTTTATGAATGACCCCAGCCTGGGGAAGTGCAAGGCAGCAGACGCTTTTCCGAGCTCTCCTGTCCTTGCCTGAGGTTACAGAAGACACGTGCTGTGTTCTTACCTTAGCACCTGACCTGTTCTTTCAAGAAGTTGAAAGCAAAACAAACAGTGCAGCATGTAAATCTGCAGTAGTTTCCAGGGTGTGCTTGTTACACCTCAGACTGCCCCCCTCTTCTTTAGGTAGGTCCACTTCTCCATGCCTGTCATTGCATTTGCTTTCCTTAAGGCCAGTTAAGCACTAGCCTTCATCTGTAGGGTAGCTGAGTATTCTCCTTTAATACACATTTAACAAGATGGGTGGGTCACTAGGGAAAATTGTGCCTATCTGTATCACCTTCCATAGCTAAGTGTAGCTTAGAGAAGAAAATACTCCTGGGATATTCCTTGCTAATGTATATTAATAAGGCAAGAGGAGAATTCTGACCTTTTCTATATCTTACCCTAACATTAGAGAAAGAATCTGTTGTGAATTTAGAATACAAATTCTGTACATCTGGTAGTTTGGTAGATGTTTAGGCACATTTATTATTTAAAATGTCACTTAAGAGCAAAGGCCACTGCCCTTGTGAGTGGACTTCTTAGGAAAATGTTTGTTTAAATGCAGCCAGGAACTCTGTTGTTAGATATGACCAATAACTGGCGATTTCAGAATATTTGATATAAATTCATGGGTCACCTTTTGGATTTTTACTTTGCTGTAACTTTTAGTCAACAGCATATTAAAGTTAGTGAATAAAATAACTAGTTTTCAAAAATTTAGAAAGATTGGGATTTTCCTTTTTACGACTTATATTAATATGTACTTTCTGGGTTTTTTTGATTAGCTGTTATTTATTTGGCCAAACTATTAAACTCTTGAATTTAACGTGCTTTCCTTTAGGAGTTGCCGTTAAATTTAAATTATATTTAATTAATTATAAATTAAATTAATTTTAAGTTAGTAATTCACAAAAACAGTAGAAGAAACCAATTTTAACTACTACCCAGTCAAAATAAAGATACACTTGATCCTACATGAGGATGAAAAAATTACATAAGCATGCTTTCAACTTTGCAAAGACTTTGAAAAGTGTGAAGTTGAAGGAATGAGGATAGAGAAGGAGAATTAGAAGGAGTAAGAATATCTAGAGGTAAGTAAGAAGACTGTACTGGCAAAAGAAGGCAAGCACATTTGAACTCTAAAATTTGAATAATTTACACAGGTCCATCTTTAATTCAACACTCGTGATCATGGGCTTTTGAGATTCTTTGAATATTTTAAAGTAATACTGAAATGTAACTTAAACATAAAAGTATCTTTTCATTGTGACTCAAAGAAAAATGCTTAAGGCTGGGGAACAAACTAGGTCTAATGGCCATTTGACTTGGTTTACAGATGAGAAACCTGTGATCAGAAGAGGTGACCCACTTGCCAGATCCCACGGCTAGCCAGTGCGGAGCGTGACTGCTCTGTCCTAGCACCCACCCGTCATGCTTTCTGCTGCGCTCTGCGGCTGCTTATCAGTAGCCCTGAAACATGACGTGTCTTTGTCCGTGGTTCCTCTCTAAATCCAAAAGTTTGATATTTGAATTGGGTTAAACTCAAAAGGTTTCTGTAAAATCTTCGTAGGTATTTATGAAAGTCAAGTAATTTTTTTTTTTTTTTTAAGACTACTGTAGTTTTACTTAATCTAGGCTGGAAAGAGACCTTGCTATTTTTTTGTTTTTTGGGTTTTTTTTAGTTAGACATCAGCTTTCAGATTATTCCTGTTCCTTCTGAAAAACAAACAGCTGAACAGACACTCATGGTGAAGAACATCTGATGGTATTAATACCAAGAACAAACTGTCTTCCTGAAAGCACTCATTTTTTAAGAATTATTGGGAAATTATTTTGAAAAACGTATAATAAGAGTTTGAGAAGTCCAAACACTGGCCGGATGTTAATTATATGTTATAAAAAAATTTTTGATCATATTTGATAACACTGTTGAAACTTAAAGTAATACAAATAAAAGAAACCATATTTTTAAAGATCATTTTACACTTGAAAGAATTCCACTCCTGGCTAATTTTGAGGATAATTTCTGTTATACAAATGCATAGATAAATTGATTAGAATATGTATATAGCACAGGTGTTAAAAGTGAAGACAAAAATTCTGCACCTAAAGGTTATAAGCACAGTGAACCTCTTTACTGTTGGGGCAGCATAAACATCACAAAAAGTTAAGATTTTTTAAAATTGGTGATACATGATTTCTACCAAACCAACCACACTTAAGATAATTTTAAATTTTTAAATTAGATGCTCAGGTGATCATTTGGTTGTTTTGGATGTAGCTATTACTGTTTAATCTTGAGAGTTTTTTTTCTTCCAGCTAAAGTTACAAATTTTATCTGAGCTGCATTTTTTAAAAAAATATAAAATGGAGAAGGACCAAAGAAATATGGAGACCCTGAGCTAGAAATCAAGAACCACAAAAACATGTTCTAATTCAGCCAGAGAGTAGAGTCTGTGATTCCTTCTGAAATACTTCACTCTGAAACACAGTGAAGTGAAGTCAAGTGCACAGGCTAATGTATCCATGTGTGGAAAGTGATAAAGTGTGGTCTTTTTAACTTACTAATGTCATCGGTATAGATGTGCTTCTTTCATAAATTTTAAGCAAATAGGTACTTCTCAGTTAATTATTAAGAATTCCAAGTATATGATTAGCTTTGAGTTAAAGAACTCAATGTAGGGGTCATGCCACCATTCAGAGCATGCTCTTGGACATAGCATACAGTCTTCATGTGACACTCTGTCTTTTTCTTGTTAGCACAGCAGTAAGTTGATTGGGTAGTGAGAGCTAGCTAGTATGGGTTTTTGGTACATGGTAGGATTTCTCACTGCATTCAGAAAAAGTCAGTGTTATAGCCAGTGTTCTGTCTGGCTATCCACTAGAACTTCTTTCACAAAGGTTGGAGAGGCCCTGACATTTCCATGAAGAACCTTGGAAAGCAAGTCAGTGTGACCTTTTATAAAATGTTTATACACAGTCTGTCAAAATTAGATGGTTCAGGTGAGTCATGGATAGAAGTGCTTGAATTAAAATAGTGTGATAGGGAGGCTTTGTAAGGACTTAGCTCAGTACATTTCAGCTTTGCTGTCATTTTTCAGTACCACAGACAGCTCAATGCACCAGGCTATAGTTTGCTCATTTCACTAATTACTTTTACACAGCCCCCTAAACAAAAATGAAGTCTCTTTTTGAGGGTGGGTGGGTCAGAATGCTTATATAAAATCAGATTTAGTGGGGCACATTTTCAGCCAAGTAGATATTAGATTTTCTCAACTAGATATTTTGCTTTCCTATATTGAGCAGCAAAATTAAAAAATTCTGAATTGCTATATAAAATAAATTTTAGCAAATGCCTTTTATTGTAATCTTCTGACAAAGGAAAAGTAATATGGGGATTGTTTTATACACTTTGGAAAGGTCACTTGATACTAAATAAGTAGCTTCCTCACCTCAAGTACAAGATCAAATAATAGGGAAAACAGAGGCATGATTTCCTGTGAGTTTTCTTTTTCTTGCCCTTCTTCTGTGGGTTTGGAATTATTTCTTTGATGGAATAAGAACAAAACAATATTCAAATACTCTTTAAGATCTTTAATATCAAATAAGTTGAATGTAGATTTCACTTCATCTTTTCAACTTTAGCGTAGTTGAGTTTCTCTTGTGAAAGGAATTTTATGAAAGAACTATTTAGTATTTTTGAGACAGGCAAATACAAGATTGGGAAGAAAGCCTCTTGGACGATCTTTCTGGTTCTCATTAGATGTGGCAGAATGGAGTGTACTATGCTTTAAATTTGAAAACAGTTTTGTTTCCTTGATTTTGTTTTGGTAATATAATTATATAATAAAGAGCACTAGAGGAAACACTGATTTTTCTTTGGTATCTCTTGCAGTAGAGTAACTACGCTTTCTTCTTCAAGTTAACTTTTCAGAGATGGATGCTATAGATCTAAAACTGGAAGGGCAAAAATTAAAAGTTCTTCATACTCGTGCATGTAGGCCACACCAAGGAGAAAGGAGGGACTAAGAACAGGAACTTTAACAACCTCTGAAGGCTCCTGGGCTGGTTGGGGATGGATGGTTAAGTAGACTTAAGCACTGAGTAGACGGTGGCTCCCCTATGGTCGGGGCAGGGGAAGGATGCTTGCTGTTATACTCCTGCAGAGAGCAACTAGATGCTTCCAGACCATACAGAAAATACTGCATATAGTTGCTATTCTTATTAATAAAATAATAGTAAATAAGTATACATAGTAGAAATAACTGGTACAGAAGAGCTTAAAATAAATATGATAGTCACATTCTCAGTCCTGCTTTTCATAAACAACCACTTTTAAATTTCTCATGCATTTCTCCAGAATTTTTAAAAATGATTATTTAGTTGTGTTGAGAGACACACACAGGGCTTCCCTGGTGACTCAGCAGTAAAGAACCCACCTGCCAATACAGGAGACTCAGGTTTGATCTCTAGGTCAGAAAGATCCCCTGGAGAAGAAAATGGCAATCCCCTCCAGTATTCTTGCCTGGATAGAAGAGCCTGGCAGGCTACAAATCCATGGGGTTGCCAAAGAGTTGGGCACCACTTAGCAGCTCAACAGAGACACACATGCTCTGCTTTCATTGCTGATGTATTTGGAAGGTTTTCTTCATCAGCACGTGGAGGCCCATCTCATTCTTTTTCTGCTGTTTATTACCCCACTGTATGGATGCACTGTGCTTTACTGACAGGCCCTTGGTGTTTTCTAGGCTTTTGCTATTATAAGCCATAGTAAAACATACATGCTTATTTTAATCTGCTAATTAGAGGATGCACATATGATAAATATCCAGCAGACAGATTGTTGAATAGAAAGGAGTTTGTATTTTAAATGGAAAGGTACTGCCTACCATTCCTTTAGAAAGATCTTCAGAGTTTTCATTCTCTGCTTCCCCACACATTATTTCCCCACAACACTGTTTACATTGAATGTTATAAAAATGAATTTTAAATAACTTTGGCTTTGCAAAGTATCCTATTTCCTTGAAAAGTATTTTTCTGTGAAAAATTCCTTAAGGACAAAGCTCATGGTCTGCAACACTTTGCAGTGTCTAGTGGTACGTTATTGAATCTGCTGACAAACTGGCCAATCCTTATAAAGATGCCATCAGAAGCAAATATTTGCCAAATTTTTGTTTTAACTTAAACTTTGGAGATGAAAGAAGGCGAAAGAGTAGAAGGAATGGTCTTCAAGTTGTCTTGATCTCTCCCATATCTACAGGGCAGACAAAAATTAACTCTTTGTAAGACTAAAAGGTCGTGAGGATACCTTTCTTATATTGCTCTGTGATGTGGTGGTCAGCTCCACGACCTCTGTCTATGCTACCAGCGGCTTCTGCCTCGGTTGTAATGAGACTCCATGACCTCTGTCTATACTGCCGGCAGCTCCTGCCTCGGTTGTAATGAGACTCCATGACCTCTGTCTATACTGCCGGCAGCTCCTGCCTCGGTTGTAATGAGACTCCATGACCTCTGTCTATACTGCCAGCAGCTTCTGCCTCGGTTGTAATGAGACTCCATGACCTCTGTCTATACTGCCAGCAGCTCCTGCCTCGGTTGTAATGAGACTCTGAGTCCCTATGACTTCACATATACCCTGTAGTAATGAAATCACTCAGGACTAATTTTCTCCACCTGCCTGTGTAAAGATCTCTGCATTATTAATGGGTGTGACACTAAGTAAAGCAATCCTGCTGTGTTTACAAGCAGCATCACAAATGAATGAAGAGTGGAACTTTAGGTTGACCGCAAGTGGGTTCTCTTGCTTTGCCAAGCCGTTTCTGGGCCATGGTTTTGTACAGCTCGGTAAGAGGGCCACTGTGGGCTGTCATCGTCCCAAACCACATCTGGCAGGGTGGACGGAGGAATCCTGCACTGATTTAAGTTCAAGGAGTTACTTTTGGTCAGGGTATAAAGCGGTTTCATGAGGCTATTTTAGAGAGAATTTCTGCTCATTAGAAAATAATATGATGTTTGCTACTTGGGGAGTATATTTTTAACCCTAAACTCCTTTAGAATTCTCTTTTTAGAACTGGAAAGACCTGAAATGTTACCCAGCCAGCATGTCATCTCAGATAAAAGATGACCATTTTTTGCCAATTTCTGCCTGAACCCGCTCACCATGATGGTCAGTTTGTCTGTACAAGGTTGGCCCATTGCCAGACAGCTCTTACTTTTAGGAAGCTTTTCATTATGTTGGAGTGAAGTCTTCCCATAGTCAACATTTAAATAGTTTTTGAGCTCTGCTAATACAATGAGGAATAAGACAATCAGGTTCCTTCCCTCCTGGAACTGACATTCCATGCAGGCGGGCTAAGGAGAGAGACAAAAATTAAGGAAGAACATTCTTAGAAGTTGTGATAAGTTGTGTCATAAAGGGTCCATAAAAGGGGCTGTGGTAGAAAATCATTAGGGGCAGATGGTTGTCAACAGACAGGGTGATCATGGGAGTGACTCCAAGGAAGTCACTCCAAGGAAGTGACTTTTAAATCGAGACATAAAGGAAAGGAAGTTATCAGTTATGGGCAGAGTCTGGAGGAAAAACCTTTTCAAAGGCCTTGTGACTGAAAGGGATTTCTTGCACTTACACAACTGATAGCAAATCACTGGAGTCCCAGCAAGGGGACAGTGGTACTGAGTGGTGTGAGAGGTGATATGCTAGGTTGTAATACTGAAGGGTCCTGAGACCATGGTAAGACTCTGTGATACCTTCTTCAAAGTGCATGAGACCGTCATTGAAGCATAGACGAGTCACAGCCCAGCTTACTGTTTAAGCAGACATTTTGTTTGCTCGGCGTTGGGGGTGGGGGGCGGGTGGGAGGGGAGGGGAGGCTCTGAGGAGATTGGTCTGGAGACCGCTAGACTCTGAGCAACCCACACTGTAGAGATGGTGCTCACTTGCCTTGGGTAACAGCAGTGGAAATGAGGGGAAGCGGTCTGGTTGGAGACCCCGGTTGGAGGAAGAATGGACGTCTTAGTGATTAGCTATGACAGGTGAGGGCAAGGGATGATGCAAAGATGACCCCAGGGTTCTGGTTGGAGCATCTGAGTGTGTGATGTTGAAGGGAGAGACTCCCACCGAAGGTAGGATGTGGATCAGGGCTGCTTCTGATGGAAGTGCTTCTGATTATACAAGAGAATCTTGAATTCAGAGAAGTGTGGGCTAAAATTTAAGTTAGCAAGTAATCAGCATGGAGGCTATTTAAACCCCTAGGAATAGATAAAATCAGTGAGAGAAGGTGGAGAGCGAATCAGCCTCTGACATCTAGAGGTTGTGTGAAGGAGGAACTAAAGGAAAGCAGTAAAAATGACTTGTCTTGGAGGTGGAGATGGACGTGTTGGAAGGAGGGCACAGGGCTGTGTACTGAAGGCTGTGAAGTCTGTTAATGTTGGGTAAAGAGGTGCCTTTTGGATTCAACAAGTTGAAGTCATCGCTGACCTTGATGAACGATTTCAGCAGAATAGTAGAAACAGAAAACAGACTGCAGTTTCCAGTATAACAGGATAAATCAATCCCCCCTGCAAAGAATTACAGAGCAAACATTTAAACGTTGGTTAGGGCCCTTTAAATGCCTTCCTATTTAAACAGCCTCAGTTTCTTTGAATATTCCTGATCACACTTTGGATGTCCCTGATCCTATCCTTCTGGACTTCACCTCTGTTTTGTTGAATTCCCTCTTTGAATAAGAAGGTCAGAAATGTACTCAGCACTTTCAGGTGACATCTGCCAGTGAACTTGTTACCTCCCTTTGTCAAAAAATGCTTCATTGTACCGACTGTTATTTAGTCTAGAATGGTCTTTGCTTCACACAAACTGTCGCCAAGTACACTTGTAAAATTGTTACTGAGTTGAATGTAGGGCTTTACATTTAATGACTGTGTTAAATAGCATCTTGGTTTCAGATGAGTGTTTCACCCTGTCGGAATTCTTTGAATTGTAATTGTGATGTTTATTTGACACACGCTTTGTTTAGGTATGGAAAATGCTGTGTATGGACTGGTTATGGCATTGGCAAAACTCAAATCAGTGCTAAATTCTGTTCCAGAGACATGGTCAGTATTAGTGGCTGTTATACCATTTGCCCACACTCACCTCTGTTCCTAGCTGCTCACTAGCCGTGACTTTGAAAAGTGTGCCTGAGAAATGCATGCCCAGGGCATGAGTGAGCCACAGTCAGAGCTGAGAAGTGGCACCTTCTCTGCAGTTAGCCGTCTGCTCATCCATGGCGTTTGGTTCAGCCTTTCATGTCATAACAACTCTGTGGACCCTGACCATAGGCCAGCCTACATTTCTCAACAAGAATGTCATGAGGACTATCAGATTCTGTGCTGACACCCATGTGTCCTGTGCTCACGATCAGCCAGTCTTTTCATGATACCCAAGAAGGAAACAAGACTAATGGGCTTGTCATTTTAAGAATGAAAATGTAGGTTTTTTGACGTATATGCCTATTCATTATGACCAAATGCCTTTTCTCTTAAAATTTTTGATTTTCTCTCCAGATGATAAAATTAATAAATATTTATGTTAGAAAATCTGTAAAGTGTAGATAATGTGAAAAGAATGCTAGTTCAGTCTCCCTACCCCAAGACAAGTATTATTATAATAGAATGTGTTTATATGAAGTACATGGACCTGATATTTGCTATATATCAGTATAAACAAAGTTAATGTTCTTTTCATGTAATTTTCTATTCATTTCCCCATGCTGTTGACCATTGCAGTTTTTTTTTGTATCATATGGTATATTCAGTTTAATCCTTTCCCTTATTTTTGGACACTTACAAAAAATTAGAAAAATAAAAAAGAACCTATTTAAAAGATTTATATAAAAATACTTGGCAGATGAATTTATATAAGCATCTCTAATGATTTCCTAAGGATAAATTTCCAAGGCAGTAATTACTTAAAGGATATTACTTAAGACAATTGAGAATTTGTCAAATTATCCTCCCAAAAGTTTATATCAGTTCGTTGATTTCTAAAGTCCTTACCCACCCCTTTGTTAAATGACTGATTTAACTGTTTCTGGCGTGTCTGTGCTCACTTCACTGGGTCATACTTTGAGTACTGTCCTATTTTGTGGAGCTAGAACTGTGCCTCCCTGGAGTCTCTTATAGCTTCTTATTTCTCCTTGATTTTGGTTTCTAAATCTCGGCTAACCAGGTTTGTCAAGGGTAATTGAGCTTGATAGTTAAAGTTTGTATAGAAGCGATGCAGAAGCAGTATTGGAAGATAACTTTGTCCACAGATGTTCCCAATCTTTGTTATTATAGGAAGCTGTGAAAACCATAATTTCTGAAATTGTTCTCTACAAACTTCCCTGCCGAGCAAAGCAAGCAGACTCTCCTTTGCGTTGTTTACTGCGTTTTGCAGCCTCGTCCTGTGGCTTTGTGCACCGACTCCAAAGCCAGTCTGTCGGGGCTCCTGCCCGGCTCTGCCGCTAATTAGCAGTGTGACCTTGGGCACGCTCCTTAGTCTCTCTGCACTTCAGTTTCCTTGTCTGTGAAATGGGGAGTGCGGAGTACTTCTGTCATCGGGTTGTTGTAGAATTGGGTGTGCCTGTGTGTGAAACTGTATACGTGTGTATACATCACTTAGAGCGCTGCCTGCTGTGTGCTGAAGGCTGTTTAGGTGTCAGAGGCTGGTCACCGTTAGCTGCTTTGGGGTTTGTTGGGGTGGAAGGGGAGGAATTGGAGCCCAGCCTTCATGGGCTTTGGGAAACAGTGGTGATATTTTATCTTCTTTTACAAGTCTTACAGGAGGGAACAGAGGGAAAAAAAAAAGGTATGCATTCAAAGCAGTGTTCAGTAGTTTATTAACACTTAAACTCAAATAGGTGTGTGTGTGTGTGTGTGTGTGTGTGTGTGTGTATTTAACAAAAACTTTGCTCTCCGTTAAGGATAGCCAATATTTTTTTAAACTGAGTTAGTTCAGATTCTCCCTGTGGGCAGGTTGGCCATCTGAGGAAGTAAGTGTACATTTTGGTTGTCAGGTTTCAGATCAGTAAACTAGTGTTAGAGTACTATGATGTTAGGCTCACTGTTTTTACAAAAATAGCTGTTTTGCCTGTAAACCTGCCATAGGTTTGTCTTCTAGCTGGAAGCAAGGTTCTTTGTGAGCTACATTAACTCCTTCAGGAACGCAGGTCACAGCTTGATGGCATCTCCATCTAATTAGGACCCTGGTGACTTAAAGAGTTAAGGACAGCACCCTGAAAAGTAAGCAAAGGGAATAATTGGTAATGGAAAATTCTGATAGGAAATCCCTGCTGAAAGGTTAAGAGGTAATAAACAACCAAAGGCATATGTAGAAAGGATTGTAATTGACAGCATTTCTGTCTATATTCATTGAAGGTTTATGATTTATTTAAATCTCTTTTCTGGATTAGGTTTATCTCTGTTAAATTTTCTTTAGCATGCCACCACCCTCAACCATCATGCCTGGAGTACATTGGTTGGAAAGAATTGAGAAGAATTTTGTGTGTCAATATGACAAGTAACATCTCAAAATCCTTGCTGTTTAGTGGTTGGGTTTGCTTTTTATCAGATGGCTTGTATCTCCTCTTCTGTTTCATTTCCAATGACCATTGGTTGAGTCTGTATTATGCCTGTCTCTCTTTGTGAACAACGAGTTAGGAATGTGTCTGATATAGCGTTGGGTGAGTCTTCTTTTTGAATTTATGAAACACATGGGAATTTAGACATTACAAACCTTAAACTGAACTGTGTCGAGAAATTTTAACAGCCAGTGCTTTACATCTATAACTTGTCATGTGCCTTCTTGACTATCTGAGCATTTTTACCTAGTTATGTATTTATCTATAGTGGTTATCCAGAAGGTAGTAAGATGAGGTTTTTACAAAATCATCTGACTGTTGAAATGTGGGTATACAGCCCTTACGGGTTTTATCCACTGAGGTGGTCTTCTCTCAGAAAATTTTGGTCTTCCAGGGAAATTGCATGTAATATTTATATATTGGTTTTGACTCTAACATACTGAATTTTGGGGAGGAGACATTAAGCACTGTAGTATGGTTGTCATGGTGTTGAGTAGTGCTTTTCTGGGATAGTGTCTGCTGTCAAGTGGGTTAAAAATACACAGTGCTAATCCTTAAACTGCTCAAAGTTTTGATGAGTGGTCAAGGGAAATTATATCCTAGTACTGGATTTATTTTTAAGGTCACAGATTACTTAAAATATTGAAAAACAATAATTGGGCTGAATATTTATTGAAATTGGATGCCTATAAAATGATACAAAAGTGATGGCTATGAGATTTATAATAGCTACCTCATGCATTTTCAAAGGTATATCTAGTGCTTCTAGCTATATACTCAAGCAAAGTTGTTGACTGAACACTTAATGTCATTTATTTGGATTTAACTATGAAATTTTAAGATGAAAGTCTTGGCTTCTAGGAACTTGCCTTGGATCAATTTTCATATTGGTAAATCCCCCCACATTTGGAAAAAGTTTTTATATCAAAGAGCATGAATTGTTATCTGTCCTTTGAAGCGAAAATAGCTTAAGATATGTTTATTTAGTTAAATGTGTGATTCGTTTAAAGCTTCAGCTTACTGCTTAAACTTGTGGGTAATGTTGTAAATTTTAATGCTATTGTTGAAAATTATCTTGAAAAGAATTTTACTTCTTCCCCACTAGTATCTTAGTCAAGAATCTTCACTCTTTGTGCTCATTTGTTTGTGTCAAAGAGGATACTTAATGAAAATGCATTGGATAGACTCAAAAATTAAACAATAGTCATATAAAGAGAAATCTCTAATTTGCCTGGGGCGGGGGAAGGCAACAGTACTGTATTAAGGCTGAAAACTATTTTTCAAAATATCCTTGATTTGGAATTCACTAGCTCTTGTAGGTTTTTTTAAATATCATTTTTTTAAAAAAGCTTAATCTTCTGTATTCTTTTTTTTCCCTTTCAGCCTATCTGCTTTACACAGTTGTTTTTTACCCTTTTTGACAACCATACCTACTTTTCAGTTGCCACGCCTGGGCCATGTGCTGCCTCACGTATCAGAGCGTGTCCCTTGGGTGCTCCATACATCGGGGGCTGCACATCCAGGCCCCTTGCTGTCATGTTCGCTGTCTCGCTTAGAGTGAGACTGTGTGCACAGATTGCTTCTGTGGCAGCTACTCTGAAATCATGAATCATCAAGTGTGTCTTATTGCAGTTTGACACAACTGGCCACAGCGGGAGAGCCGATGTGTGTCCAGGACTTTGTCCCTCATGCCCACGTCAGAGCATCTCGGGCAAAGACCACGGAGCACATTCAGTGGCGAGCGTTTTCTCTGCGGCATTGGCCTAGAAACAGGAGGCCTTCTCTGCACTGTTGTGCATGAGCACATGCCTTCACAGTGAGATGACTGATGTGGTGGAGGGTGGGGTGAAGGCTCATCTTCAAGATCTGAACTGTGGCGTATTGCCCTAGGGGAACCCAATTCAACAGAGACGGACAGGATCAGGTCGGGTGGCTGGTGGGGTGGAGGTGCCGAGCGCAGATGCCCCTGCGTGTGTGTTCCACCCGCACCCCCAGGCTGAAGATGAACGTTTATTAATTGGCTTTCATTTCCTGTCGCCTCTGTTGGTATGCTGATGACCTGTACATTTATAATGGGATCCAAAAAAATGGATGACTTTCACCCTTTTTTCTTAAACACAGTGGGGAAAATGACAAAAATGCTACAAATGTGGTCCTCTTTACCAAGAAGAACAGGGAAATTTCCGAATCATCTCATTGACTTTGCTTTATATTTGCCCATTGAATCCTCCCTTTGGAGCAGCCCTGCCTACGCAGCGGTCCCTGAGGTCCCTGCTGGGTGTGTTTATATAAGCACCCTCTCAGCTCCTCCAGCCTTGTTTGCACTGGGGAATATTCTGGGGAACACATGCTGTGTTCTGAGATTGCCAGCCACGTCGGGATTCCCTAGCTGACTCTGAGCCTGCGGGCTGGGTTGAGGATCCGTGCTGCTCTCCACTACCCTTGGGTGCATCACCGTTGTTGGAGACAGGAGACGGAGACATAGATAGAATATTTTCCAGTCATGGAAAATGCATGCATCATATCGGACGCTTGTACTCGTGTTTATGTTGAGTGTTAAAGCTTTGTGTAACGTAGACAAGCCAGTGCCCAGACATGATCCAGCCATCTGGCAGGGCCAGTCACTGTCCAACAGAGGCTGGTGGCAACTTAAGGCGTGCCCTTCCCACCCAGAGGACAGTGTAGGTAGAAGGAGGGGTCGTGTTGGCCCCTTTTATCTGGACAGCCACGTGGGCTTCTGAGAAGCAGCCCCGGGGTGGTGTTCCCCCCTGGCTTGGGATCCAGACAGATTGGAGTCAGAGCTCAGCTTCACCGGGGTGACCACAAGAAGGAAATCTGACCCCTGGCAGACTCATTTCTTGATTTGTAAGATGGAGATGAGAATTACACCTGTCTCACTAGATTGTTTTGATGACTCAGTGAGACAGTGTTTATGAAGAACCTAGTATAGTATGACACAGTCAGTAAGTGTTAACCCTTTCACTACTACTCGTCCATCATTGCTATTATTAAGCAGATATCGTAGACCGAGCAGGGAAGCAGAACCTAGAGTCTTGGAGGTTCTCAAAGTGGGTAGGGGATTGGATAATAATGGATAATATTTCAAGGAAGTTAAACCAAGTTCCAATACTAAGGAGATTGGACAGAGAATGCAGATACTTGATTAGTTAGGGCAGGGGGTTGGCAAACTAGAGCCCATGGGCCAAATCTGGCCTCGTGGGTAAATCCAGGCTGCCGGTTTGTGTAAAGAAAGTTGTATCGGCACACATTTGTTTGCACGCCATATACAGCTGCTTCTGCATTACGGCTTGCGCTACCAGCAGAGCTGAGTACAAGCAGTCCATTTGGCTGCAAAGCCAAAAATATTTACTTTACAGAAGAAGGTTTGCTGACCATTGAGTTAGAGCCCAGGCTGGTCAACAAAGGCAGAGAGAAACATACACAGGTGTGTTTCCTCTGCCTCTGCCTCATAACTTACTTTATTCCTTGCTCCGATTTTAGCCTTCTTTTTAAAAATTGTTTATTTGTCATTTTTGTTGGAGTATAGTTGCGTTAGTTTCTACCATACAGCAGAGTGAATCGCCTGTACATATCGTGCATCTCCTCCTCTCTGGATTCCTTTCCATTAGGTGACCGCAGAGCGCTGAGCAGATTTTCCTGTGCTCTGTAGCAGGCTCTCATCAATGATCTGTTTATATACAATAGCATATATATGTCATCCTCAATCTCGCAATTCATCCCACCTCCCCCTTCCTCCCTTGACGTCCACACAGTTGTTCTCTATGTTTGAGTCTCTTTCTGCTTTGCCAATAAGCCCATCAGCACCATTTTTCCTAGATTCCACATATTTGGGTTCACATGCAGTATTTTGTCTTTCCGACTCACTTCACTCGGTGTGACAGTGTCTAGGTGAGCAGAGGTGCAGGAGGCGCAGCTCGCACCTGGAAATGCAGGTTTCTGTAGGGTGAGGTCCCCGCTGTGATCCAAGCTCTTGGGCTCCAGTAGGATCTGCACTCTTGGATGGAGGGGAATGACCTGGGGGAATTACAGTTTTGTCATCTTAGCTGAATAGAATGGTTGTGGGAGGAACTACTTTCACGGGGAGTCTGAGCTTTAGCTTTGCAACTCAGAGTCCTTTCTGGTGACCAGTGATGGGACACTGGGTGTGTCTGACCCTTAAAGTGAAGTCGCTCAGTCGTGTTCAACTCTTTGTGACCCCCATGGACTGTAGCCTGCCAGGCTCCTCCATCCATGGGATTTTTCCAGGCAAGAATACTGGAGTGGGTTGCCATTTCCTTCTCAGGGGAATCTTCCCGACCCAGGGATCGAACCCAGGTCTCCCACATTCCTGACAGACCTCAGTGCCCTGTAAATTAGTCTCTGCAAAGCTAGGTGGGGAGTGGTTTATATTTTCATGATCCTATTGGTGGGGCTGGTCTCGATCAAGAAGAGAGGCTCATTTGTTACAAATTTTTAAAAAAGGGTTTTAACTCTACATTCTATCACACACACACACAAAAGTCACTTATTAACTTGGGAAGCAATACAGAATCTTGCCTTTTTTCTTTAGATCTGGAATTCTGGCTGCATGTATAATGTACTAAGCATGTGTATTCCTGTTCCCTGGTGATTCAACTTATGTTTCCTGTCCATCGTCTCCGTTCTCAGCTGCCTGCTGGACAGCTCCCCTTGGAAGCCCCTGCAGCCCTTACCGTCCCCAGGCCTCTGCCCTGCCCTCTCCTGCCGGCTGGCCTCAGAATGGTGGGCCACCTCGGGCCCCTTGGTGCACCCTGGCTCTCCCCCCGCTCAACTTCCCTCCCTAACCCTTGTCCCCAGGAGAGTCAGTGGGTCCTACAGCGTTTCCACCTCAGTGTCTTCTGCATTACCTCTACTTTCAGGTCACATTCTCAAGGACCTTAGTTCTGTGTTTCCCAAACTTTTCATAAAATATGTTTATGTACTATATAGCAGTTATGTATTATTTTACTTTCCATATTTTAATATTTACATACTTTTATTTTTATTCTATATTGATATTTTTCTTTATATCAACTCTCTTCTTTTAGCCTAATCTTAAATAATAATATCTATGAAATTACAGTTGTAGACTAATTGCGAGACTTTCCTGGTCCACCTGCAATGCAGGAAACACAGGAGATGTGGATTTGGTCCCTGGGTCGGGAAGATCCCCTGGAAAAGGAAATGGTAACCCACTGCAGTATTCTTGCCTGGAGAAATTTCATGGACAGAGGAGTCTGGCAGGCTACAGTCCATGTGGCTTCAGACACAACTGAGGCAATTGAGCACACACACACATGCATCATAATTGTATATGTTTTCTAACACGCAATGAATTAAAACTATAAAAAATAATACACAGCCTAGAATCATCTCAGAGGAACACATCAAGCTCCTTTAGGAAATTTCTGCTTTGGGCGTCACCCTTGTTTTTGGCGTGTGTGAATGTGGTCTCCCTGCTCCCAGTGTGACCTTTCTCCCCCGCTCTCCCACCTTTCTCTGATGGTCCGTCTCCCCAGGGCTGCTTGCGTGTCTGTCCCAAACATAAACCTGGTCCTGTCACAATCCTAAGATGCTCCTGGGCGCTCTCTCTGTTGTTGTCAGGACGGCTTTCCTCAATGCAGATGCCCCACGACAGGGTTCTCATGATCTGGCCCCTGTCTGCCTGTCGGCCCAACTCTGCCCTGTTCTTATTTCCTGTATATCCTGCCTCTCCTCCTGCAAGACTGAATCACTTGTTCCTGAAAGATGTCACACTGTCCCACGCCTCTGTGCCTGCAGTGCCTTTCCCCTTTATTTGCCTGAATCCTACTGGTGCATGAAAATTCAATTGAAAATTCAATTTTGAATGAAAATTCAAAATTCTCTGCCAGGAAGCCTTCCCTGCCCAGCCCCTCCCTCCCTGCGGCTTCCCCTCCCCCCTTATTTTCCTGGCTACCCTCCAGATTTATACAGTGATGAAGAGCCCTGATGAGAAATGAAACTTGATTCAAACCAAGGTTTTCCAACTTCTTACTGATGATTTCTGACAACCTGTTAACTGAGCTTCAGTTTCTCAACTGTAAAACGGGGATACCCTGAGGATTTTACTGAGATTTTGTGCTTTGCCCAGTGATGAACACACAGGAACCACACAAACTGCAGCATTCTTACTGTTTTTGTTGTGCTTCCTATCTTTAACTATGACCTCTGTGATCCTCACTTTCTCCTGTGTCTTTGGAGATAAGGTATCACAGAGTTTGGGGAGGCAGTCAGGCTGGGAGAAAACGTGAAGTGCCAGGTACAGAATGTGGCCTTGGGGAGGGATCCATTAATGGGGGGTCTCTATTACAACAGCATCTATCAGGCTCTGACCCTGACTTTGTTGGCTCCCCAAGGCTTGTGTCATGTCTGATTCCTCTTCCCAGGGCTGAGCAGTCCAGTGAACAGCCCTGCAGAGGGTGTATCTAGCGATCATACATCTTGCTGTGATCTCTGTGATGTGTGTGAGCCAGTCATCTCCTCTGTCCCTGTATCACCGCCTGGGAAATCGGGACAGCCATCACTTGACCATATGTATAAGATGACCTGTCTTAGAGGAGGTGGTGTGGCAGTGTGATACTAACAATAGTTTCATTCACATGCCTTATCTTAGCATCAGTTCTTTTTACTCTGTTTTATTTTCCTACCATCATTTCTATATCCCAAAAGACATTTAGCTATTTGGAATTCAGTTTGACTTTAAATCATTAAAACGAAGTATTAAAATGAGTAGAAGTGTAGTTAGATATCATTGGTTCAGGTTGTAACAATGCATCTGTTTCTATTCCTCATAACTCTTATCAAAAGAGATAGATTTTGTACATTTGGCTGAAAGACATGTGACAATGAACCTGTCCACATCGGCCGTGCTGTGATTAGGAAGCCCTGGTCCTTTTAGGAGTGGCTTGTGAACCATGGGACTCCAAGAGGTGACAGGTCAGCATCCAGCACTTCTGTCTGATGGCAGAAGCCCCTCTTCGGGTCTCCCCTTCATCTCCTGCAAGATGTCTGTGGTGGCTCCCACTGTGCTTGTCCTTTTTATATCTCGATCCTTAAAAAATGCTCTCGGACTTCTTCAGTTCATCACAAGCATCACCTTCTCTTTGAAGCCTTGTCTAATTATTTCAGACAATTTTTTTCTTTTTCTGAGCACCGTTCATATTGATTATCATTCTGTATAGTTGAGTATTTATGCCTCCTTGAGTTGTTTTCTGTGGATATGCTTTACCTTTTCATGGGCAGTTACACAACTGTTTTGGCTTCCCTGGTGCCTCAGTGGTAAAGAATCCACCTGCCAGTGCAGGAGACGGGGGCTGGATTCCTGAGCTGAGAAGATCCCCTGGATAGAAAATGCAACCCCACAACCCACTCCAGTATTCTTCTCTGGGAAGGCCAAAGGACAGAGGAGCCTGGTGGGCCGCAGTCCACGGGGTCACACGAGAGTCGGACACGGCTTAAAAACTAAACAACAACTATTTGTCCCCAAGCTGCACCACTGTGTGCTGCCATTAGAATTCTTAGGAGCTCAACCAGGGGAGGGCCGAGGCAGGAGCTGGTTCACCACTGCTATGCGTGTCTTCTTCTGACAGCGCCAGATAGTTCTGGGCGGTGACAGGGCAGAGCATGCTGCCTATCCTTTGGTCATGCAGGTTTCTCTGTCATCTCGTAGGGTATGATCCTCTTCTTGGATCTGGAGACTTGTACTTGTAAGAGAATGACAGATTTCCATCCTGCTAACAGATGAGCCACGAGGTCACTATTCTCTCATGTATATAACTTTGCCCACATTTTAATCGGGGCTCACAAATAGGCTTCAAAAATGGTTGCCCAGTGGGAAGCAACTTAGAAGGTCATGACATATGTTTCCTTTTTGTTATCCTTTAGCAATAATCTGCAGCTCAAAACTTGCCTTCCATGACTGTTTAACACCCATTTTCCAGCTTTTCTGTTAGTCCTAATAGGTGACCATCTCTGGGATCTATAATATCTTCCACGTCCGCTTCTGTGATATACGATCATTCGGGAGCATTAGCAGATTAAGTAAATTGTCTGTAGTGGATATTTGCCAGCCTGAACTCAAGTTATAATTGTCCAATGTATAGGTATCTACATACAATTATTTCTACCTCTGGGAAAAACAGCAAATCTGTCATCTTCTGTTTGTTCACATGCCAACATTTGTGTTCCTTATTTCTATATGGTTACATTAGGAAACGGCTTTAAGGTGTTTGCCTAGACACCTCTTCCTCTGTATGTTAGAGAATAAAAGAGAAAGTTAGCAGAGAAAAGCCACCTCGGGGAGTTTCTCTCCCTGACTCAAGAGTCAGTAGCGCCCTTGTCTCGGGAGAGGCGTTTGCTCCCCTGGCCTAAGGGACAGATGGCATCTTCTCTCACTGTGCTGGTCATGTGTCCGTCCCTGGGAATCAGCCACTCCCGGGATTAGCACCTCGTGTCAAACCCGTGTGAGTGAACCTGTTCATGTGCAGAACTTCTCTTTGAGCTATTTGTGTTTAATATTATGTTCCCTGGCTTTAAAATGGTTGGAATAAACATTTCATGAATGTGTGACCCTTCTTGAGTGCAGCCATTGGGGTTTATGGGAACAAATGAGTATCTCAGAAAAGAATTTTCCAAATTGCCCAGGTGTCAAGCTGTAATAACCAATATGACCTTTAGTGGAAGAACTATTCAGTTGGGTTGGTGCAGTCACTGGAAGGGTTTGGATAGGTGTTTTTTTTTCAGGCCGGGTCTCCTGTTTCTGAATCTGAGCCTCAGGCTACAATGAGGTCAGTGTATATTTTGATATATATTTTGTATTTTCTTACTACTCTTGCACTCATATGGTATTTGGTGATTATATCAAAATTAAATGTGATGACTAAGGTAATGATAAGATGAAAGTGCTATTTCTTAAGGAATATGCAAAAAGATTGACTACCTGAAGATAAATATGGTCTTAGAAGGAAAGATGAGAGAGAGAATGGGGAGATACTGGAAGACTTAATCAGCCCTGAATGCTTTGAGTGCATATAGGGTAGGAACAGAAAATCCCCTACACTGATGTGGAAATTGTTGAGCCACATAAAATAGAAGTCAGGATTTGTCAGCTACAAGCTTAATGGCTATTTCTAGGAGAGATGAAACAACTAATAGGCATTGGAATAATCAATGTGCCAGTTATGTACCTACTGTGAGCAGTCACTGTGCTGGGTATGTTTATAAATGTTGCCTCATTTTATCTAGATTGTAATTCTTATTCAGCTAGTGAGTAGCAAAGTTGAGAATGAAATTGAGATCCAGGACTTCAAAAGTTCTTTCTTTCTGCAAAATGACCCTTACTTTTAGCTGTGATTTTTATCTGAAATATAAAAGAAAAATGCTACTTTCCGTATCAGCTATAATGATAAAATAGCATAACCATTTCTTGAAAATGTACAACGTTCAAGCTCACTTGAATGTAGATGAGGGAGATTTTTCCTCTGAATTTTACAATGTGCTTTACACTTCACCACTGTTGATACAAGGAGACTGTGGAAGAGCAATCTTTATCCATAATTAATAGTTCTACAAAAAATGTCGCATTTAGTCTTTTTCATCTGTCTCTAGGGGTTGTCCAGAAAGAGCCACAGTGTTGGGATAGAAGCCAGTGTTCAATTAGCCATGAAAGTGAAGGAGAGGATGGGAAGGAACACTGATGACTGTAATAAAGTCTGGATGCTCTATCTGAATCTGTGCTATATCCATGCTCCACTCTGGGATTCCCGTCTTGACCCCCTAATTCAGGTCTTTGACATATTTCCCGAGTGCAGCCTTGTATTCAACCAAATCAAGTGACATCTTGGGAAAGATTTCTTGGGAAGGAGACATGCATTCTAGTTGCATGTGGCCAATAGTTTTCCTCTCACCGTCAACTCTTATTGGTTGATTGTCCCTGTAGCACAGCTTTGAGACGGATTCTTGAGGCCGCCTTCACTGTTTTAGGAAGCTGATCTTCATAAGTGTGGAGTGCATTTAGTGTGGTGGAATGCTGTACCTCATAACATGCAGGGTGTGCAGACATGTTGCACCCTTTGCTGCTGTGGAAGTCAGGGTCTAAAGACGTAATCGCCGGTCAGGCCTTTGGTCTTCTCCTCCAGCCTGCGTGCCTGTGTTGGCTTTCATTTCTGTCCTTCTTCTTTTTCTTTGCCTCTTTCGACATTTCCCACCCTTTAAAAAAATCCTCTCTCCCTTTCTCCACAACATTGAACAGAAGTTAAGAATTAAAACATTAATTTAATTTTTTCCTGTATTGTTTCCAATTTGAAATGTACAAGTGCATATTCATCTTGTATACAACTGGTATCAACCATGAGAATCACCTTCACTGCGAATAGCAAATGCTGTGCAAGGAAAGCCAGGATCCTTCTTGTGGCCTATAAGTTTCTTTGTGATCTGATCTTTCCCATCCCTTCAGCCGCATTCATTAACAGCGCCTCGCCCGCTACACACACACGTACATACACACACACACACGCACGCACGCACATGCATGCACGCACACATGCACGCACGCACGCACACATTTCCTGACCGCATCAGCTGACCTAGTTGCATGTCTGTGTTAGCGTTGTGTCGTGGTCTAGTGTGGTATGATATGATCATGAACCACAATGACGAGGCACGTGGGTAACATGTGTTCAGCCCTTTCTGTGTGCCGGGGAGCATGCTAACAGCCGTATGTGGAGTATCTTACAGTCGTGTGATAACTTAGTGAGCTAGGTGTTATTATTTTATTGAGAAAAGGGAAGTATAGGGAATTAAGAGACTTGCTCAAGATCAATCACAGTGCTTGAGTGTGGTGGAGCTTTTGCAACAGAAGTGTAGTTGTTGGTTTACACCAATTGTCTCCCCTGCGTTGTGAGGACATTTCCTTGACGTCAGGGTCTGTCACTGATTTCTTTATCTCCATGTAGCTCAGCTGGTAAAGAATCTGCCTGCAATGCGGGAGACCTGGGTTGGATCCCTGGGTTGGGAAGATCCCCTGGAGAAGGAAAGACTACCCACTCCACTGTTGTGGCCTGGAGACTCCCATGGAATGTGTAGACCATGGACTGTAGTATCTCCACTAGTGGCTGGCGCATTGTACAGGCTCAGAATGACTGTTCCATTACATGTGATTGAAATCTCATTCATAGTGGATTTTCCGGTCTTTCACATCTGTGAATTTTGGAGTGTAGAAACATATAATAAACTGGTTTTATGTTTTGGTGGTTCCTCAGACTTTTGTGTATTCCCTGCACATTTAAAAATCATGTATCCTCAATTTCACTTATTGGCAGTAGCCCTAGTTTTGAATTTAATATGTTCATAAGAGTTATGGAACTTTAAAATTCCTGCCATCTGAAGGATTGAGTGACATTGTTTTTCTCTCATTCTTAATTTCTGTGTCTCTACTGTCAACACCTACTAAAGAGTATAAGAAGGGATGGCTGATACTGTTTATAAGGCAAAAAACTAGTTGGCTTAAATAACCTCCCAGATTGATTTTGATAGGAATTGGTTCCCCTATTTACCACCACTGATTTATCCACAAGCTTAGTGGTTCTGCTTTTTGGTAGAGAACATTCCTTAAGAAGTAGGTAGATTTTTACTTTTACCTTATTTTCTACAGCCTGCCTTTAGGATGCAATATTTTAGAAGGACTCCATGTCATTCCCAAGAGCATTAGAACAAAATGGACCAAAAAGAGATTCTAGAGAACACTAACTTCATTGTGGCCCCTCTGATTATCTCTTTATTGGAGCACCGAGCGAGTGTATTTGCTGGTTTGAATCCAAAGAATACAAATTTGTGATCTTCATTAAAAATCAACTGCACCAACCATGCCTGTCTGGTTTTACCACGTGGATGTTCAGAGCTAGTCCCCATGATTCAGACTTAATTACAGGCATGGCTAATTGTAATACATGTGCCACTTATTGTCTCCCTTGTTGTGTTTTCAAATCAGCAAAGTAACAGTTAACAACACACAACAGTTGTGAACAAGTAAAGGAGAATGTTTTAAAAAGGAAGTTTGGGGCATTCAACACTAAGCTACAATTCAGTTCATTTTTCGCTTAACCTTGACTGTCATCAGACTGGGTTGACTGTGTTTCATAAAGCTCTGTGCTGGCTAACTTAGAAGGCTGAACTTAGAAAAATAAAAATAAACAACTAAAAAAGATTCTTCCTTGTGGTTTGTACGCAGACTTGGGGCTCTTGTTTCATGTGCTGCTGGGATGTGTTCCCAGTTGCCGAGACTCTAAGCAGCCGAGCTTAAAGAACCATGCTGGTGACTTTCTTCTTTCAAAGCTTCTCCACTGGTTTCAGCTCCAACAGAGCCTTTTTGTTGTACATGAGAAAGGAAAGAAGAAAGACTGCCCAGCCCAGCGCTGAGAGGGAGGCTTTGAGCCTGTACTGCAGAGGGGTTTCTTCCCAGAGGCTCCCTAGGTTTTGCCTGTCAGCAGTGGAGATTTTATTTATCATAGGTGAAACAGAACATTACAGCCAGAATTGAAATATTCTTCATTTTTTTTCCAAGTCTCATTTTATCCCTTCCTTCTGTAGTGACAAGGGCCATTCAGAAAAATATGTGTGCATTTTTCCAGTCCATGTTTTGATATGTGCACTAAATATACCTGTATTTATGAATGATCTATAGTATTTGGAATTCTTTACATTTCACAAAGATGCTATGCTGTGTCTGTCATTTTACAACTTGCCTTTTTTTTCACCCAACACTATATTTTGGATGTCTAGTCTAGCTCCAGAGAAGGCAATGGCACCCCACTCCAGTACTCTTGCCTGGAAAATCCCATGAATGGAGGAGCCTGGTAGGCTGTGGTCCATGGGGTCACTAAGAGTTGGACACAACTGAGCGACTTCATTTTCACTTTTCACTTTCATGCATTGGAGAAGGAAATGGCAACCCACTCCAGTGTTCTTGCCTGGAGAATCCCAGGGACGGGGAAGCCTGGTGGGCTGCCGTCTATGGGGTCGCACAGAGTTGGACACGACTGAAGCGACTTAGCAGCAGCAGCAGTCTAGTTCAGTTACATTAATTATAGCAACTATGCTTTTTGTACCAATTTCTGACATTTACTTTGAGTTCGTAATACTTTTTCATGACTTCTTTCTCCTCTCTTTCCTTATGTTGGGTGATGTGAGGATTTTTTAAATTTATTTTTTCTTTAATTTGTATCAAATATGTATATTTCACGGTATCTGAAGTTAATCAGAATTTTTCTCCTTTGTTCATACTGAATAACAACCGTGGAGGCCTTCATTTAATCCCATACCTCCATCTGTGTTGTTGATATCCAATATTTATAGCTTGCTTTTCTAACCTCATCCAAATTAATCTTCGTGATGATGCCGATAACTGTAATTATTTGCAATTTTTAATGTAGGCTTCCTAGGGTGCTTACCGGTTCCTCCCCTCTTCCAACTCCTTAATTCTGGGTCCTCCTCCCTTCAGTCTGAGCTTGTAGTATGTTCTTTAGCAGCAAGTCTGCTCTTTATCGTCATCATCTTTTTCACCTTTTTATCCTCTGAAAGAGATTTTACCTATGTATAGGGGTATACAGGCTGACCCTTATTTTCTTTAGAACTTTGAAGATTTTAGTCAATTGTTCTGTATCAATTTTTATTTCATCAGTCTAGATAGAAACATTTCTAAAATTTAGAGAAAGGTATCATAACTCTGCATACTCCTGCCTTCCAAGAGAGGATCCTGGAACGTGAGATTGTGTGTGTCGTAACGCAGTCACGTCCTTTGGGTGACTGAGCTGTACAAGATTGTTTGGTCTTTCGTTTAATGAGTTAAGACTGTAGGCTCTTTTGAGACCTTGTGTCTGCTTTTTGTGTGCATATGTATGTTTATTGTGTGTTGTGTATATCTTTCCTCTCTGCTAGGACTTCCTGCTACAACTGATTGACTTAATGTAATAATTCTCTTCCTTTAATCTGCTGTTTCCTGCCTTACTGATATCTTTTGTTTCTCCTTAGCTGAATGCTAGTGCCCTACATAATCAAACTTGTCAATAATACATGGGTTTGTTTGATATTGTTGTTAGTGTTGTCTGTATTTTCTTCCTAAAATTGTTCTATAACCGGCTGAGTATGCGACGAGCAGCCGTAGATTTGTTTTGGATGCAGATCTGAAGCTGGAGTGCCCCGGTTCATATCCCAGACCCATACCTCAGCACCGTATAACCCTGAGTCACCCTCTCACCTCTCAGTTCCCTCATTCCTAAGAGAAAGATGGAAATTGTTTCTACTCTTTTAAGATATGTATTTAATATGAATTCACACACGTACGCATACACATGAGGGGCAGGGAGGCCTGGTGTGCTGGGGTCTCACAGAGTTGGGCGTGACTTGTAGACGAGAAACAACAAACGCATGCAGGTGAGAGCAGTGCCAAGCCCTAATAGCATGCGGTGACTTAAGCACACTTCCAAACGGCTTTTAAGTTTCATCTCAAGTACTGTGTGCACTTTGAGGTTCTGTTTAGCTGAGGTTTTTACCAGGTATTCAGGATGAAGAATATCTAACTTGGAGAAAAGCTAAACCAGGAAGAGGCCTATTTCTATTACCCCATGGCACTGAATGTAATGTGTAATTTTATTTAAGTGTTTGCTTCTGCCAGTGAAGCAGGAGGTCTGAGGAGCTACTGTCATCTAAAACATCAGGGAATAGAGGTGACATTTTAGATTTCCTAATGTAAATTTAAGCATTTAAGCATTTCTTTGCTTTATAAATGTTTGATTTGCATCTAACTTTTCAGTTCAGCCTGCTGCCCCCGTCAAATGATGTGAATTCTGGATGACCTGAACTTTTACCCCAGGCTTTTCAGGAACTCACATTTGACCATGACCACATTCTTTCAATTGCTCATGCTTTAACTGGACTGTTATAAGGGCAAATGAGCTAATACATGTGCACAGGCTTTTAGCTAGTTTTTTTAAGTGCTTCAGAAAACTAAGGTGATGATACTACATTTTAGCTATGTAGCAATAATTGCTGTAATGCTTCTAATAAAAAATGTACAGTTTTCACTTCAGGTTAAATTTTTAGAATCAACTGATTCATTCATATTCAGCTGTTTTCTGGCTTTAAGACTTACCATGTTTATTTTATTTTACTTGTTCTTGTTGTTCAGTTGCTAAGTCATGTCCCAATTCTTTGCAACCCCATGGACTGCAGCACACCAGGCTTCCCTGTCCTTCATTATCTCCTGGAGTTTGCTCAAACTCATGTCATTGAGTCGATGATGCCATCCAACCATCTCATCCTCTGTCATCCCCTCCTCCTCCTGCCTTCATCTTTCCCAGCATCAGGGTCTTTTCCAGTGAGTCAGCTCTTCGCATCAGGTGGCCAAAGTATTGGAGCTTCAGCTTCAGCATCAGTCCTTCCAGTAAATATTCAGGGTTGATTTCCTTTAGGATGGACTTGTGGTTTATTCCCTATCAACTCCCAAAATGATGTCAGGATACTTAGAAAAATTTATAGACACTTATACCAGCATGTCAATGAAATAATAGTGGAAAATTGACCATGGAGGGATTTCACTACAGTTTTTTGTTTGCTCTAATTTTGATTTTCATCCTTTCCAATACTGTTAATATCATCACTGATGTCAATGTCTGTGTCCATCTCTTCTTATTCTCCTTTCAGTTAGGTAAGAGTGCCTTCATTGGAGGCTACCTGTTGACCCATTACGCAAATGAATTATTGTGAAGGAAACTATTATTTGTTCACCACTGTCTCATCTAGTTGTCCATCAGTCCTGTGAGAGACTCTAAGTAGACCTTCTGAACAGATGATGAAATTGAGGCTTAGAAAGTGTTAGTGATTTTGCTGAAGTCAGGTATAGTCAGTGGTGGAAGGTCAGAGTGAAGGCTGGATCTGCCCTAGTCCAGCAAGATTCTAGAGCACAGCCTCCCAAGCCGTACACCTTCCTGCTGTCCATCATATCACTTCTGTTGAGAGAATCAAAAGGGAATAAATAGTTATTCTATCTTTATGGAAGTTAAAAATAAATTTTTAGATACAGTTTGCATGAATTCCAAAACACTGTGACCATAATTACCCATTTATACATCAGCACATGTAAAATGCCTGAGTGGGCCCACAGAAGATGTGGACCTGTTGAGAGAAGCCTTGTAAAAGGGGGATAAGATTTTAATAAGTTAAAAGCAGCAGGGCATGGATTTTTGATAACCTTAAATTACTAGACCACATTGGACTAGTGTAAGATTTTGGTCTGTAGACATAGCTCTTGTCTAAGTCAGAAAAGGAGAATTCAGAAACTCATAGTTGGGTAAAAATTCTTTCAAAATAGGTACATTTGAAGTTCCTGTACCTCCTCTCAATAATGACTTTGTTTTGATCTATTTTTCCTTTTGCATTTCCCCTCCTCCTTTTCCATGACTGACCTTCTCATTTTTATAAGTTAGTACGTAATTTATATTCTTGCCCCACTTGATTCTGTGGAATATTATTACTTATTCATGGGGTCATTTTTACTGGGGTCTGCAGAGTGTGTTATTGCCTCATGATAATCATGCAAGATTAACTTTATCTTAAATTTTTGTTGATAAGCAACTTGAGATTTAGAGAGATTATTTATCTTGCCCAAAACCACAGGCTAGTAATTGGTCAAGTCAAAAATTAAATCCAAGCTTCACTGGCTCCAAAACATCTGTGTGTATTTCCTATGAGTCATACAGTGACATCAGGGTCTCTTCCAATGAGTCAGTTCTTCACATTAGGTGGCCAAAGTATTGGAGTTTCAGCTTCAGCATCAGTCCTTCCAATGAATATTCAGGGCTGATTTCCCTTAGGATTGACTTGTTGGATCTCCTTGCAGTCCAAGTGATGATCAAGAGTCTTCTCCAACACCACAGTTCAAAAGCATCCCTTCTTTGGTGCTCAGTTTTCTTTGTAGTCCAGCTCTCACATCCATACATGACTACTGGAAAAACCATAGCTTTGACTAGATGGACCTTTGTTGGCAAAGTAATGTCTCTGCTTTTTAATATGCTGTCTAGGTTGGTCATAACTTTTCTTCCAAGGAGCAAGTGTCTTTTAATTTCATGGCTGCAGTCATCATCTGCAGTGATTTTGGAGCCCAAGAAAATAAAGTCTGTCACTGTTTCCACTGTTTCCCCATCTATTTGCCATGAAGTGATGAGACCAGATGCCATGATCTTAGTTTTCTGAATGTTGAGTTTCAAGCCAACTTTTTCACTCTCCTCTTTCACTTTTGTCAAGAGGCTCTTTAGTTCTTCTTCACTTTCTGCCATAAGGATGGTGTCACCTGCATATCTGAAGTTATTGATATTTCTCCCAGCAATCTTGATTCCAGCTTGTGCTTCATCCAGCCCAGCGTTTCTCATGATGTACTCTACATGTAAGTTAAATAAGCAGGGTGACAATATACAGCCTTGACGTACTCCTTTCC
Organism: Odocoileus virginianus; assembly: GCF_023699985.2. Lineage (NCBI taxonomy): Eukaryota > Metazoa > Chordata > Mammalia > Artiodactyla > Cervidae > Odocoileus > Odocoileus virginianus. The sequence goes on from NW_027224265.1 coordinate 2,685,099, forward strand.
CTGTTTGGAACCAGTCTGTTGTTCCATGTCCAGTTCTAACTGTTGCTTCCTGACCTGCATACAGATTTCTGGGAAATACTGAAGGCAGGAAAAGAAGGGGACAACAGAGGATGAGATGGTTGGATGGCATCACCGACTCAATGGACATGAGTTTGAGTAAACTCTGGGAGTTGGTGATGGACAGGGAGGCCTGGCGTGCTGCAGTCCATGGGGTCACAAAGAGTTGGACACATGACTGAGTGACTGAACTGAACTGATACAGTTTGGTATTCTGAGCATCTGACGTTTAAAAGGCTGATATTTAAAAGGCATGAACAAAAGCCTCCCAAGAAGTAACTCTGCCACTCAATAGTTACCATATATACTTTAAATTCTAACATATGATATACATCCCTTTTGAAATATTGACTGCTCTCTCTATTAAGTGTTTTGTTGTTCAGTCACTCAGTTGTGTCCAACTCTTTGCAACCCCATGGACTGCAGCATGCCAGGCTCCCCTGTCCTTCACTATCTCCTGGAGTTTGCTCAAATTCATGTCCATTAAGTCAGTGATACTGTCTAACCATCTCATCCTCTGTCATCCCCTTCTCTTCCTGCCCTCAATCTTTCTCAGCATCAGGGTCTTTTCCAATGAGTTGGCTCTTCACATCAGGTGGCCAAAGTATTGGAGCTTCAGCATCAGCATCAGTCCTTCCAATGAATATTCAAGGTTGATTTCCCTTTAGGATTGACTGGTTTGATCTCTTTGCAGTCCAAGGGACTCTTGAGAGTGTTTAAGTTAATGATTATTCCTTATTTTTATGGTGGTGGTTTAGTTGCTAAGTTGTGTCTGACTGTTGCAACCCCATGGACTATAGCCTGCCAGGCTCCTCTGTCCATGGGATTCTCCAGGCAAGAATACTAGAGTGGGTTGCCATTTCCTTCTCCAGGGGATCTTCCCAACCCAGGGATCGAACCCAGGTCTCCTGCATTGCAGGCAGATTCTTTACCAGATGAGCTACAAGGGAAGCCCTATTTTTATGGACCTGTACATAGCGTGTATGTGCTCAGTTGCTCAGTTGTGTTTGACTCTTTGCAACCCCAAAGAGTCTTTGGACTGTAGCCCACCAGGCTCCTTTGTCCATGGGATTTTCCAGGCAAGAATAAATACTGGAGTGGTTGTCATTTCCTACCTCAGGTGATCCAACCCATAAACCAAACCTGCGTCTCCTGCATTGACAGGCAGATTCTTTATCACTGAGCAACCTAAGAAGCCTACATAGCAGTTGGAGGTATATATTAAATGTAGAGATACTTTTATCTGCTTAACAAAAAACCCAACTAATAATGGCTTAAGCACATGGAGTCCATGGTTGCTGACTCGTGGCTCCAGATTTCAGGGGTGGCACGACTGTGATTCTTTTCACCTTTTTCTTATGATCTCAAGATAACTTCTGCAGACCCAGACATCACCTCTTTTTAGGGTCAGAGGAAGGGAATGAAGAGTCTTTTGCCAGTAAGATGTCATTTTTATCCAAAAAAGCAAAGACATTCTAGTGAGTGCCCCTGCTTATGATGTCTGGTCACTACTATATCGCACGGCTACACGTACCTGCAAAAGAGTCTGCGAAAGTGGACGTTTCTGTGATGGAGATGGAAAAGAGAGAAGAGGTAGGGGAGTGGCACAGTATTGGCCCTGACGAATGCCGACTATTTATTTCATCATTACAACTACTTTCAGAGACAGCAAATAACATTATCTCCATTTTATAGATGACAGAAGAAATATGTCCATGAAGTTCACCTGACTTCCTAAGGTCCTGTAACAAGTTAGACCATCTGGAAGCTGAGCCTGGCTTTCCTACATTGCAGTCCGGTTCTTTACACTCTTCCCCCAGGGAGGAGTTAGCAATTCATGGATTAATATTTTAGTGCAGCAGTTTGGAAATCCTCCTTCTTGGATGCAGAAAGCTCTCAGGACAGCGTGAGTGCATGGGACTGCCGAGGTGGGCAAGAGGCTCCAAAAGCAAAGAAAGGCTCCAGGGTGGGTGATAAGGAAATCTTCCCAGTTTTGCTGAGCAGTGAACTCAGAAGATGAACTCTAAACAAAGCTTTTCTGGTTTTTCCTCCTCCAGTCCTGGGCTGAGGGTCTTGGCAGGAATCTCAGTGAAACCACTGACATCTTCTCTCTTCGCCTGTTTGTTCTTTGACCTAGTCTGCGGCAGGGAGTTGTGGTCAGACTGACAGCCCACCAGGCTCCTCTGTCCATGGGATTCTCCAGGCAAGAATACTGGAGTGGGTTGCCATGCCCTCCTCCAGGGGATCTTCCCAACCCAGGGATGGAACCCAGGTCTCTCACATTGCAGGCAGATTCTTACTGTCTGAGCCACCAAGAAAGCCCATGAATACTAGAGTGGGTAGCCTGTCCCTTCTCCAGGGGATCTTCCCAACCCAGGAATTGAACCAGGGTCTCCTGCATTGCAGGCAGATTCTTTACCAGCTGAGCTACCAGGGAAGCCTGATGCCTTAATGAGGAGATCCTCATTATTTGTCTTCCCTTTTTAGTGACTTTTCACTTTATTTCATCCAAAAGTTGGTTTCTGAGTAAGGACTCTCTTTTTTGCATGAACACCTTTTGTGCATTTTCCTTTGGGCCACTATCCCCTAGATATCCAAGAACTCAGCTTGAAAGTTCTTAGTCCTGAGTTACATGAAGAGTCCAGACAATGGAAGTGGAAGAAGGGGGAGGTACCATGTACTAGTTTATGATGGAGACTCCTCTTTATTTTTCTCAGTGTCTTCTTCATGCCTCTCTTTTGGCAATTTCCGCCAACACAGTGATTATTCATTTATATTTCACTTCCTTGTCGAACACTAAGAGGCTTTTGAACCTTTGTATCCATAGAACCTTACAAGCAGAAGCATTCAGTAACTGAATGAACAGCAGAACTTGGTCTTATTGAATATTTGGTTAAAAGGTTAACCAAGAAGTCTTGTTTATTTTTTGTTCATGCTGTTGAAAACAGTTATGTAATGTAATGGTTCAAGGTTTTGCCTTGGTAAGCAGAACAGTTCCTATTAAATTGTATTCAATGCCTTTCATGTCTGTAGATTATCATTTTGAATGTCAGTTACTGCTTTCTAGCTTAGCAGGTTTGCACATATAAACTATTTGTTAGGGTTGCAATTGAATGTCTAATGAACTCAGTCATTCTCATTTTCCCTTCCTCTCTTCTTCAGTCATTTCCTTTATTTTTGTTATTAATTCATTCACATGACTCCACAATAAGAGTATTTTTTAAATGTATAATTGAAAGTCTCCCTTCCATTTCTCATCCCCAGTCACTCACTTTACCTCCACTAAGCAGCATTTATCAGTAAGTTCTAGAATATTCTTTCAGATATTTTATGCACATAAAAATATGGATATATGTTCTCCTGTTAACAAAGCTACACAAATTGGAGCATATAGAATGCTCTTATTGTTGTTCAGCTGAGTGACTTAATAGACCATTTCCTTGAATAATATATAACAATTTTATCATCTTGTCTAAATAGCCTACTGTTCCATTTTGTGGATATCTCCAATTTATTTAACCCTTTTCCCTATTAGTGGATATTGAGATTATTTCTAATCTTTTGCTAATATACAATCTATGCTATAAAAATATCCATACATGCTTATTCTCACATATGTAAATATGTCAATAGGACAAATTTTATCTAAGAAAGTGAAATTGCATGGTCAAAGAACATGTACATTTATAACCTGATAAATTGCCCTCCCTGGGGTTGTACTGATTTACACTTCCACCCGGTGTATGAGTGCTCCTATTTCTCCACACCTTCATTAGTATAGTGTGTTATGAAACTTTTAGATATTGTTCAGTATGACAGGTCAAAAACATGGTATCATATTTTCGCCTTATGATCGAAGTTGAGCTTTTTTTTTTTATAGGTTTAAGAACTATTTCTATTTCCTTTTCCATGACCTGCTATTTTTATCATTTGTTTATTTTTCTGTTAGTCTGCTCATCTCTTTCATGAAGAATTATAGGAAATTTTATACAATTAGGGAAATTAGGTTTTTTTGTGATAACAGTTATGAAATGAGTTTTCCTATGTTTTGGTATTTGTCTTTTTTATTCTCTTTATTATAGTTTTGGCCAGGTGCTGAAAGCAGAAAGATTAGTATAGTTAATGAAAAAAAAAAATCAATATTTTCTTTTAAGACTCTGGTGTTTTTGTCAGAGTTAAAAGGTTTTCCTTACCATAATAAAGAACAATATGAAAAAGAAAATACATATACATGTATAACTGAATCACTTTGCTGTACACCTAAAACTAACACAATATTGTAAATCAATACATCAATAAAAAGTAAATAAATAATTTAAAAGACCTTCCTTTTAGTGAGCTTACAGAATAATTCTTACGTGATTTCTTCTATGTTAGTAGTTTAGTTTCATTTTTATATCTAAATCTTCCACCTACCTGGAATTTTTCTTGATATATTTGGTGTGAAGCATCCATTCAACTTTATGTTTCTCCAGTTGGCTATTTAGTTGTCCCCAAATCATTTTGTAATAAACTGTGTTTTCCTCACTGGTTTGACGGTCTGCCTTATAATACTGTGAATTTCCTGGTGTGTTGGGTCTCATTTGGTCTAGTCTTCTGTGCTGTCCCGCCGGCCTCTCAGTGAGCTATGTCCCAGTACCACATGGTTTCAGTCTTGTTCAATAATCTACCAGAACTGCTTCTCCATCTTACTTTTCCTTTTCAGAGGTTTTTTTTTTTTGTTATTGTTGTCGTTTTGGTTACTCTACCTATACTTACTTTCTTAATAGATACATGCCTAAACTTATTTTATTTAGAATGATTTTCAAGCTCCACTTCTGTGCTGAGCACTGCTGTGAATTCTCTACTGGAAAGGAAACTCATGATATATAAGACAGTGTCCTGAGATCAGACCAGAGAGCTTTCACCTCACTGGAGAGAAAAAGCATGAGTCAAAGGCGGCTGCCCTTCCGCCTCTGAGTCCACAAGTCTGCTCTCTGCATCTGCGTCTCTGCTCCTGTCCTGCAAACGGGCTCATCCGTACCACCTTCCTAGATGTCGTACACACGTGTTGATACCTAACACTTGTTTTCCTGAAGGACTGAGAGTAGGCTGACATGTATCCAGGGCCAGGTGTAAATGGAGAACTTGTGGGACGCGTGCAGCCGCGGAGCTCAGCCCAGTGCTGTGCGATGACCTAGAGGGATGGGCTGCAGGGGTGGGGAGGCCCCAGGGGGTACACATGTAGCTGGCTGACCTCACTGCACAGGCACTAACACGGCAGTGTAAGCAGTTATTCTGCAGTTAGAAAGCGGCTGAGGCGTCTGCCGCTCAGTCCTTCCCTCTCCTCTGATCATGGGGCGGGCCTGTGCCACCCGCTTTTCGCCGCTGACTCTCACTGCCACCTCATCTTGGATGATGAGCTTGAAGTAGATTGTGCGTTGGATAGCTGAGCAAATGGAAAGCGGTTGCAATGGAAAAGCTTGTGATGGGATATATTTGGAGAGCATGTCCTGTTATGCCCACAAGTTACTTTACTCTGGCAAAGACCATTAACCACAGCTCTAGGATTAAAGTAGATGAAACCATCATGCTTTTGCCCTGGAATCTTTCTTCTTTGATCAACATCAAAATGAGAAATGAATACAGATATGGTTTAATATCTGTCATTTTGATTACTCTAACTCCCCCACAAGTCAGCTTAAAAGAGATTGTTTATGTATTATATGGGTCATATTAATGTAATGGGAATATTTTTACAGTTGGATTTTCATTCTTGACCTGGAGTCAGTTGATGAAACTTTAGAGTGTTTTCTTATTCTGTATAGAATATTGGGCGCCTTATCATAGCTCTGAACCTGGTAACTATTATTTGACAGTTTATAATTGACAGCCCTTGCCCTTGACTCTAAAAACATTTTCTTTTCTTCCTGCTTCACAGCCAGGCTTGGCGTCCCGGCTGCCCTCCACCTTGGGGCTCCTCAGGACTTGGCCCTGTGTCCTGCCCTCTTCGTTCCCTCTAAATTTTCTTTTGATCTCATAAAACTCTTTACTGATGCCTTCCAAATCTTTTTCAGTAGTCCAAAGTTCTCCTCTGAGTGACTTGCATATTCTGCTGCCTACTTGGCATCTATACTGAAATGACAGTGGCCAAAACGGAACCTCTGTGCTCCCCACGTCCAGCCCATTGTACTCAGGAAGTGACACAGACATCCGCTGTGTTTGTCAGAGGAGAAGCTTGGTCGTCTCTGATTCTCTTTTTTTGAATCACTCCCACATTCAGCCCATCAGCAAGTTCTAGCTAGATTTCCAAAATATTTCTCTAGTGCACCCACTGTATTCATCTCCATGGCAACCCTCACTGATCCTGGTCCAGGTCAAGGGGATACTACCTACCAGTCAGATGCAATAGAACTTCCTAACTTGTATCCTCGCTCGTAAACTCTGGTTTAATCTGCAAATCGCATCGTGTCGTTTCTTGCCTAGCACTCTTGAGCAGATTCAGCGCACTCGGGCTGAATCCAGTCTTGACACTGTGGTCGTCCAGGCCCCACGTGTCCCTCCACACTCCTCTCCTTTCTCTCGGCCCCTTGATCTGCCACCCTGGCGTTCTTACGTTTCCTTAAGCATGCTGAGCTTTTGTGGCCGATGGCTTTTACGTGTGCGGTCTCCTCTGCTGGGATGTTCTTCTTCTGGCAGTTTATATGGCTGGCTCTTCCCTTTCTCCAGATGTTGCCTTAAGTGCTGCTTCTCAAGATGTCTTTCCTGATGACCACATCTGCTGTCACCTCCAGTTTATCATTCTCTGCTTCATCTCTTGTTTGTTTCCTTCATGGCCGTATACACAGACATAATTATTTTAGTAAATTGCTTTAGGTCTGCTTCTTTGATTTTCTTTTCTTTTCTTGGTGAAAGTTAGTTCCATGGGGCAGACTCTCTGTCTGCTACAAATCCTGCCTTGGGGCTAATACGTGGCAGAATGCCTGGCACATAGTGAATATTCAGTACACTGAATATTTAGTGAATAAATGAAAAAACAAAGGAACAAGCAACTGTTAAGGATGGGGGGTAGGTGAAGAGTAGAAGGAAATATTTCTTTCTTTAGCACTGAAGTATGTACTATGATAAAACCAAGAATTAAAATAATTTCAGGTGTTGATTAAACCCCAGATAGTAAAAAGCAACTACACGGTAGAAAATTTCTCTGGGGACATTATTGAACATGCTGTCAAATTGCAGGATTATGCTGCTGCAATGACTTAGCATTTAATAGGATGTGTTCTCTACAAATTTGGAAACTATCATATATTTATTTCACTTGTGTTCATTGTTAGTGTTCTCATCTCCCCGGAGCATGCTCAATTAGCATTAGGACCTGTCTAGTGATTAGGGTAATCAATATTAACTGAGAAACAGCAAGGCAGTTCATTTTCCAAGTGTTTATAATTCTTTGCCAGATAGATATGGAGCCTCGCAGGCGACTAGAGTGATGGTCTGACAAAGAAGTCCTTCTTGTCCTCCGTGGTGGCATCTATAAGGGGCACACGCAGAGATCACGGTGGAACAAAAGAGGGAGACTTGCAGATCTGTCTCAGCCTGGACGGTGTCCTAAGGAAGGTGAGACTGTGGAGTTTGGTCTTAAAGTAAGAAGAATTTGCTTGGTGGAAAGACTTTCCTTAAGACAGAATGGACAAGGACGGAGAACCATGATTAGGGTAGTGTGTTCTGAAATCTGCAACCAGAGGTGGATGTAAGAGAAATAGGGAATGAGTTTGCAGAGATAGGCAAAACCAGATTGCTGAACTGATGGGGGGAGGGGGGCTTGGAATGGTTTTATTCTTGATAGCAATAGGATTGTATAATTTCCATTTTCAGAAGGTCACTGGAGGATGGATGATGGCTTCCAGTAGGAGGAATCTGGTTGTAGAGGTAAAAGGCATGGACTTGGTCCTCCTGGAAAGTACAGAAGGAAGAGTCCGAGATGGATACCACAGAGGACGGTAGAGAAGGGGCTCGTGAATGGTTGTAAGGGGAAAGTGCTTTTTTTCAGGGAAAAAAATGAGATAGATTCTTCAGAATGGCAGCAGATATTTTTAAAAAGCAATGTCACACAAGCCGGAGATCTTTTTTAGGAAGGAAGAAATGATTAATATCAGATCAAGTGAGATAAAGATTAAGTTGGAAGGACTAGAGTTCATAATTAAGGTATCTTGACTGACCCTTAGAGCTGTATTGGTGGGGTGATGGATGATGAGGATGAAAGCCCCATGGAGGTGCTAGGGCTGAAAGAAAAGTGAGAAAATGAAGACTACTTAGGGCAGACACAGAGCTGGCAGGGACTCTGTGTTGAAGTGAAGTGAAGTCGCTCAGTTGCATCCAGCTCTTTGTGACCCCATGGACTGTAGCCTACAAGGCTCCTCTGTCCATGGAATTTTCCAGGCAAGAGTACTGGAGTGGGTTGCCATTTCCTTCTCCAGGGGATCTTCCTGACTCAGGGATCGAACCCGGGTCTCCCGCACTGCAGGCAGACGCTTTACCATCTGAGCCACCAGGGAAGCCCTTGTTTGTGTTGCTCTGATTTTCACGAACGGCGGGCATTTGAACTTGCTTGTATCGTCTGCTGAGATGGAGAAAGCACAGGAATGGGGCTGTCGGTGGAGGGGAACTGGATTTCCATGGAACATTGCTGTAAATAGGTGGAACAGAAGAGAGTGGAAATAAGGGGAAAAGATTGAGATGTAGGTGAGCTTGTGACTGAAGTATAAAATGGAGGTATTTCTGATACCACGGGCAAGTGTGCTGACAGGAGCAAAGTTGGCCCTGGAGGGAAAGACGCCTGTCTGGAGCAGAAGCTGTGGGGTCGGAGGATGATGGCAGAGATACTGAGGGTTCAGCGGCACCGAAGGCCCGGGCCTGTGGTGGGCCCAGCCCGCCTGCACATCCGCGATGGAAAGTGACCAGGGTAGGTCCACCAGAACACGAGGGAGAAGGCTGCTGAGGGTACTGATGGCACAGTGGTTGGAGTGCTGGGAAGGAGTGGAGTGAACCAGCCTCGTTAGGGAAGTGAGCAGAGAGGGTGATGGGAAGCCTGAGGTCAGAGGAGCAAGTGCTCTGGGAGTGATGGGGGAGGACCAGGAGAAATCGGAGCCTGGAAGTAACCTGTCAGAATTACACATTGCTTTACCGCTCACCTCAGAAGGCATTCCTTCTGCTCTGATGCTGCTTTTGCCCAGAAGGGCGCGAGGAAAGCCTGTCTTGGAATCGTGCTGAGAATCTGTCGCACAGCTTCTGTCTATCCGGTGTCTTGGTGCTTATGACTCCTTTTGGGGGTGGATTTGATATGTTTCCAAGTCGTTCAGAGCCATGTTTGGTGAAGAAAGGAGACAAACTTGGTAATATCATTTTCAGTAGAAATGGAAATGTAGACTTAAATACCAATATTGCTTTTCTTACATGACTTACACTGGCACTTGATAGCACTTTACCAAGAGTAGTGATAGTGCCTCTAGAATGTATAGAGCCTCTCAAAGTAGCTAGTTGGAGGAAGACATCCTTTTGGACATAAGGACCTTAAGAGATTTTGGGTTCACATTCCTGAAGAGTTATAGAGTATCCTGTAAATAGTCATTGATAAACAGTTTAGAAGGCTTCTACCATTATATCTATGCAATCTTTTGTATATCTTTATTATTGAACTCTTTTATGCCAGTGTGGTATTGAAAGTGGTGAACTGCACAAGAATATTTCTGTGGCCAACTTAATGGTTTTATTTATGATCTGTTTCTTTCTTGGAAACTGGAAAGTCTAATTTTTACAGTCTCTTAGCATTTATTTGGAGAAGGCAATGGCAGCCCACTCCAGTACTCTTGCCTGGAAAATCCCATGGATGGAGGAGTCTGGTGGGCTGCAGTCCATGGGGTTGCACAGAGTCGGACATGACTGAGCGACTTCACTTTCACTTTTCACTTTCATGCATTGGAGAAAGAACAGCCTACTCCAGTGTTCTTGCCTGGAGAATCCCAGGGACGGGGGAGCCTAGTGGGCTGCCGTCTATGGGATCACACAGAGTTGGACACGACTGATGCAATTTAGCAGTAGCAGCATTTATTTATCAAACTCTTAGAGTTCCCTAGGTAGAAAGTTAATGATAAAGGCGTACAGAAAACCATATGTTGCCATAACTTAATTTGTTGAAAACTTGATAAGAGATCTTGCTTATTCTCTAACTTTTTTGAAGTACCAGAAAGAAGTGATCATTTTGTCCTCAAGTTCCTGTCTTTGCAAGTAGCGCTGAGGGCAGTGTTTGAATGACAGTGTGGGCAGTGGCCATGACCTGCAGGACCATTAACTTAGAATGGGAATTTGTTACCATCTAAGTGCTGCGGGGGGGAGGAGGGCATGGCAACCCACTCCAGTATTCTTGCCTGGAGAATTCCATGGACAGAGGAGCCTGGCAGGCTACAGTCCATAGGATTGCACAGAGTCGGACACGACTGAAGCAACTTAGCATTCAAGTATTGGGGAAATGACTATTTTGACTCCAGAGGAACAGAGATCATAGAATCCAATCATCGTGAAGATCTGCTCAACCAGCTTCCCCTGCAACTCATACCTGAGAACTCTCTGTTCTCACTTGGGTTGCTTTCATCTCATGCTTTGTACAGAAATTGGCTACCTACCAAAAGGCAAAGAATATGTCATCTTGCTCAGTGGGAGAGCACTGTTGGCATTCTGGGCAGACAGGTCTGTTTTGTGCGTGGGACTCTCAGAATTACAGCGAGCTTGGCACCGCTGGCTTCCCGGCTCTAAATGCCAGTAGCCTTCACAAGTCACTGTGGCAGTCAGAAATGTCACCACGCACTTCCAGATGCCTCTGGTTGTTTGTGGTCTAGAGCCTGGGGGACTTGTTTACTGAACAGCCGGGGAAGACAGGAAACATTCTTTTCTGTTCCTTTTATTGTCTATCTATCTTCTTTTTCTTTCTTTTCTTTGTTTTCGTTCATTGTGGAGTGAGGAATGACAGAAGCAGGGAAGAGGAACCTTTATTATGGAAAGAAAGATTGAAAACAAATTAATAATCCGAGGGAAGGCTTCGGGAGAGCAGAAGGAAAGAGTTAAAATATAGAGCAGTGGCAAGGCAGCTGGGAGACATGTTTTTGCCACGTTTGTCTGTGGTCCCTTGTGATTTTCTTTCAGAAGCCAAAAATAAGATTATCTGTAAGAACGCGCCTGTATTGTTGCATTAGAGGGTATAACCGATTGCCCAGGCACTGTAAGTAGATTTTGCTGAGAATATGGCTAGAATTGTGCCAGGTTTCCATCTAGATCCTCAAGGAGAAGAACAGCTTGTTACAAGGCAAGCCTTTCTGACTTCAGCTAAGGGGGAGGTACGTTACTGTTAGGCCCCAGTCCCTTGTTTTTAAATGCTGTCACTGACATGATTGAACAGGGGCATAGACTCCAAAATAGCTTCAGCTCCTGTATGGTGAGTTTGTAATCTTAATTTTTACAAAATAAAGTTCTTCTGTGCCAATGCCATTTTCTTAAAATAGTGTACCTGGCTACTAGCATTTAGAAGTTAAGGCCTAGCACGTGCCATGATTGCTTGACGTCGCCTGTGATGTGTTTTGAAAACCTGCGCTGAGCCATGCTGAGCTGACTTTCTCCTTTATCTTCCAGTTGTTCATGGTGGACAACGGTGCAGATGACTGGAGAATAGCCATGACTTATGAGCGTATCTTCTTCATCTGCTTGGAGATACTGGTGTGTGCTATTCACCCCATACCTGGGAATTACACGTTCACATGGACGGCCCGGCTTGCCTTCTCCTATGCCCCATCCACCACCACCGCTGACGTGGATATCATTTTGTCTATACCAATGTTCTTAAGACTCTATCTGATTGCCAGAGTCATGCTTTTACATAGCAAACTTTTCACTGATGCCTCCTCTAGAAGCATTGGAGCACTTAATAAGATAAACTTCAATACGCGTTTTGTTATGAAGACTTTAATGACTATATGCCCAGGAACTGTACTCTTGGTTTTTAGTATCTCATTATGGATAATTGCCGCATGGACTGTCCGAGCTTGTGAAAGGTAAGTTTGTTTCTTTTCCTGAGAACATAATTTGCCTTATAGTGTCCTTAAAAGTGGGAGAAAGAACACATTTTAGACCAGAAACATGTAGAGACTTATGCTTGAAAATGTGGGGTTCTATTATGAGCTTCTTTTAAATGAATGAGAAAGAACTTTTCCTAAGATACTTTGCATACAGCAATGTCTTGATGAGTATGTATTTTTCTTTCTAATCTGACCAGTTTTCGGTAGAGGGCTGTCTTTTGCTGCCTTTATAATCAAAACTTGGAGACGTTCACATTGTGCAGAGACTTCCATCAGAAATGTTTGTCTAATGGCAATACTGAGTCATTTTGGCACCTCTTTGGTTATAGTGTTGATTATGGTTGAGACAGGTGGGGATACCTCAAAGTGCTTTGCTGATTGTAGTGCCTACTTTTAATAGTGTTCACGTGATTACAGATAAGGTGCTTATAGGTGAATATTTGGTTTTATTGAACTCTCAACAGTTAGTGAGAAGGGTCCATGTGTATTTGATATATTGTCTGAGAGCTCTGGTAATGCAGAGCTAGATGCAGTCTCAGAACTGCTCAGCGAGTCTGGGTTCATCAGTTAGAGCATCTGCAGTATTAACCTTGCCATTTAACAAACAAGCAAAAATAGACTTGTTATGTAAATCGGAGGAACTGGGGAGGGAACCTATTGTGACCTTGGTGAAGAAAATTCCAGTTGAAATTAGCAATAGACATATAGCAAGGACTTAGAAGTTTATAGAACTATTAAATATTGGGATGTTGGTGTTCGTAGTAACTAAGTATTTTTAAATTTAGCTTTTGAAAGAAACTAAAATGTACACATACATACATACAAATAATTTAACAAAGAAAAATATCTGTATGAAAATTGTTGCAAAAATAGCAAGCCCAGAACACACCTCCCCCATTTCTTCTTCCCAGAAGCAACCACTTTAAATTCATTTAGCCATTTCTTTGGTAACAACTTTCCAAAGTTCCAAATGATATTGCTTATACTGCTACCTCTAGATTTTTCATCTAGATTTTTCAGGAAGTTGGGGTTTTAGTTTTCTTTCACTTTCATACACATGTTGCTTTCCTGACTCTACCCACACAAAAAGTAATTTTTCTTCCCAGTAAGTTACATAAACACCAATCATCTATATTCCACAGTTACATTATTATTACTGTGTGAACTCTACTTGTAGTTGAACTATATGGTATATTATAATCATTTTGCCTTTTCTGCACATTCTTTTATTTTCTTTGAAATTAATAATCACCTCTTTTTATTGCTTAGTTTTCTTAGGTTTTTTATTCAATTTGTTTTCTTAGTTTTTGCTAATTTTTATATACTTAGACTAAGTCATCTCTAAATTCTTCTACATTATGTAAATATAATTTTACTGGATTTATATATATATTGGGGAAAATCTATCAATTTTGCTTCGAACTTGAATGTCTGGGGACTTTCTAAGCTGCTTCTCAAAGTGGAGGTTTCCTTTGCTTTATTTGTATGTTGCATATCTTTTTTCTTGAACCTCATTTTTCCCTCTTTCTTCACTTATTCCCTCATTTTAACAAAATTCATCTTCCAGTGGCTTCTGAAGGAAGGTGGTGGGTGAGAGATATTTTTTTGAGACCTTGAAGATATGGCAACTTCATTCTTCTCTCTTGCTGGATGGAAAACTCTAGTTTGAAAAGCATTTTCTCTGAGAACATTGTGGACTTCATTTACTTCTGACATCCAGGGTGCAGCAGTCTGATGCTGTTCTCATTTTTTGTCTGTTTTTTGATGGAAACTTTTAGGATCAGTGATCTAAAATTGCAGCACGGTATGCATGCTCAGTCACTCAGCTGTGTACGACTCTTTGTGACCCTATATGCAGTAGCCTGCCAGGCTCCTCTGTCCATGGGATTCTCCAGGCAACAATACTGGAGTGGGTTGCCATTTCCTTCTCCAGCGCAAGGGTATATCATGGTGAAATTATTCTATTTTAATGCAGTAGGCCTATCCAATCTTGGAGTTAATCTCCTTCAGTTCTTGGAAATTTTCTTGAATTATTTAATGATGTTTTGTTCCTGTTTTTTTGTTGTGTAGATATTTGTCCTTCTCTGTGAGTTCCATAATTTTCTCATTTCCCTTTGTGTTGTTTCCCACCTCTTTGTTTGCTTCATATATAAAAGATAATCTCAATTTTTTTTCAAGGTCTTTCTTTTGGAATTTTATTTCTTCTTTACTGTATATTAATTTCCATTGTCTCATATTTGATCCTCAAATGCCCATTTTTTAAACTAGCATCATGCTTTTTTATTCATAAATGTACTCTTTTATTTCTTTAGAGATGTTAATGATAATCTTTAATATTTTTTCTCTTTGTGTATTTTCTGTTCCCCCAGAGATGTACTTTTCTGGGTTTTTGTTTGTCTGTTTTTATTTTGTCTTCAGTCTCTTTTAGAAGTTTTCCTTCAGTATTTAGGCAACTTTAGCAGTCCACTTATACTTAAGATTGAGGCACTAAAGACCTGATTAGAAGCTTTCTGTACTGATCTAGAACTTGTCAACTGTGGACTTCACTACATGGTGATTAGGGTGGAGCGTAGAATGTCAATTTCAGTATCTTTACATAGTTTTATCTTTCTCTGCATAATCCAGCTGACTCATGGGAAATCTGTTTTGAAAGTGAAAAGTGAAAGCTTTAATCACTCGATCCTGTCCGACTCTCTGCGACCCCATGGACTGTAGCCCGCCAGGCTCCTCTGTCCATGGAATTCTCCAGGCAAGAATACTGGAGTGGGTACCATTCCCTTCTCCAGGGGACCTTCTCAACCTGGGCATCAACCCAGGTCTCCCGCATCTCAGGCAGATTCTTTACTGTCTGAGCCGCCAGGGAAGCCCCAGAATGGTGCATAACGATGTAACAGTGCAGGTAAAAGCATAATCGAACAATGTGTACATCTAGTGCCTCTGCTTCCCAAGGCCAGTTACGTAACATAGCTTCAGTATCGTGCACATGTCGTTCATTTTCGTTTCAAAATGGTTCATCTTAACTTTTTGATCCATCGTCCCCAAATACAGAAAGCCCAAGGCAAGCTGTGTCAGATCTTTTCACATCCCAAAGTATGTGTGTTTTTTTTTAACATGCTGAGGTTATCAGATGACAGACCTTCCCTGTTTTCATATAAAGAGGCACAAGAAAGCAAAACTTGTGTTTCACATCAGGAATGAGTCTGTAGCCAAGAGTTACCTACCTGGACCAAATCCATGGCTTGGGGAAGGGAGCAAGCCCAGACTCGTGATTGGGACCCTGGGATTTAGTGTCAGTTGTGCAATTTAGAGGCTGAACAACCTTGGGCCAACCAATTTGCTTCTTTCTGCCTTGGATTCCTCATTGCAAACTACATGGATTTATAAACTTCTCTCTTCCAAAGATAACATTTTATAATTGCACAAGTGTAGAGAAGAAAATCATTAACCAGCGTTGTGATAGTAGGAGATTTTCCCCATTCTGTTTTTCATTAAAATGCCCATTTTGTTGCACAGATCTCTAGGCTATAACTTGTAAGATACAAAGATATTTTAAAAATTTGCTTTGTTTTTGCAAGTTAATTTTGAATTCGTGATGTAGCCTGCATATTTCTCTTCCTTAACTGCTTACTTTCTGGCCTGCCTTCCATTCTTTTGTGAAATTTGCAATACTGAAATATAATACACAACTCTCCTGTTATTTGGTTTGGAATTTGGATTTGTATGAGCTCTACCAGGCCCATCTTTGAGCCCTCCAAACATTCTTTCCATATAAAAGGGTATTCACACCCGACAGAACTTCTCTTCTTAATTAGAATAACTCTAAAAATATTTTTTTTAAGGAGAGAGCTTTTGAGAGAGAGAGACAGGCAGATGGCTTTCTGAAGCAGTTTGTTTTGCAAACCTATCTGTCCCCTTCTACCAAGTACAGCACACATAGACGTTTCTGAAAAATGTTCTGGAAAATCTGGAAAATGTTCTCCACTAATGAGGAGGCATCCTATAGGAGGTGTCTATTCCTGATATTACTTTCCATGCCTATATTTAAGAACTTTTTCTTTTTTTCCTTTCTTTCTCCCCTCCTGCCCTCCCTCCTTTCCTCCCTCCTGCCATTCTCTCTCTTTTTTTCTTTCTTTCTTTCTTACTTTGATAAGAGGAAGCAGAGTGGCAAATATCTGGCATCATTTCTGTGGCCTACATTTGTCAGGAGCAGGCTGCCTGAGACCAGATCACAGCATCCCTGTCTCTGCTTCTGGTCTGGCCTGTGTTGTGGACATCAGACCTGCAAAAAACAGTCCTTTATGAAGCGCCTGGGAAGTGTGGCCTCAGGCTGTTTCAGAGAAACTTCAGGAGCATTTGTACTAAAAGAAGTCAGTCTTCCAGAGTTCATGGTCCTGAAAATTGGGATTATCCCATCCTGACTTACACTTTTTCAGATTTTACTGGCTCTATGAAGATGCCATAGGGTAGTGTTCATCCCAAAGTGTGTTTCCCTGAACAGTTTCAAAGGAAGGTGAGGAACTGTTTTGGAGGTGGTGGGGCTGGGTACTGTGGGCCAGCCCTGTGTTACATGAAGAAAGGTGCTTTTTTCCCTTTTTACTTCTTAGAGCATTTAATATGTGAATGTGCATTGAGAATATCCAAAAGGAGGAAAGAACATGTATTTGATCAACACTGTGCTCTGTCAATACTGAAACTTCAAAAGGAGATAGAAGAGGATTGTAACTTTCTACACAGTTTGAGAATTTTTTAAAATGTTTCTTTGTTCAGTATATTCTTTTGCTTTTGACTGCAAGTTTTATAATGTGGGTGAGGGGCCAGCTTTGGGATGAGACTGAAGAAGGGGGAAAGAAAGGTAGGCTGGTAACTTTGGTGGCAATGTTACCAAGCCAAAAAGCAACCATCGTGGAAGTCTGTAATAAACTAGAGATGCTAGGCACTGTTTCTGTCACTGGAAAAGTTTCCTTTAGTTAAGACATTGTAGCCGGAAACACTGTTTTTATTCAGCTCATTGTTTTATCTCTAAGAGCGTTTAAGTATGCATTAACTAATAGGCACTAGTTGAGAAAATTTTCTAAAAATGACTTAAGAATAGTTTGCTTTTTTTTTCAAAGTGGGAAAATTGGAGAAGCAAACAATAAAATTTATTTTGAATAGCTTCTTGTCATCTAAACTGCATTTTAGGTGGATTAAGAATAAATTCTTTCCATCACTAAAAACAGGTGAAAATAAATTTGTTACTTACTTTTTAAGTTACCCAAGACATCCTGAGGAATGGAGTTTCAGTTATGTTTAGAATCTACCATTCAGTGTCTTAAAAGCATGTTTCATTTCTTCCCTTAATCAATTTGGACTTTTTTTAAACTCTGTCACTTATAGTTCATTTTTATTAATTGCTTGAAGGTAATTTCTGAAATGTAGTTGAAACTTACTTTACTACACTGTATGATATTGTGGAATATCACCAACAAATCATGCCCCATAATGATACTTTGTACAACATACATTTCATATAAAATAGCTGTTTTTAACACAAGGATTGTTTATGTCTTCAGGCATCAGTATTATGAAGGGGGACTTGCTAAGGAAAATCCTGGTAGAATTAGAATATCCTAGTTTGTAACTAAACAGATTTTTATCCTTTTAGCACCAGTTCATAAAGGACATCTGATTTGGGCCTCCAATTTCTATTGGATATGGACCCTGAATATAATCTAAATTTTATTCATACTAAGATAAAATGAACACCCTTATTCCTGAAAACCAAAATAACCAAATTTAGAGTGGTGGTTGTGTTCTATGTCTCGCAGTCATGTCCAACCCTTTGCGACCCCTTGGACTCCTGCCCACCAGACTACTCTGTCTATGGAATTTTCCAGGCAAGAATACTGAGCAGGTTGCCATTTCCTCCTCCTCCAGGAGATCTTCCCAACCCAGGGATTGAACCTGTTTCCATCTAGGAAATTAATTAACCATTGTGGAGGTTACCGTTTTATAACTAGAGGTGAACCTGTCACTCTAAAATCATATACATTTACAACTTTCTCTATCAAGAGGACAATTTTACATAAAACTGAACTTGAAGTTTCAATAAGTAATAAGGTATTTAAATGACTAAGTGATCTGTGTTCTAATTTTCAAATTTCTCGTTTCAAAAAAGTTTTCGTTTGCTTTAGTTTTTCAGTACGATATAAACCAGTTTCTCAAGGAATAGAGGTAGATGGGATCTGAAAGTCTCATTTGTTCTATTTATCTGCTTTTATTATTTAAATAAGATCACATGTAGGGGAGTGCAAAGTGAAAAGCTACATAGAACACAAGCTTGTTTTCCTGATCTGCCACGAATGATTTAGTTTTTACATCTTTAGGAAATCACCCAGAGGCCTATCCTTTTTCAAGCCCTAATCCCCAGAGATGCTTCAATTCCTGTTGATTTACTTAAATTTGAAACATGTTACTTGTGATCAATTTTCTTTGACAGTTGTAGAAGTAGTCATAAACTAGGCATCACAGTGCTGAGGAAGCATCCTGCCAGCACCTTGGTTTATTGCAGTATCCTGGATAATTAGATTATTTTTCACCACTTAAGTTTCAGCTGTTGCTAAGTAAACTAAGCATTTCATCAATGGGTTTGTAATCTGTGGTTGATGGTAATGTAATACTTTGTAAACTTATACTTCCAGGGTCTGATTCATACATACGGATATAGCATTTTCAGGCTCATAAGTGAGTCACAACTCTAAAATGGGCCCTTTCAAGTTATAAAAGTCGGCAGTTTGAAAGCATTCATCGTGCATCTGTGCCTCACAAAGCATCAATGCTCAGTATGTTTGCCAAATAGATTGGTTGTTAAAGTCTTACAGAAAGAAAGCCAGGGCTCTCTCCAACTCAATTTTCTCTTTATTCCTATGTAGATAGGATTTGTTTTTTGGTCTGTCTCCTGAGATAACAATGAGGATTAATATTTGTTTGCAAGATCCTTTGAGATCCTGGTCCAATTGAGTACAGTTTGAAAATACCAGCAGTGGTTATGTTCAAGCAGATACAAATGAGAAGCCGAGCAGCTCAGCAATCCAACCTCGCAATCCAGTTAGCTTATCACAGTCCTCGTATCCTGACATCCTTGCCAATGTCCAGATTCTGTGCAGTATGCGTTCTGAGTGTCTTCCCATTTTGGAAAACCCTTTGGTCATCTGTATATAGTACATTACGCAGAGTGTGTGTACGCAGTTCTGGGCAACGTCCTTCTCTCCAGCTTCAGAACCACCATGCCAGATAAAAAGAAAGATTGTAAAGTCTAAATGTAGATGTCCTGACAGTCAAGCTGTTTTGTCTTTAAGAAAATCAGTGTGTTTCTTAGACATCCAGTGGGGCTTGTTTGGCAAAAGCACAAGTGTTCCCTACTTGCCTATAGGATTGTCTATGTTCTATTTCCTTTCAAACTTCATACCCTTTATTTTTTAATTGTAGCTTTTTAAAACCTCATTTTATTTTATATTAGAGCACAGCTGATTTACAATATTGTGTTTGTTTCATGTGTATAGCACAGTGATTAAGTTTTATATATGTATATATATATTTTTTTTATCAGATTCTTTTCCCATATAGGTTATTATAGACTATTGAGCAGAGTTCTTTGTGCTATATGAGTCCTTGTTATCTGTCTTATATATAATAATGTATATATATTGATCCCAAACTCTGAATTTATCCCTCCCCCCATCTTTTTCTTTGGTAAATGTAAGTTTGTTTTCAAAGCCTGAGTCTGTTTCTGTTTTGTAAATAAGTTCATTTGTATAATTTTAGATTCCACATTTAAGTGATATCATATATTTGTTTTTCTCTAATTTCACTTAGTATGATAATCTCTATGTCTATCCACATTGGTGCAAATGGCATTACTTCATTCTATCGTATACATGTACCACATCTTCTTTATCCAGTCATTCACTTGTGCCCAACTCTTTGTGACCAGACACATTAAAAAAATATTTTAAAAAACTAAGATCATGGCATCTGGCCCCATTACTTCATGGCAAATAGAAGGGGAAAGGTGGAAGTAGTGACAGATTTCCTCTTCTTGGGCTCTAAAATCACTGCAGATGGTGACTGCAGCCATGAAATCAGAAGATGTTTGCTTCTTGGCAGGAAAGCTATGACAAACCTAGACAGTGTGTTGAAAAGCAGAGACATTACTCTGTCAACAAAGGTCTGTATAGTCAAGGCTCTGGTCTTCCCAGTGGTCACATACAGTTGTGAGAGCTGGACTGTAAAGAAGGCAGAGTGCCAAAGAATTGATGCCTTTGAACTGTGGTGCTAGAGAAGACTCCTGAGAGTCCCTTGGACAGCAAGGAGATCAAACAAGTAAACCTCGAGGTAAATCAACCCTAAATACTCATCAGAAGGACTTATGCTAAAGTTGAAGCTCTGGTATTTTGGTCATCTGATGTGAACAGCTGACTCATTGGAAAAGTCCCTGATGCTGGGAAAGATTGAGGGCAGAAGAAGAAGAGGGCATCAGAGGATGAGATGGCTGGACGGCATCACTGATGCAATGGACATGAGTTTGGGTGGACTCCGGGAGTTGGTGATGGACAGGGAAGCCTGGTGTGCTGCAGTCCATGGGGTCGCAGAGTCAGACATGACTGAGCAACTGAACAACAACAGCATTCCATTTTACACGCACACCACATCTTTATCCATGTGTGTGTGTTGGCTACTCAGTCACGTCCAACTCTTTGTGACCCCGTGGACTGTAGCCCTCCAGGCTCCTCTGTCCAAAGGAGTTTTCCAGGGCAGAATGCTGGAGTGGGTTGCCATTCCTTTCTCCAGAGGATCTTCCCAGCCCAGTGATTGAACTCAGGTCTGCTATGTTGCAGGCAGATTCTTGACCATCTGAGCCACCAAGGAAGCCCCTCTTTATCTGTTATATCCTTTGTTTTTAATGTTACTGTATGTCAAAATAATGCTAGAATAACAAAAGAAATTCAAAGCAAAAAGTATTGCTTTTATATGAGATAAAATGTACAAATTTTGAACATTTATAGAGTTTAGACAAATCCACCTTCTGTTTTAAAGTTAAACTTTTATAACCTTAGAACATGTCAGTGGGCTTGCTTCGTGCTTATAATAATTCTGTTAGGGAATGTAGGTTTTAGAATTGTATCCCAGAGCTGGTGTTATGGTGTAGATGCCTAGCTTGACTCCCTTGAGAGAGTCTAGACGGACTGTGTCCCCACTGCTTGCCCGGTCAAGCAGAATCTGATCTAGTGATGCTTCCTGAGGGCCCACGAAGGGGAGTCTCAATCCTTGAACTCCCCCACTCTGCTAGTTCCAGCCCTGTCTTGTCTGTAGTTCATAATCCTGAGCTCAGTCACTCGATTGTGTCCGATTCTTGGCGACCCTGTGGACTGTAGCCCACCAGCCTCCTCTATCCATGCAAGAATACTTGTATTTTCCAAGCAAGAATACTGGAATGGGTTGCCATGCCCTCCTCCACGGGATCTTCCTGACCCAGGGATCTAAGCCAAATCTCCTGCGGCTCCTGCACTGCAGATGGATTCTTTACCACTGAGCCATTACTTCAGAATCCTTTGGATTAATAGTCTGGTCATTGCCAAATCCTCAGAGATATGGGAAAAAGCCCAGCCATCAGATATTTAAATATAATATGGTGGCGAAGTCAAAGCCATTTTGAGTACATGGTCATTATTCAATAAATGTTTTGTGAATAAATAAAAACTTCACGCAGACTTCCACCATATTATTTTTGCTAAGGGGTCAAAGGAAAAGAGGGTTCTTGTCATTCTTGTGGGTTTCTTTTTTAATAATTTTATTGAGGTATAATTGTGATAAACATATTTCAGTTGTATAATTTCATGGTTGTAATTCTGTAGACCTGTACAACCATCTGGAGCAGGAAATGGCATCCCACTCCAGTATTCTTGCCTGGAGAATCCCATGGACAGAGGAGCTGGTGGGCTATGGTCCATAGAGCTGCAAAGAATCGGACAGAACAGAAGCAACTTAACATTGTGCAACCATCACCACTATTGAGTTTTAAAACTGTTTTATCACCCCCTCCCCTGCCACCAAATCCCTTATTCCTATTTACATTAAATCCCTGCTCCTTCCAGTCCCAGGCCACCACTAATACACTATCTCCTTAGATACACTCTTCTGAGTTTCATAGAAATGCAGTAAGATAATGTGTAATTTATTTTTGCATCTGGCTTCTTTTACTTAAAGATTTTAATGTTTAGCCATGTTGTAGTATGTATCATAGTTTCTATATTGGTGAATAGTATTCTGCGGTAAGGATAAGCTATATTTTGTTCATACATTGACCAGCTGATGCACTTTTAGCTCCTGTCTGGGGCTCCTGTGAATAGGATGGTTGTGAACTTTTGCAGAAAAATCTCTGTATAAACACACATTTCTGTTATTCTTAAATAAACACTTAGCGTCTGCACCATTTTACATTCTCACCAGTAATCGGCAATATACGAAAGTTCCACTTTCATCATATTCTTGACAACATTGTCAGTCATATACATATATGTGGATATGTCATAGTGTCAGTCATATGTATATGTATATATATATATATATAGAGAGAGAGAGAGTTTTCGTTCAGTTCTGTTCAGTCGCTCAGTCATGTCTAACTATTTGCAACCCCATGGACTGCAGCATGCCAGGTCTCCCTGTCCATCACCAACTCCCAGAGCCTACTCAAACTCATGTCCATTGTGTCAGTGATGCCATCCAACCATCTCATCCTCTGTCGTCCCCTTCTCCTCCTGCCTTCAATCTTTCCCAACATCAGGGTCTTTTTCAATGAGTTGGTTCTTTGCATCAAGTGGCCAAAGTATTGGAGTTTCAGCTTATTTTTGTTACCTAATCATATAATCATTCTAGTGAGTTTCAAGTGGTCTTGCTTTAATTTACAGCTCTCTAATGGTTAATAATGATGAACATCTTTTCATGTGATCACCAGCCATTTGTGTATCTTTTTTGGTAAAATATCTGTTTAGTCTTACCATTTTTAAAACTGGGTCATTTATCTTATTAAATTGTACGAGTTCTTTATATACTCTAGCTTCTGGTTCTTTATCAGATATATGATTTGTAAATATTTTCTGTGGCTTCTCTTTTCATTTTCTCTACTGTTTTTTTGAACACACTGAAGCCTTGTACATTTGCCTTTCTCTAAATCAGCCTTGCCTCCCAAAGCCTTACAAGATGAAAGCCACCTACACATACCCAGTGGACTGTGAACTCTTTGAAGAGACTTGAATCTCTTGTTAAGTTTCCTGTTTCATGTGATTCTCCTTCCTGCCCTTTTCCTACCCTGAAGTCTTGCTTTTCTAGTAACCACTATTTTCTAGTAACAGGAAACAGAGATAGAAACAAAGGAGATTGTTTTTTTCAGCTCAACTTAAATAATTTTCTAATTCTTGCATTGCTTTGACAATTGTAGTAGCTATGAAAATTGAAGCCCAGATGCTATCTGTCATTTTTACACTTAAGGTAAAGATGTTCCTCACTTGATACTCCCCTTCCCAAGTTGAGGTAACAATTTGATTCAATTAATCCACAGCTCTCTCCTGACCAAAGGCAAGCATTTGTAACATGCCTAAGCCTGTTTTAAGGATGTAGGTAAAGATTGTTTACCTACAATCTTTAGGTAAAGATTAGTACCTAAATCTTTTACTGGTAAAAACCAGTCTCCCCCTCTTCTTTGTGTGACCTTGCTAGATTTTAGGACAGTCCACAGTCATGACTTTGAAACAGTGATGGTCTAGCCATGGGCTACCTGACCAGATGACTTTTGTTTGATTATTCTTCATGGTGTACATCACAGGGACGTGGCAATTGACATTCCACACTCAGAACTTCACAGTGGTTCAGGACAAAATATTCTTGAGTGACTAGTACCTAGTGCCTTCACACTGAGGCTTCTCCTTAGAGATCTCAGGCTCTGAAAATTTGTGTGTGTTACATAACATGTACTCTATTGAGCACATATCTCCTGTCTCCTGCATCGGCAAGTGAATTCTTTACCACTGGTACCACCTGGGAAGCCCTAACAGAAGATGCACTTTAAAAATAAGTTTTAGCAGACTTTGTGATATCTATTGCTGCAGCCTTAGAACCTCTCATGACACTCATGTAACTAGCTCATGTAAGAATGATAGCCTGCAAATACAAAAACCGCAGTGAAAGGCACAAAGCATTCAAATTGAGTTGGATTAGCAGAAAATATCTTTGCCAGAGTTCATAGTGGAAACTTAAATTTAGTAACTTTCTCAATTTAAAGAAATAGTACCCAATATTTCATGTGACTGGGCGTATTAGTGATCATATGCACTCTGTTTTTGAATAAAACTGGGGAGAGGCTCTGTATCTGTGGAGAGTTATCCTGAATCTTCACTTGTTATTTTGGGTAGCTTTATGCTTTTGTCCCAGAAAGCCTTCCAAAATGAAGCATTAAGTACAGAAAGATCAGCTTTGATCAGTAGTTTTCATCTGGTTTAGCGGTGGCCAGCCCTTAGAATTCTTGACTTGTTCTATGTCTGAAAGGGGATGAATTTCTTAGAGTTATTTCACTACTGTTATTATGGTAGCCTGTCCACTGTGCTTTCTAGTAGTCAGTCAGGTGTTTTTTTAAATAAGTTCTAAGAAGCTCAGAGGTGTCACTGTGAAGTAAGAGGCCACTCTGTCAAGTTTTGTATTCCTGCTTAAGGAGTCTTCATTTCTGAAATACTAATAGTTTTTGTTCCTCTTCTCGTCCAACATCCATGCCTGTATCATCAGGATCCCTGTTCTTTGAAACCTCCTGAGGTCATTGGCATTTCTCATGATGGAGCAGGTATTTGGGTAGAAGTGTGGTAATGGGTGGTTGTATGGTAAAGGTGCCTTGTTAGGCAGGTTTTATGTGGTCTTGAGGAAGAATTAGCAAGGGATTATAGTTATTTGTCTTTGGTATAATATGAGCAAAACTTTTATCTGGTCCTGGTTAGGTGAGGGGATGAGTTTTCTCTCCAGTTTAAAGGTAAATGGGGGTAGTTATAAAAGCCCCACCTGAGCTCAACCTCTTGAGGATAAAGACCAGATCTAGTACCACTTTGAGCCCATAGTCCCGAGCCCTATAGTATCTGGGTCAGAGGAGACCTTATAAGTCATCTGTCAGGTCAAGATTGATACCACTACCATCGCTCCCTGAAGACTTATAAATGATTCCACACAAATGTTTGCCCATTAATCAGGACAATAGAAGGCTATTTTGTAACACTGCATGAGTGACTTCATGTATTAAAGTTGAACCCAAGAAGAGACACTTTGAAAAATACTACTAATGGGAATAATGTCTGATCAATGTAGAAAAGAATTTGTATGTCTTTATTTTATCATCTTCTAAAAACGGGTTCATTGGCCAGAGCTTTACTGTTTAGTAAGTTAGAAGGGGTTAATGAGGAACTCTGTTAATTTAAAATTTCTTTCAAGCAAGGGCAAAAATAGCACTTGGTGAACTTTTGCAGAGGGCAGGGACACTGGTCTTGGAAATCTGAAACCTCCCTTGTGTGCCGGACAGACAGGCAGACGGCCCCACGGAAACGTGACAGGCATGGTACAGCGCTGCTGTCTGCGCCTCTCGGCGTTCCGCCTAGAAGGGTTTTCATCGACTCTGCCGGAGCACGCAGACTTCTGACAGAGTTTCTCCGTCTTTGATCTTGGGTGTTGCTTCAGGGGCTCTCAGCATCTGTGTGGCTCCGAACACTGGCTGGGGTTTGCCAAGGGAAGGCCGAGGGAGCCCCACCCAAGGTGCCATTAGTGAGAGAACTCCATGGTGCAGAGAAACACTGGCTCAGAAATGAGTGCCCTTTCTACAGCATCCCATCTTCCCTTTCACGAAGACCACTGCCGTCCTCCCCTGCCACCCCCTGCAGGCCTGCAGCGTGCTCCATGTCACAGGCACTCCCTAAAGCCTCCTGACCAGTAACCAACAACCGAGTCCCACTCCCACGAGGAAGGGTTGCAAGGGCCGCTGCCCCTGGTCTGTGGAGCTTCCCTGAATCCTGACCACAGCCCTCCAGAAAGAAGTCTCGTGAGTTTTGAAACACCAGGATTTGGTTCCTCGTAATGATCCTATTTAGATCAACATTCAGAAAACTAAGATCATGGCATCTGGTCCCATCACTTCATGGCAAATAGATGGGGAAACAGTGGAAACAGTGTCAGACTTTATTTTTTGGGCTCCAAAATCACTGCAGATGGTGATTGCAGCCATGAAATTAAAAGACGCTTACTCCTTGGAAGGAAAGTTATGACCAACCTAGATAGCATATTAAAAAGCAGAGACATTACATTGCCAACAAAGGTCCGTCTAGTCAAGGCTATGGTTTTTCCAGTGGTCATGTGTGGATGTGAGAGTTGGACTGTAAAGAAAGCTGAGTGCCAAAAAATTGATGCTTTTGAACTGTGGTGTGGTGTTGGAGAAGACTCTTGAGAGTCCCTTGGACTGCAAGGAGATCCAACCAGTCCATCCTGAAGGAGATCAGTCCTGGGTGTTCATTGGAAGGACTGATGCTGAAGCTGAAACTCCAATACTTTGGCCACCTCATGTGAAGAGTTGACTCATTGGAAAAGACCCTAATGCTGGGAGGGATGGGCAGGAGGAGAAGGGGACGACAGAGAATGAGATGGCTGGATGGCATTACCGACTCGATGGACATGAGTTTGAGTAAACTCCGAGAGTTTGTGATGGACAGGGAGGCCTGGCATGCTGCGATTCATGGGATCGTAAAGAGTTGGACACGACTGAGCAGCTGAACTGAACTGAACGATCCTATTTTAAGTAAGAACAGTACAGAAGTCTAAGTAAGCCCTTTGAAAGATAACATGACCCTTTTGTCATTGCCCTTTATCTAGTTTGAATTTTTATTGGAGGTCTGATCTGGGTGGTGAAAACTCGCTCAGTCCTGTCTGACTCTTTTAGACCCCCATGGAGTAGTTTTCCAGGCCAGAATACTGGAGTGGGTAGCTTTTTCCCTTCTCCAGCGGATCTGCCCAACCCAGAAGTCAAACTGGGGTCTCCTGCATTGCAGGCGGATTCTTTACCAACTGAACTATCAGTGCAGCCATGAAATTAAAAGACGCTTGCTCCTTGGAAGAAAAGTTATGACCAACCTAGACAGCATATTAAAAAGCAGAGACATTACTTTGCCAACAAAGGTTCATCTAGTCAAAGCTATGGTTTTTCCAATAGTCATGTATGGATGTGAGAGTTGGACTATAAAGAAAGCTGAGCACTGAAGAATTGATGTTTTTGAACTGTGGTGTTGGAGAAGACTCTTGAGAGTCTCTTGGACTACAAGGAGATCCAACCAGTCCATCCTAAAGGAGATCAGTCCTGAATATTCATTGGAAGGACTGATGCTGAAGCTGAAACTCCAACACTTTAGCCACCTGATGCGAAGAACTGACTCACTAGAAAAGACTCTGATGCTGGGAAAGATTGAAGGGAGGAGGAGAAGGGGACAACAGAGGATGAGATGGTTGGATGGCATCACTGACTCAATGGACATGAGTTTGAGTAAACTCTGGGAGTTGGTGATGGACAGGGAGGCCTGGTATGCTGCAGTCCATGGGGTCGCAAAGAGTCAGACATGACTGAGCGACTGAACTGATCTGGATTGGTCTTTGTCTTAATCGGTGCTTCTTATTGATCATTTTATACAAGGTCATATATTAGGATGAGTTGAGGAAATGGACATATTCTCAGGGTGCTGAGATATTTCAAGCAAGGTTTTGTAAACTATGGTCCATGATTCAGATATGACCCACTGCGTGTTTTCAAACAAACCACAATAAGAACAGTTTTTACCTTTTTAAATCACTGACTTGGGAGTATTGTGTGACAGAAACCATATGTGGTTTACAAAGCTTATAACAGTTACTATCTAGCATTTTACAAAACAAGTGTACTGCCTACCGATCCCTTTTTTTTTTAAATTTGTTGTTGTTTAGTCGCTCAGTCGTGTTCGACTTGTTTGACTCCATGAACTGCAGCATGCCAGGCTTCCCTGTCTTCACTATCTCCTGGAGTTTGCTCAAACTCATGTCCACTGAATCGATGATGCCATCCAACCATCTCATCCTCTGTTGCCCCTTCTCCTCCTGCCCTCAATCTTTCCCAGCATCAGGGTCTTTTCCAATGAGTTGGCTCTTCCCATCAGGTGGCCAAACTATTGGAGCTTCAGCTTCAGCATCAGTCCTTCCAATGAATATTCAGGGTTGATTTCCTTTAGGATTGACTGTTTTGATCTCCTTGCTATCCAAGGGACTCTCAAGAGTCTTCTCCAGCACCGCGGTTCAAAAACATCAGTTCTGTGACCCTCAGCCTTCTTTATAGCCTAGCTCTCATATCCACACATGACTACTACAAAAACCACAGCTTTGGCTTTTTTAATGAATTTGTCTTAATTGGAGAATAATTGCTTTACAGTGTTGTGTTGGTTTCTGCCATATGACAAACGTGAATCAGCCGAAAGTACATATATCCTCTCCCTCTTGAACCTCCTTCCCACCTTTCTAGGTTGTCACAGAGCACTGCTGACCCTCAATCTTTTTTTTCTCTTTGCCAGTTCTTTTTTAAAATTATTTTTAACGGGAGGATAATTGCTTTACAGTGTTGTGTTGGTTTCTGACATACAACAACATGAATCAGCCAGAGGTATATCTATGTCCCCTCCCTTTTCATCCTCCTTCCATTCCACTGCCCTCCCTCCCCTCTCGGATGTCACGGAGCACTGCTGACTCCCAGTCTTAAAGAAACATCATTTTTGTCGAGTTTGTTTCAAGCACAGTGTGATATTATCAATTATAAAGGATTTTTCTAGTTTTATTTGAGGTTCAGGCAATGAATTTATATTTGACACCACTTAAATCAGGAGAGTTTTTCCCAGATAATCTTTATACTGTATTTAGGACTATCTATGATCCTTTGGTGACAAAGGATCAAACGTTGGTATTGGCTCAAGTACTAGGTACAAATGTCACCCAAATGTTAGTCAGTGGTCTAAGCTATACTGACTAGTACTAGCTAGATGCCCTCATAGGTCTTTTTTATATATGCTTTAAAGAAAAAATAAACCCACCTCTGGTGTCCACCTTAAGATAATTCAACAAGATGTGAAACAAATCCTTTGATTTGTCATGGAGTCTGCTCTCCTGGGTTTTGACTTTACTGACCTTGGGAACATCAGTAGAAACACTGAGTCATTAAAAATCTAATCTGGAGGTCGTGGAGGAGCAGATCATGAGATGGATGGAGAGCAGAAGCTGCTGAAATGTAGTCACTTGCAGAGTGCCTTTGCTTGGCCTGAGAAAATCATCCAGTCTCTTTGCAGTCCTGTTCCTCGCTGTGTAAACTGGGCTGTGGGAGCAGCAGGGCTCCATGCTGCTCACTGTTGGCTCCGTTAAGGGTCACCCAGCCTTTATTGCTGTTATGCAATGAAGTAGCATCATAACATACTGTGATTGCCTCCGTCCTCTCTCTGCTTCCATATGCAGGACTGTTTCTATCAAGTCAGCTGATGTTACTTCACATGGGCCTTCCCATTTGATTTTCTTATGAATTAAGACCTCTCATGAGGTTTGCTTGCTCTCTCTTAAACATGACTGCTTTTCCCCTAAATATCATGTGCATTCCTCAGAAGAATGTAAAGGAAGAAGCTATTATTTAGCAAAGATACCAGCTTCCCCAGTTGCTTAGCAGTAAAAAATCTGCCTGCAGTGTAGGAGCCGCAGGAGACGTGGGTTCGATCCCTGGGTTGGGAGGATCCCCTGGAGGAGGGCATGGCAACCCACTCCAGTCTTCTTGCCTGGAGAATCCCATGGACAGAGGAGCCTGGTGGGCTACAGTCCACAAAGATTCAGACACCACTGAAGTGACTGGGTGCATACCAGCTTTCTGAGACAGTACTGATAACATTTTTATATTAAATTAGCATTCACAAAATGTGCTTTATAGGAGATCCAGAACTTTAGTGGCATTTTAGCCTGTGGCATTTTAGCCTGATAAGAATTTCACATTAGTGTCACATCACAGCTTCACCCTTCCCACGTCCTCATTCCATGTGATCTTTCAGACTGGCACTAGGTATGTCTCATTTTGGCTGGGCCTGATATGGCCCCAGAGGACTATCTTTTCATAGCAGTTGTCAACCTAGGTAAAAATAATGTTCCCTTTCCTTGCCCAGTATTTTTGATGGGCACATTTTTTCATACTGAAGACACATAGGTGGGATGTAACTAAAAATTGAAACACGCTTCTTTCTCCAAACAAATTTATTTTTTGAATGCTGCAGATTTTTGTACCTTTCCAATATAGCCGTAACTTGTCTTAAGCATTTTCCAATCTATTTTGCACATTGCCTTGGATGTTCTTGATTTAAGCATATATTACATTGCCTTTTTATAGATTTCTTTGTTGGAAAGGAAGAAATCCTGAGTTATGGTTACTTACTATTGAACCAGCCTATTTAGGTGAAATTGTCAAAAAGAAAAGAAAAAAAAAGCCAACATGTGGGTTAAGTCTTGTTAAGGTAGAATACATTTTAAAAGAAGTATGTGTAATTTGCCCACTTCTATTCAAATTGAAATTAATTTTCTTGGTATGTTTTGAAGGGAAGCACAGTATTTGAATGACCTTTCTGTTTCCCAGTTTTTCATTATCAGTATGTAGTCACTGGTAGTTCACTAAAACTGCCCCGTTCTTCTGATGAGTCTTTTCTAAGATCACCACAAGGCACAAAGGGACAGATGACTCAGTCAGAAGGCGAGCTCCTGCTGCTGCAGGCGGCATCTGCATATTAAGGAGATGGTTCAGATGTGTCCTAGTCTTCCATAAAGCAGAGAAATAGGCTGTGTGTGCGCCGGTTTCTTAAGGACCAGAAATGACTGGACACTCCCAAAATAACAGTGGTGGTATTATACTATTATTCATATTACATACATTTATCGTTTGGGTGCAATCTTTTCAATACCCTACTGATCAGCTCCCATCCTTCTCACCATCATGGCACCTGCGGTGACGAGGCCAAGTCAGTGAGTCTGATCCCATCTTCCCCTTTGGGCACAGGCTTTAGCTCTCTCTGAGCAGACGTGAGCCTCATGGGGCGGGCTGTCGACAGAGACCTGTAGATGACTGCCACAGGACTGACTGGAATTGTCCAGAAAGCAAGTTCGTCTAAGGCCAGTTGGCATCTTGCCAGGCAAATGATTAGCACTTGGATAATTGTTAGAGTCCATGATTCTCCGAGCCCATTCTTTTATAATCTTGGGGCTCATTATTGTTGATTGGCCAGATCCTGTCTTAGGATAATGCCCTATGGCAAACATGGTTAAAAGGGACAAGTGCACACCTCCCCAGTACCCAGCACAGAAGCTGGGGGCCTGTAAGTTTATTAACCATCAGCTGCAAGTCACCTGAGGCGAAGCAGCAAGGCTCCTGGCCTGTTTGCAGCCAGTGTGGTGCAAGTGATCACGGCTTGGCTCCGCCAGGGCCACGTGGTGGCTTGGTTCTCCATGTGCCTGGCACCTGGAGGCATGCCAGCCATCGGTCAGCAGTTGTTGGATAAAAGGATAAGTGGTTAATTCTAATATTTGAGCTCTGTTCTTCACGTCCTAAGACTTAATTAGATTGGAACACAACTCCCCACCTACTCATCCCCCACCTAAAAAGATAATAATAATAACCCACCAAAAATTCCAAAAAACACACAGGCCAAAAAAGATAAAATCATACATGTTTAAATGAGGAGACTAATAGAAATCTATTCTCCTCAGGGACTTAGGAAGTGCTTCATAAGTTGTTTTCTACTCAGTAAGCTCGAGTTGCTCTCATTTATGTTAAGATTTATTTCTAAAGTTATTTATTAAGAAAAAAAAATGCTACCTATGGCTTCTGGAGCAAACAATGAGATAAGATCAAAGATTCCTACTCATTTCATTTGCATACATATATATATGTATGTATATACATACATACATATTTATTTATATATATTGTCATTCTCAATATCTGTACTGGGAGCAGAAATATATATTTTTTAAAAAGGCATTGTCTTTGCCCTCTAGGAATTTACAATATAGTAGGGTAAATGTGTGAACAAACTCTAACATGAGAGAATAAAATAAGCACCATAGCCAAAGGACAAGCGCATGGGTCATTAAATCAGAATTTAAATGCTTAGGGGAAGACTCCTCAGAGAAGAAAACATTTGATTCAGGACTTCAAAATAAATAGAATTTCAAAAGGTCAAAAAAGTGAGGAAGACTAGTACAGACAGAAAGAATACCGTAAA
Organism: Odocoileus virginianus; assembly: GCF_023699985.2. Classification (NCBI taxonomy): domain Eukaryota; kingdom Metazoa; phylum Chordata; class Mammalia; order Artiodactyla; family Cervidae; genus Odocoileus; species Odocoileus virginianus. The sequence continues at coordinate 2,717,623 of NW_027224265.1, forward strand.
TACAGGTAAGGACCAGGGCAAGGGCAGGTGTGGTCAGAGAGCAGAGACTTTATAAAGAAGGGCTGTGGTTGGAGATTTAGTTAGATTGGGACTGATGCACGGGAGAATGAGGAGTCTGGATTTTCATTTATAGCTCTGTTCTCATACTTCCTTTGTGATGCTTGTGTTATTAACACCTGTGTTATTTTTTATGAGAACCTTTACTAAATTGGCTTTTGTTTTTCTTGAATACCTTTACTTTAAAAGGAAATGTACTATCACTATGGTCAATAGTAAACCCATATTACTTGCTCTAAATAAATTCAGAAAACCCAACAGAGTTATTAAATTCTCATTTGACAATCTTCCTTCACTACTGCTCTGAGCTGAGCCTATAGGCTTGATAAAAAGAGACTGGCAAATGTCTAAGGCCTGATCTTGACCTGCTGACCCTAACTGATGCTTTTTCTTAAACACATCAAAAAGTTCACAAGAAGATTCAAATGAAAATAAATGATGTTTTTTAATCCTGAGTCTCTGTGCTAGTATAATCCATTCTCAAATACCTCCTGAAACTTTGGCCTGTGTCACTGCCTGCGTCTTGCACTTTCAGGAACTCTGCCAGAGAACTGGAGAGGGCATGGCAGGTTTTAGGTTCTCTGAGTAATGCTTCAGAAGGAAAACCTTGGCAGCCTATTGTAACAGGCTCTAGGGACAGGAAAACCACCCAAGAGCCTATCACAGGATCTGATCTAGGCCAGAAGGGAGGGGCCCAGACTAAGAGGCTGTATCCTTTCCTGTGCCGGGTACTGACAGAGGGGTACTCAGTGATGTGTGGGGGTCAGGGAGAAGGCTTGGAGAGTAATCTGAGATTCTAACTTGTGTGAAGTGGTGAATGTGGTGGGGATTTAAAGATACACTGAATGTGGAAGAAGAGAGTTGAAGATGGGGCAATGAAGGGATTTCTTTTGGAGGTACCAAAAAGACGTTGAAAGAAGACAGTAGGGTGGTTAAGACCACATTGATCTCCGTCTAAAGAGATGGGAGGAAGGGAACGGGGGAAAGAAGTTAAGGCCCAAAGAAAGTAAAATTAAGGGAATTTTCATCAGATAACCTCTGGTTTCTGTGAAATGGAAGTTAAAACCATATATGGAAAGCAGATTTGGTGGAGAAAGGACAATAATCTAAATTCAGTAAATGAAAGATAACTTAATCTGTTCTGCACAAGGCCCAGGTATGAATAAGAAGCTTAACTGTCGTATTACAAACACTGAATGTATCTCAAAATATTACAACCTCAGATTCACATGCTAATCCTTTAGGACATTCAGCTCGGAACTAAATATGGCCTGTTTCTTATCGGTGTCTGAAGGGTCCCACCTTCCTAGCTCTGAGTGATCTCTACCAACAATCCCAAAATGCACACATCTGTCAGAGTCACAGACTTTTGAAAGTTTAGGGGTGAGAGGGACTTTATTTTTCTTTTTATATGTATAGAATTTATGTTCTTTATTTTAAAAATTCAATGAGCTGATTGTGTCAAGCTTATTGATGCCATTATTCAGTTCCTCCACGTTCTTTTAAAATCTGATACCCAGATTCAAATGCATGAGAGGCAAATACGGAAGCCCTGGAGGCTCTTTTCATTTTTTTTTTTTCATTTATTTTTATTAGTTGCAGCCTAATTACTTTACAATATTGTAGTGGTTTTTGCCGTACATTGACATGAATCAGCCATGGATTTATATGTGTTCCCCATCCTGAACCCCCTCCCACCTCCCACCCCATCCCATCCCTCTGGGTCTTCCCAGTGCACCAGCCCCGAGCACTTGTCTCATGCATCCAACCTGGACTGGCGATCTGTTTCACACTTGATAATATACATGTTTTGATGCTGTTCTCTCAGATCATCCCACCCTCGCCTTCTCCCATAGAGTCCAAAAGTCTGTTCTATACATCTGTGTCTCTTTTTCTGTCTTGCATATAGGGTTATCGTTACCATCTTTCTAAATTCCATATATATGCATTAGTATACTGTATTGGTGTTTATCTTTCTGGCTTACTTCACTCTGTATAATGGGCTCCAGTTTCATCCATCTCATTAGAACTCAAATGTATTACATTAGATTCAAATGTATTGTTTTTAATAGCTGAGTAATATTCCATGGTGTATATGTACCACAGCTTCCTTATCCATTCATCTGCTGATGGGCATCTAGGTTGCTTCCATGTCCTGGCTATTATAAACAGTGCTGCGATGAACATTGGGGTGCACGTGTCTCTTTCAGATCTGGTTTCCTCGGTGTGTATGCCCAGGAGTGGGATTGCTGGGTCATATGGCAGTTCTATTTCCAGTTTTTTAAGGAATCTCCACACTGTTCTCCATAGTGGCTGTACTAGTTTGCATTCCCACCAACAGTGTAAGAGGGTTCCCTTTTCTCCACACCCTCTCCAGCATTTATTGCTTGTAGACTTTTGGATAGCAGCCATCCTGACTGGCGTGTAATGGTACCTCATTGTGGTTTTGATTTGCATTTCTCTGATAATGAGTGATGTTGAGCATCTTTTCATGTGTTTGTTAGCCATCTGTATGTCTTCTTTGGAGAAATGTCTGTTTAAATCTTCGGCCTCCATTTTTTGATTGGGTCATTTATTTTTCTGGAGTTGAGCTGGAGGAGTTGCTTGTATATTTTTGAGATTAATCCTTTGTCTGTTGCTTCATTTGCTATTATTTTCTCCCAATCTGAGGGCTATCTTTTCACCTTGCTTATCATTTCCTTTGTTGTGCAAGAGCTTTTAAGTTTAATTAGGTCCCATTTATTTATTTTTGTTTTTATTTCCATTATTCTGGGAGGTGGGTCATAAAGGATCTTGCTGTGATTTATGTCGGAGAGTGTTTTGCCTATGTTTTCCTCTAGGAGTTTTATAGTTTCTGGTCTTACATTTAGATCTTTAATCCATTTTGAGTTTATTTTAGAGAGGGACTTTAAAGTTACCTTGCAAGCTATCAACTTAATTCTTGAATCCTGTCAACCAAACAAAGGGTCATTCATGCTATCCTTGAGACATCAAAGGATGCCCTGGCCAACTCTTGAAAAAGAAAAACCTTTCATTGGACCTAGTTATTCTTTCTGTAAATATATCAAAATGTGATGACACAGCTTTAGCACCTTTACTGGCTAGCTAAACCTGAGTTTCCTGGTGACATCTTTCCCCACCCTCTACTGAATCCTACTAGAGCAAGAAGTATCGCTGATGTCTTGGTTCATAGCAACAGAGTTTACTTGGTACAGATGGAGGGTTATTTCTGTTTGATGATGGTTAGGGTATTTTAATTAAATATTTATAGTGAAATACCATTTAGATACAGATTTTAAGATGCATTGTGTTTTCTCTTCAAAGCCTCTGGAACATTTTCGTCTCTAACCTTCTCAAGCATCACTCCTCACTTTCTACCTGGGGTTATATTTCTACGGCTCTTGGCGCTGGACTGCCGGGTCGCTCAGGCATTCTCTTTCACGCATTGCTTCACTTGTCTGCCTGTCTGCCACATATGCCGGCCTGTGGCCTGCCAGCCTCTCTTCCTGGGCCAGACTGTTCCTTACAATCTATTGACTCGTCTCTGAGTGAACCAGTGGCCTAACCCAGTGCTGGGCACGTTGTGACTGCTCCATAAATAGCTGACGAATCAGGAGACTGTGTCGGAGAACAAGTTTGAGGATGAGAAGCTCTTTTGTTTCTGAGTAAGAAGGGGAGGCAGATGTCACACCCCTAGCTCCTCTCCCAGTCCTCACAGAATTTAAGGTTATGACACACATTGAGAGACAAATAAACAAAACCAGGGCCGGGTACCTGGCCGTAGGGACGATTGCCTGCCCCGGAGATGAGATGGTGGGGCAGGGAGCAAGGAGGAAGAGCCCAGGCGGACGCCCTGTCCTCGGCAGCCCTTTCAGATTTGGCCTTGTTTCTGGCTGCTGAGCACACGATGTCTCCTTGAGGTCACCGCGACTTGCAGCTGAGACCCCAGAGAAGAAAAACGGGTGGTAAAACACTTCTTTTCGGGAGTATTTGAAGGGGCAGCTGAACGGGGGATGCAAGCATGGCCCAGCGCAGGGTGGACCCTCCCCTCCGGAGCGTTAGAGGGAGAAGCTGGGCCCCGGGGCCCCTGGGCCACCTGTCCCGGCCGCGCGGTCCTCATTCTCCTTCTGCCCCTGCTGCTCGCACACCATCGCAGCTCCCAGAGACAAATTCCAGGGCTGGGGGTTTTTCCTCCGACAGGAGCTTGTGCTTCAGCCCTGTCACGGGGCCTGTCCCCCCGGTGCGGCCTTCGCAGTTCCTGGTCCTGGGGGCGCAGTTCTGTCTGCTGGCTCCTCGGGGCAGAGTTCTGCTTTGCTTCACCTGGGGAGGGAAGGACTTGTGTGCTCTGAGCGTGAGTCTTCAGTCTGCTCATTCTGTAAAAATTACCTAAAAATGGTTTTTTTTCCCCTAAAAATAACTGGGAAATGAGGATTTTCTTATTATCCTCAGTCAAGAAAAACTAACCTTGAACTTTGATTTACAGGACAAATAAGAAAGGGTCATGTCCCTTGAGTTATGTCCATGAAATGATTCTACATGGCTATATGTAAACTGTCGTCTCTTTAAAAGAGATTCTGTGATTTGATTCCATAACTTCACTGAAAACTTCAGATAGTAGAAGAAATAGAAAAATGAATAAAGCTTGTTTCATAGCCACTTCTAAATTGTATAACATTTTTGCGTGAAACAACGTAAAGAAGTTTTCTTTTTTTATTTATCTTGACTTATATTAAGGCACAGTTGAGTAGTATATTTTGCTTTTGCTTTCTGAAACTTTCAAATTCAAAAGGATGTATTCATTTTTATAAGGATTTTATCCAGACATACTGCTTATCAATACCTAAATATGCTTCTAGCTCCATTGAGGGCCTCCTTCAATGGAGAACTGAGGTTAAAAAAAAAAAATACACATCCACATTGAAAAGAGATCTGATTTGCTCATGGGCAAACTAACCAGTTCAGTCCCTCCCAGCTCCAATTCTGTGCTTGGTGCTCTGTGGCAGTTTGGAGGCTGTTGGTAGGGCTCTAGAGATGGGTCCCCAAGACAGTGATCAAATTCTGTTGCACCATTTACATTATTTAGTCCCGCCTAGCAATGCATGGTACAGGGATGCATTATGATAAAGAATAAACACTTCCCTTGTTCTCAGGGAAACATGCACATACATAGATTAACCACTAAGACATCAGCGCCGTAGAAGAAAGATCTCAACTACGCCTGGTGCTCAGTCATGCTCATGAACGCTTTATTGAACAGCACTGGAAAGCAGACATCATTATCCCATACACCCTCAATAAGGGTGATGGCACCTTCAAGAGGGGTGAGCCTTGGTTCTTGGGGGGATGAATAAATTTTGCTCTTTATGTATAAAATTTAAATATACATGAAGTACAAAATCAGATCTGTAGTAGCCTGTGGTATCACAATGTCATGTGGGTGTTTAGGTTAAAAAGACTTCTTGGTGTATTGGCAGGGAGTGGGGGAGTGGTAGGAAAAAAAGGTTGAGAGATGCAGTTTATCCTAAGGATGTAGCTGCACAGTCTGTAACTCAGAAAACTGAGGTGCCCTGACTTTGGTTGAACCCCTCTGAATGATCCCAAAGACCATGGTGCATTGGGAATGTGAGCTGGCTGGGCAGGGGTCAGCAGTGTGGGCTTTATTTAAGGACTTGGGCTTATTCTTTTAGGCTCACGAAGTTTAGCCAAATGTTGGAGGCAGCAGAATGGGGGGCCAGGAACCAGGGAAAGGAAGATCCCAGTGTTTGTCAGCAGATAAGCATCTTACAATGGTGCAACTGCTAGATTCATGTTACATATTTCTATGATAGCCAAGATGGATTTTTGAAAGGCATTTCAGGGTTTTTAAAAGATACTAGACTGTAAATTTAAGGCCCTTCTGTACACTTTCAGCCGATGTCATTGGCATAAGTTAAAGCCACTAGGCAGATCATCGCACTTATTTGCTTTCTTCTGCTCATTTGTTAATTCTCAGCCTTTGAGACACTTAAAGTGCCCAAACATAGGAGATACTCAATTCTTTCTTTTAAATTGAAGTATAGTTGAATCACAATGCTGTGTACCACAAAGTGATTCACTTTTTTCTTTTTTCTATTCTTTGCCACTGCAGGTTTTACAAGATATCGAATATAGGTCCCTGTACTATTCAGTAGGTCCTTTTTGTTTACTTTATATATAGTAGTGCATTCTTATCATTGAATTCATGTGACCACCGCTCCTCTTGTTGTCACTAGCTAATGACACAAGAGGAGGTGGAGGTGATTTGTAACAAACGCACTGCAGTTTCGGCCCCCTGTGTGTGTAGCCAGACCTCTGGGTTGTGTTTACTGAGAGTGAGACCCAAGAGCGGCACATCTCCTTGGTGACACATGCTTGTCCTCACAGCCTCCCCACCGAGGTAATCTCCACTCAAGTCACAGAAGGACACTTGGTCACAACACCTTTAATGTCCCTGACTTCTCACGCTCCAAGTTAAGAGCGGATTAGCAGGGCAGTCATAGTTAGGGCATTTTGGACTGAATAATGAATGTAATGATTCAGCAGGGGGAACTTCGAGGATGTGCAAGGAAAAAAGGGTGAGAAAGAGGGGGCCCTGAAGTGGAACAGATTTAAAATTTCAGAGCCTAGCAGGCTGGTCTTCGGAGAACTGCCAAGGGGAAATGTATTGCATTGTAGCAGCAGTGTTTCAGGTTAAGTGGAAGAATAGGACCGTGGCGGTCGGATGCATCGGCATTGGAATCAGTTATCAGGGGAAATAATGGCATGGCCTCCCGAAGGCTCTTTAAATATAGGATTGATTTCTTATCTGTCTGGAATGAACTTGGGATAAGTCTGCCTTGAAAATAAACATCATTTGCTGAGGGTTTCTTATATCCAGCAAGTCTCTGATTTTTTTTTTTTTTTCTAAGAAATTTTCCTATATTGAGTTGAAGAGAAGTAGCACAGAGATCATAGCACAGAGCCTGGAGCTCCATGGCCTGGATCTGAACCCCAGCTCTGCTGTCTGTCAGCTGTGAGAGCTTGTAGAACATACCTAAACCTCTGGGCCTCAATTTACGCATATGTAAAATGGGGGTAGAATGGTCCCCACTTACTAACTACTTACTGCTATGAGGATTCAAAAAGTTAATATTTTTGAATGTCATATAAGGGTCTATTATTAATAAAATAAAATCTTTTAAAGACATATTATGTGCAGAGTTTAGATCTCTTCATTTAGGAAGTTAAAAAGCCTTTTATCAGTGCTTTTGAAGTTGTATGCATATGTTACTATCTCCTATCCAGAAGCAAATTATTTAAATAACCTTTGCCATGTTTTTGAAGCATCTCATGCTTAGAGGTGCAGGTATTTGCAAGCTGTGTTTGCATTGTATGGAGAACCCAAAGAAACAAAACCTGCCCCACTTTGATGCTTTTGGTGATTTGACAGCTGTGGGTCAGATGTTGTGTGGGTGTTGCGTTTGGTAACCTAGATGGGCTGCCTCTGAGGACCCTGCTTTTCTTGTAGCTCTCTCAGCTGGTTTTCACTCACAACCTCAATTATCTTCTCACCGGAGGAGCTGCTGGGGCCCTTGTCCTGGCTTCTGCTCTAAGACCAGTGTTTCTCTCTCCTTGCTTCTTAGAAGACTTCTTAGAAGACCCTGCTTCTTAGAAGCACCTTCTTGTTTTCTTTTTGCAACTTTTCTTTTGTTTTGGCATATAGCCCATTAACAATGTTGTGTTAGTTTCAGGTGAACAGTGGAGGGACTCAGCCATACATATACATGTATCCATTCTCCCCCAAACTCCCTTCCCATCCAGGCTGCCACATAACATTGAGCAGAGTTCCATGTGCTATACAGTAGGTCCTTGTTAGTTATCCATTTTAAATATAGCAGTGTGTACAGGAAACCATGAGTTCTTTCTCTAAGTCTTTGAGTAATTGTAAGCTCATTTGTATCATTTCTTTTTAGACTGCACGGAAAAGGAAAGTCACATGATCTTTCTCCTTCTCTGAGTCACTTCACTCAGTGTCACAGTCTCTAGGTCCCTCCCCGTTCTGCGAATGGCAGTGTTCCATTCCTTTTACTGACTCATAGTCCGTTGTACAAACGGACCACATTGTCTTTATTCATTCCTCTGCCGATGGACATTTAGGCTGTCTCCATGTCTTGGCTATTGTAGACAGTGTCGTAGTACCTGCTTTAGGTGCGCCTTCTGGTTGCAACTCTTTGCTTTCCTCTGGCCGCTGCCCTGAGCACACTGAAGATTTGCTGGCTTTTAGTCGCCATTCCCTACGCTGTCAACACCTGCATAGACAGCCCAGCCCTCACTGGACTCCTGGATCCTTGAGCTTGCTGTCTTTGTCATCTGTTCCACCTCATCCACACACTCCCATGGCACTGCCTAGACTAGCGTTCTCAAGCTTTACTATTTGGAGAAGTTGCCTGGGGATCTTGTTAAAACACAAGTTAGATTCAGTAGGTCTGACCTGGGACCTGAGATTCTGTGTTTCTTGCAGGCTTCCAGGTGACATTGATGCTTTTGATCCAAGGACCACAATTTGAGTAATAAGGCTTGCAACTGTCCAAAGCATCTCACCTGCAAATCCTCTTGGCTGTCCCTTCAAAATATTATCCAGCATCAATTCAGTTTCCAGTATCTACTAACTATTGCTGTAGTCCAAGTCACCCCTATTTCTCATTATTAAAGGGAAAATAGGTTGTAAAAAATGAATCACACCAAATCACTTTATTGTATGCCTAAAACTGACATGATATTAACATAATAATAACATAACATAAAATTATTAATCAACTATACTTCAATTAAAAATTTAAAAAAAGACTGACTCGCATCATCGCCTCCTATCTGGGCTCACTCTGGCCACACTGCCCCTCTGGCAGGTCCTCACCCAGCTCCAGGAAATCCTTTAAAATGCAGATCAGACCATGTAACTTTCCTCCTCAAAACCCTCCAGGAACTTTCCATTATGCTTTGAGTACATCCAAAGGCTTTTCCCTCTGGCGGTTTCTCCACGCGGCTTCCTCCTCCCTTCCTCACACTCCCCACACCTGCCCCTGCCTCACGGCTGCACACTGCCCTCTGCCCTGAACACCCTCCTCACTTTTGCACACACTCTTCCCCACAGCACTCCACCTCGGGATCAGTCGGCCCCTCTGCAGGGAAGTGGGTTGTCAGAACGACACAGTTGACAGCTGTCCCCACTCCCTCCCCAGACCCACTGTCTGCCCCTTGCTCTGCTCGGCTTTCCTCTTGTTCCCGACATTCTTCTATCGTGGAAGTCATAGTAGCTTCTGCAGGCCAGGCAGTGTTCTCAGTACTGTACAGATGTTAATTCATCGGACTTCTTCATGTCCTGTAGGGTAACAATGTTATTATTCCCCCAGTTACAAACGAAGGAACTGAGACCCCAGGAGGCTCAGTCAGGGAGATCAGAGAGCCAAGGGGCCAGCGTTTGAGCTTGGCGTCTGACTTCAGAATCCATGCTCTAAACCATCTGCCTTCCACGCTTATGTTTGATATAAACATATTTTTAGAAATATTATATAATACATACATATGTATTTGTTATTACCTATCTCTCCTACTGGAATGTAAGGTCCATGCAGACCAAGACTTAATTCCTTCCAGTTTATACTGTGTCTCCAGCACTTAGAACCCTAGTAGGCACTCCAGAATGAAGGAATTCTGCTAGTTTTACTGTCTGTATTTAAAAGCATCATTTAGTTATTTAAAGAAATTTATGTAAAGATTAGTATTTTCACCAAAGTCTGGGGCCTTTTCAACATAACAGTATATGTTACTTAGGTTGTAAATTTTTGATAAACCTACTTAATATTATATATTTAAAACCTAGTCTCCCTGAAGAATTTAAGCTCAACTTACAAATCTCAATGTACTACTGATAAATATAGTTAAATTAAAAAATAGGCAGCTTTACTGATTCTTTTATTAATGGTTGATTAATTCAAGTTGATAAGACTATATTCTTAAACAGTTGTTCTCATTTACAAACTTGGTTAATTAAATTGCCTTCACTGTGTTAAGTTCTATTATAATTTAATGTATTCATTTTTCTTTTTAAGTCTTTGAAATGCCTGACAAAAAGCATTTACAATGCCAACAAGCCAAACTTCTCAAACCCTTCAACTACTCTTATTTATCTAATGAACTAAACTTACAGCAAATCAAACTCACTTAAACATCCTAACACTGTTTTACAAATTTAATCAAATGATTTAACATCTCTTAGCATGAAATCACAACTCTGATTAAAAAATAATAGATTAATCCTAAACTTAACTTGTAAAACAGCTAGTACAAAAGGATTGTTATAGGGCATTATTTCTGTAAACTTTTGAGCCTAGTTAGTATTCATACATGCAGCCTGCTTGGGGAGAGTTCTCTGCTCCAGGGCAGCCTGAAGCAGCCAGCCAGCTGTTCACTGAGGTCACACACAGGGCGGAAAGCCTGTGTTCATCTGGTCACCAAATCTACCCACACTGCAGAGGGGCATGCCAGGCCTTTTCTTCTGGTTGTTCTGAAAACAGGAGATTTGGAGGCCCCTTCTTTAGATGCAATTAATTCTCACCTCTAAGTCTCAACTTCATGTGTTTTCCTTGCTTGCTTCTTTTGCAATTTTTTATTCAGGTTTTGAGCTTTGATTGCAGCCACCTCCCTGATTGTAACTGAATTCTTCATTCTTTCCCACTGGTCCGCCTTATCCCCTTGAGTCATGCTGACAATGAACATTTGTCCAACTGTGTGTATTTCAGTTCACTGATCTTTTGTTTAACTAATAACTTCACTGAGTAGTAACTCACATGTATCAGTACTTCATTCCTTTAATGGCTCAGTAATATTCCATTGTATGAAGAGACCACATTTTTCTAATTCGTTTTTCAGTTGATAGACGTTTGGGTTGTCCCCATCTTTTGGCTTCCTTGGTAGCTCAGCCAAGGTCCCCTGGAGAAGGGATAGGCTGCCCACTCCAGTATTCATGGGCTTCCCTGGTGGCTCAGTTGGTAAAGAATCCGCACTGCAGTGCAGGAGACCTGGGTTCGATCCCTGGGTCGGGAAGATCCCCTGGAGGAGGGCATGGCAACCCACTCCAGTACTCTTGCCTGGAGAATCCCATGGACAGAGGAGCCTGGTGGGCTACAGTCCACGGGGTCGCAAAGAGTTGGACACAACTAAGCGCGTGCATGCACACACCCATTTTTGGCTATGCTGCTGTGACGATTCATGTACAAGGTTTTGTATGCACATATTTTTTAGTTCTTTTGAGTTTATTTATAGGAGTAGAATTGCATCCTGTGATAACTCTGTTTAATCATTTGAGTAGATGCCAAAGTGTCCTCACCACTTCACATTTACAGGAGTGTGTACGTGGTCCAATTGCTTTTATATTCTCATCACCACTTGTCTGACTCTTTGATTCTAGGCAATTTTACTAGGTGTGAAGTGGTGTCTCACTGTGGATTTTATTTGCCTTTCCCTAGGGGCCAGTGGTAATGTACCTTTTTTCATGTGCTCATTGGCGATTTGTATACTTTGGAAAAAATGTCTATTCATATCTTTATACCATATTTTAATTGTGTTGTTTTTTATTATTACTGGAAAAGTTCTTAATATATTCTAAATATAAGTCTCTTATTAAATACTCAATTTGGAAATGTTTTCATTCATTTGTTGGTTTTCTTTTCACTTCATTGACGGTGTACTTGGAAACACAGATTTTAATCAAGTCCAGTTTATATGTTGTTGCTTATGTTTTTGATTCCTATCTAAGAATCCATTGACAAATTTAAGTTTATACAGATTTACCCTTAAGTTTTCTTTTAAGTGAGCCTTCTCAGGTGGCACAATGGTAAAGAATCTGCCTGTCAATGGAGGAGACACTGGAGACAGGTTTCGATCCCTGGGTCAGGAAGATCTCCTGGAGGAAGAAATGGCAACCCACTCCAGTATTTTTGCCTGGAAAATTCCATGGACAGAGGAGCCTGGTGGGCTACAGTCCGCAGGGTCACAGAGTCGGACATGGCTGAGAGACTAACACTTTCTTCTAAGTTGTATAGTTTTAGTTCTTACATTTAGATTCCTCATCTATTTTCAAGTAATTTTTATGGTATGGTATAAGCTGTCTCATCCTTATGCACGTGGCTCTGCAGTTGTCCCAGCACCATTTCTTGAAAGATTATTATTTCCTCCACTGTATGCTTTTGGCGCCCTTGTTGAAAAGTCAGTTGACTCTATGGGTTCATTTCTGAGTCCTCTACTTCTTTTCCATTGGTCTGTCTATCCTTACTTCAGTACCATTTTGTCTTGATTACCCTTGCTTGGTGGTGAGTTTTCAAACTGAAAAGTTTTAGTCCACAGCTTTGTTCCTTTTTTTCAAGATTGTTTCTTCCTTGAAAAGAAAAGAAAGAAAGTGAAGTCGCTCAGTCGTGTCTGACTCTTTGCAACCCCATGGGCTGTAGCCCACCAGGCTCCTCTGTCCATGGAATTTTCCAGGCAAGAGTACTGGAGTGGGTTGCCATTTCCTTCTCTAAGGAATCCTTTGAAATCCCATGGATTATAGGGTCACTCTTGTCAGTATCTACAAAGAAGCCAACTGGAATTTCTGATAGATATTGCGTTGAAGATCACTTATCTTAAGAAGATAAAGTCTTCTGATCCATGAACATTATATTTACATATTTAATTTCTTTCAGCCATGTTTTGTACTTTTCAGAGTATATGTTTCACAGTTCTTAAGTTTATTCCTAAATATTTTATTTTCTTTGATGCTAATTTAAATGAAATTATGTTTTTAACTTCATTTTCAGATTATTCATTACAAGGGTACAATTGGTTTGTGTATATTGATATTGGATCCTGTTACTTTGCTGAGTTTGTTTATTAGGGCTAATATTTTTTAGAGGGTTCCTTAGGATTGTCTATATATGAGATCATGTCATCTGCAAATAGAGATAGTTTCACTTCTTCCCAATATGAATGCCTTTTATTTCAGTTTTTGGCTGATTGCTGTGCTAGAATGTCTAGTACAGTATTGAATAGAAGCAGTGACAGTGGACATTCTTGACTTGTTCCCGACCTTAAACGGAGAGTATCCAGTCTTTTACCACTAAGTGTGATGTTAGCTGAGGGTTTTTCATAGATTAGAAGGCCTTTTTCAGATTGAGGGAAGTTCCCTTACATTCTTAGTTTTGTGAGTGTTTTTATCATGAAAGGGTGTTAGATTTTTGTCATATACTTTATCTATGTCTATTGAGATAATCATGTTATTTTGTGTTTTATTCTGTCAATATGGTATACTACATTAATTGATTTTTTTAATGATGAACCAACCTTGTGTTCCTAGGATAAATCCCACTTGGTCATGTTGTCTAATTCTTTTTATATATTGCTAGGTTTGGTTTGCCAGAATTGGGGTAGAGGGGCGGAATTCTTGCATCCATATTCATAATACATATCAGTCTATAGTTTTTTCTCTCATGATGTCTGATTTTAATGTCAGGTAAGTACTAGCTAATGGAATGAGTTAGGAAATATCCCCTCTTTTCTTTTTCAGAAGTGTTTATGAAGAATTGGTGTTAATTCTTCATTAAACATTTGAAAGAATTTATTGGTGTCTTTTTGGGCTTCTCCTCTGACTTTCTGTCCCATCTAGCTTATTTTTCAAAATTTCTGCCAAATATGAATATCTGGAATATCAGTGATTATTTGAACTAAATTTTTTTAATGTTGTAGCATTTTATATTGCTGTTACAGAATTAAAAATAACACCCAAATAAGAACTTTTCTAGACTTGTGTGTTGAATGGTCTCATATCACGAAGGGAGGAGAATCACCAGGAATGTTTCAAATCGTGTCCAGAAGCTGATTTCTAAAGGTTATAGTTTTACCTTTCCAATATTTTCCCTCAGTTTGTAGGCAGATTTTTCTAGTGGAAGTACGTAAAACTAAGTTCTAAATCTTTCCATGGGTTGAAGTACTGTAAGATAGGAAAGGACAGTTTCACATTTCATAGACTACAAGAAATATATTATTGATTTCTTTTAATAAACCAAGTGGGCCATGCCTATTGCCTATGACCTTAAGGATGCTGAAGTCATCTCTGGCCCATCACTGTGCACACCTGTTTTCTTTCTGTTCCCTTTCACCCTGTACCTTTCTCCAGAGCACCCTTGGGCCTGGAATTCCTCTGACTTGTGATTCAACAAGGTCTCTCCTGTCTGCTCACCAGGTACTTTGGAAATCTTGTCATTTTTCGGAAAGATTTTCCAATAAATATTAAAAACAAAAATCTGACATGTGGGTGCAGTAGGAGTGCTAGAATGCAGGGGACAAAGAAGAGGAGACATTGAATAGGGCTGGTGGAGGAGGAGGGGTTTACCCTATGTGAGGGTTTTCCAATAGGTGGGGATGGGGGATTCCAGAGCAGGAAAACAGCTCAAGTGGCTCTGTGGGTATTTCTCTGGCTTGTAAGTTCCCATCAAACCCATCCCAGTCTTGTTTATTAAAACCTGAATAATATTAATGTTGGTTTCAGAGTTTATAGATTCTATTTTCTGAAAATGCTTTCCTCCAGTTGGTGATACAAGCACTATATGTAGAATATTCCTCTTGTGTGCTGATTTCTCCTGGAGTATTTTCCCATAGTTTTCAGTAAAGGGGTCTTCCCCAGATAAAGGGTTTTTCTGGAAAGTTTTGAAGATTGGTCTGGATGCGGAGGGAAACCCCATGAATAAGATGGGGAATAAGCTAAAAGACATATAGGCCTTTGGACACTTAACTGTTTCATTGTGTTCAACCTTTTTTTATCATTAGGATTATTTAATTTCTTTTTAAAATTTTAAATTGGATACTTGCTTTACAATGCTGTGTTGCTTTCTGCCATACGTTAACATGAATCAACCATGGTAGCTCAGTTGGTAAAGAATCTGCCTGCAATGCAGGAGACCTTGGTTCGATTCCTGGGTCGGAAAGATCCCCTGGAGAAGGGACAGGCTGCACACTCCTGTATTCTGGCCTGGAGAATTCCATGGACTGTATAATGCATGGGGTCCCAGAGTCAGACACGACTGAGCAGCGTTCACTTTCACTTTTCACGTTCATGCATATGTCCCCTCCCTCTTGAATCTCCCTCCCACCTCCCACCCCATCCCACTCCTCTAGGTTGTCACAGAGCACCAGGTTTGATGATGCCTTTTGCCCTATTTAGGATTGCTTCATAGCAGAGTGAATCCATCACAGACATGTATAAATAAATTAGTAGCATTAATTTAAAATTGCTATTTCAGACCTAAATTGTATATGCCTTTGTCTCTTGTGAAATTGGAATGCATCGTAATGGCCATTTGGCTTTTATGGAAGGGCCATATATGCATGATAATGTAAGGAAGAGTGGAATGTAATGCCTCAGGCCTAATTGTGTCACAAGTTAGGAGTAAACCATATTTATTTCAGTGCATTTAAGGGCTGCTCAATGATTACTGCCTCTTCCTCTGTTTCTTTATATCTCATATTTATTCAAGATGATAGCTCTTTTATCTGTATTAATTCTTGGTTTTACAAAGTAATTTTGTTAGACTGTGGTTTTTCATTTCATTCTCTCTGTTTTATGGGAATTTTCTCATTAGAATAATGAAAGAATATTTTAATAACAAATACAAAAAAATAATAAATGCTTTAAAGGAACAAACATTAAATGAATCCACTACACCCTTTAAAGGGAAATATTAGTTCTTGCAGATACATTTGCAATATGTTATTATACTATGGAATAGTTGATATCTACTAAAGCATAATTGTAATTCTGTTCCTTGAACCTACAAATATGCTAATTTTGAACACTTTAGAAAAGCATGTTTTCAATATAACCTACTTTTCTGTCTATAGAAGTATTTGTTTTAAAAGTATTTTTAAAACACAGGTAAATTTTTTATAAGACCACCAAAGAGAATTTCATCCAGATGTAATCAATGTTAGTAACTCTTTCCTAGTGGTTTTCAATTTTCTATTCATTGGCTTTTCACTTCTCAGGAGTCTGTAACTAGGATGGAATCCAAAGTCCCTGGTGAAGTCTTGAGGACACACTAGCCTGGCCTGTGCTTTGCTCATAGCTGTGTTTTAGCCACATCGTCCTCCCGCTCTCGTTGCTCCAGATACCACATAAGTCTTTCGTTTGGGCTCCTCAAAAAGCCAGAACTTTTCTTGTCTTAGTGCTTTGGAATATGATGTTTCCTCTACCAGCATGCTCCCTTTCCAGTGTCATCTTTTCTTTTTTTGTCCTTCAGCCTCAAAATTGAGTTTCTCATACTCAGCAGTTCATTCCATCTTTATTAGTTTTATTATTTTTTTGACTTCAGATGCCATGCCTTCTCTCCCTTTTCCCTTTCCCACAAAAGTAGTCATTTTGTTAAGTATGTGTTTAGAGATATGTCCATCTCTGAATGATATATCGTGCTTTCTGCGAGTGTATGTGTTTTTAAGTTTCATTAATGGTACTGCATAATAAATCTCATTCAGCTTCGTGTTCCTTCCCAATAGTGTTTTGGGAATCATTTCTGTTGCTGTTTTGCCAGCCTAGCTTATCCATTCTAGTGCGTGGTAGTGCTCATTGCTTGTGTTTACCGCAGTTCTCTCTCTCCAGTGATGGGACCCACACCATGCTGGGGACAATATCCTCAAACATCTTCTTTCATCCATCTCTTCACAGGGTTAATCCCTACTCCGCTTTTAGGTCCAGTCTTAATGTCACTTCCTCAAAGTCACATTGCCTGGCCTTTAGTACCATGCTACTCCCATTTCTTATCTAAATTAGGTGGTGGGCTCCTGGAACATTTCTTGACAATAGTTGTTAAAGTTTGCAACCAGATGTTTATCTTGATGATTTTGGCCTTTTGTTTTGATGATTGTCTTTCTCACCAGACTGTAAGGGTCTTTGGGACTCTTTCCTACTGCTTAATACAGTGCCTTTCACTCAGTTGAGGTCATGCTATACATAATATTGTACGTTTTTAACATTATACTACTACAGTTGTGATATAGAAGAATGTTTTAATATTTAATAGGCTTCATTTTTTGGAGTAGTTTTACATGCACAGCATGGTTGAGCAGAAAGAATTCCCATATACCCATTCACCTCCTCACACATAGCCTTCCCCTCCGTCAACATCCAGCGTCAGTATGGTATCTTTGTTACAGGTGATGAACCTTCATTGACCCATCATTATCAAGCCAAGTTCACAATTTACATAAGAGTTCATCTTGGTGTTATACATGCTCTGTGTGGAAAAATATGGAATGACAAGTATCTACCTTTACAGTATTTACAGTATCATACAGAGTAGTTTGACTGCCCTAAAAATTCCCCATGCTCCACCTATTTATCCCTCCCTTCCTATGCCAAACCCATCAGTTCAGTTCAGTTCAGTTCATTTCAGTCGCTCAGTCGTGTCTGACTCTTTGCGACCCCATGAATCACAGCACGCCAGGCCTCCCTGTCCATCACCAACTCCCAGAGTTTACTCAAACTCATGCCCATCGAGTCAGTAATGCCATCCAGCCATCATCTTCTGTCATCCCCTTCTCCTCCTGCCCCCAATCCCTCCCAGCATCAGGGTCTTTTCCAATGAGTCAACTCTTCACATGAGGTGGCCAAAGTACTGGAGTTTCAGCTTCAGCATCAGTCCTTCCAATGAACACCCAGGACTGATCTCCTTTAGGATGGACTGGTTGGATCTCCTTGCAGTCCAAGGGACTCTCAAGAGTCTTCTCCAACACCACAGTTCAAAAGCATCAATTTTACTTCATTAGAACTGATTCAAATGAATTCTTTTTAATGGCTGAGTAATATTCCATGGTGTATATGTACCACAGCTTCCTTATCCATTCGTCTGCTGTTGGGCATCTAGGTTGCTTCCATGTCCTGGCTATTATAAACAGTGCTGAAGTAAGCCAGAAAGATAAAGAACATTACAGCATACTAACACATATATATGGGATTTAGAAAGATGGTAATGATAACCCTATATGCAAAACAGAAAAAGAGACACAGATGTACAGAACAGACTTTTGGACTCTGTGGGAGAAGGTGAGGGTGGGATGTTTCGAGAGAACAGCATCGAAACATGTATATTATCTATAGTGAAACAGATCAACAGCCCAGGTTGGATGCATGAGACAAGGGCTTGGGCCTGGTGCACTGGGAAGACCCAGAGGGAGCGTGTAGAGAGGGAGGTGGGAGGGGGATCGGGATGGGAAATACATGTAAATCCATGGCTGATTCATGTCAATGTATGACAAAACCCACTACAATATTATAAAGTAATTAGCCTCCAACTAATAAAAATAAATGAAAAAAAAAAGCATCAATTTTTTGGCGCTCAGCTTTCTTCACAGTCCAACTCTCACATCCATACATGACCACTGGAAAAACCATAGCCTTGACCAGACAGACCTTTGTTGGCAAAGTAATGTCTCTGCTTTTTAATATGCTGTCTAGGTTGGTCATAACTTTCCTTCCAAGGAGGCAAGCATCTTTTAATTTCATGGCTGCAATCACCATCTGCAGTGATTTTGGAGCCCAAAAAAATAAAGTCTGACACTGTTTCCACTGTCTCCCCATCTATTTCCTATGAGGTGATAGGATCAGATGCCATGATCTTAGTTTTCTGAATGTTAAGCTTTAAACCAACTTTTTCACTCTCCTCTTTCACTTTCATCAAGAGGGTTTTCAGTTCCTCTTCACTCTCTGCCATAAGGGTGGTGTCATCTGCATATCTGAGGTTATTGATCTTTCTTCCAGCAATCTTGATTCCAGCTTGTGCTTCTTCCAGCCCAGTGTTTCTCATGATGTACTCTGCATATAAGTTAAATAAACAGGGTGACAATATACAGCCTTGACGTACTCCTTTTCCTATTTGGAACCAGTCTGTTGTTCCATGTCCAGTTCTAACTGTTGCTTCCTGACCTGCATACAGGTTTCTTAAGAGGCAGGTCAGGTGGTCTGGTTTACTACGCCAAACCCATAGTAACCATTAATATTTTTTTTTATTGTATTCACAGTTTTGTCTATTCTTTTCTTGAATGTTATATAGTTGGAATCATATAATATATGATTGATATAAGTGAAATATCAATTTCACTTATAAGGCCCACTTCTGCCTTTCCTGCACCCTGGGGTGTCTTTGCAGCCCTGACTGGGGGGGCTTCTGGGCCTCGCACAGCTGCTGGGGGCCCCTCTCCGGAAGGGCAGGATGGAGGCCCCTCCAGGCATCCACTAACATTCTTGGACTGTCTCTGTCCTGCAGGGCATTTTCATCTCCCGGGTGTCTGAGGAGGGCCCTGTGGCTCGGGCTGGGTTCCGAGTAGGTGACAAGCTCCTTTTAAGATGGGCTTTTTTCATTTAGCAACATGCATTTGAGACTCCTCCATGTCTTTTAATGACTTTAGAGTTCTTTTATTTTTCAGCGTTGAATAATGCTCCATTGTCTAGACATGCCAAAATCCTACTCACTTATTAAAGGCATGTTGGTTGCTTTTGAGTTTTAGCAATTATTAGTAAAGCTTTTATAAATATTTATAGGCTTTCCAGGTGGCTCAATGGTAAAGAATTTGCCTGCCAATGCAGGAGACGCGGGTTTGATCCCTGGGTTGGGAAGATCTCCTGGAGAGGGAAATGGCAACCCACTCCAGTATTCTTGCCTGGGAAATCCCATGGAGAGAATAGCCTGGCACACTGCAGTCCATGGGGGTCACAAAAGAGTCAGACATGATGTATGACTAAACAAGAGTAAGGGCTTAGATAGTTTTTTAATATCATTATTCTTTACTAATATAAGCATTCAGTGCTGTAAATTTCCTTCTAAACACTACTTTCACTTCATCCTACAGATTTTGATTAGTGTTTTCATTTGCATTTAGTTCAAATATTTTTTAATTTCTCTTGAGACTCGTCCTAGGACCTTTGTGAAGTTTTGAATGTTGTTTAATCTCCAAGTATTGAAACTTTCCAGCTATCTTTCTGATATTGGTTTCTGGTTAAATTCTCTATGTTCTGAAAGCATACATAGTATGATTTCTACTTTTTTATATTTTTAAGATCTGTTTAATGGTCCAGAATGTGGTCTATCTTAGTGAATATGTTATCTTGAGAAGACTGTATTCTGCTGTTAATGAGCAAAGTATTCTATAAATGTCAATTAAATTCAGCCAGTTGATTATACCATTCAGTTCAACTATATCCTTAGTAATTACTGCCTGTTGGAGCTTACAATTACTAGTAGCAAAACGTCAGTCTCCACCTATAATAGTGGGTTTATCTATTTATCTTTCCATTTTTACCAGGTTTTTGATTCAAAAATCGACCCCTTTATCATTATATAATAACCCTGTTTTTATTCCTGCTAACTTTCCTTGCTCTGAAATCTACTCTGTTTGAAATTAATACAGATACTCCGGGTTTCTTTTGGTTAGTATTGCCATGATATATCTTTCACCATCTTCTTACTTTCAATTCACATGTATCTTTATTTTTAAAGTGGGTTTTTCGTGAACAGCATGTAGTTTATTATTGGTTTTTTATTCACTTGAATGATTCTAATTCATTCATTTCATTCATTATGATTTATTCATTCATTTAGTTAGTAATATGTGAACTAAATGCAAATGGAAACACTGCTCTGTGTTTTAATTGATATATTAGACCATTGACATTTAGAGTGATTACTAATATAGTCAGATTAATATCTACCATATTTGTTGTTTTCTGGTCATTGCTCTTATTCTTTCTCTTTTTTGTCTTTTGCTCCTTTCACCTTTTTTATTTTTATTTGAGCATTTTATGTAGTTTTGCTTTCTTTTCTTTCTTAGCATATCAATTATACTTCTTTTTTTCCTTCCAGTGATTGTCCTAGACTTTGCAGTGGACATTTACAACTAATCCAGGTCCACCTTCATATAACACCACAGGCATACCTGTGTGCTTTGCTTTAGTGCATGTCACTTGTACTGCATTTTTTACAAATTGAAGATTTGTGACAACCCTATGTCAAGCAAGTCTGTTGCCATTTTTTGAGCAGCATTTGCTCACTTTATGTCTATGTCTCACATTTTTATAATTCTCACAATATTTCAAGCTTTATTATTATTATTATATTTGTTATGGTGGTCTGTGATCTTTTATGTTACTGCTATGAAGCACTAAAGTCTCAGATGATGATTAGCATTTTTAGCAATGAAGTATTTTTAAATTAAGGTATATAGGTTGTTTTATAAACACAATGCTATTGCACACTAAACAGGTTATAGTGTAGAGAGAGCATAACTTTTCTATGCCTTGGGAAACAAAAAAACTCATGTGTCTTACTCTTTTGTAATATTTACTTTATTGCAGTGATCTGGAACTAAACCCACAGTACCTCTCAGACTTGCCTCTGTATGGCTTCACGGGGTGGTACAAGTTTCTTATAACAAAGTATTTGAAATTCTTTCCTCCTGTCTTATATCATTGCTGTTGTTATTTCACTTATCCATAATCTACAATCACCAAAGACATTGTTGCCATTATTATTTTAATCAAACTATTATCTGTTATATCAATTAAGAATAAGAAAAAGAACCCAATTTTAAAATTTTACCTTCATGCATTCCTTCTATAATGCTTTTTGTGTTCTTTATGGACATACAAGTTTCTGATCTGTATCATTTTCCTTCTCTCTGGATAAATTCTAACATTTTGCAAGATCTCCTGACAACAGATTCCTTTGGTTTTTGTTGGTCTGAGAAAGTCTTTATTTCTCCTTCTGAAGGATGATTTCTCTAGCTACAGAATTCTAGCTTGTTTTTTTTTTGTTTTTTTTTTTTTTCCTTTCAAGACTTTAAATATTTTGGTCTTTTCTCTTCTTGATTGCATGATTTTTGAGAAATCTGATGTACTTCTTATCCTTGCCCCTCTATAGGTAAGTTGTTTTCCCTATGTCTTTTTTCAAGACTTTTCTTTGATTTTCTGTGGTTGGAATATGATATCCCCAGGTGTTGATTTTTTGGTACTTATCATGCTGAATGTTCTCTGAGCTTCCTGATCCATTGATTAGTATCTAACATTAATTTGGGGAAATTCTCAGTCACAGTTGCTTCAGGTATTTCTTCTTTTTTTTCCTTTCCATCTTCTCTGGTATTCCCAATACATGTATGTTACATTTGTAGTTCTCCTGTAGTTCTTATATATTCTGTTTTATTTTTTTTTCAGTGTTTATTATTGTCTGTTTCTGTTTTGGAAGTTTCTATTGACATTACTTTAAGCTTCAACCTTATCCAGTCTTACAGTCTTTGGTTTGTTTTCAACCTCTAGTGTTTCTGTTTGGTTCTTCCTTACAGATTTCATCTCTCTCCTTATACTATTAATCTTTCTTGCATATTGTCTGTCTTTTTTTTTTCATCAGATTCCTTAGTATTTTATTTTTTAAAATTTATTTATTTTAATTGGAGACTAATTACTTTACAATATTGTGGTGGTTTTGCCATACATTGACATGAATCAGCCATGGGTGTACATGTGTCCCCATCCTGAACCCCCCTCCCACCTCCCTCCCCATCCCATCTCTCAGGGTCATCCCAGTGCACCAGCCCTGAGCACCCCATCTCATGCATTGAACCTGGACTGGTGATCTATTTCACATATGATAATATACATGTTTCAATGCTATTCTCTCAAATCATCCCACCATCACCTTCTCCCACAGAGTCCAAAAGTCTGCTCTATACATCTGTGTCTCTTTTGCTGTCTTGCATATAGGGTTATCATTACCATCTTTCTAAATTCCATATATATGTGCATTAGTATACTGTATTGGTATTTTTCTTTCTGGCTTACTTTGTATAATAGGCTCCAGTTTCATCCACTTCATTAGAACTGATTCAAATGTATTCTTTTTAATGGCTGAGTAATATTCCATTGTGTATATGTACCACAGCTTTCTTATCCATTCATCTGCTGATGGGCATCTAGGTTGCTTCCATGTCCTGGCTATTATAAACAGTGTTGATAGTGAAAATGAGTATACTACCCAAAGCGATCTATAGATTCAATGCAATCCCTATTAAGCTACCAACGGTATTTTTCACAGAACTAGAACAAATAATTTCACAATTTGTATGGAAATACAAAAAACCTCGAATAAATAAAGCAATCTTGAGAAAGAAGAATGGAACTGAAGGAATCAACCTGCCTGACTTCAGGCTCTACTACAAAGCCACAGTCATCAAGACAGTATGGTACTGGCACAAAGACAGAAATATAGATCAATGGAACAGAATAGAAAGCCCAGAGATAAATCCACACATCTATGGACACCTTATCTTTGACAAAGGAGGCAAGAATATACAGTGAAGAAAAGACGATCTCTTTAACAAGTGGTGCTGGGAAAACTGGTCAACCACTTGTAAAAGAATTAAACTAGAACACTGTCTAACACCACACACAAAAATAAACTCAAAATGGATTAAAGATCTAAATGTAAGACCAGAAACTATAAAACTCCTAGAGGAGAACATAGGCAAAACACTCTCCGACATAAATCACAGCAGGATCCTATATGACCCACCTCCAGAGTAATGGAAATAAAAGCAAAAATAATCAAATGGGACCTAATTAAACTTAAAAGCTTTTGCACAATGAAGGAAACTATAAGCAAAGTGAAAAGACAGCCTTCAGAATGGGAGAAAATAATAGCAAATGAAGCAATGGACAAAGAATTAATCTCAAAAATATACAAGCAACTCCTGCAGCTCAATTCCAGAAAAATAAAAGACCCAATCAAAAAGTGGGCCAAAGAACTAAACAGACATTTCTCCAAAGAAGACATACAGATGGCTAACAAACACATGAAAAAATGCTCAACATCACTCATTATCAGAGAAATGCAAATCAAAACCACAATGAGGTACCATTTCACACCAGTCAGAATGGCTGCTATCCAAAAGTCTACAAGCAATAAATGCTGGAGAGAGTGTGGAGAAAAGGGAACCCTTCTTACACTGTTGGTGGGAATGCAAACTAGTTCAGCCACTATGGAGAACAGTGTGGAGATTCCTTAAAAAACTGGAAATAGAACTGCCATATGACCCAGCAATCCCACTCCTGGGCATACACACCAAGGAAACCAGAACTGAAAGAGACACGTGTACTCTGTAGTATTTTAATCACAGTTATTTTAGATCCTGGTGTAAGAACGCCAACATCTCTGCTCTAGCTCAATCTGGTTGATGCTTGATGGTTGCTTCATGTCCTCACTTTCTTTTACCTTTAGCATTTTTTTTGGAAAGTCAGACATGAGATATTGGGTAAAAGGAACTTAGGTAATAGGTCCACTGCAATCCCTGTTATTATACAGAAACTCTGTTGATGTGGCAGTGATGTGTGGGGGAGGGAAGCAGTCTGTGTGCTGTGGTTAAGTTTCAGTCTTGCAGGGAACACAAGCCCCTGGGCTGTGATCATCACAAATGCTTCTTAGGTGTGTTCCTCCCCCTTTAGGTGATCCAAGAAGGCTTGGAGGGGTTGGACTTAGATAATTCCCTTCCTTCAAGTCAGACTTTGGGGAGAATTGGGTATTACCCTTTCCCCATTTGATTAGATGCTGGTAAAAAAACTAGTTATATGAGAGCAGGCTTTTGTTAAGGAAAATAAATTGCTGTGGACTTATTATAAATAGTTATTTGTCCCTTCTTTCTGGAAGCAGGGTGGAATTTTTCTATCATCTTTCCCCTAAGATCCTAGAGATAAAACTCACCAAAGCCTTTTGCCTCTCTTTCCCCATGCTCAAGCCTCCAGGAGTTGTGTTTCTCTCTCAAGCTAGTTCATGCTCAGTTTCCAGAAATTAGCCAATTAACCTTGAAGTATTCCTACCAGATATTGACTTCAGAGGGATTGCTGACCAGTTTCTATGCCAGCTAAGCTTTGGTTTTCTGTATCTGCTTGGGGCTCTAATATTCAGGGTGTTATTTGGCCTATGACCTCAAGTCTCTCCTAGATCTAAGACGAGTTGTTGATTTTCAGTCTTTCACCTCTTAATTGTCGTGAGGATTAAAGTGAAAGCTTTCAAGCCCTTAAGTGTCACCCTAGAACTCAAAAGTCTAGAAGCATTGTTTTCCATTACTGAATAGCATTTCATCCTCTGGATGTATGTCTAATTCTTGACAAAATTTTCTTTTGAAATAAGAAAAGATCTTTTAGTTCAGTCAAAAACCCAGGTGTCACAGAATTTTCTACCTTTTTACTCTAAGGACTCATTTTATTTTACATGTTTGTAATTTTATTTATTAACTTAAGCTTTTTCAGTTCAGTTCAGCCGCTCAGTCATGTCAGACTCTTTGCGATCCCATGAACTGCAGCACGCCAGGCCTCCCTGTCCATCACCAACTCCCGGAGTCCACCCAAACCCATGTCCATTGTGTCAGTGATGCCATCCAACCATCTCATCCTCTGTCATCTCCTTCTCTTCCTGCCCTCAATCTTTCCCAGCATCAGGGTCTTTTCAAATGAGTCATCTAGGCTTTTTAGATTCTTCTTAAAGCCTTCCCATCCATATCTTCAGAAGTAAATATGAAATATTAGATGGTAATCATCTTGGAGACTTTTAAGTCTTCACATAAATCTAAAAGCAAAAGCTAGTCATTTTTATACAAAGAAACTGTCTTTATTTTGAGTTATCTTCAAGAAGGCACATTTCATTAACTAGATAAATTAATGAGCATTTGAAATGAACTTTTTTATTTTAGTTATTGAGCTTCTTAGTAAAGATTATCTTTTGTTCTGCTAATCCCCTAAGGGTGGGTCCTTATCACTGAACACCTGGAGCTGGGTAGCAGGTTAGACTTTTTGCTTTAATCTGATGATACTGCAGCTCATGATCTTCTGTCTTAAAACTTTAAGAAAAGGCTGTAGTTTATAAATATGAAAGTGGTTATAATACTTTTGTATGGTCAGACCATTTTCGATGGCTGTTCTCTTGCTCTCTGTACATCCCCAACTCAACTAGTCCCTGCTTTATTCATGTGACTAACCAGTTCTTTTAGTTATAGGGTTTCATTCGTCCCTGATACCTGATGAGCCCACCTGACATCAAATCCCCCTAGAATGGTGGCCTCCTTCTCTCCCACACCTCAGAGACTGCTGCTGCGTCTCCCCACCGTCTCCTGTGCTGTTAGGGTGATGCTCTAGGAGCCTTTGGGTGAGATTCTCCTGTTTAGTAAGCCATTGATATCTCTGTTGCTGCAGCCAGGCTCTTTCTTCAGTTTCAAGGCTGGCCCAAAAAAGTTTTGTAAACCTGCAGGTGTAGCACAGCTCTTTATATTGGCTTTTGTAGTATTTTTTGGGTGTTTCAGCAACGTAATAGATTACAGTCAGTCAGTTCAGTCACACAGTCGTGTGCGACTCTGCCACCCTATGGACTGCAGTATGCCTGGCTTCCCTGTCCACCACCAACTCCCAGAGCTTGCTCAAATTCATGTCCATCTAGTCAGTGATGTCATCCAACCATCTCATCCTCTGTCATCCCCTTTTCCTCCTGCCTTCATTTTTCCGAGCATCAGGGTCATTTCCAATGAGTCAGTTCTTTGCATCAGATGGCCAAAATGTTCAGCAACAGTGCTTCCAGTAAATATTCAGGACTAATTTCCTTTAGGATTGACTGGTTTGATCTCCTTGTGGTCCAAGGGACCCTCAAGAGTCTTCTACACCACAGTTCAAAAGCATCAATTCTTCGGCTCTGCTTTCTTTATGGTCCACCTCTTACATCCATACATGACTACTGAAAAAACCATAGCTTTGACTAGATGGACCTTTGTTGGCAAAGTAATGTCTCTGCTTTTTAATATGCTGTCTAAGTTTGTCATAGCATCTTTTAATTTCATGGCTGCAGTCACCATCTGCAGTGATTTTGGAGCCCAAGAAAATAAAGTCTGTCACTGTTTCCATTGTTTCCCTATCTATTTGCCGTGAAAAGTGATGGGACCAGATGTCATGATCATGGTTTTTTGAATGTAAACTTTTAAACCAACTTTGTCACTTTCCTCTTTCACTTTCATCAAGAGGCCCTTTAGTTCCTCTTTGTTTTCTGCCATAACAGTGGTATCATCCATATATCTGAGGTTATTAATATTTTTCCTAGCAATCTTGATTCCAGCTTGTGCTTCATCCAGCCTGGCATTTCACATGATGTACTCTGCATATAAGTTAAATAAGCAGGGTGACAATATACAGCCTTGACATACTCCTTTCCCAATTTTGAA
The DNA here is from genome assembly GCF_023699985.2 of Odocoileus virginianus. Lineage (NCBI taxonomy): Eukaryota > Metazoa > Chordata > Mammalia > Artiodactyla > Cervidae > Odocoileus > Odocoileus virginianus. The sequence continues at coordinate 2,744,998 of NW_027224265.1, forward strand.
CCAGTTCATTGTTCCATGTCCAGTTCTAACTGTTGCTTCTTGACCTGCATACAGATTTCTCAGGAGGCAGGTAAGGTGGTCTGGTATTCCCATCTCTTTAAGAATTTTCACAGTTTGTTGTGATCCACACAAAGGCTTTGGCATAGTCAATGAAGCAGAAGTAGATGTTTTTCTGGAACTCTCTTGCTTTTTCTATCATAAAATGGATGTTGGCAATTTGATCTCTGGCGCCTTTGCCTTTCCTAAATCCAGCTTGAGCATCTGGAAGTTCTTGTTTCACATATTGTTGAATCTTGACTTGAAGAATTTTGAGCATTACTTTGCTAGCATGTAAAATGAGTGCAATTGTGTGGCAGTATGAACAGTCTTTGGCATTGCCCTTCTTTGGGGTTGAAACAGAAACTGACCTTTTCCAGTCCTGTGGCCACTGCTGAGTTTTCCAAATCTACTGGCCTATTGAGTGCAGCACTTTAACAGCATAATCTTTTAGGATTTGAAATTGCTTAACTGGAATTCCATCACCTCTATTAGCTTTGTAGTGATGCTTTCTAAGGCCCGCTTGACTTCACATTCCAGGATGTCTGGCTCTAGGTGAGTGATCACACCATCATGATTATCTGGGTCATGAAGATCTTTTTTGTACAGTTCTTCTGTGCATTCTTGCCACCTCTTCTTAACATCTTCTGCTTCTGTTAGTTCTGTACCATTTCCATCCTTTATTGTGACCATCTTTGTATGAACTATTCCATTGGTATCTCTAATTTTCTGGAAGAGATCTGTAGCCTTACCCATTCTATTGTTTTCCTCTATTTCTTTGCTTTGATCACTTTGGAAGGCTCTCTTATCTCTCCCTGCTATTCTTCGGAACTCTGCATTCAGATGGATATATGCTTTCATTTTGCCTGTGCCTTTTGCTTCTCTTCTTTTCTCAACTATTTGTAAGGCCTCCTCAGACAACCATTTTGCCTTTTTACATTTCTTTTTCCTTGGGGATGGTTTTGATCCCTGCCTCCTATACAATGTTACGAACCTCCATCCATAGTTCTTTAGGCACTCTGTCTATCAGATCTAATCCCTTGAATCTATTTGTCACTTCCACTGTATAATCATAAGGGATTTGATTTAGGTCATACCTGAATGGTCTAGTGGTTTTCCCTACTTTCTTCAATTTAAGTCTGAATTTGGCAATAAGGAGTTCATGATCTGAGCCACAGTTAGCTCCCAATCTTGTTTTTGCTGACTGTATAGAGCTTCTCCATCTTCAGCTGCAAAGAATATAATCAGTCTGATTTTGGTATTGACCATCTGGTGATGTCCATGTGTAGAGTCATCTCTTGTGTTGTTGGAAGAGGGTGTTTGCTATGACCAGTGTGTTCTCTTGGCAAAACTCTGTTAGCCTTTGCCCTGCTTCATTTTGTACTCCAAGGCCAAATTTGCCTGTTACTCCAGGTATCTCTTGATTTCCTACTTTTGCATTCCAGTCCCCTATGATGAAAAGGACATCTTTTTGGGGTGTTAGTTCTAGAAGATCTTGCAGATCTTCATAGAAACTTCAGCTTCAGCTTCTTTGGCATTAGTAGCTGGGGCATAGACTTGGATTACTGTGATGTTGAATGGTTTGCCTTGGAAATGAACAGAGATCATTCTATCGTTTTTGAGATTGCACCCAAGTACTGCACTTTGGACTCTCTTGTTGACTATGAGGGCTACTCCATTTCTTCTAAGGGATTCTTGCCCACAGTTAGTAGATATAATGGTCATCTGAATTAAATTTGCCCATTCCTGTCCATTTTAGTTCACTGATTCCTAAAATGTCATGTTCACTCTTGCCATCTCCTGTTTGACCACTTCTAATTTGCCTTGATTCATGGACCTAACATTCCAGGTTCCTATGCAATATTGTTCTTTACAGCATCAGACTTTACTTCCATCACCACAACGGGGCATTGTTTTTGCTTTGGCTCAGCCTCTTCACTCTTTCTGGAGCTATTTCTGCACTCTTCTCCAGTAGCATATTGGGCACCTACCGACCTGAGGAGTTCATCTTTCAGTGTCATATCTTTTTGTCTTTTCATACTGTTCATGGGGTTCTGAAGGGAAGAATACTGAAGTAGTTTGCCGTCCCTTTCTCCAGTAGACCACGTTTTATCAGAACTCTCCACCATGAATTCTCCATCTTGGCTGGCCCAGTATATTTAGGAATTCATTTCTATCAACCTTGAGATACTTTATAACACACTATGTTGGACCTCTTACTGTTCATGGGTTTCTCAAGGCAAGAATGCTGAAGTGGTTTGCCATTCCCTTCTCCAGTGGACCATGTTTTGTCAGAACTCTCCACCATGGCCCATAGTTTCATTGAGTTAGATAAGGCTGTGATCATTTTGGTTAGTTTTCTGTGATTATAGTTTTCATCCTGTCTGCTTCTGATGGATGAGGATAAGAGGCTTGTGGAAGCTTCCTGATGGGAGGGACTGGCTGTGGGGAAAACTGGGTCTTGCTCTGGTGGGCAAGGCCATGCTCAGTAAATCTTTAATCCAATTTTCTGCTGATGGGTGGGGCTGTGTTCCCTCCCTGTAGTTTGGCCTGAGGCCAAACCTCCTTCAAAAGGACTTCTGCCAGTGTGCCCCAGCTCCCAGGATGCTGTAGTCTCTGCCCCTGATGCTGTGGCAGGTCACTGTCAGCCCACACCCCGCTGGAGACTCGTGGACACTCACAGGAAAGTCTGGCTCAGTCTCTCGTGGGGTCACTGTGCCTTTTTTTCTAGGTCCCAGTGTGTACAAGATTTTGTTGTGTCTTCCCTGATGCTGGGAAAGACTGAAGGCAGGAGGAGAAGGGGTGACAGAGGACGAGATGTTGGGTGGCATCACTGACTCAGTGGACATGAGTTTGAGCAAGCTCCTGGAGATGGTGAAAGACAGGGAAACCTGGCGTGCTGCAGTCCACGGGGTTGCAAAGAGTTGGACATGACTGAGTGATTGACCAACAGCAACCTGGCTGTATGCATTTAGTAATAAACAGGTACATGTTCTCTTCCTTCCCCTGTGGAACCATTCAGCTACGAGGAGGGCAGAGAATGCCTTAATATCAGTCTTAATTTTGGTTGAAAGAATGTGATTAGGTAGATAAGGCCTTTAGAAAGTTTACGCCTGTGAATTCAGCATTGAAAGTCCTGTTGAAGTCAAAGGACTTTTGACCTCAGTGTTTATTTCTGAAACTCACTTGGACTGGGGGTGGTTCAGTTTTGTCCTCATAATACTTTATTTCCCCATCTTTTGGACTGTATCTTCATTGACGTTCAGTAAAGGACATCTGTGTAGATTTTTCATTTGGTTACAGGAAGCAATGTGAAAACATGAAAAAAATTGTGAATCTTGTATTTCGGTTTTCCAGTGTTATTTGCAAGTGCTGCGGATATTTTAAAACAATGCTGTCGAATAGAACTTTATGCAGTGAAGACATTGTTCTTTTGCACTATTCAGTATGTAGCCACTTATTAAAGTACAGATTTTAAAATTTTACTTAGTTTTAGTTACATCTAAATAGGCACTTTTGGCTAGTGGCTACCATATTAGCTAGTACAGATTTAGACTTTTGTTTGTTGATCAGTTGGTTTTTTTGATGTCTATAAAATTGAGTGTGTGTGTCTGTGTGCATGTGTTGTCAGAAAAGTTTAAGGCCAAGTCTTTCATCCAAAGAAAGCTATCCAAAAGAAAAATTGGCACAGAAACTGTAGAATTGGTTATATATAGAATCTGAAAGGATTGTCCAAGAGATAATTTAAAGCATAATAAGTTTGGTACACAGATTAAATGGACTTCTTCCCAGAAAAATGAAGAGCAGTCTAGGAATTGAAAACAGTCTCTGCTAGAAAGAGGGAGAGAAAGAGGGAGTCAGTGGAGAGAGAGAGAAGGGAGGATATGGATGAAGGTAGGAATTACTTGTTGAAACTTTAGAAATTCTAAAGGAGGTATAATTACTATACTGGCTTTCTCATACAGTAGGGGGAAAAACTAATTTGCTTTCTACAATGAAAACTCATGAAGTTACAGTTAAGTCAACAGTTAAATCTGCTTTTTCCTCCATAGCAATTAATTTTCAAATTAATGATGGAAAGAGCTAAAAGTAGAAATAGAAAGAGTTAAAAGTAGAAATCAGTTCAGTTCAGTCGCTCAGTCATGTCCGACTCTTTGCAACCCCATGGACTGCAGCACGCCAGGCCTCCCTGTCCATCACCAACTCCCCCAGAGAGCTTACTCAAACTCATGTCCATTGAGTCAGTGATGCCATCCAACCATCTCATCCTCTGTCGTCCCCTTCTCCTCCCACCTTCAATCTTTCCCAGCATCAGGGTCTTTTCTAATGAGTCAGTTCTTTGCATCAGGTGGCCAAAGTATTGGAGTTTCAGCTTCAGCATCAGTCCTTCCAATGAATATTCAGGGCTGATTTCCCTTAGGATTGACTTGTTGGATCTCCTTGCAGTCCAAGTGATGATCAAGAGTCTTCTTAATTTCTATTCAAGTAGAAATAAAAAGAGTTAAATTTACTGTAAGTGTTACATAATTTAAATCCTTTATGATGACCTCAAGGGTTTTTCCAATTTGAAATTAAAGAACTAACATTCCTATAGGATAATCCTGTGTAAGGGGATCACCACCCTCGTGGGAAAGTGACAAATTATGATTCTGGGGGAGAGAAGGTTAGGCAGCAGTTGCCTGAGTGATGTGTAAAGGAGTAAGACTTCATCTGTCTGGATGCGCAGCTTTTTTCCTCCAAAGCCTATGTCTTGCTTCCTTTTCTTTCTTTTTGTTAAAAATTTATTTTTCTCTGGTTGCATTTATCTTGCTTTTTTATCTGTCTCAAAGGATTATACAGTTTTATGGGCATAGTAACATATTTAAATGTTTTGACCGGTTAAACCAAAACAAAACAGATCGCAAATCCCCACCTTACCTCAATCTGTTAATATATTTTGTTTCACCTTTATCTCCTTCTTAGCATTTCTAAAGCAACTGTGCAGCTGTTTACTTCCATGGAGAGAGAAAACAGATTGCCTGCAATCTGCCAAATTTCTGTGTTGCGGTCTGGGTGTGACAGTTCTGTACATGATGATTCCAGGAGAACATTCTTAACTATATTTACAGTTTAAAATGTTGGAGCACCACAGTAATAACACAGAAGGAGCTGAAAGTTTTAGATAATGAAATGCTTAGCCTGGTTTTGACAGACTGCACTGTAAACCAATTCCTATCATTCCATGTGGGTGGATGGAATTTTGGCCAGGTCAGTGGCATTTGAAAGGATTAAGATAGGAGAAAGTGTTGAATTCCAGAGATGGGACATGGCAGTATTAGAAAAATATTTCTGTTTCATCTTTTGATGTGTTGGGGACAGAATAGTAAAGGGGCTTAACAACTAGAATCCCTAATCTCATGCCTCACTTAAAAAAAATACTGTCCCAAAGAGCCTTGGGAAGGCGCTTAAATGTTCCCGGTGGTGGAGTTTAGCCATGCCAACATCAGCAACAGCACGCACAGTGTCCATGATGCCGCCTTCTCTCAGTTTATGGGGAAGTGGTAATGTTTCTACACTTCAGCCATGCCCTTCATTTTGCCCACTTGTCATCTTACTTTTAGCACTTCATCAATAAGAAATTCTGCCCTGGTTCTTCCTTTTGAGTTCTGGCTGTTCTCTCTTATTTCCCTGTCTGAAAACTACTGTTGCTGTGATGAACTGGGGAATGAAACTTCAAAGCCCTGATCTTAAAGAATCTCTTCCTGCAGATCTAGGTATGACAGGCATGGTGCTAGAGTGTGTGAGTTGGAAAGGCACACTTCGTCACTTTCTGTGATGTCTTTGTAGACATCTGGATATAGTAATACCCAGAGAGTATAGTTACAGCATATTTTAGATGTAGAATTAACCTAGACATCATAGTGTGTTTTCGAATACCCCTCAAAAACAGCAAAAGTATATAAAGAAATCTGAAATTCCATATTCAGCAATATGGCAGAGTAGGTTTGATATCCTGATAACCTTTTACCAAACACCTAAGGAACTAGATGAGATGGAAATGTACAGCTAGGTGTCTGAGAAAGTTAGGAAAATCTCCACATGCTGCCTCAAAAACTTGCAGTAGGAGGCAGGTAGGAAACTGGCTCTTATGCTTCAGCAAGTCTGAAGACAGCTTCTAATTTTGGTAACCAAGAGGCTTACTGTTTCTAGGTTCTTTTTTTTTTTTTTTCTCCTAAGGGGAAACCACAGTAAAGAATAGACTTTATATTAGAACACACACCAGCAAGCAGCAGCTCTTGTAGCAATGTGTGGAGTTCTTAGTAAGGATCGATGCTAATATACTCTTTGTTCTACTGTATTCCATTCCCTTTTATTTATAAAATGGTGGCCATGATGGTGGTTCTCAATCTTGGCTATTCATTCAGGTCACCCGGGAGCTATAAAAATATACATTGCTGGCTCCCACCCTCTGTGATTCTGATTTAATTGGTCTTGGGTTGTGGCCGGGGAGTCAGGGTTTTAAAAGCTCCCTGGGTGATTCTAATGGACAGCCAAGGTGGAAAACCATAGCACTAAATTGATTTCACTACCTACTAATGGGACTTGACAGCAGTTTGGAAAACACTACTCTATGGGGATATACCTTTAATGAAAGAATAGACTACATATAAAATCTCCTACCACAGAAGGAAACTAAACAAACAGAAAATGTACCTGTCTCTCAGCCTAGGCGGTATGTTGAGGTAAAAAGTAGGCTCCCCAAGCGAATATATAACCACTGGCTCATCATACATGTGGCCTGTGACACCCTGAGTCACGGGGCAGATGGTCTCCAAAGGGACATACCTCAACTCAGGCTGGCGGGAGGTCCTTCCTAACCTAAGACATACACCTCCCCCGATTCCATTCTCGATCATCCAAGGCTCCAAAAAAGCACGAGGCTACAAACCACCAGGAGAGAACACAGAAACAACAATAGAAAAATTGAACACCGGGCCCCTCGGAACTTCAGATATGCAGAATAAGAAATAAATATTTCTGAGTTGATTGAAGAAAGATAAATGAAAAGCATAAAGCAGAATGCACTACCAAAAAGACTGGGGGGAACTTTAAAAGTACCAAATTAGAATCTCAGTGGTTAAGTAGCAGATTAGACAGAGCTATCTAAGAGAGAATTTGTAAACCAGAAGACAGAGGTAAATAAATGTTTCTCCAGTGGTACAGATTCTTTATGTCTAGAAGTAGATGGAAAATATTTAAGAAATAAAGAGACATATGGGTACAGTGAGAAGGTATAAGTACTTCAGTTTAGACTTCCAGAAGAAGATAATAATGAAAATGGGGATGTGGCTTAGAATTTTTAAAAACCAATGAGATATGAATCCTCAGATTCAGGAAGCCAAATACATCACAGGAAGGTAAAGAAAAAGAAATATGTCTGTAGACATATTGTAGTAAATGACTTAACATCAAGTGAAAGATCTTAAAAGGAATCAGTAAAAGGAAAGAAACTTGTCACTGATTGCTATTCCTATTTAAGTAGACATCTCAACTTCAAAAATCGGAAGGCAGAATACATATCAGCAGAATGTTGCAAAAAGGTAGCTGACAATCTCGACTTCTATAACTATCTCAAGTTCATTTTAAAACAAGGTCAGTGTAAAGACATTATTAGATAATTAAATAGTGTATTTACCACTGATGGATCCTCCCTAAAAGGACTTCTAAAGGATATCCTTCAGAAAGAAAGATTAGATTTCAGTTCTATGGGCCATGTAGCACTTAGGAGAGGAGGGTTACTGAACTTAAAGTCTAAAGTTCTGCTTGAAAGTTCTAAGGACAACCAGTAAAATAAAACTAGAATGTGTAACAGCCAAGCAAATAGAGGACAGAAAAATATGTGGTATGAAAAAGGTGTGCAACAAATAGGGCAAACAGAAATTCACAATACTATGATACAGACAAACCCACGGATACTGGTAAGCACAGCAAATGACATGTTTAATTTTCTTTTAAATTCTGCCTACATAAAGTTGATGAAAGATACATCTAAAGTACATGAACAGGTTGAAAATGAAAGAGGAAAATATACATCAGGCAAATATTTAATACTAATCAGAAGAAGATTGGCATGGCTTTGTCTATCAACTAAAACTAGTCTTTAAAGCAAAAACTTTATTAAGAGTTAGAAAGATCATTACATTACATAAAGATACACTTCACCAGAAAGATTTAAGAACTCTGAATGCGTCTAATGCGTCTAATGTGTAAGTCTAATTATGTAACTTCAAAAACGCATAAGAAAATGAACAAATTCTAAGCAGAAATTTCCACAGGTACCATCACAGAGGGCACCAGAGATGCATCACAGTTGCACCACCACAGGCGCATCACTAATGCACCTCAGCATTTAATGGGTCATGCAGACCAAAAGTTAGTAACAACAAATGATGTATATGTAATTTGAATAACAATTAATAAACTTATATTCAGCCCTGTAGCCAGCCATTAGTGACTATACATTCATTCAAATTTTCATAGACTTTTTCAGTAACTGACCAAATGTGATCTGTGAAATATATCTTAGAATATTTCCTAGAGTTAGAATCAATGTATGGTCTGTGTTTTTGGACAATAATACAGAGAAGTTAGAAATCAAAACTCTAAAAATAATTAAATTTAAACTGAAAACATCCATCTCATCTTAGCCTTCCTGCACCCTAGCAATAACTGCTGTTTCCCTAGAAGAAGCTTCATGATGATAAATATTTATATTCTTCCAAAGTGTATATTAATATAGACTTTTTAATGGATTATTCTTATGATACAACATCCTCTATGTCTTTTAATTCAGTAGACTATCACAGACAGGCTTCCATGGAAGTACCTGCAGGTGTCCTATAATAGATTACTGATGTAACTTCCTATCTGAAACAAGAGCTCTTTTATAGAGGCACATGACCTTGGGTAGACACTCTTTGCTCCCAGTGATCTATTATCTAAGAGCCTGTCCTTCCAGAATTCAACTGACGGGGTTGGAGGGGGGGTGGCGGTAACTGTCAGTGACTAGCCAAAAATATGTAGGCTTAAAGTGGAAATGTACTTTAGTCATAGAAAAAATAATTGACAGTCTCAGTGAGAGATTCTTGCCTTTTTTCATTAGACATTATTTTCATGCAGCTGGGAATCCTGTTTCTCCAATAGCTGCGAAAGAGAAAAGAAGGACCTCACTGAAGTGGACAGCAGCAGTTGGTGACAGCCTGTCTGCATGAGAATACAACACTCAAAGCAAAGAGAAAGTTACTGCGCTAGACCCCACAGTCTAGTGCTTTCTCATTCGGAGACAAAGCCACTATCAGCAGAACAAATAGCTGGAGTCAACTAAAGAGAGACAAGTTTTTGTCATGAATCAAAATGGAATTTCTGTTCTTTATAGTCAAGCGAGTCAGGAGGACAAGCCCATTTAAGTAGTGACTATTAGGGAAAAAAAATATGTAAGCAGCCACAATGATTTGATGCAGAAAGTTCGGGTTGTCAGGGGTTCAATGATCAGAAGTTCCCTCATGTGGGCTAAACTTTGACAGGAGCCTTTGGCAACGTGGACTTCTGCTTCCTTGGACTTGGTGGCTGCTTCTGTGCTCCTCAGCTGGGGAAGATGCACCCCCTTCCTGCTTTCACTCAGCGGACTCTCTCTAGTGCCTCTGTAACAGGCCTTGCCAGATGCTGTCGCGGCTGGCGAATGCAATTGAAGAAGGACCGAGGACCCACCTCGAGGGCTCACAGGTTAGGAGAGCAGGACGATGGGCTCCATCACCAGCTATCCAAATTGGAAAGGGACACATGCCCAAGAGAGGGGCAGAAAACTCGATAATAGTGTGAAAGAAGTGTCATTTGGGCAGGACCTTAAGAATATGCAACAGCTGTGAACCAAGGGATAGGTGTGGAGCAGATGGAAGAGAAGACATACAAGTTAGTTGTTCTGTTGGACAACGTAGTAGGTAGAGGTAGAATCAGAAAGGCAGTAAAGAGCCTCATTTACCAGACTCCAAACTCCAGCATAAGAGATTTTTTAAGTGTTTTCTACAAGAGAATAACTGATGGTTTAAATGCCTGAGGACACAGGGGTCTTTAATACAGTACTAACAGTTGATTTAAAATGTTTCTGCTTCAGTGGAAGTCTTGTAGGTTATTTTCAGCATTTGGTCACATAATGTTCATTGTTCTTGTGGAGAAAGAACTTTAAAATCATTAGGAACTGCTTCGTGGGGATTATATAAGGAATGTCTTGCTTCTCGAGTCTACATCAGACTGAAGAGTTAAAAAAGAACAAGAACACAAGGATCTCAAATTATCCATTGCATAAAATATTTAATTTCTTATGAATAAGTGGATTTTACTAAAATTATTTTTCTCCCCTCAAGGGCTCTCAGGAAAGCAGTTTAATGAAGGGTACTGATTTTAGAAGCTTTTAAAATTTTTATCATAGAAATAATCTGTAAAGGCCCTTGAAATAAGTCCATGGGTAGCAAATCTTGAGCCCTAGATGCCAAATAGTAGAGCTCAGATTCAATAAGGAGGGGAAGGCTGAGTGTGTGATTGAAAGTATGAAGACCTGGGTTCTAGCTCCTGTCTGCTGATCATTACTTCTTTCACCTTAGTCTGTCAGTTCATACTTCTAGGCCTGTTTCTTTAGTTGTTAATGAGAAAGTTGAACTGAAGCCTTCTAGGATCCATTTATCAGTTCAAAGTATAGGAAGGTAAGACAATGAACAAGTAGAGAAAAAAGCTTCAGACAGAAGTGTAAGTTTTAGTCATTAGTGTATTCCAGTTTTCTCTAAAATGAAAGTGGCAGGGGATTGTCTTTTAATTTAACTTAATTTTTAAAAACTGTGTTGGAATATAGTTGGTTTACAGTGTTGTATTAGTTTCAGATGTATATTCTTTTTTATACTTTCTTTCATTATAGGTTATTACAAGATACTAAATATTATTCCCTGTGCTATACAGTAGGTCCTTGTTGGTTATGTATTTTATATACTACTGTGTGTGTGTGTGTGTGTGTGTGTGTGTGTGTGTATAGATACAGATTCTCCTTGAGGGCACACGCCACGCAGCATGTGGGATCTTAGTCCTCATGACTAGGGATTGAACCTATACCCCTGCATTGAAAGCATGGAGTCTTAAATACTGGACCACCAGGGAAGTCCATAGTGTGTATATTTCAATCTCTAACTCCTGGGTCCAAGTTATTGTATGAGTATACCTTGTTTTATTTAATAAGTTGTTTTGTTGATTGCTATTTAAACTCAGGTGACCGTGTTACTTCCAGACTTTTCAACTTCACTTTATCAGAGGTCTTTGTTAGTTTTTATACTGTGGATTTTATAATCATCAGACCCTTTGGAACTAAGGTGTATTTCTATTTATCTGTGACACACACACATGATAATAACTTGGAGTATTTAATACAACAATAACATTTGCTTTGCAATTGTTTTTTTGTTGCAGTGCATAGTCTTATAGGCTCTTTCTAGCATTTTGTGACTTAATATTCATTGTTCACATATGGAAAGAATTTTAGAATCATTAGGTCCTGCTTCATTGGAATTATATAGGAAATATCTTTCTTCCAGAGCAATCAAACTGTAGAGTTAATAAAGAACAACAGCACAAGAGTCACAAATTAGCAAACGCCTAAAACATATAGAGTCCTACACATCTGTGGAACGTGTGGAATCTGAGGAATTTGTGTCTTTTTATCTTGGGAAAAGTAGTTAGTAATAATTTTAATTAATTTTATAGGTTTACAATTATTGAACCAAAACTAATAAAAATTCAGATTTTCTTTGCGTCTACTAAGTTTGTTAATGTTGAGACTGATAAGCAACCAGCAAATTGCAACATATTACAACACAAAACAATACAAACTAGAAGTGAGAACGTGGGCATTAATATTCTAAATAGTGTATTTCTCTTACTATTTGGCTACATGGCAAAAATTGCTGTCATTGTTTTAGCCGCTAAGTCATGTCCAACTCTTCTGCAACCACGTGGGCTATAGCCCGCTGGGCTCCTGGGATTTCCCAGGCATGAATCTGAAGTTGTTTGCCATTTCCTTATCCAAGGTATCTTCCCGATGCAGGGATTGAACGCAATCCCCTGTATTGGCAGGCAGATTCTTTACCACTGAGCCACTAGGAAATCCCTACATAACAAAAACACACACCTGTATTAAGTTGATTTATCCTGCCTTTGTGTTCCTATCTAAAGCAAATCACTTCCAATTGAAATTTCTTTAGTGATTAAGCATGTAAGATTTAAACTTCTTGTAATTTAGTTTTCAAACATTTATTGGGCTCCTACTGGAACCAAATATTCAGCTGGCCAATGGGATTTAAGAGACATTCCCCTTTTGGGTTCTTAATGACTAGTGGAAGAAACAAATAATAAAATTACAGTTTTAACACAAATGATGTGACATCTATAAAGACTTGTGCTTCAGAAAACTGGAAATACTTCTCAGATGGAATGGGTATTGAAGGTGGAGAAATAAGGTTAAGGACAATTAGAAGCCAAGGAATAAATACAGCGAATTTGGCATGTAGCTGATGATGGGAAGAAATGGCAAGAATGGTGGACTGCACCACCAACAGTGGGTTGGACCACAAGGTAAATGGCCTTGGATATTTTTTTTTTTTTGGCCTTGAATATTATGCTAAGAAGATGGCACTTTTCTGTCCAAGGTTATGAGGCAAAGTAACATTGTTAGATTTATGTTTTAGAAAAAACATAACTCAGGAAACAGGAAGAAGATGCAGAAAGAGAGCCCAGAGACAAGGAGGCTGGGACTGTGTCTGTTACGATTGACTAAGCCTTCATCATCTCGTCTCTAGAATACGACAGTGAGAATGGGGAATCTTTCACTTGTCCAGTCACTAAAAAATCTATTCTTTACCCATCACGCACCAGTGACAGTACTAACTAGCGCTGGGCATGTAGCTTTGAGCCAGAAATAGTGTGCATCCCTGTGGACCAGTGGTGGTAGAGTGCACAGTGGGGGCCATGAGACTGCCCAGAAGGGGTTACCTGACCCCCTCTCGGGAAGAAGAGGGGTGCAAGTGTTAAGACATGACTCTAGATTGGATTCCAAGGACCAGAAGTCAGGCTAAAATGGGGACTGCTGCTGTTGTTCAGCCCCTAAATTGTGTCCAACTCTTTGCAACCCCATGGACTGCAGCACGCCAGGCTTCCCTGTCCTTCTCTCTCTCTCAGAGTTTAAGAAGAAAGGACTGTGTGTGCAGAGGCCTGGAGGGTTGAGAAAAATGTATACCTCGTGAATTGTGAAAGTTCTTCAGCTGGAGCTTAGAATCTAAGTGTGAGATAAGCAGGAACTAAGCCAGGGAGGCTAGGCCCAGAAGAAACGGCTAGGTTGAGGAACAATAGCAGGCGGATGCTTCAGAACGTCACAGCTCCTTGATCATAGGGACGAGGCATACATGTGACCCCAAGTTGTCTGATTTGGGGCAGCTTGGTATCTGAAGATACCCTCGGCAGGGGAGAGAGTCCTGGAGGGGGACAGCAGCATGCTGCAGAAAGGGCACAGACTGGAAGCCAGAATACATGTCTCAGCGCTGACTGGCCCAAGCCTCCCCAGAGGCCACTGTGCACTCTGACCACTGCCGTGGTGAACGCCGTGCCTCTTGTCTCGCTGTGGAGCCAGGGGATTAGGACACAGACGTTCAGGAAGCCCGCTGCTCCTCTTAGCCCCAAAGTAGCTCCTGAAATGGTCTTCTCTCTTGCACCCCACACCGCACCAAGCACAGTGTGTGTCTTTGTTACCTGTACATCATGTTCTGCTCCTGAGCCATCATACATCTATGCTGCTAATTGTCAGAAAACGAGGTTCAGTGGTTCCTGAGCTGAATATGATGGAGCTCATAATGCTGAATACAGCAGAAATATGATAGAGAGATGGATAAATGGATGGATGGATAGATAGTTGGATGGATGGATGGATAGATAGATAGATAGATAGATAGATAGATAGATAGATGATAGATAGATAGATATATAGGATTGTAGGTTTGGAAACTATGCCCTGAACAGTATATGAAGTGGCCCCTGCCAAGTGATTGCAGGATAAGTACCCCTTATATTAATAATGCATATATATAAACTGAGAATCATACATAGAAACAAAAATGCCCCACAGTAGACCTTCTCTCCATGAACTGACTCAAGGGAAAAAAAAAAAATGTGGCAGTTATTCCTGAAGTCCCTCTTTAATTTTAGAGGTCAACACTTGTATAAAGTGTTCAGCTGACTTTACATCAGTGAGAGACTTTATGGGAATATTATTTTTAAGTAAAATATCCAAGTTCAAAAACAAACATTAATTAAAGCAAGAGGAGCAAAAGAAAGCTATTGCGGGCTGCATGACTCTTCATACTGCTTCAAAACAGTTTCCTTGTAAGTTAAATAAATAAAATATTCACACTGTGGAAACATCTATTTTGAAATGATGTTGATATATATCAAAAGATGCAGAATGATAGATCATCTGTGCACCCATTCCTGTGATTTTTTTCTGTAGTTTGCTATCAGTATATATATCACTAAACATTAAGCAGAATGAGCTTGTAAATATATGAATGGAGACTGCCTCTGTCATTTTTTTTCAGTAGGATGCCACATGAGCAGAATCTGAATACTGACAGTGAGAGAAGTGCTCTAGTGTTTAGGTTGTCTGGTTTAGAAAGCAGTCAACCCAAAAAACAGCTGCCCTGCTGTGATCTTTTCTGTGGACTCCTCCTGGGGCAACAGCTGTGTCCCATGGTATGGCAGGATCATGGAAAATGACTGAAGTAGGTCTGATGGGAAGACCAGGGGTGCTTTGCCAGCCTCTGGAGACTAAGGTAGTTCTTCACTCACTGTGGATTTCAAGACTGTTGAGTAGCGTACTTTGTCTGCACTGCTGGCCCAGCTTCTGGTACAGTCTCCATGAACTAGGGGATCATTGCCTGCCTGAATGAACTAGTATACACTAGGAAATCAAAAGTCAATTTATTTCTATAAAATACTCCTTTTCTTTAGCCAAGAAGCCAAATAAGTAACCAAATAACAATGGAGCACAGAACATCATGTAAATGTGTATGTAGGTTAAGGTCTTGGAAGTCTGGGAACATATCATACTTCTTTATCCCATTCACTTTGATGGAGAGAAAGTTCAATGTGAACGTTTTGAAAGTGAACTGAAAAGTGAAAGTGTCCGACTCTTTGTGACCCCATGAACTATACAGTCCATGGAATTCTGCAGGCCAGAATACTGGAGTGGTAGCCTTTCCCTTCTTCAGGGGATCTTCCCAACCCAGGGATCAAACTCAGGTCTCCTGCATTGCAGGTGGATTCTTTACCAGCTGAGCCACAAGGGAAGCCCAAGAATACTGGAGTGGGTAGCCTATCCCTTCTCCAGCAGATCTTCCTGACCCAGGAATGGAACCCGGGTCTCCTGCATTGCAGGTGGAATATTTACCAACTGAGCTACCAGGGAAGCCTGGCTGAATTAAAACAGCTGTTTTAATACAGCCTGATGAGGTGTATTCTGTGGTTTTCCTGCCACAATGTGGCCCATTTGTCCTCACTGTCCAATATGGCAGCCAGACAACCCACATGGCTATTTAATTTTAAATTGTTTAAAATGAGAATTAAAAACTTATTTCCTTATTTGCACTAGCCACATTTCAAACATCCAGGAGGCACCTGTAGCTAGTGGCCACTGAATTGGACAACAAAGATAGTAAACAGTTTCACATTTTTTGTGTAAAATTCTATTAAGCAGTCCTGTAATGTAGTTCATACATCCTATTCTGATTTGCATGTTTTCAGGTTCAGTTCAATTCAGTCGCTCAGTCGTGTCCAATTCTTTGCAGCCCCATGCACTGCTGCACACCAGGCCTTCCTGTCCATCACCAACTCCTGGAGTTTACTCAAACTCATGTCCATTGAGTTGGTGATGCCATCCAGTCATCTCATCCTCTGTCATCCCCTTCTCCTCCCACCTTCAATCTTTCCCAGTATCAGGGTCTTTTCCAATGAGTCAATTCTTCACATCAGGTGACCGAAGTATTGGAGTTCAACTTCAGCACCAATCTTTCCAATGAACACCCAGGACTGGTCTCCTTTAGGATGGACTGGTTGGATCTCCTTGCAGACCAAGGGACTCTCAAGAGTCTTCTCCAACACCACAGTTCAAAAGCATCAATTCTTTGGCACTCAGCTTTCTTTATAGTCCAACTCTCACATCCACACATGACTACTGGAAAAAACCATAGCCTTGACTAGATGAAAGAATGGTAGCTTTGTTCTCTATTTCCTATAAGATGCCTCACAGCTGATGTAGAGCCCATGTAAATACTTTATCCCCTGGGGCACTCTATGGTTACCAAGCTATGCACAAAGTGATTTTTAACCAGGTTTCACGGGATAGAGAAGAAACCTAGTGTTGAGCCGTTGATTTAAGCCTGCATAGCTAGCCCTTCGTCATCTAAGTTCATTACACAGAGGACTCTGCTTTTAGATCCAGCTGTCACACTCGGCTTCTATAAGCCCCATTGTGCCATGTTAGCAGAAGGAAATGTTGCTGGCTTAGTAGATTCATATTCGGTCAGTGCGATTTAAGAGGAATAGAGTTGAAAGAGATCATTTTATTGCTGGTGCTTGTACTGAAGAGATGAAGAGGGGACTGACAAGCATGGCACAGCTAAGCTGAAGTTCACGAGTTGGTTGATTGGTGTAATCCTGATCCCTGATGGCTTTTGGTTACCTTCCCATAACCCAAGTGCAGAGGTCATTGTCCACCCAGGTTTCCATTTGCAGTATTCCTTTGTATTCTTGAATTCTCTGTATTAAAAAAAGTGACTCTCATTTATTTGGCAAGCTTAAAGTTTGTTTCTTTGGGGGAGGGGTGCTGTATTTGGCACCAGTCTGTTTGGCGAGCTGAGTGTGTTGCCCGCTTTACTGAATGTACACTCTCCCACATTGCTTCTGCAGGCAATACACATTCAGCCAGCAGTGTGTGTGTGTGTGTGTGTGTGTGTGTGTGTTTTTAATATCTGTTTATTATTTGTATGTGCCAGGTCTAGTTGTGGCTTGAGGGGTCTTTCAGTTGCAGCACCTGCGATCTCTAGTTGCAGCACGTGGGATCTAGTTCCCTGACCAAGGATAGAACTCGGACCCCCAGCATCAGGAGTGCAGAGTCCAAGCCACCGGGCCACCAGGGAAGTCCCAGCCAGCAGTGGTTTTGATGACCATTTAAATTCTGAAAATACTAAAAACTGAAGGATGATATAAGACTTTTGAGTTGGTTCTCTTTTTCTTGTTTTTTCTTTTTCCGGAGTAGTTGGAAACAGTAGTAGGAACTAGCAAAGGCTATGCGCTATATTTGTGCTTGATGCTAGAGAATGAGCCTGATTTTTAATTGCTTTAAGTTAGTCAAGTTTTCGAGTTTTTGCGGCTCATGCAGTGATTTTTCTCCAATCATTTATTCACATTTTTCCAGAGTTTTACTTGCAGTAATTTCCACTATTTCTTTACTCACTTTTGGCCTCTTTTTTCCACGTTACCCTCCTCTCCTCTTCATGTCTTTGCTCTTTTATTTTGCTTGTGTAAAGATATGTTTCCTAGGCTTAAGGATACATATTGTTCCTTTTTTTACTTTTTGTTTTGCACTGTGTATAGCTGACACACACATACATGCCCCAAGGACTGCCCTCCCATCCAGGCTGCCGCATAACTTTGAGCAGGTTCCATGCACTCTACAGTCGGTCCCTGCTGGTTACCATTTTCAATATAGCAGGTGTCCAAAGACACAGTGCCCCTGTTGCAGACCTCTGAGATCTTTACACAGTGGAGGACTGACGGGTCCTTGGTGACAGTGAGCTGGGCTTGAGGATGGCCTTTTTCCGCACAGAAGTTCCCCCTTCATGAGCCTAGACCTGGGTCTTAATTCGTTCCATGATGCTTTGGCACTGCAGTCTATATTTTAGCTGCCCATGCTCCAGCAAACAAAGTACAATTAGCAGGCCTTTAAGGATGACGTTTTAAAACTGAAGTGGGAAAATTTAACTGGTAAACCTTGCAGATGACCTTCTCAGAAAGTCTGTGAGCCTCCTCTTCAGCCTTGCTGGAGTCGCCGTGAGCTCCGTGTCCCTCAGAGCTCTCTGCTCTTCTCTGTTTGGTGGCGCAGCTGTCTGCCTCCTCTTCTTGTCGCCGCTCTCTCTCTCTGTGGAGTAAAACGACATTCAGGAATGTCTTCTAGAAACATAGCCTGGAACTATGAAGTGCTGGAGGCTAAACGGCTTGTCAGCATTGGTTCTAAGGAGGAATTTTCATTTGCTGTATTTTGAAAACTAAAGCTTTAGAATCTGTTCATGATAATTGTCTAGTGTTGATGTGGCAACTTAGGGCTGGGTTGATTGGAGTCACTGGGATATATTCTTTTTCAGTTGAATTGGAGCCTTAAACAGACATCAGAAATTTCTCAGGAATGTGTAATAGATGCTAGGATGCTGAAATGTCCTTTCCCCATCGCTTCCTCACCCCAGGATGGAAGTGCGAGTGTGGGAGGGAGGGAGGGAGGCTGAGGAGTCGGAGAACAGAATGTCACAGAGAGGTTGCGAGGTGTTTCTTTTATCTCATTCAGACTTCTCACTGAGCATCCCTCTGTCTTCTTACTCTCCTTATCTTACAGACTGATCTCCTCTCACCCCAGCTCCTCTGGCTCTGCCGAGATAGTGCCTGCCTCACTGCTGCCTCCCCCTCCTTCCTGCCCCAAGCCCCCTTTCCGCCCTCTCGCCGCTCAGGGGTACTAGCCCCTGTGCTCGTGACAGTCACAACAGAAGGGAGCAAGACTAAAAGCTGTCTCTGCTCGGAAAAGCCGATCGCCACCTTGCCTGCGTGCAAGAAGGCACGCTTGCAAAAGCAGTCACTTTCTCTGTGTCTGCTTTCACACAAGCGGAGAGGGATTTGGTCAAGTAGAAAGAAGCGCAGTCTTTATGTACTCATCAAGTAGCTTTGGGTTCGTACTCCATCATCTCAGCGCTGGCAGCCATCCAGGAGGTAGATGGTGTGGTTCTCATGATAGTGGAAAGGGGGTTCAGTGTTAAGAATCGCGGTTTTGAGTCAAGGACTGGGGCAGGGGCAGTCCCTCTGGATATAGAGCAACTCCTCCTGGACTTGGTCTCAGGGTGAGTACACAAGACCCTGACATCTGTATCTTCAAATGCTGGTTCAATTCGAACGTGGTTAGAACAATGCACAGGAATTTTTTTTTTTTTTAACACATTTACAAGGTACAGTGTTGATCTGGAGAATCTCAGAGGGGTGAAACGTGAAGACATGCAGCTACCTTAGATTGGATCTAGAATGGAATGTGCACCCAGACACACACACACACACACATACCCAGACACACCCAGAAACACACCCCACACACACACCCCCAGACACACACCCCCAGACACTCACACACACACAGACACACACACTCAGACCCAGATACACCCACACACACACACACACCCAGACCCAGATACACCCCCACACCCACACACCCAGACACACACCCACACCCAGATACACCCCCCTCCACACACACACACACACACCCAGCACACTCCCCCAGACACACACACACACAGACACACACACCCACACCCAGATACACCCACACAGACAGACCCACACACACACACAGACACCCCCAGACACACACACACACAGACACACACACACACTCACACATACACACCACACACACAGACACATCCATACCCACACACATCCACCCTCACCCACCCGCACACTCACCGACACCCACACCCACACCCACACACCCCCCTCAGATGATGCCCCTAACTTGCTCTGTCACACCTGAGGCTTCTGGTATGGGAGTGGCCCCGGCCTGTGTATATCAGTTGTAGCTGCTATTTCTTAAATGGAACCGTCTGTGCTTCCAGGATGATGCCCAGGACAGGGGCTTTTGCCTGAAGGCAATCCCAGAGAAGTCCCCTCATAAGCTGACTCGCACTGGTCGAGCCCAAACTCAGCCAAGCAGTTCAGTTCAGTCTCTCAGTTGTGTCCGACTCTTTGTGACCCCATGGACTACTGCAGCACACCAGGCCTCCCTGTCCGTCACCAACTCCCGGAGTTTACTCAAACCCATGTCCATCAAGTCGGTGATGCCATCCAGCCATCTCATCCTCTGTTGTCCCCTTCTCCTCCTGCCCCCAATCCCTCCCAGCATCAGGGTCTTTTCCAGTGAGTCAGCTCTTCGCATGAGGTGGCCAAAGTACTGGAGTTTGAGCTCCACCCCAGTCCTGCCGTTGAACACCAGGACTGATGTCCTCTAGGATGGACTGCATTGAGCACCCAGGACCGATGTCGTTTGGATGCACTGGCGGGAGCAGCCAGGACTGATGTCCTCTAGGATGGACTGCACCTCTAGGATGGACTGCATTGAGTTCACCCAGGACCGATGTCCTTTGGATGCACCGGCGGAGCAGCCAGGACTGATGTCCTCTAGGATGGACTGCATTGAGCACCCAGGACCGATGTCGTTTGGATGCACTGGCGGAGCGGCCAGGACTGATGTCCTCTAGGATGGACTGCACTGAGCAGCCAGGACCGATGTCCTTTGGATGCACTGGCGGAGCAGCCAGGACTGATGTCCTCTAGGATGGACTGCACTGAGCACCCAGGACCGATGTCCTTTGGATGCACTGGCGGAGCAGCCAGGACTGATGTCCTCTAGGATGGACTGCACTGAGCACCCAGGACCGATGTCCTTTGGATGCACTGGCGGAGCAGCCAGGACTGATGTCCTCTAGGATGGACTGCACTGAGCAGCCAGGACCGATGTCCTTTGGATGCACTGGCGGAGCGGCCCGGCAGCCGTGGGGATAACCTGGTGTGGCACTGCCCCCTAGTGACTGCCCGCCCGCGGCTCTTCCCAGAAGGGAAGTGAGTCTCTGTGGCTGTCAACCTGGTGGGAAACTGTGGCAGCCCCACCCCCCCCCCCCTCGCCTCCCCCAGCCCAGGCCCTTGTAGAAAGGCTCTGCATTAGCAGAGCCTGGGCCTTGTCAGGAGCTGTGCTCAGTGATTTCGGGAAGGGAAGGCTTAATTTTGGGGTAGGAAGTCTGGGGCCTGACCAAGTGTGGTTCCATGGCTGTCTGCAGGCGCCCACCTTCCCCTTAGAGGAGCTCACAGTGTGTGGAGGACGCTGGGCACATCGCAGGAGCAGAAGGAACGGAGGTCGCTCCGGAAAAATGAAAATAACTACTGTTGGTCGGGAAGTTTGTAAAGAAACAGAAAGGGAAGAGAACCTTGGTGGAAATGCAAGCCACAATTATAACATTGCTCTGGAACTTGGTGTTTTTTTGATTGCCTGGGAAGTAGCTGGGGCTTAAGAGTATAATTTGTGCCAAATGCCATGGTTGTCTGGTTTCAGTGCCCTCCAGATGTGTGGAAATGAAGCTAGCTCCGGATTTTCTGATGGCTGTCGCAGTCCCAGCTGACCTCCCTGAAACTCAGGACCAGTGGTTCTCACTGCGGGCGGTTCTGCTCCCCAGGGCCATTTTGGAGAAGGGTTTATTTTTTTCTGTTACTGAGTGGGAACACAGATGCTCTGTATTGGGTTTGTATGGGTCATTCCTACCCAGCAAAAAATTGTTCTGTATCCCATTTGACATTAGACTGACCTGCTGGACATTCTACATACTAAAAGCCTATTTATAATTTTCTTAGATTAGACCTATATCCATTTAAAATGTAACATAATTTTTTTGCTCATTTGTAACATATGCTTAATTTTTAAATAATGTTATTAGTGTGCGAATTGAGAGCAAATTGTCATTTGTTTTATTTGGAATTTGACCAAAAGTTTTTCACATTGTAGAAAATCACATTAGGTATGATCATGCTCTGTGGCATTTAAATGGCCAGAACCACACACTTTCATAAGACTGAACTGTATTCAAGTACTTATATTAATACATATAGGTGCAAGCAGCTGACTGCTGCTTAAGTCTTCTAGGGTAGCCTTGCCTGGGTATTTCTCTTCAGGGGATTCTTTCATGATGGACACTTATGCCCCAGGGTCTTTGTCCACTTTCATTTTTAGGAATCTTTAATTTCTTAATTTCTATGGCTCTCTAACCTGGAAGTTCTTTCCTAGGGTTGGGCATATTTCATGAAACCTTTTTATCAAAAACAGCCTGAATGCTGAAAAGTCTTTTCAGGTCTGTTTAGGGTATGTTGAGGTAATGTCATTGTATTCTTATAAGATATCAACATAGGTAATTGTCAAATAGTTATATATGTACATGATCTAAGATTGTTAGCTTATTGACAAATGAGTCATTTCTGAACTCACTTATTCAAGCAGAAATGAAAATGCATACATGAATAATAGAGAGTCAGACAATAAAACATTTTATCATCTTTTCAGGGAAACATAAGGAATGTAAATCTTCAAATTTGAAAATCGATGTATGTTCTATTATCCCCCTCTTTTTCTTTAGGGACTTTGACCTTTATTTCAGAGGAAGCTTGTGCTCTTAGAGGGTCGTACCCAGCGAGGGTCTGTACTCAAAGGCCCATCTTCTGTGGTCTGTATTGTGAATGAAATCCTCTTTCTTCCCCCCTCACACACAGACATACGCAGACACACATGGACACGGAGGAAAGGGGAAGGGAGAGAGAGAAAGAGGGAGGGGAGAAGTCGGGAAAAGGAGAGAAGAAGAGAGAAATGTTTAGCTTTTTGACTTTTCTAAATTAACAGAAGAGAGGAAAATATTCCAAACGTGCAAGGTTAAAGTGTGAGTTGCTCAGTCGTGTTGGACTCTCTGCAACCCCGTGGACCCTAGCCCACCAGGCTCCTCTGTCCGTGGGATTCTCCAGGCACGAAGGCTGGAGTGGGGTGCCGTTTAGGAGCAAAATAAATTCAAAGTAGAAAACTGATTTTGGTGTTTTAAAGAATTACACAGTTAATAAAAATTGAATCTGCCTTATGCCCAAATCAAAGTTAGGCGCTAACAGGTAACACTGTATGGCTTGCATCTCCTGCGTGGCTCTGGATACTCGTGGTATTGAAGGAGGTCTATCCTGGGATCCCCAGGATCCTAACACCATGTCT
The DNA here is from genome assembly GCF_023699985.2 of Odocoileus virginianus. Lineage (NCBI taxonomy): Eukaryota > Metazoa > Chordata > Mammalia > Artiodactyla > Cervidae > Odocoileus > Odocoileus virginianus. The sequence goes on from NW_027224265.1 coordinate 2,768,204, forward strand.
GTTTTCATGACTCGGTGAAGGGGAGAAAGTAGGAGTATGAGGCTGGGATGAGGAGAGCAGGTCAAATTCTCTGACCTGAGGGGATTTCTGTAAGTCGAGTAGCTTTATACATATAACTTAAGTGTTTTCACTTTAGAGCACCCTTACTCAGAGAGGATTTTAGTCAAGGGTTTGGACCTTTAAAATCTGGGTCTTCAACTGGCAGGCATCACAATATCAGCTTCATTGTGGACGTGAAGCAGATCTGGACACCACTGCTTGACCCTTATCCCAGTGGGCTGCCTGGTGTTCCAGTGACTCACCACTGAGTTAGATGGAGTCACAGGTGCACATTTATACTCTGAAGGGGATCGCCCCTGGCCCGGGAAGCTTATCGCACAGAGATTAAATATGCCTCCTCCGTGGGCAGGCAGAGCAGAGAGGGCCTGAAACCCTCCTCTTTAGTTCCTTCTCCCAGATCCTCCATCCTTCCCCTCGGGGAAGATGGGCTGCCTCCCTCCCCCCAACACGCCCCACCACACACATTTGTAACCATTTGTATATTTTTAAGTTTTATTGAAATACAGTTTATTTACAGTGCTGTGTTTCTGTTCTACAGCAGAGTGACTCAGTTATACATATTTATATACTTCTTCATAGTTTTCACTTTGGAGACCAGAATACTGGAGTGGTTGCTATTCCCTTCTCCAGGGGATCTTCCTAACCCAGGGATCGAACCTGGGTCTCCCGCATTGCAGGTGAACTCTTTACCATCTGAGCCCCCAGGGAATGCCTGCCATATCCTTTTTTCACATTCTTTTCCATTTGGTTTATTACAGGATGTTGACTGTCATTCCCTGTGCTATACATAGACCACATCTTGTTTACCCACTCATCTGTCAAAAGACATTTACTTTGTTTCCATGTCTTAGCTATTGTAAATAAAGCAGCTGTGACCATGAGGGTGCATGTACCTTTTTAAACTATAGCTTTGTTGTGGGTATATGTCCAGGAGTTGGATTGCTGGATTATATGGCAACTATATTTTTACTTTTTTGAAGAACCTCCATACTCTTTTCCATAATGGCTGTACCAATTAACATTCCCACCAGTGCTATAGGAGGGTTCCCTTTTCTGCACAGCCTGGCCAGCATTTATGATTTGTAGACTTTTTACTGATGGCCATTCTAGCCAGTGTGAGGTGGCATATCATTTTAGTTTTGATTTGCATTTCTCTAATAATTAGTGATGTTGAGCATCTTTTCATGTGCCTACTGGCCATCTGTATGTCTTCTTTGGAGAAATGTCTATTTAGGTCTTCTGCCCATTTTTTGATTGGGTTGTTTGATTTTTTTTTTTTTTTTTTTTTTTTTTTGGCTGTTGAGTCATATAAGTTGTTTGTATATTTTGGAAGTTAAGCCCTTATCGGTCATGTCATTTGCAAATATTTTCTCCTAGTCTGTAGGTTGTCTTTTTGTTTTGTTTATGGTTTCCTTTGTTGTACAAAAGCTTGTAAGTTTGATTAGGTCCCATTTGTTTATTTATTTTTTAAAATTTCTATTGCCTTGAGAGACTGACCTAAGAAAGCATGGTATGATTTATGTCAGAGAATGTTTTGCCTCTATTCTGTCCTAGGAGTTGAATGGTCTCATGTCTTTAAGTCATTGTGAGTTTGTTTTTGTGTCTAGGGTGAGGGTGTGTTCTACCCTCAGTGATTTACATGCGGCTGTCCCACTCTTCCAGAGATTTGAAGAGGCTATTGTTTCTCCCTGTGTATTCTTGCCTCCACTATTAAAGGTTAATTGTCTACAGGTGACTGGGTTTATCTGTGGGCTGTCTGTGCTGCCCCTTTGACCCATATGTTGGTTTTTGTGAGACAGCCGTTTTTAATGTTTAGCTGTGATCTGTTTTTCCCCTCTGTAGCTTTCAAAGTTCTCTCTATTTCTAATATTAAAAATCTAGGATGATCCCTCTCTGCATAGGTTTTTTGTTATTCTCTATGCAAATACTAAGTAGAACTTTTCTTTAGAGTTGCCTGCCTTCCAGTTTACCTGAAAAATCAAAGAAATTTTTTAAAATTCCCTTATGTTTCCTTCCACGTATCTGTTCTCCTTCTGGAAAGTTAGTTATTAGACCCTCTGTGTTCTCTGAAAATACATCTTTTTTATTCTCTTTTTTCCCTTCCTTTCTCTTTTTGTCCTACTGTCTGGAAAATTTCTACCAGTTTATATTCTAAATGTATTATGATTATTTTTTATTATAATTTTAAGTTTTTTTTAAGTTCCTCTTTTTTATTCTTTAGTTGCACTCCTTTGTAGCATCCTGTTCCTTTTTATAGATTTCATATTTTCCTTTAGCTCTTTCATGATGTAGCGTAGAAAGCGCAGGAAACCCATACCCCGTCACTCTACATTATCTCCAGATTCTTCTCATTTCTTCCTTTTCCCTTATTTCCTTCCTTGTCCCCTCCCATTTTTTTGTCTGTATATTTTTATAGAAAGTATGCTTCAAATGTGTACTGATCATTTGTTATTCTTTCACGTTCCAGAGTGGAAATTGGAAGCTTTGTATGAGGAGGGAGCTGGTGAGATTCTCTGTGGGGTATATAAGTGAAAAGCTGCATTTTTCATTAGAGAATTCTTCCTGTTATGAAAGTCTTTTCACTGAACCAATTCTGTTTCTCCAGAGAGAAATTTCTTTCTCTGTATTAGTGAGTTCTACTATAGGGTCAAAAATACGAGTGAAGAAAGGAAATTAGGGATGTTGATGGAAACTTGAATTTAATTATGACGTTTTCAGATCCAAACATCTTTCCTGACCTTAGCTGGGCCCTGGCTCAGAATCTTCAGTCTTTCCTCAGAGAACAAAGCTCTGTCTCCTGTTAGTTGTCTGGCAGTACCATGCACCTGGACATCTATTTTTCCATATACTCAGACATCATAATTTCTCCTGTTTTCAACTTTGGACCTTACCCACTCATTGCATGGTTTCTCCAAGTTGTAAACCTTCCATGGATTGTGTAATAAGCTATGCCTTTAAATTGTGAGTATATAGGCCATTTATAGTTAATGTGGTTACAGACATGCTTGGGTAAAGCTGCCCTCTGGCTTCTTGTTTTCCATTTGTTCCATCTGTTCTTTTCTCCTCTTTTCCATTTCTGCCTCACTTTGGATTGCTTATCTTTTTTTCATTCTATCTTATATCTTTTACTAGGTTATAACTAATTACTCTTTGATGTATTATTTTTAATTATTCTTTTAGGATTTATAGCATACCTATACACTTAGGTATACGATAACTAAATTACCACAGTCTTATCTTCACCTGATATTCTGTCACTTACTACAGTCTGCCTTCAAGTGATACAGTACCACCTTACATACAGTATTTTCACTTCTCGAACCTTACAGTTTCATCTGCATATACTGATCAGTAAGTGTTTGGCTGAATAATCAAGGAGACCTCTCTACAGTTCTCTGGCTCTGCCTCTGTGCAGATGTCTCCTCTCTGGTTCTTGGCCCTGTAAACCCATGGTCTCCGTGCGTTCCCAGTTCCGTCCTCAATTTGGGAAGAGCTCTGGGCTCTGCTGATCTCCATCCCTGAGTGACACTGAAGGCCTTCCCTGAGGCACGAAGCTGGGGCACTTTCAGGGCTCACTTCAGCTGTTCACCGTTTCACAGGGATCACTGTTTTTTGTTACTAGACTATCTATGTCTTGGTAACTATTGTTTCAAATATTTTTTCTGTTTTTGTAGTTTTAGGAAGCAGTGTAAATTCAGTCCTTTGTTGTTCCATCTTAGATAGAAGCAGAATTCCCCATGTACCTTTGTTCCTGTAAAAATATGATTTTTTTTTTATTCTCTGATTTCTCTCTTCCTTTTGTTCTTATGGGTTTATACTTTTTCAATTGCCCTACCATCATTTTAGTGTTATTTCAGGAGAGAATGGTGGATTCAGGAGAAAGAATTGTTGGTAGGTTGATCACATGATTGTAAATCTCTGTAATACTTTACACCATTTAAGTGAGGCTTACATTTGAGGTCAGAGCTGACAATTAAGGTATTTTTGCATTCCATAGTATTAATAGTATGTTTAATAGAAAAGGGTTAATGAATATAGTTTATAAGCTGTAAATCTCCATTGTTGAATTATTTTTTACATGTGTAAAAATAACTTATAAGTTGCATACAGATCTTGGAACATAACTGATAAATCCGATTCATACTGATTGAAGGGTAAGACTCATTTCTATCCCCTTTTTGTATCTCTATATATGTGATCCTGAAGGCCTAACATGTAGCTAAGGACAAGTCAGTTTGAGAAAAAGTGTTTCATATTGTCATATTTGTTAATTCAGTAAATACCAATTTCCTGCTATATTCTTTTAAGTGAAGATAAAACAATGAGTAAAACATAATCTTTGTCCTCAAATTCTTTATAATTTAGATTCTTGGGGCCTGCTTATTAAGCTGAGCATATGCTATATGCCTTCTGACCCATGTTGACCTTGACTGATGGCATGAGAGGTACCTATAAGAGGCTCCTGGTACGCAGAGAACGGACGTGGTGCTCTATGGTCCAACCTAGAGTACCATGCTAAAATTACTATGTGGAACCTGGAAAAGAGGAATTATGACCAGATTCTCAAAGTACAAATCAGGGCTAAGAAGGTGGGGGAGGGTTTTGTTAGGCAGAAGGAAATGTACCTGGAGAGAAAGAGCTGGGGGAGGGGATGGCATAACTGCCCACCATTATTATGGCCAAAGCTCCTGCTGCTTATGGAAAGGTGCTATGGGGCGGCAGGAGTTCTGGGTAGAGACCATCTCATTCAGAGGGAAAAACTCAGTAATGCCCTTGGAAAGATCACCCTGGGGAATTTAAGCAAATATAATAGAAAGCTGTCATATTTATGATTTCAGAAATAGTGATAGATCCACAGCCAAGAGTGAATGAAGAATTGAATGGAAACCAAGAAAAGAAACATTTTTCTTCTTTTAAAACCTTAAAGCTAATCTCACAAGCTTTAAGTCTTTGCAGCATGCAGTTCTATAAAACAGTTCAAGAAGTCTTCTCCCTAAACCCTAGAGCCCTTATTTTAAAAGTTTGAGATCATCAGAAATTCCTTACACTAATTTTAATCTTCTTTAATATGTCTTAATTAAATAAGCATTCATATTGATTAGAATTTGAAATTTGCCCCATAAGTCATTTTTTCAGGTTTTTCCCCGAATAGTTCTCCTTGTGGAGAAGGTTGGAATTATCTAAGTAAGTTTTTGAAGTGAAAAACTGTAGGAAATATTTTGAAAATGTTTAACTATTTAAATTGTATATATTAATCATTCACAGTGGTGTCACTCTGCATTAATTCAAAACCTGGAAGTGTTCTAAGCAATATCATCCTGTTGATAAGTCTTAATATTTGTTTATGAGTTTCCAAGAAAGAAACCTTGAGTGTTCTACTAGTAGCTAATGTGGTCCCTAATTACCTGCCTCTTCTTGACTAGTCATAACTAAGTATGTCTGAAATGTAACATAAACATTAGTTTGAAATATTATTTTTCCATTCTAAGTTATCTTTCAGGCAGGTTAATTATTTAATAAGAAAGAAAAAGGTAATTTATCATTGAACCCCAAGCCCTTTAAATGCCAACACCTAGAAAGTTGTCTGTTTCTAATTAGACCCTTCAGTATAGCAATGCAGTGTCTTACCCAATAGAATTGCATAGCATATAACTAATACTGACTACATGATATAATGGCATAATACTTGAGAATGGTGGAGAATTGAATGAGGATGGGAGAAATTTTAAGCTTGTGTATTTATTAAATGTAGGCAACTAACTGAGAGTCAGGGAATGCTTTTCACTGTAACTTTCAAAGTCATTGAGTGCTCCAAACTTTGAAAACCAGATCAAAGTGCTTCAGGAAGAAGAGCTGACAGAGGTGTTCACACCTTTGCCCAAGCTGAGGAGACTGACCTGTGCGCCCCAGCGCCCTGAAGGCCCCCTAACGACCTTTGTTTATAGTATGAAATCTCAAACTTCCTCTTTGTCGTTGCTTACCAGAGGAGCAGCTTGTGCTCGGCAAGTAGGCAGGTATGTTCTAGTCACTCATGAGGTAGCAGTAACTTGAGGATATCACTCAGACATGGCCCCGTTTTCTTAGTGGCTAGCGACTGAGGACACTTTGTTGATGATGGGTGAAGACCATAGCTGTTTCAGCCAAAGATTGTAAAATGAGAAAATGCAAGTTAGAGCTGAACACTTAGTGAGGGCTCAACAAATATTTCATCTGCCTCAGGGAATCAGGGCCATCAGCTCTTAAATGTACTGGATCTTTATGTAAATCATGCTTTGTTAGGAAGGAACTTTGTGTCACAGTTGAAAATTGAATAGGACGTGAAGCTTTTGCCTCCCCTCTCTCGCCCACACTCTTGCCGAGGTAATGCATTCTCTGTTTCAGGCAGTTGCTTGATGAGGACTGTTCATAGAGAGCCTCGATATTGTGAGTGGATTATAATCCAAAGCTTGCTTCTTTTTTGAAATAGAAACCACATTCTCCCATGGCACCCCCATCACACAGGCATGGCGGGCTCCCCAAGCGGCCCACAGAGCCTGGTAGCTCAGGCATAGCTGAACTCTCAAATGTATCACACCACCCTGCTTTTATGAGCATGTTATTTATCAGAGTTTCTCAGAGGAAGTACACTCATCTATCTTCCTTGAAAGTTAGGAATACATCTTTTAAAAAAAAAAAATTGAAGTATAGTTGACTTACAGCATTGTATTAGTTTCAAGTGTATACCAAAGTGATTCAGTCATACATACATATGTTTTTTTTTTTTTTTCAGATTCTTTCCTGTTATAGATTATCATAGTTCCCTACTATGTATGTCCTTTATCAGTGTTATTTATGGTAGGCCTTGTTATTTATCAATTTTACTTATGGTAGTATGTGTCTGTTAATCCCAAACTCCTAAGTTACCCCTCCCCCCCTTTCATAACCATGAGTTTGTTTTTTGTGTCTGTTTCTGTTTTGTAAATAAGTGCATTTGTATCTTTTTTTTTTTTAGATTCCACCTATAAGCAATATCATATGATACTTGTCTTTCTCTGTCTGACTTACTTTACTTAGTATGACAATCTCTAGGCCCACCCATGTCACTGCAAATGGCATTATTTCATTTGTTTTTTAGTGATTGAGTAATATGAGGAGTAAGGCTTCCTGGTGGCTCAAAAGGTAAAGAATCTGTCTGCAGTGCAGGAGATGCAGGAGACATGGGTCCAATCCCTGGGTGGGGAAGATCCCCTGGAGAAGGAAATGGCAACCCACTCCAGTATTCTTGCCTGAGAAACCCCATGGACAGGGGAGCCTAGTGGGCTACAGTCCATAAGGTCGCGAAGTGTCAGGCATGACTGAGCACATGTGTCTATCTGTCTGTCTATCTACCTACCTAATATGAGGAAGACATTATCTTGCCCTCCCTTTTGGCAGAGACAGCCTCTCCACTCAGCCATCCTGGGAAGACGGGACTCTGCCTCTGAGTCACGATGCCGTTTCCTGGAGCAGAATGGTGAGGCTGCTGTCCTCCTGCCACCAGACACTCGCCGGATGCTGCCCAGCAAGGGCTGGCTGGGGCACACCTGCCCTGCCCTTTTCTTTCAGAAGATACGGCGATGCCACCACGCCTCCTTGCTCTGGGTTTCTACTTACTCCAGCCAGGGATTTCTCTTTCCCAGACCAGTGTAGCAGGAAATACCATTTCTTAGCTTCTCTCTTGTTTGGAAGCAAACAAAACAGTGTAAAAGTGATAAGCATAGGCCCTAAGACAGAGATAAGAGCCCCTGTCTCCACTGTCAGAGGGATAGCGCTACAGGGGAAAGCTTATCCTCTTTAACCTTCCTGCACTTTGGGTTATGGCAGAAGCCTTGGTGTGAGAAAAAGAACAGAAAAGAAGAAACCTCAGAGGACGTAATGGCGCAATGTAGGTTGTGTATGGGATCAATCCTGGGGCTCAGGTCACAGGGCAGCCTTCTTGCCTCCACAGCTCTGACTACACAGACAGATGGTTGAGCTGAAAGGCAGAACTGAGTGAATGCCAGCTCGGGGGTTATCAGCATGCTTCGGAGACCAAGAAACAAGGAAGGGAAAGCTGTTCCCAGTGGTTCCTGAGAGCTGGAAAGAAAGGGTGGTCCTAACACAAGTAGAGTGAGGAGTAAGGAATGCCCGTGACTGCTCCCCTGGGCGAGGGCCACCCTGCCCACGACTGTGCAGGGCACACATCCAGGGCAAGTTCCTCCCGGTGACCACTGGCATGGCCTGACGCTTGTATGCATGATGGATAGCAGTGCCCACGAGCGGCCGAGTTACTGCTCAACACTGCTAATTCAAGCCAGACATTGGAGGGTATCTCTTTCTGAGATAAAAGCCTTCCTCCTCATTAGAAAGACTTGACACCTTGTAGGATAACCAGGAGAAGCTGCATACCTCTCCTTCTTTTGACTACAAACTCTTATGTGCGTAACTCGGGAGGCAATGACTTACAGTAAGCTCTAGTTCTGGGTGTGGACTGTGTAATCAAAGATGTTTTTCCCATCTTCAAGGAGGATAAATAGTACAGGACAGTTACAGTCTAGTCCTGCGGTGAAGGAAAACACAGGATATTGAGGGAGCCCCCGGGAGGGGCTGGGAGAAGAACAGACAGAAGAGGCTCCTGACTGAATTGATTTTGAAGGGTCAAAATTGGCCCACTAGGGAAACAGATAGCGAAGGGGATCCCATGGCTCCTCCTGATACAGAGGCGCAGAAGGAGATTGGGCAACCACATATCATCCTACACGTTGGGCACATCAGTGGACATCAAGGAAGGAGGAGATTTTTGTGAGCAAAACAAGAGCAGACTCAGACATAAATGTGCATTAGTCAGATAACACCAGTGATAAAAGCTATTTTCATATTTTGCAGCTTCCCTTTCAAATTATTTTTAAAGTTGAAGAAATCCTGATGTCTTTCACATTACTTAGGTAGAACCCCAATTTTACTTATAATAGTGAGCTGTGAAAACCTCTAAATAGAGCATTTTGTAGAAGCTACTTAGTAAATTCATGGGATGGAGTCAAGCTGCCCATGGTGGCCCTCCTCTAGATTAATTATAAAGGACTGGCTTTGTTTGCTATTTTTCAGGTACCATGATCAACAGGATGTTACTAGCAACTTCCTTGGAGCAATGTGGTTGATATCAATAACTTTTCTCTCCATTGGTTATGGTGACATGGTACCTAACACATACTGTGGGAAAGGAGTCTGTTTGCTCACTGGAATTATGGTAAGTGTCTTTTCACTGTCCATCTCTTTTATAAATACTCAATGCTACTTAGTCCATTCCATCTATGTGTATAAGTCATGGTAAAATATTTGATTTCCCAGCAGCAGAAAGGCAGCATACATAAATCAATTTTCTGTTGGAAGAGAACATCAACAGTTTTCATCCTTTTTTAATTTAAATGAAATATAGTTGTTGTACAGTGTTGTTAATTATTGCTGTGCAGCAAAATGATCCAGTTATACATGTGTATGTGTATTCTTTTTTAACATTCTTTTCCATTATGGTTTATCATCAGGATACTGAATATAGTTCTCTGTGCTGTGCAGTAGGACCTTGTGGTTCATTCACTCTGTATAAGCTTACATCTTCTAACCCCAGCCTCCCTCTCTACCCATCTCCGAAACCCGCCCGCCTTGGTCACCATAAGCCTCTTCTCTATGTCCGTGGTTCTGTTTCACAGATAGGTTCATTTGTGTCATATTTTAGATTCCACATGTAAGTGATATCATATGGTATTTGTCTTTCTCTTTCTGACTTAGTATGATAATCTCTAGTTTCATCCATGTTGCTGCAAATAGCATTATTTCATTCCTTTTCAGGGCTGAGTAGTATTTCATCGTGTATATACCACATCTTCTTGACCCATTCATCTGCCAGTGGACGTATATGTTGTTTACATGTCTTACCTATTGTAGATAGTGCTGATATGAGCAAAGGGGTGCATGTTTCTTTTTGAATTATAGTTTCATCTGGATATATGCCCAAGAGTGGGATTGCTGGATCATATGGTAATTCTATTTTTAGTTTTCTGAGGAACCTCCATACTGTTTTCCACAGTGGCTGCACCAATTTACATTCCCACCAACAGTGTAGGAGGGTTCCCTTTTCTCCACACCCTCTCCAGCATTTGTTATTTGTAGACTTTTTAATGATGGCCATTCTGACTGGTGTGAGGTGGTACCTCATTGTGGTTTTGATTTGCATTTCTCTAATAATTAGTGATGTTGAGCATCTTTTCATGTGCCTATTGGCCATCTGTATGTCTTTGGAGAAGTGTCTATTTAGCTCTTCTGCCCATTTTTGAATTGGGTTGTTTTTTCTTGTTGTTGAGTTGTACAAGCTGTTTGTATACTTTGGGAAATTAATCCCTTGTTGGAAGCATTGTTTGCAAATATTTTCTTCCATTCTGTAGGTTATCTTTTCATTTTGTTTATGGTTTCCTTTGCTGTGCAAAAGCTTGTAAGTTTGATTAGGTCCCATTTGTTTTTGTTTTTATTTCTATTGCCTTGAGAGACTGCCCTAAGAAAACTGGTATGATTTATGTCAGAGAATGTTTTGCCTATGTTCTCTTCTAGGAGTTTTATGGTGTTGTGTCTTCTATTTAGGTCTTTAAACTATTTTGTGTTGATTTTTGTGTATGGCATAAGGGCATGTTCTAATTTAATTGATTTACATGGGGCTGTCCATCTTTCCCAACACCACTTGCTGCACACACGTTTTCCTACTGTATATTCTTACCTCCTTTGTCAAAGATTAATTGATCGTAGGTGTGTGGGTTAACAGTTTTCATCTTAATTTGCATCATGAAGCTCCGTTGAGCAAAGAGTGCTGCTGGATTTGCTCTTTGTGGGCTGTACACTAATTTGATGAGCAAATTTGATCTTAGAGCTTCAGCTTCAAGGTCAAGAATTTCTTTAAGTCTGGATTATGCCATTTCCAACTTGCCAGGTGAACTTAAATGAAATCCTCTTCTCTGAAATGTACTTTCCTCATCTGTAAAATGTGGACCATGAAAACTATCTTGAAATATATCAAACAGTTGAAGAATAACAATTTTTCAATTAAATAATTAGTGTTTATCATTTTAATGAGTATTTCTTTTTTATTATCTCAATTACAATGCTCACCTAGTAACTAGAAATAGAACCAAAAAAAAAAAAAAAAAGTGCAAACTGTCTCTGTCCTGCCTTCATGGAGCTTATAGTTGACCACCTTTTTTTAAAAAATAATTAACACATGAGTGTTAATTACGTTCGTGACAAGTATGTGAGGGACTAAGACTTCTGATCAGATCTGGACACTAAGGGAGAGGAATGGGATCTATTCAGAAAAAGAAATCCCTGGAAAGTTGACATTGAAACTGAGATGGGACAGGTGGTAGCCAGGCAACGTATGGGTGAGGAAGGGTATTCCAGGGAGAGGAAAAGGTTTGTATGAAGAAAGTGAAGCCGGGGAGGGACTTGTTGTGTGGGCACAAGGCCGCTGGGTCAGGAGTGTCCAGAGTGAGGTGGGAGAGAGACGCAGGGCTGGGAGTGGGAGGCCAGGCCTTATGGAGCTCTTGAGTGGCGTTTGCTGCCTGTCGTGGCATGCCCCTCTGCTAGGACACCAAGCAGGCTCAGACATGTTCCTTGTCCCTTACTCACCATGATGCGGCCAGGACTGATGTGTGCCATTTACTTTAGATGTAAGAAAATGGGAGGCTATCAAGTTGTCTAAGATTAACTGCCATGTGGTGTGAGCTTTGAAATGTCTGCCCCAGAAGCTCCTTTTAGTGACCTGGGTTCTCCTCATTCCTTTTCTGCTTTTTTAGCTGGGTTACAGCAAAGAGCATCATCCTTGTGCTAGTTTGGTTTCTGTCTGCGGAAGGATGTGAAGTAGCATTGGCAGCTCTGTAGGCAGGAAATTCCCAGAATGCCTCAAGCCAGGCATCTCTGCCCAAAGCCTCTACTGTGTCCACCCTCCGGTTGGCACAAGAGAAGCAGGCTCTCGAAGTGAGGACCTCTGAAGGGTGGCCAGGGCAGTGTGTACCCTTGTAGCAGCTGCTTAGGAAGATTGCTGAAAGAGTTAGAACTAGCTGGAAGAACTGAGTGTCCGTGACATATACCGAGTAGAAACATTCTTCTCCCACTTGGTAGTACTGAACAGCTAGCTGTGAAAATAAAATCTGGGGGCTCATTTTAAGGTTACCAGTTGTAACAAGATGACCATTTGTGGAAAATGTAATTTAGCATTCTTTGCTTGTAAAAGAAAATACAGTTTTATGAATTTTAGTAATTTTTATTACAATTGGTACTGTCCTTTATGATTACTCTTGGATCCCTTTCTTTTTCCTCAAAAGATGGCATTTTATTATATAGTATAATGCTTTGGGAAATAAAATTTGCATGGGTGTATTTTTGGAGGGCCCATAACAAGCCCACAAGGGACATGAATGATGCTATTTATACACACAGAACTGGTGATTGCAGAGTTTTTCCCCTTATGCTTCTTAGAAACAACTTCTTTGGCATTGGTTTTTGGCAAGACATCCACTCTTTTATTCTTGAATCAGGTATGACTCAGGGTTTGTACAAACCGCTTCATTTGCCATGGATCAGAGCCAAGTTTGAGGTTAACCTTGCCTGGCTGTTGTAATACTTTTATCTTTCCTTGATTTTTTTCTCTGTCCCTAACATGTCAAGAACAGCTCCTACAAAGTCCCATCTGACAGCACAAATCTTTTATCCCATTCCTTAAACTACTTCCTTGCTTAAGTTTCACTTGTAATCTTACTTTGTTTTTAGAAAATATGTTCTAAGCCACTTAATCTATATGGAGACAAAAGTATTACATGCAGTGAAATTCACAGTGTCTTCACTGCTGCCCTCTGAACTCATGTTGTAAACTTTAGTCCTCTGTCCTTAATCTGAGGAGCTCCATTCCATTTCCCTCTTAAGAACAGACATTTCTTAATTAACTTGATGAGAAGTTGTTTACTTCATATAGAAAAATTGAGTGCTCTTTGACTAGTCTATTTGCAAAGCTGTATACAGTTGCATAGTCTTTATCCACTGGCCAAGCAAATTTACACATAGTCAAGCCACAAAGCAGTGGTCTGGGGGTGTTTCTGGGAAGTTGGTTATAGCCCATGTAGATTTCCTGGGGATCAGGAGCCTATGTATTGAGGTTACCTAGAAACTAGTACAGAGAGTGGCTGACAAATTTTGTTTTCTAAAAGAGGTTTTCTCAGAGTCTGTATAAAAAGTTAGTTTCCACTTGTTTTTATTTTGTCAGACATCTTTTTTTTTTTTTTGCCTTTGATCACATGAAATTTAAATACCAGCTTGTTGCATTGGAATTGCCTAAGTCAAATATGACTTGCTTTTAATTTCAGGCTCTTTTATTCATATATTTTTCTTTCTTTCTTCTTCCAGCCTGTTCTCCCCTGCGCTTTTGCAATGCATGTTTAGATAAACTGTACATTGTCACATTTCTCATGAGTCATTGCTCTGTGTTTCTCTGGCCTTTAATAAATTGTGGGAAAGGAGCACAAGTCCCATTACCCCTGGGGGAGCAGGGTCAGCCCTGCATCATCTTGCTCATCATCTCGGAAGCACTGTGACTCCTTACGTTCCTTTATATTTCAGTTTTCCCGTTCTTGTGTTTATGAAATTTTGATAGAATTTATACCCTTATGTGATTGTTTCACTTTGAAGCATATAAAGTACAGTTGATTTGAATGCTAACACCTGCAAAGCTTTCTACATTTCAACACGGTAGACATAAAGAAATTAGCAGTACATGTTTTCTTCATAAAGCTAATGAAAGTAATGAATTATTTCATAGAATCATCTTAGGTGTTCACATTTCATTGGTTAAAAACTCAAAATGAAACTGTAATTTAAAAATTTTAAATAACAATTTATATCATGAATTACTTTGGGGAGCCAAGGACATTAGGATAAAGCTCATTTCTGCCATGGTTCTTGGCAGAAATGTATTGTTAAACCATGAGGAAAGAGAGTTTCCATATTTCTAAGAAAGAAACAAATGGTCTTATCAAAAAATAACTTCTCCTTGGCTGACATGTAAGTTGTAAATCCAAGACAATCATGGAAAGGTTTTAAAATAAATTTTAGGCTGTGTTTACAATGCTATGTAAAGATTATCAAAATACTAAAACAAGGGGTTTTATATATTAAAATGCCTGAACGAGAATTCCGTTGTGCTAGATCAAATGAGTCAAGACCTAACTAATATTAGAGCTGACGAAACAAAGATCTCTTCCCTTTCCGTGGGTCTTATTTTAAAAACACAAGATTATAGAGTTGCCTAATAGACAAAGTCCTCATTACCCTTCAAGAGAAAACAACTGAGGTTGTCATTATTTACCTTTTTTCTTATTCTTCTATCCTTCCTCTTTTTAAAAAAATTGTACTGAAGTGTAGTTGTTTTACAATGTTTTGTTAATTTCTTCTATACAACAAAGCGACTCAGTTATACATGCACACATATCATATTGTCTTATTATAATTTGTCACAGGATATCCAATATCGTATAGTTCCCTGTGCTATACAGTAGGACCTCATTGCCTATCCCTCCTGTGTATACTAGTTTGCCTCTGCTAATCCCAGACTCCTAATCCTTCCTCCCCTATCCCACCCTCTTTGGCAACCACAAGTGTATTCTGTATGTCTGTGAGTCTGTTTTTGTTTTGTAGATATGTTGACTCGAGTAGTATTTCAGATTTCACATGTAAGTGATATTATATGGTATTTGTCTTTCTGACTTACTTCACTTAGTATGATAATCTCTAGGTCCATCCATGTTGCTGCAGGTGGCATTATTTCATTCTTTTTATGGCTGAGTAGTACTCCGTTGTCTATATAGACCACATCTTCTTTATCCTTTCATCTGTTGATGAACATTTAGGTCGTTTCCATGTCTTAGCTATTGCAGATTGTGCTGCTGTGTATATAAGGATACATGTATCTTTTCAAATTATAGTTTTTAAAATATATATGCCCAGGAGTGAGACTGCTAGATCATATGGCAGTTCTGCTCCATAGTGGTTGAACCAACTTACTCCCAGCAATAGTGTTTGAGAGTTCCTTTTCCCTACACCCTCTCCAGCATTTCTGTTTGTAGACTTTTTATGATGGCCATTCTGACTGGTGTGAGGTGGTACCTCATTGTAGTTTTGATTTGCATTTCTCTAATAATTAGCAGTGTTGAGCATCTTTTCATGTGCCTATTGGCCATCTGTATGTCTTCTTTGAAGAAATGTCTGTTTAGCTCTTCTGCCCATTTTTGAATTGGTTTTTTTTTGTTGTTGTTATTAAGTTGTATTAGCTGTTTGTATATTTTTGAGATGAAGACCTTGTCAGTTGTGTCATTTGCAAATATTTTCTCTGACTCTGTAGGCTGTTTTGTTTATAGTTTCCTTTGCTATAGGCTTCGCTTGTGGCTTAGCCGGTAAAGAATCCACCTGCAATGCAGAAGACCTGGGTTCAATCCCTGGTTTGGGAAGATCCCCTGGAGAAGGAAAAGGCTACCCACTCCAGTATTCTGGCCTGGAGAATTCCAGGGACTATATAGTCCATGGTTCGCAAAGAGTCGGACATGACTGAGTGACTTTCACTTCACTTCATTTCCTTTGCTGTTCAAAAGCTTGTAAGTTTGATTAGTTCCCATTGGTTTATTTTTTGCTTTTATTTCCATTGCCTTGGGCCACTGGCTTAAGAAAACATTGGTACAGTTTATGTCGGAGAATGTTTTGCCTATATTCTCTTCTAGGAGTTCTATGGCGTCTTGTCTTATGTTTAGGTTTTTAAGCCATTTTGAGTTGATCTTTGTGTATGGTGTGAGAGTGTGTTCTAACGTCACTGACTTACATGCGACTGTCAGACTTTCCCAGCACCACTTGCTAAAGAGAATGTCTTCTCCTCATTGTATGTTCGTGCCTGCTTTTTGAAGATTAATTGTGCATAGATGTGTGGGTTTATTTCCAGGCTCTCTATTTTGTTCCATTTATCTGTATGTCTGTTTCTGTGCCAATAGCATGCTATTTTGATTACTGTAGCTTTGCAGTATTGTCTGAAGTCTGGTGGGTTATACCTCCAGCTTTGTTCTTTTTCCTCAGGATTGCTTTGGCAATTCTGGGTCTTTTGTGGTTCCATATAAATTTTACTATTATTTTTTCTATTTCTGTGGAAAATATCACATTGATATTTAATAGGGATCACATTGAGTCAGTAGTATGACCATTTAAAAAATATTAATTCTTCCCATCCAAGAGCATGGGATAGCTTTCCATTTCTTTGAATCATGTTTCATTTTCTGTACTAATGTTTTGAATTCTCAGTATGTAAGTCTTTCACCTTTTTGGTGAGATTTATTCCTAAGTTTTTGTGGGGTTTTTTTGGTGTGATTTTGAAAGAGATTGCTTACATTCCCTTTTTGATATTTCATTGTTAGTGTAAAGAAATGCAACCATTTTCCATATGTTAATCTTGTATCCTGCTATGTTGCTGAATTAGTATATCAGTTCTAGTAATTTTTGAGTGGAGTCTTCAGGGTTTTCTTTATATATATTTTACCATGTCATCTGCATATAATGACAATTTTACCTCTCTTCTATACATTTGAACACATTTTATTTCTTTCTTTTTTTTTTGGTCTGATTGCTGTGCTTAAAGACTGCCAGTATTTTTTAAAGAGAAGTGGTGAGAGCGGGCATCCTTGTGTTGTTCTAGATTTTAGTAAGCAGGCTTTCAGCTTTGAATATTATATTAGCTATGGTTTGTCATAACAGCTTTTACTATGATGAGATATATTCACTTTATATACATTTTCATCAGGATTTTTATCATAAATGAATGTTGAATTTTATCAAATGCTTTTTCTGCATCTATTGAGATGGTCATATGGTTTTTGTCCTTTTGTTGGTGTGGAGTATCGCATTGATTAATTTGCATGTGTTGAACCATCCTTGTGAACCTAGAATGAATCCAACTTGGTCGTGGTTTATGGCCTTTTTTATGTGCTTTCGGATTCAGTTTGCTAATATTTTGTTGAGAATGTTTCTGTCTATATTCACCAAAGATATTAGCTTGTAATTTTCTTCTGTAGTATTGTCTTTGGTGACAGTGGTGTCATAGAATGTCTTCAGGAGTGTTTCTTCCACTTCAGTCTTTTCGAAGAGTTTGAGGAGTATTGGCATAAGTTCTTTGTATGTTTGGTAGAATTCTCCAGTGAAGCCTTCTGGTCATAGGCTTTTGCACTTAGGGATTTTTTTTTTATTATTATTACTGATTTGATTTCATTTCTAGTGACTGGTCCATTCAAGTTATCTATTTCTTCTTGATTCAGTTTCCATGGGTTATATGTTTCTTAAAGGTCGTCCATTTCTTTGAGATTGTCAAATCTTTAAGATTGTCAGTTTATAATTTTTCATAATATTCTCTTGTTGTTTTTTTTCTGCAGTATCTTGCTATTGCTCCTCTTTCATTTCTTACTTCATTTGGGTCATCTGTCTTCCCTGTAAGCCTGGCCAGAGGTTTGTAAATTCTCTTTATCCTTTCAAAGAACAAACTCTTGGTTTTATTGATATTTTTTCAAATCTCTATTTTATTTATCTCCTCTCTGATCTTTGTTATTTCCTTCCTTCTGCTGAATTTAGGTTTTGTTTGTTCTTTTTCTAATTCTTTTAGGTGGTGGATTAGGTTATTTATTTTATATTTTTCTTGTTTCTTAAAGAAGGCTTGTGTGAACTTTCCTCTAAGAATAGCTTTTGCTGCATGCCATAGGTTTTGAATGGTTGTATTTTTGTTGTTATTTGCCTCAAGACATTTTTTAATTTTTTCTTTGATTTCATCATTGATCCATTGTTTTTTTGTTTTTGTTTTGCGAGCATGTTGTTTAGTCACCAAGTAATTGTTTTTGTTTTTTTTTTCTCATTTCTTTTTCTGTGACTGATACCTAGTTTCATGCCACTGCAGTCAGAAAAGGTGATTGAAATAATTTCTATTTAGGCTTGTTTTGTACCCAAGAATGAGGTCAATCCTAGAGCATGTTCCAAGTCACGTGAAAAGGGTGCATATTCTCCTTTTAGCTACAATGTCCTTAATAAGTCTAGGTGTTCTGTTGTATCATTTAGGGTCTCTGTTGCCTTATTGATTTTTGTCACAAAGATCTGCTCACTGATGTGTGTCCTATTTATCCTTAAATTCTGCCATTTTTATTATAATATGTCTTGGTGTAGGTCTGTTTGGGTTTATCTTGTTTGGGACCCTCTGTGCTTCCTGTATCTGAATATCTGTTTCCTTCTTTAGATTTCAGAAGTTTCCAGCCATAATTTCTTTAAATATATTTGCAGTACTTTCTTCTCTTTCCTTTCTTTCTGAGATCCCTATTATGCATAGGTTGGCATTCATTGTATTATCCCAGAGGTTGCTTATGTTGCTTTTATATTTTTTTAAAATTTGTGTTTCTGTCTGTTATCTTGATTGGGTGATTTCAATTATCCTGTTATCTATATCACTTATTCATTCTTCTGCATTATTAATTCTGCTTTTCATTGTCTTTAGTTCAGCTCTTGTCTCTTCGCATGAATTCTCTAATTTCTCTTGGCTCTTCCTTATAGTTTCTAATTCCTTTTTATAGTAATCTGCATTTCTGTTGATAGCCTTTCTTAATTCCTTCAGTATTTTCATTATCTCCTTATTGAATTCAATAACTATTGGACTGAATAGATATCTTTCATTGTTTGTTCTTTCAGGAGAATTCTCTCAGTTTTTTTAATTGGAAGAGGTTTTTCAGTTTCTTCATTTTACTTATATTTCTTTGCTGGCAACCTACTCCAGTATTCTTGCCTGGAAAATGCTATGGACAGAGGAGCCTGGTGGGCTATAGTCCATGAGGTTGGTCGCAAAGAGTCAGACACAATTGAGCATGCAGGCACATGAGTTTAGGAGAAACAATTTTCTCTTGTGGTCCTTGAGGGCTATTTTTATGTGGGAATGCTCCTGTGTAGCTTGCATGGATTTAATCTTTTTGGTGTGAGGGCCATTTGTAGTATGGATCCCTGTCACCTTTTCCCTGAGTGTATGCTGGCCATCATCCCCTTGACAGGAGGTGTGACTGATGCTGCACTGGGTATTGAGTGGGGCCTTCTCTTTGCTCTTTGTTATCACTGCCCTATCCAGCACAGGGTCTGCTCCCTAATTATTGGAGCAGAAGCCTGCAGCTGCATTTCTGAGCTGTGTTTCTGCTGTGCACTGTGAGGTAGGCAGGATTGGCATGCTCCCACTAGGAGAGAAGCCTCTGAGTATTCTTCTACTGGCCCCGGTCACCTACGAGTATACTCTGTTGTGTCACTTTTTACCCATTTTGTGGGCTTACAGTGTACACTGTAGTTGGCGCTGCTTTTGGCCCCAACATAACCATGGGATGCTGGCAGTCAGCCCCGGTGCCTTTCACATTTCGTTTTGCAGAAGGCCACCATCATAGATCCGCTGGAGCGAGATCCCAGGACCGTAGCAGTCAAGCACCTGTGCCTGCTGCGAGTGCTGTTGAGGCTGCTCACACCCAGGCCTGACCCAGCCCCGGTTGTCCGCACCCACAGGACCCACAACTGCTGTGTGCACTCGCGGCCCAGCCACGGGAGCACAAGCTGTTTGTTCACATGCTCCGTGGATGCTGACTTCACGGAGCCGGCAGTGGACTTGTAAATCTGCAGTTTGTGCAGCCGCGGGGAAGGATCTCAGCTCTGCTTCCTAAGCTGCACAGCCCCCGGATCTCAGCTGAGATTTCAGTCTCACCTCCGTGCGTGGACAACCTCTGGCATCTGCTCTCAGAACCACCGCGGCGTGGCTGGAGCACAAGAGCCTGCCCAAATGGGAGGGGCTGGGGCAAGGGCCAGGCTGTGCAGGCCTGCCTGGGTGGGAACCTCTCATAGAGTCCATGGAGGCGGTAGCCAGAGGTGGGGAAAGAGGCTACAAGGGAAGCCCCGTTCCTGCCTGTGTGTGCCGTTTGACAATGGCACTGCGCTTTTATGGCAGCCCAGGATTCTTCCCTGAAAACCCCTAGTCCTAGTCGCTGCTCCCCACAGTCCAGCCCGCTCAGGCTGCTCCATGCCGCCAGCAGCAGCCCTCCCCATAGATGTATCTTCTAAACCCTGCCCTCCAGCACCCAGCATGTGTGTCTCAGGCTGGGGTGCTCAGGGCAGTTGCACAGACTTTGTGTATAGGTCTCCCTGTGTCCTGCCACTAACCAGTTGTTGTGCTCTCCTCAGAACCTCTGAAGTTTCTTTTCTGTTCCAGCTAATCTCCCTGCCAGTGAAGTGATGGAGAAGGAAATGGCAACCCACTCCAGTATTCTTGCCTGGAGAATCCCGTGGACAGAGGAGCCTGGTGGGCTGCTGTCCATGGGGTCACACAGAGTTGGACACAACTGAAGCGACTTAGCATGCATGCATGCATGCATTAGAGAAGGAAATGGCAACCCACTCCAGTGTTTTTGCCTGGAGAATCCCAGGGACAGAGGAGCCTGGTGGGCTGCCATCTATGGGGTCACACAGAGTTGGACACGACTAAAGCAACTTAGCAGCAGCAGCAGCAACAGTGAAGTGAGGGAACTTCCCCGGATGTGGGAACCTCTCTTTACCATCAGAACTGCCTTCCAGAGGCACAGAACCTGTTCCACTTCATTTTTCTTTTTTCTACTTGATTACTGTAGAGGTCTTTCTTGTCCTTTCAGATGTTTGAAGTCTGCTAGTGTTCAGTAGCTGTTCTGTGAGAACTGTTCTATTTGTACATGTATTCTTGATGTATCTGTGCAAAATATGTGTTCCATGTCCTACTACCTAACCATCTTGATTCCAATCCCCTAACCTTCCCCTTTCTGAGGAGGCACTAAAGACTTGAGGATTTATTGCTGTGGATGTCATGATAAACTTTGGGATGAAGTTTAAATGGCTTTATTCTTTTGATTAGAGGTAGGCAAATAACATTGTTAGATCATGGTAACTCCTCTTTTTGTTAATACCAACTAGTTTCTAATTCTCCCCAACTTTATTATAAAGCAGTTGATTTGCTTAGCATTTAAAAAGTTACCCTAGCTACCATTTTATATCTGTACATAAAGATGCAATACAAGCTGAAAGCTGTCATTTTTCCTTACCTGTGAGTATATATGATTGTTTCAAGGGTAGAATACAGCCTCATTGATAAGAGTATCTCTTGTCTTATATTAAAATGAAAGTCATTCATCTTTAATTTTTGCTTCTCTAATTCCATAAAATTATGACAACTTCATTGGCCCTTTAGCTATTCAGAGTGGATGACTGCATTTTTGGCATAAGTTATTTTAAAATATGGGACAGTATCTTCACGTTCCTTCAGACAGTGGTTATTATCTAATAATAGGTCCTCTACTGATAGTGAACATTAGATTTCATCAGAGTCCACTATGGATTCCTCAACAAAAGTGAGGTCGCTTCACATTTGAGTGATTTAAGCTTCTTCCATCCTGTTGGTAATTCTGTATTTTAAAAAAGCAATGCATAAAATTTTCTAGTTCAGAATCATTTAAAAATCATACTAGTTAATTTTAAAATTTTTATTCAAGGAGCAAAATAATAAAAAAATAATCATTTTTTACACCACATTAGGTTAAGAACACTTCATAATTCTGTCATCATCAAATTTACCAGATATCAAAAACTCTTAACAAGGTCACATAGCATCTCAGTTAGTTGTCAGAGTTCAGTAGTTTTCATCCTGAAGGGTAGGAACACTACCCTGTTAATACAGTAGAAGATATTTGTAAAAGGAGAATAACTTAGCCAGAACTTACATGAAGAGAATGACTGGTATTAAAGAAAGCTAAACCTAAAGTATGATTATATTCCTGCTACTTCCTGTCTGCATTTAAGCATTACTTTTCCCCTGCCAGTAGAAGTAGGAGTCTTGAAAAACTAGACTAAAGCCACTCCTTGGGTTTGCATGTGTGAATAAGGAAAAAGAAAATCTTTTATCTGTCTTATACAATTTAACATGAGGTGTTTAATCCCAAATGATAATTTTGAAAATGTTTTTACTTACTTTTTGTCCCTTGGCTCTTTCTGATGTTGTTGTTCAGTCTGTAAGTCATGTCCAACTCTTTGTTACTCCATGGAGTGCAGCACATTGGACTTCCCTGTCTCTCACCATCTCCAGGAATTTGCTCAAACTCATGTCTATCGAGTCGGTGATGTCATCCAACCATTTCATTGTCTGTCGCCCCCTTCTCCTGCCTTCAATCTTTCCCAG
The DNA here is from genome assembly GCF_023699985.2 of Odocoileus virginianus. Lineage (NCBI taxonomy): Eukaryota > Metazoa > Chordata > Mammalia > Artiodactyla > Cervidae > Odocoileus > Odocoileus virginianus. The sequence continues at coordinate 2,790,579 of NW_027224265.1, forward strand.
GATCAGGGTCTTTTCCAATGAGTCAGCTCTTCACATCAGGTGGCCAAAGTATTGGAGCTCCAGCTTCAGCATCATCCTTCCAATGAATTTAGGGTTGATTTCCTTTAGGATTGACTGGTTTGATCTCCTTGCTGTCCAAGGGACACTCAAGAGTCTTCTCCAACACCACAGTTCAAAAGCATCAATTCTTCAGCACTCAGTCTTCTTTATGGTCCAACTCTCACATCCATACATGACTACTGGAAAACCATAGCTTTGACTATATGGACTTTTGTTGGCAAAGTGATGTCTTTGCTTTTTAATATGCTGTCTAGGTTTGTCATAGCTTTTCTTCCAAGGAGCAAGCATCTTTTAATTTCATGGCTGCAGTCACCATCCACAGTGATTTTGGAGTCCAAGAAAATAAAGTCTGTCACTGTTTCCATTTTTTCCCCATCTATTTGCCATGAAATGATAGGACTGGATGCCATGATCTTCATTTTTTGAATGTTGAGTTTTAAGCCAGCTTTTTTCACTCTCCTCTTTCACCTTCATCAAGAGGCTCTTTAATTCCTCTTCACTTTCTGCCATAAGGGTGGTGTCATCTGCATATCTGAGGTTATTGATATTTCTCCCAGAAATCTTGATTCCAGCTTCTGCTTCATCCAGCCTGGCATTTCACATGATGTACTCTGCATATAAGTTAAAAAGCAAAGTGATAGTATATAGACTTGATATATTCCTTCCCCAATTTGGAACCAGTCCATTGTTCCATGTCTAGTTCTGTTGATTCCTGTATACAGGTTTCTCAGGTGGCAGGTAAGGTGGTTTGGTATTCCCATCTCTTTTTCAGAATTTTCCACAGTTTATTGTGATCCACAAGTCAAAGGCTTTAGCATAGTCAGTGAAGTAAAAGTAGATGTTTTTCTGAATTATCTTGCTTTTTCTATGATCCAGTGGATGTTAGCAGTTTGATCTCTGGTTCCTCTGCCTTTTCTAAATCCAGCTTGTACATCTAGAAGTTCTTGGTTCACATACTATTGAAGCCTAACTTGAAGGATTTTGAGCATTACCTTGCTAGCATGTGAAATGAGTGCAATTGTGCAGTAGTTTGAACATTCTTTGGCATTGCCCTTTTTTGGGATTGAATGAAAATTGTCCTTTTCCAGTCCTGTGGCCACTGCTGAGTTTTTCAAATTTGCTGGGATACTGAGTGAAGCATTTAACAGCATCATCTTTTAGGATCTGAAATAGCTCAACTGGAATTCCATCACCTCCATTAGCTTTATTAGCAGCAGTGTTTCCTAAGGTCCACTTGACTTCACACTCCTGGAAGTCTGGCTCTAGTAAGTGACCACACCCTTGTGGTTATCTGGGTCATTAAAGACCTTTCATGTACAGTTCTTCTGTATATTCTTGTCACCTCTTCTTAATCTCTCTGCTTCTGTTAGGTCCATACCGTTTCTGTCCTTCATTGTCTTTCCCATTCTGGAAAGGTGTGTTCATTGAATCTCATCAAATAAAGGCCCGTTGAAAAGAATGTGTCCTTAAATTCTCACTATAGTTTCTATTTTGTGCCCAGCAGTTAGATGAGATGATAGGCCTTTTTGGCCCTAAGGCTGAATTCTCCACCATTGCCCTCAGCAGACCTTCACTTCTCCCCAAGAAAATTCCTTGAGAAATAAGGCAGCTGCTTTTAAGTGAAAGTTGTTGTAACTCTCTTGTATTCAACTCATTGTCTCTACAATTCCACCTAAATTTTCTAAATTATCAGCACTTTGAGTTGGCAGAGCTGCCCTTCCTGTCTCTGAAATACGTGTGCTCACATTGGCACCATCGCTAATAAGGAGATTTAAACTCAGAGATGACTCATTGTTGATGACCAGGTTTATGCACCACTTCCTTCTTTCCAGTCACTGAAGCTGAGCAAGCAGATCACTAAAGAAGAGTTGGGGTTCTAAACCCAGGCTTTACCATTGAACTCTAAAAGCACACACATACCTTCTCCCCTCTTCCTTGGGATGAGGACATTTTAACTGACCTCCCCTATCAACAATACAGTTCACCCTTGAACAACATGGATTTGAACTGCATGGGTCCACTTATATGCAGATATTTTTCAGTATTAAATACTACAGTACTACACAATCTGTGGTTGATTGAATTTGTTAGTAGAGGGCACACGATAAGTTATACTGTAAGTTATACTTGATTTTCAACTACAAGGAGGTTTTGTGTTCCCAGCCCCTCTTTGTTCGAGGACCAACTGTATTTGAAGATACTCAGAGGCAGGGGCATTTTAATAGAGGGAATTTGTCTTCAAAATTATTTTGAATATTGTTTATTTTCATGACCTAAAGAGATCTTGTAAAACTCCAGTGGGATATAATACTAAAGCTGAATTTTTTATGGAATCTTACTTGCCAGAAATGCTTGTCTTATGCATTTTTATGAAAAAATAATTGTGTCAGAAAAGTGCATTGAAAATATATTTATTGTTCTAGGGTATTGAGTCAATCAACTCCAGGGAGAGAAAAATGGGCAATGTTTTCAATTTCCCTTTAAAGGAAAAGTTAATATTTTAAAATGAAAGTTAATCTTTCAGCTATTTCATTAATTTAGATGTATTTTTGTAGAAAACATGATTTTTTTCAAAATAAGTGTATGTTAACAAATTTTCATTAGTGATAGTCCATCCGTCAGCTATCAAACTGAAGCTTGACCTTTTAGGAGCTATTGTAAGACAGAAGGATAATTTAAGAGTGGAATCATTTGAACATTAGCAAATTTTTGCAGTCATTCTCTGTGGTGGTGAGTATTCTGTAACTACCCTCCACATTATAAATTTCATTATTATCATGTTGAATATTTGGCAGATGCCTTTTTCAATAAGGAAAGAATCAAAACCTTTTCCCAGTGTGCTGTTAAAGGACTTTCCATTTCCATCGGCGGATATATTAAGTTACTAAAGCTTGATCCCAAAGTGGTGCTTCAACATGATTTTTAGAAGTATATTTGTAGGATGAACAACATCACTAGTGATCTAACGTAAAAATATGTCATATCTCTGAAGTTTTTGAACTATGTGATAAGTGATCTTGGGGAAAATGAGCTACTTGAACTTCTCTTACATTCTAGGGATTGACATGGCTTTCGATGTGTGTGCTATATTAGAGAAGAATACAGCAGAGAAAGGCACTACACTTTTATTTTTTGCTGTATTTATAACACAAATGATCTACAACATTGTGTTAATTTCTGCTGTACAGAAAAATGACTCAGTTATGTATATACATGTGTGTATTCTTTCTTACATGCTTTTCCATATGGTTTATCCCAGGAGATTGCATACAGCACCCTATGCTATACCTCAGGACCTTGTTGTTTATCCACGGTATATCTAACAATTTGAGTACACTAACCCAAATTCCCAGTCCATCCTTCTCCCTTTCCACCCCTCCCTTGGCAACCACAGGTCTGTTCTCTTTGTCTGTGAGTCTCTCTCTGCTTTCTAGAGAGGTTCATTGGTGCCATATTTTAGATTTCACATATAAATGGTATCATATGGTATTTGTCTTTCTCCTTCTAACTCCCCTTATTATAATAACCTCTAGGTCCATCCATGTTGCTGCAAATGCATTACTTCATTCTCTTTATAGCTGAGTAGTTTTCCATTGTGTGTATATACCACATTTTCTTTATCCATTCATCTGTTGATGGTCATTTAGGTTGCTCTCATGGCCTAGCTATTGTGAATAGTACTGCTATGAAAATAGGGGAGCATATATCTTTTCAAATTATAGTTTTGCCTGGATACATACTCAGGAGTGGAATTGCTGGATCATGTGGTAGCTCTGTTTTTAGTTTTCTGAGAAACCTCCATACTATTTTCCATAATGGCTGTACCAAATTACATTCCCACCATCAGCATAGGAGGGTTCTCTTTTCTCCACAGTCTCTCCAGCATTTATTATTTGTAGACTTTTTGATGATGGCCATTTTGACTGGTGTGAGGTGATACCTCATTGTATTTTGATTTGCATTTCTCTAATAATTAATGATGTTGAGCATCTTTTCATGTGCCTGTTGGCTATCTGTATGTCTTCTTTAGAGAAATGTCTATTTAGGTCTTCTGCCCATTTTTCATTGGGTTGCTTTTTTGTTATTGAGTTGTATGAGCTCTTTGTATATTTTGGAGTTTAAGCCCTTTTTGGTTGTGTCATTTACAAGTATCTTCTCCTATTCTTTGGGTTATCTTTTTTTGTGATTTCCTTTCCTGTGCAGAGACTTCATTTTAATTTGGCAGCATCTAAGACTCTCAAGATGTTGGGATTCAACTATAGCTTATGTTTTCTGGTTGTCTTTTGTCTGTTCACTTTAATCTAGCATAATGAGCATTAATACTTATATGTGCGCGCGCACATACACACACACACACACACACACACACACACACACATTAGTTTTCTGAGTATCTTGAAGTGGCAGGTTAGTTACTTGCTTAGTTTTTTTCTTAATAGCACAAATGAAATGGAAGAAAAGTAACCAGGATACATTTTCTGACTTTGGTGAAAGAACTATGACTCATCTCGTTAAAGGCATGCAGGGATTTTAATTTCAGAGAGTAACATATGTTAGTCCCAACTGTTTCTATATCCATTGTGATCATGGCAAGATTTGGAGAAAATGTTGTAAAAGCATATTTACATTCATTCTTATTCACTTTATGAAACAGAATGGCTCAGGAAGTAGATACTGACTGGACAATAATATCACATCATTTCTTAAATTACTATAATCATTAATGTGTTAGCAGGAACTTACTTTGAACCTAGAAAACTTTCGGGGATGAGCCAGCTTCAGTTTGCATAATTGTAAAAGTCACTTTTTTGAAACCTGATTCTATACATACCAAAACATCTTGTGATTTATTAAGAACCTGGAAGGTATAAGACTTACATGAGCTAAGGACTTTGGAAAAAAAGATTTCTAAGTGGCTTTTGGGGTATAATTAAAAGGGTACAAGTGTGATTATGGAGTGAGGGATATAAGCAATAGTTTCACTAATTACTTAACTGTCAGATTCACTTGCTTCTGTACTTTGCAACAGACGTACTAATTGTAATACACAAAACTTTTGGTGAGCTAGAGAACACTCAGCAAGAAATGGGCCAGCAGCAGGAAAAAGCAGAGCTCAAGAATAAACACAAATAAAAATCAACTTCCAAATCCTCTTGATACCAGTGATTTTCCACTCCTGTTGGGATTTTGATTTCTTTCCAGAAGAATCGCACCAGTGGCCTCCTGCCACCGGAGAACAATATTCAGCATATACAGCCAACTGCCACTTACAGCTATCTCTCTAGTGGTCGAAACCCCTCCTGTTTTTATATTCGCTGTTTATGAAAAAGCCATTGCTGCTCTTGACTTTCCCATTGCTCCTGACTGAGGAGTGCCTGGGAGCAGACATGCAACAGGTGATCCTGTACTTGTCAAGCGAATGTTCTCATGCCGTGGGTAGGTACCGATGGCTAGCCTCAGTGGTGACTGCTTCCTTCCATTGATTCAGGCTAACCTCTCTTACTATAACTCATTTATATTTTGTGGCAACAAAACAGGTTTAGATACTTCAAAAGGCCATTCTTTTCCTTCATTAGTACCCATCTCTAAAATCACTTTATGTCATTGTCTACACATGGCGCCTGTGAGCTGAGGAGAGAGTTAATACTGACAGAGTTAAAGCTTAGGGCACTTCACGGCGTCTGCTGGCAGTGTGGGAGACCTGGGTTTGATCCCTGGCTTGGGAAGGTTCCCTGGAGAAGGAAATGGCAACCGTCTCCAGTCTTCTCTCCTGGAGACTCCCATGGACAGAGGAGTGTGGCGGGCTACAGTCCATGGGGCTGAGAAGAGTCGGACACGACTGAGCGACTTCACTTTTACCCACAGCCCAAAATATCAGCATAGAAACAACACAACTCGGACATTTCCGACCCTGTCCTCTCTACCCTCTGCCTTCATGCTTCTTGTTTCTCACTTCTGAGAGTCTTCATAACTAAGTGAAGTGACACAAGTAAAAACCTTTATCTTGTGTTTAAAATAGAGAGTAGTTGATGTAGTTTGCCATTTTCCCTCCATATCCTCCTTCACTTAAAGCAGTGACTCTATGTTGGAATCACACGGAGCGCTTTAAAAGATTCTAGTCACTATCAAGTTGAAGATAACTTGGCTTAAAAGTTGTACCACTCAAACAATAAGAATAATGTTTTGCCTTATATTGGTAAGTAACCATAGTGCTCAGTTTTTAAATATTCATACTTTAAGAGTTGATAATAAACTGAAGTTTTGCTTAGAAATACAGTGCTCTATATTGTGTCATGGATATGGAAGCGATCACAAATAAGAATATATGTGATCTTACATATGGATAAAGGTATTATGAGTTGGGGTAAAGGGTGGAAAATATACCAATGGTAGTCAGAGTCCATAATTGAATAATCACTTACTCTGCCTTAATCGCCTCATGTCTCAAATCAAAAGGTTAAACCAGGTAGGTCTAATACCCTCTGGCCTCTCTCTCTGATCATATGATCAGTATCACTTCATTTCTGAGGATACTGCTCTCTCCATAGAGCTTGGTGGAAGGAGATATTTAAACCCTCTAGAAATACTGTATTTAAACAGCATTACCCTGTTAGTAAGACCATCTCTGTATATTTGTAATTATCAGATTGTGGCAATAGAAAACAGTCTATTTCCTTTTCCTCTCCTCAATCTTGTCCCTGTTTGCAACAACTCATTCAGTAAGATAAAAAATTCCTTCTTTGGTTAGGAGTTGAATGGCTAAATTACACTTATTGATTCAAATAAAGTGATTCTATAATTAATTACATAATAAAACATAAGTATGAATTATGAAGAAAGATCATTTTCCTAGGTTGAATTTTTAAGGTTAATAAAGATAGGTAAAGGTTAGGTTAAATATTTCTTAAACTACAGACTTTGTCACTTTATATGTGAGCATTTATTTGTATAAGTAATATGTATTCAATGTAAATAAGATGGACTGTTAAGGAAAGCACAAAGAATAAACTAACTTACCACTCTTCCAGCCATTGAGAGAGAAGCTCTTTTCACAGCTGGGCTTCTTTGCTTTCCAAATATGAATTCCTTTAAAAAAAAAAATAAAATTAGAATCAAGTTACATATACAAGCTTTTAACTTACTTGTCTAAATTTTATAGTCTTTAGATATTATAGGAATAAAATTTTATTATTTTTATAATATGAAAATGTTTCAAGTAATAACCAATCCCTTATTCTTAAATATTTAGGATGTAGACCACATTTAAGGAGCTGCAGAGTTGCAATTAAAACTAGTGATTTTTAAACCTGTTGGGAATGAGGAAAACCAGGTTTCCTTGTGTACATTTGAGATTCTCTTGGAGGGCTATTCAGTGAGCATCCTACCATCTTAGCTAACATAAAGAGGATGCTATTTAAAGCTAGTTTAAAAAGATTTAAGTCCATTGCAAGATCCCCAAGTACCATAAGGTCTCACTGTTTGTGCCCGTCTTCTGCGGCTCACTGTTATCTCTGTACCCAGACAGCTAGGTAGTCTCAGCTCTCTGTGGTTCTCCCAAGGTTGAGGCTCTGTCTGGGCCCTCCCAAGGGTGTCCCAGCTTTGCCTCCTGACCCTGAATGTAATCACTGGTCTTTGAATCAAGAAGACCTCGTGCCTCACAACTTGGAATGCATGCACCTTGACCCCAGAGCAGCAGGGCTTTCATCTCTGGAGCATGGCAGTATCACACTTCTCCTAAGAGGTCAGTACGATAGCCTATAACTTAGAGAAGGGACCACTGTTGAGTTTTTCAGAATAAGGATGGCACGTGCCTTTCTTCACGCTGGTAAACATCTGGGGCAGTAAGGTGGTTATCCCTGATCTTTAGTATTTCCTATATGTGTGTTGTCCGGGTTCAGACCTTTCTGCGATCCTTTCTGTTCTATGCATGGACCGGTTTGAAGCTGTGCATACAATGCATCTGTTTCCATTCCTGACTTTTTACAGTTGGCCATCCTGAAGACCTGCTGGTTTTTTCTTGACAGATTATAGAATTTTACTTTTTAGAGAATAATCCTTAGTTCCTTTCTGTGAATTTATGCTAATTCACTGGTTTATGTTTCTGTTTTGCTCTGTCTTTAAGTGTAACTGATTTGCTCTGTTTTTAAGTCTGAAAATTCACCAAGTTGCTGTTTTACCGTTCATTTCATGTAATTAAACTACGTTCGATATAAACATCACATTTTAGTTCTTAGTTCACCTATTTTACATTTTTTAACATCAGTCTAAAGGCATGTTACTTATGTTTATTGGCCATGCAGTTTCTGTCATATTGATGGAAGACAGCGATTATTACAGTTTACTTTTTATCTCTAGGTAGTCATGTACATAGTACAAAACATTATTTAATGTGGTTGAGACCAAAAATAGTAACTCTCGGGGCTTTCTCGTCTCTCCTGCTTTTCAGGGAGCTGGTTGCACAGCCCTGGTGGTAGCTGTGGTAGCGAGGAAGCTAGAACTTACCAAAGCAGAAAAGCACGTGCACAACTTCATGATGGACACTCAGCTGACAAAGAGAGTAAGTTACCGCCCCTGTGGCTCCAAAGGGAAGAGTCGTGTTTTTCTTTCTTTGTTTTAAGTCATTTTATATCGGGATATAGTTGATTTGCAATGTCATTATAGTTTCAGGTGTATAGCAAAGTGATTTACTAATATGTGCTCTGGGGTCTCCTCCTGATGCCAGTCCCCTAGTCTGGGGACCCCCTATGTGGGTTCAGACCTCTCACTCCTATGAGAGAACAGAGGGAGAGAATCTCTGTGATATAATTATTTTTCAGTGTGAGGGTTGCCTACCTGTGGGGTATGGGACTGGACTGAATCACGAATGCGCCCCTCCTGCCATTTCGTTGTGGCTTCTTCCTTTGGAAGGAGCATGTCTTTTTTGGTAGGTTCTAGTCCTTTTTTGTTGATGGTTGTTCAGCAATTAGTTATGATTTTGGAAGTAAGCGCAGATCCTTCTACTCTGCCGTCTTGTCCGGAGCTCTTATTTGCTGTCACTGTTGGGCAATAACAGTTTTACTTTGACCGCTGAAGCTGGAATGACATGGTTTAAAGTGAAAGCCTTCCTGAAGTCAGTTCCATCTTTTCACGTGAAGACTAAACTTTTCCTAACTTTAGGTCAGTCAGGAAATAATTGGGAAACCTTGGTATTTACTCAAGTATAAAAATAGACCACATAAGTCTAATGTTGTTGGGGTTCTGAATTAACTGCTATATTCCAGGGATCAGAGAGTTTTAAACTTTCATAATGCTCTTCCTTCAGCAAATCAGATGAAAGTTGTGTCTCTTCCTGCCTGGCAAAAAAAAGACTTGTGTTCTCCCTTATGTTGCACTTGGGTCCCCTTTAAGGATCTAGATCTGAGAGCTAAGTGACCTTCCTTTAGTTTTAAAGACTAGGACCTATTTCCCCTAACTGATCAAGTTTCTGATGTTACTGCTTTTCTGTTGTAAGTTCTTATGTATATTTGATAAATTCCCTGTTGATAGTGTTGAATTATGGAGAAGGAAATGGCAACCCACTCCAGTATTCTCACCTGGGAAATCCCATGGACAGAGGAGCCTGGTAGGCTACAGTCCATGGGGTCACAAAAGAGTCAGACACAACTTAGAGACTAAACCACACCAAGGTTGAATTCAGAGTCATGTTTGTAGAAAGCTTTTTCAGTAAGAAGTACTGTTCTACTTCCAAAATTCACATTCTGCATCATGCTTATTGGGCTTCCCTGATGGCTCAGAGAGTAAAGAATCTGCCTGCAATGCAGGAGACCTGAGTTGATCCCTGGGTTGGGAAGATGCCCTGGAGGAGGGCATGGCAACCCACTCCAGTGTTCTTGCCTGGAGAATCCCCACAGACAGAGGAGCCTGGCAGGCTACAGTCCATGGGGTCTCAAAGAGTCAGACACAACTGAGTGACTAAGCACACACACACACATCATGTTTATGATGCCTTAATTCTATTATCTCACTACTATTTCTTAAAAGTGAAGCTACTTTGCAATATTTCTTGTGACCAGAGTCTTTAATAGGTCTGAAAAAGACACTCAAGAAGGCTTGCTGACAGATCTATTTTTATAGGCAAAATGTCACTAAGTACAAGAGCAAATGTTAAGATGGCATTAGAATCAAACATAAACTTCCAGTTTATGAGAGCCATTCCATTACTATACTCAATACAGTATATGAAAATAATAGCTTTTTTGTGGTCCTCTCTGCATTACTTTATATAGTTATCAATGAATGTCATTTGCCATAGTTGTCAATGAATGGAATTGATTCCTTTCCATTTAGTTATTTATGGAATTTTTAAGTGGGCCCATTTATAATTTTTAATAAAGAAGGACCTGAAAGCCACACATAGTTACTAACATGAGAGATTCAAAAGACACATTCAAGGGTGCTCCTTATTGCTAGAGAAAGCTACAACCATTCCCTGAAACACTACACTGAAGTTTCCTGATGGTCAACAGGAGTAATAATAGTCACAACATTCTGAAATCTTAATATGTATCTAAACAAAAAGCAATATGAATGTTAAAAGATAGATTACTCTTGCAGGAAAAAATGTAACCTTCCGAGTCTTCCATTGTGTATCTTAACAATTTCCATGAAAAATTATTCCCCATGCACAAAGTTCCAGGAACAATTTTATACAGAAATCTTTTCTCTGCGGAACTACATTCACCATGCAAAATGCAATGTTTGAAAGTAGAACATACAATTCACTGGGCAGTAACATTCAGAGGACTGTCCTATGTAGTCACAACCACTTACATGGCACATTACAGTTCAAAAATGGCCAGTGGCCTACGTAACCAGAATATTCTAAGGATTTCAAAAAGAAAGCATAATACCAATAACTTATCAGTAGGCTTAGTAAGACAGGACCAGCTATTTAACAGATATCTAGCAAATCACCTTACAGAGACAGTTTGTTTACTGTGCTAAAGCTTTGGGAAATCTATCACTATTACTGTACATTCGGGTCTGAACCAAGAGTAAATCTTGGCGTTTGGCCCTCTAGTTACTTTACATTTTGGAAAGAAACCCGAAAACAAGCAATTCTGAGAGCCCAGACATAATTTTTCAAGTCGCTAGATGTGTCATGAAGGATAATTATACATATTAATGTCCACAGTGGGTGTTTCCAATCCTGTAAGAATTCTCAATCAGATCCATAATAAGAACACTATTGTGCAGTTACGTAATTTTGTCTCTTGCAGGTCTCTCAGCAAGTGAACAGAAGTTTGGGAGGCTTTACTTTGTACAGCTTTTATATCGTGCATTGCTACATATCCTAGTAGGCTGAAAAAAATGCATGGAGCCATTGCCCTGCTCCATTCACTCTGCCCGAGGCACCTGGTCTAAAGAAGGACCAGGCTGGTGAGAAAGGTTGGTGCCCTAAGCACATCCGTCTCTGCTGCTGCAGGGGCAGGGAGCACATGTCCTGCTAAGCTGCACAGACTTAGTGACCTTTGTTTCTCCCTGGGCATCCTGGAGGTATCACCCATAGTATAAGGAGCAACAGTTTACTGTAGTTATCAGAATGAGAGTTAAGAAGCCCTCCTGCATCTTAAAACAGATTATGTTCCTTCCCCTGGAATTTTGGAAAAGACAAAGTATTGCACTCATAAAAGCCCCTGAGGGAAGAAGCAAGAGAAAGACAAAAAGATGGAAATATATAAGTTGAAAAAGAAAGCAGTGAAAATCAAAGGAAATCTATAAACAAAGTAGCCTGTTATATAATGCTCTAATTATATGTGTTTTGTAGGATTGAACAAAGCAGATATTCACTTAAAAGTCAATCAGCTGTAAGAGGTTTTGTGGTTTATAAAGTATTGTTTCCCTTAAAAATATATTTTACCTTACTACCTTACTTTAATATATGCTGATTCATTAGCAATTATAAAAAGTAATTAGTAATTATAAAATAATATGTCATGTCCTTTATACCTGTGAAGTGGGTTGGAGTCATCTGGTGATTATTACTATTGGGTTGGCAAAAAGTTCATTTGGATTTTTCTGTAACATCTTACAGAAAAACCTGAACTAACTTTTTGGCCACCCCAATACTTTTAGTAGTATAAATTTCTTTGTTGTTGTTGTTCAGCCATTGAGTTGTGCCCGACTCTGTGCAACCCTATGGACTGCAGCATGCCAGGCCTCCCTGTCCTTCACTGTCTCTGTCCATTGAGTCGGTGATGCCATCCAACCATGTCATCCTCTGTCATCCCCTTCTCCTGCCATCAGTCTTTCCCAGTCTTTTCCAGTGAGTTGGCTCTTCACATTAGGTGGCCAAAGTATTGGAGCTTCAGCATCAGTCCTTCCAATGAGTATTCAGGGTTGATTTCCTTTAGGATGGACTGGTTGGATCTCCTTGCTGTCCAAGCAACTCTCAAGAGTCTTCTCCAACACCACAGTTCAAAAGCATCAATTCTTTGGCATTCAGCCTTCTTTATGGTCCAGCTCTCACATCTGTACATGACTACTGGAAAAACCATAGCTTTGACTATACAGACCTTTGTCAGCAAAGTGATGTCTCTGCTTTTTAATATGCTGTCTAGGTTTGTCACAGCTTTCCTTTCCAAGGAGCAGGTGTCTTGTCAGAACTCTCAACTATAACCCACCTCAACTCCCCTCCAGTTAGTCCTCTACCATCCCAAAGAACCTTTTAAAATACATTAAGGATGAGCATTGGATCACTTTTGAAAAATTTCTGGACTTAACCAATTTGGCATTTGCTCTTTGTAGATGAGAATCCAAACCAAAATCAATTGCTATGTTCTGTTGCAAACACTCATATGTTCAACTGCCATGTTTTTTCTCAGTACTGCTTACCCACTTTTCTAGCTGCCTCGCCAGTCTGTGTTCTAGGTTCTTATTCTGTGTCTTGAGCTGATAAAACCAGGAAGGGAGGATATACCAGATCCCTTACCAGTCTTCCAGGCAGTACAGCTGCTCAGAGAGCTGAGACCTCCAGTAAACAGCCCTTCTCCTTGCTAAGTGGGAAAAGGCCTGTCCTAACCCCGGGCAGTACTGGTCACTTCCCTTTCCACTCTTTAAAAACAAGGTCCTCCTACAAAGCTGAAGTCATCAAAACAGAAATATAGATCAATGGAACAGGATAGAAGGCCCAGAAATAAACCCACACACCTATGGTCAGTTAATCTATGAGAAAGGAAGCAAGACAATGGAGAGAAGACAGACTCTTCAGTAAGTGGTGCCAGGAAACTGGACAGCTCCATGTGAAAGAACGAAATGATAATATTCTTTAATGAGATTTACAAAGAGCTCATATGGCTCTATATCAAAAACAAACAATCAAACCAAAAAAATGAGCCAGAGACCTAAATAGATATTTCTCCATAGAAGACATACAGATGGCCAAGATAACACATGAAAAGATACTTGACATCACTAAGTATTAGAGAAATGGAAATCAAAACTACAGTGAGGTGTCACCTCACACCAGTCAGAATGGCCATCATCAAAGAGTCTACAAGCCATACATGCTAGAGAGAGTGCGCAGAAAAGGAAACCCTCCTACACTGTTGATGGGAATGTAAATTGATACAACCACTATGGAGAACAGTATGGAAGTTCCTTTCAAAACTAAAAACAGAGCTACATTAGGTCCAGCAATTCCTCTCCTGGTTTTGTATCCAAAGAAAACCATGATTCGAAAGGATATGTGCACCCAGTGTTCATTGTTCACAATTGCCAAGATGTGGAAGCAGCCTCAGTGTCCAGCAACAAATGAATGGATAAAGAAGATGTGGTACATATATACAATGGGATATTACTCAGCCATAAAAAAGAATGAAATAATGCCATTTGCAGCAACATGGATGGACCTGGAGATTATCATACTAAGTGAAGTAAGTCAGACAAAGACAAATATCATATGATATTGCTTATATGCAGAATCTAAAAAAAAATGATACAAATGAACTTATTTACAAAACAGGAACACACAAAATGAATTTACGGTGATCAGGGAGAAAGGGTAGATGAGGGCAGATAGACTGGGAATTCAGGATTGTCAGGTACACACAGCTGTATTTCAAATAAATAACGAACCAGGGCCTACTGTGTAGCACGGGAAATTCTGTTCAATGTTCTATAACAAAATAAATGGGAAAATAATTTGAAAAATAATGGATACTTGTATGGGTATAACTGAATCACTTTGCTGTGCACCTGTAACTCACACATTATTGTTAATCAACTATACTCCAAATCAGAGAAGGCAGTGGCACCCCACTCCAGTACTCTTGCCTGGAAAATCCCATGGACGGAGGAGCCTGGTAGGCTGCAGTCCATGGGGTCTCGAAGAGTCAGACACGACTGAGCGACTTCACTTTCACTTTTCACTTTCATGCATTGGAGAAGGAAATGGCAACCCACTCCAGTATTCTTGCCTGGAGAATCCCAGGGATGGGGGAGCCTGGTGGGCTGGCGTCTATGGGGTCACACAGAGTCAGACACGACTGAAGCGACTTAGCAGCAGCAGCAGCCAAATAAAAATTAAACAAAAGCTGGGTCCTCCAACCTGAGCAATTTACACTATATTCAGTTTCTTACCTTTACAAAGGATGTCAGTGCCAGATGGAAGAGCCTTCTGAACAGACTCCTACCTCTGTGAGGAAGAGAAATGTGTTTGCATAAGAGTGAGGATCCAAGCACTAACTGGAGCACCTTTTCACTTCACTGTGGGTGGTGGTGATGTCACTCACATGCACTGCAGGTGTTCGGCATCCCATGCTTCAGTCATTTTTCTGTTGGTTGGAGACTGTTCCCTGTGCAGAGTCTAATGAATATCCAAAGGAAGTCACAACTAAAAGCAGTCTTAAGATACCAGCCATTTTCTTCAAGTGGGTTCTAGCAATACAGTTTCACTCAAAAAGAAAGCATTTCAGCACTAAGGAAAAGGATTCACCATCAGCCACCAAGGCTGATGCTTTCTCTGCTAAAGTGGAAAAACACACATGCCTACTGGGGCCATAGTTTTGGTAAATTATAATACTCTCTCTGATTATAATTCTAAGCGCTGAAAAGTACTGACAATACTTCTCTTTAACCTTTTCATGTTAGAGAAAACTCAAGTTCTACAAGGTTAGCTAACCTCCTTGACCTGATTTGGTTGGTCCAAAGTCAAGGACTTAAAATCTGTTTCTGAAGCCCAGCTCATCATTCTGTCTTTCCCCACGACACTGCCTTTAAAAAAACAAAACAAAACAAAAAAAGCACTTTTTATTTCATATTGCGGTATAGCCAATCAGCAACGTTATGAAAGTTTCAGGTGGACCAAAGGGACTCAGCCATACATACACATTGTATGTGTGTCCGTATACATGTATCCATTCTGCCACAAACCTGCCTCCAGTTCAGGCTGTCACATGACATTGAGCAGAGTTCCCTGTGCTATATAGTAGGCCCTTGTTTGTTATCCACTTTAAATATTAATGTGTACGTGTCCATCCCACACTCCCTAACTATTCATTCCCCCAATCTATTCCCCTGACAACCATAAGTGTGTTCTCTAAAGTCTTTGAGTCTGTTTTATAAATAAGTTCAGTTGTATCATGTGTTTTTAGTTCACGTATAAGGGATGTCATACGATGCTTCCACTTATCTGTCTGACTTATTTCACTCAGAATGACAAGCTCTAGGCCCACCCATGGTGCTGCAAATGATATTATTTCATCTTTAAAAAGTTGTCTTCCTCCACCCAGTCCCCCTTTAGCTTGCAGTTCTCCTTGTGAGACATCCTTTGTCTACCATTCAAAAGAATTAAATGGATCAACCGCAGAATAAGTAGCTTATAACAAGCACAGTTGAAAGCTCTGGGTCATCAGTTCTCATCTTATGAACAAGAAAGAGGACTTGCAGGGGTTTTTAAAGACGAATCAAGAAAGCAAGTGATTGAAGTCTCACTAGGAAGTATTCACACTTTCCATCAGCCGCGATAAGTTTTGGCAGTGTTACTGACATCCTTTGGGTTTGTCCTGTCCATGTGAAACACAGTGTATTTAAATTACCAACAAAATCTTGACAGCATAGACTCTGTCGGTTGATTAAAGTGTGCTAACAAGCATGCCGTGTGCTAAGTCATGCCGGGAGGCTGGATGACTGGGTCTCCTTGTACATTCAGCAGTGGGAACATGCCCTTCCTGTAGGGCTCAGCCAGAAATGCTGAACAAGCTGCAAAGGACAAGGTGAACCTTGGCCTTCTGGCACTTCGCCCTTCTCCGGGGAAATGAAGAGCGTGGAGAAAGCAATTAAGGTACAAGGTGAAGAAAGCAGTAGCTGCTGCTGCTTCTTTTTTTCTTTAAGTGGTGAATGAAAGATTCCTCATGGAGGAGGTTAGCCCAAAAAAGAGATCAGTAGCCCCTCAAATTTCAAGGTAAGTGTTCTCAGACAGATATAGGTACTTTTCAAAAGGCACAGATTCAAGAAAATGATTTTGAGTTACTAAGCAGCACTAGAGCTTACCGTGATCATCAGGCTGAAGAATAGACCCCCAACCAAGTTGCAAAGGATTCTGCTCTGGAACTGATCACCAGCTGTGTTTGTTTGTTTCCCTAACAGGTGAAAAATGCAGCTGCCAATGTACTCAGGGAAACATGGCTAATTTACAAAAATACAAAGCTAGTAAAAAAGATAGATCATGCAAAAGTCAGAAAACATCAACGGAAATTCTTGCAAGCTATTCATCAGTAAGTACCATTCTTCACTTTCATTCTGCATTGGTATCTCTGGGTTTTAATTCTTGCACCTGCTTATTCTTCTTTCATGAGGGAGGGAAAAAGAGAACATTATCATGTTTGTTCCCAGAAGACATTATTTGGCATTTTAATAATTCCATAAATTTTCTTAGAATTTCATTTGTCAGTTCATTTTATGATGAAAAATCATTTATTATTGGGAGAATAGCCACATAATGTATTAATTAAAGTGTCTATTCAGTTTCTTTTTTTTAAATAAAAGGAATAATTTCAGTTAAAATCTTAATTTTGCATTTATTTATTCATATAGTTTGCTCTAAGATGTTTAGTTTGTATCTAGTACAAAACTTTGAAAGAAATTTAACATTTTATGATCTACTTGGGTTTTTTTTAACATACTGCCAAACATCTTTATATGAAGGTAGTACATGCAATTGATTTAATACTTGAATTTTTAAATTAGTTTTTAATCAGGATTTGGGGGATTTTCTATATGCTATATGTTCATTATTGATTTTAGAGTTCCTATAGGCCTTGCACTCTTTCGTCATTATTCAGACTTTATCCAAGCCACAGTTACTCAATTTGTTTAAGTCATTCATACCATTTTATTGTTATACCATCATAGGCTTTAAAGCAAACATCTCTATCTAGTAAGTTTCCATGATAATTTGAAAGCACCAGGTCTTTCTCCCCCCAGGCTGGCAGCATCATTACCGTAAGTACATCATGTGGGTGTCAGCTGTGATGTCATGCAGCCTTGCTCTTAATGCCCTTTCTATATGGAGAAGGGCAGACGCATCACATTGATGGGTCAGAAAACTGACTTTTCTCATGCAGCCTACCAGGGTAATGATGGAAAGGTAGGTAAATACTAGGTATCCAGATTAGAGAGTGAGATGTGTTTTCTCAGAGCTAATTAGCACAGCTGACAGGAAGTTCTGAGGTTGAGGTTTTCATTTTACTTATTTAGGTAATTCATATGTATATTATACTTACATTCTGTGAAAATCACCAAGCATTCAACTTCTACCTTTTCACCTGCCCATCCACTGCCCTTTTTAAAGAGGTAACACTGAAAATGTGGAATGTGTCTATATTTATAGACATACATGTATTTCTATAGAAATTGCTCCCTTCCCTAATGAAAATAAAATCCAAGAACCCGAGCTCTAAAATAGGAGGTTCTGCACACACAGCCGAGTAGCTGGTCTTCACTGCCATCTTAGCGATCCACATATGTGCTTTCCTCACTGCCACCTGCACTGGAGTGACACTATTTCTGCTTCAGCTCTGTGACTTGATGGGACACACACAACTATGCATTTTCCGCATTACAAAGAAAAGAATGTTAAGAAAGTACTCTTTCCAAGTCTGGGGAAGAGTAAAAGTGAAAGAGAGGAACGTTGTATAAGACCCAACTCACAAGCCGAAGCTTGCTTCCTAGAGTCATAGCTGCCTTTAAAGCTAGGTACCACACCTGGCCTGCTTACCTCCACATCTTGATTTCTTGAGGCTTAGACCTAAGAGAGTGGGTCCCCTGAGCGATGCTAAGCTTTCACCTCCCCCTCAAGAGTCACCTGGTAAACTTTTCTTAGAGTGATCGTTCCTACATGCCCCCCCAAACCAAACAACACAGTAACCTCAGCGTTCATACAAGAGGTGCCCATGGTATACTGCGGAGAATTCTTTCTTTGTACTTGAACGTTTCGATGCTAACCTATTTTGTTCAGATCTATTAAAAAGAAAATGTACCTTTGTGGTTGTGAGACAATGTAGTGTCCTGGCTGAAAGGATGAGAGGTGATGTGGAATTGAGCCCATGGGTCAGTCTTTGGGTTCAGCAATCACACCTCCCATGTCCTCTGGGATTATATTAGTATCCCTTCCTGCTAGTGTACTGTGTCTTCAGTATATAGTGAAATGTGACACTTGCCTTTGATGGCATTGATAAACTTTCATAGAACTGAAACAAATAAACACTTTGACAGTTTTCCTCATAATTCTGAAGCCATGTATAAATGGTGGTTATTTATGTATTTATATAAGTTTGTCATAGACCTCTTAAGCTCAGAATACATTCACACTCAAAACGTTGGGGGACAACTTAGGCGATATTCATTGTAAAATTTTTTCAACTTTGCTGTAGGTTTGAAAATTTCTATAATAAAAAGGCAAAAAAATATTTGGGGAAACTAAGTATAAAAGCTGTCCCTAACCAATTGGTGTATTGCAACAAGACGTGCTGACCTGACCTGAGGTGAAGGGTTTCATGGTGTAGGTGTCGTGTGTCTTTCAGCATGCTGCCTTTGGGCAGAGGAAGCCACACGTGATTCTTCTGCTTCTTTCAGACATTTCTCATTGTTTCTTCTGTAGCTGTGTGTACTTCTAAAGCAGATGAGCTTCAAGCAACTCAAAGATAAATTGTTTTGTAAACTAGTCTTGGGACTATGGGGTTTCCTTTGAGGTGGGAGGGTCCTTACAACTTTGTGAAAAGTAGATGGGCTGGGTGGGGCTAGATTATTCTAATTATGCATAATTACCTTTCATTTGAACTTAGTGAGTGAAGCCATAAAGGAAAGCACATAGGGCTCGATTCCTACGGGCATGGCCTTTACTGCCTTCACTGCCCAGCCTCGTCCATCAGTAGCGGGGGAAATCGGACCTTGCCAGTTGAGGGGAAATGTACCCATTCATTTACTAGAGCTCTCCTGGCCTCTGCTCTCTGATTTGTCCTGAGAGCTTTGCAGGAGCTCTATCCCGTCTACCAGCCTCCTCTGTCTCAGCTGTCCTTCTCTTTCCCAAGCCTCACGGCCTCTCTCCCGGGCACAGGACTTTCTAGTCTCTGACGGATGCCTAACTCTGCAGGCCTGTGTCCTCTTTTTAGGACCCTGTCTGTCTTTGGGGATCGTCACTTAGTGCATGAAGCATTCTGTTTCTGTAACTTTTACCACTTTCTCTGGTATCAACTTTACAGCTTCTCATTCTTAAGTCTCAGTTAGAGACTCATCAGTTAACATGCACTTGTCTCAAAGTCACGAAATCCAATAATTTCTATAACAGAGAGTGTTAGATTACCCACCTTTCAGAAAACAAGGCTTCCCAATAGCCTCGACTTGGAAAAGATGTACCCCCTCCAAAAACAGTGTTAATCCTGTTGTTTAGAGTAGTATCCATTTAACTATATTCTATTCACACTAGGCAAAAACATCTCCTATTTTGTCACGTTTTAAAGAGGCCAAGATAACTTGATCCAAGTTCTTCCTTCCGAACTCTAGTTCTGGAGGAAGCTATGTGCTTTCAGGTGGGCAAGTACAGTGGCAATGCAAAAGGGTGATGACATAACAGAATAGTGTTTCTCTCTGATCAATATGCCCAAATCCTGCAGAATCTTAACAGGACCTTCCAGCTAACGAATCGAGCCCCCTGTGCGCACTGAACACCACTCTGTGTTATTTTGTTCCAGAATATTTTACAGTTTCTTTTCTTTTGTTTTGTCTTTTTATTTCAACAAAATGAAACATAGAGCGCGGAAGTAAGTTGTGTGAGCCGCTCCTTTCAGCATTCGCAGAATTTCCTACCGGCTGCATGCATCCAAGCGGACCCTTTATTGTGAATTTTAGTAGTCTGATTGCTGCTGTGGAAATGTGTTCCGAAATCATGATATTTTCCTGTGATAAGTGAAGTTCACAAGGAAGAAATCAACATATGTTTCTTATTCTTCTTTTTGGGTGGGGGGAGAAATAAAATGCACACCTGCATGTTACCTTTTATTCTGGCAGCTGCAGCTTACATAGGCTTTTTGAACCAATTCTGCTTTACAGGCAGTCTAAGTGGCAACACGGCAAGATGATTTAAGTTCAAGCCTACTCTACATCAGCTTTCCAGATTAGCAGAAAATGAAATGGGCAAAATTCTACTGTCAGAGGCATACTAGCGTTAGCCAAGAGAAGTATGTTGTGTGGAAGGGGGAAGACCCACCTCAGCCAGGGGCCCAGCACCAGCCCTGCTAGCAGGCTGGCAGAGCTCAGAACTGCGCTGTCCTGACCCGATGCTGGAGACCTCCCATCCCGTGGCCGCAAACTTCGAGTCATTCATGTGCCAGTTCTGCTATGACTGCCCTAAATCTGAAAAGAAACTTGATATAAATCCCTGTCATAAGTGGATTTAAAAATATGTCACTCCCAGCAAGGAGAGAGAGAGAACAGTAAATTGGTTGACAACTAAGCCACTGGTATTGAACTCAAGCCACAAGCTGTTGCCTGCAGAGAGCTCTGAGCTGAGATTCTGCTCCCTCTTAAAAAAAAAAAACGGGAAGAGCAGGTGTTAGGAGATAAAAACAGGATAGGACTAGCCTGGGAGATTTTTCTTATAATAATTCAAGAATTGGAAGAGAATTAAAGGGAATAACTCTCTCTCCATCTGTTTTAGTGTTTTTTAATGTCTTGCTTGAGTATCACTTAGTCATCTAGAACACCTCCGTTGGTATAAATCCAGCCCTTCAGAAAGAAAATCCCAATCTAACCCTCTTCTTTTCACACACATGGAAACTGAATGTCAGGTTAGGGCCAAGAAGCATAGAGTCCTTGTCTGACACTGTTATTTTCTCTAATACATTTCTCGAGAATGACCCACACCTGTTTAAAGTTGGTTTGCTTGTGTTTGGGGTTTTTTTTTTTCACTCTTTTTAAAAGGCACACATCAAGAACTGTAACCCTTTTCAGTACTTAGAGAAACATTTCTCAACAACATACTAGATTTAAATATGTGTTTGTAAATTTCTTTTAGACTAAAACATATTCCATTACTATAATAGCATAAAAAGGAGCTAGTTACATTAGTTCCAAGACTTTTAATAAAGAAACACATAGTCACAATCACAAGATCTGACCTTAGCCTGTTTGAGATTGGTAAAGATCGTGTTGGAAGCAGGTGTCACTTAAACGCTCACTGGCAGAGGAGCTGTCTTTTCACTCTGGACAGATTTGGTGGCATATTGAAGATCCATATTTTGGGGAAAAAATCACTGAGCATTGTGAACATGTGTTACAGAAATCTCCCTGGCAGTAAAATCTTGCCCTGTGAATTTTTGTATCCCTTCTAGCCAATTACCTTTCATTTAAATTGGGAAATAATCAAGAATACATGCTCCAGCATTAACACTATACTTTGTAAAATGACTGGTCTCCAGAGTAATAAGGTTAGCATGGGTTTTCATGAAGTAGCTCAGAGAGAACTGTTTCTCTTGGAGCATAGCTTTGAATTGTTGACTTAAAGAGCAATAGACTGCCTTTCTCTGGTTGGAAAATCTGAATTTCTTGCTAGGTAATGAGCACTGAATAAATATTTGTTGAAATATCGTTGTCACTAAGTTACAGCATAGTAGGTACTCATTCAGAATTTTTTTTAGAAAAAAGGTTTTATGACTGTCAATCAGATATACTCAATGTTATTTAAAAGTTTCTAAAAGTAACTTTACAAGTAGAAGAGAGACCATCTGTCAGACACTCTAATTGTCCTGTGACTTTTATCTACAATAAAAAATGAAGGGAAATTCTCCCAAGGAAATGGTCTGGCTTCCCTTCAAATTCAGTGGCAGTGTAAAAGTCAAGTGAAATAAATACAATGAAGAATAAGAGAATTATGTATTTTGAGTTATCTTGCTGCTGGTTGAATAAAAGTTTTCTTGTTGCTAATGAGAATCTCACTTATCACTGTGTTTCATCAGGTTCAAATACCTAACCCAATCCATTTCAGACTAAACAGGGCTAACACCTGTATCTAGTCACGTAGACATAGGAAGGTGCTCCTGCGCCAACACTGATAAGATTCCAGTTGCTTTGCATATTTCTTCCTATGTCTATTTGTCACGATACTGGGGCTTTAAGGAATGTTTTGGCTTTTCTCATATGGTTAAAGCCTTATGAGCCTTTCTCAATTCAACTTTGACTCCCTGGTAAACAGTTGTCCTAAGGACACCTTATCTCTTACTCTCTCTCTCCCTTCCTTTTTGCGGTGTTGGGGAAGCATGCTTCTCATTGTACCAGATACATAACCAATTGGGACTTTACCCCCAAATATTCAAGGCATTATCCATGCAGTTATTTGCTCTTGTCAATTTTGTGCATGCTCTTTGGAAGGCTTATGATAGTCGCAGAAAAGAAAAAAAAGAAAAACTTTCTGACTTCAGATTCTGTCTTTTAGATTAAGAAGTGTAAAAATGGAGCAGAGGAAACTGAACGACCAAGCAAACACCTTGGTGGACCTGGCAAAGGTGAGCTTGGGGGTCTCAGCCCTCGTATTCGCACCTGTTGGAACTAATCACACACAGAAACCAGTAACACTTCAGGAGGCAGCCACCCAAAGTTATTTACCCAGTCAAACCAACAGATCATACTGACATGACAGCCCAACTTAGAAGAATTCTTCTAAAACTCTTGCTTGATGTGTACTTTCCCTCTACACATGTTCAGCCCCATTCTGAAAGCTTTCCTGCTTGCAGGGATTTGGAAGTTCAGTTAGAAATATAAATGTAAATATATGAGATGAAATATAAATATATGAGACAATACCTTTGGGATGCTTATATGTGACTTAGTCTCATCCCTGTGAGGGCAGAACCAGGTCTTGGGTTTTACTATGAGGTTCAAGGCTAAATGGGCTTCCCTTGTGGCTCAGCTGGTGAAGAATCCGCCTGCAATGTGGGAGATCTGGGTTCGATCCCTGGGTTGGGACGATCCCCTGGAGAAGGGAAAGGCTACCCATTCCAGTATTCTGGCCTGGAGAATTCCATGGCCTGTGTAGACCAAGACTGAGTGACTTTCACTTTCAAGGCTAAGTAGAACTCACTAATAAATTTTTTTTTACCTATTTTGAACAATAGGCTTTCTGTCCTGTTCCATTGGTCTATATGTCTTCATACTACTTTCTTAAAGTACATTAATAGTCCCCAATTCTTATATCATGATTAGATGTTTTCTCTGGTTTATTTTGGTTGTTCCTCTCAGGTGAACTACACTTCAAAATATGAATATTTTTCAACAATGACAACATTCCTTTCAATGTTCTAAATTTTAAATGAGGCATTAGAATAGCATTTATGTATGTGTTGGGCCTGTTAACATGAACGCTTTGAAAAAGGCAGTTCTCAGTCAGACCTGTGTTCTGATGTTTGTTTGCTGTAACAACTATGTCCTTTACAAGGCCCCCATTATATTCTTCAAAAATTATACCTATTTGTCCTAGTCCCATTAATTAAATTCATTTTAGTGTATATCAGTAATACATACTGTATAAATATGTTGGAGTGGAATATTTGATATCTTATAAATAGAAGTGAAGTATTTAGTGACTTATCCCACCGAGTAAGATTTACATGTATTCATGGCAAATAGATGGGGAAACAGTGTCAGACTTTATTTTGGGGGGCTCCAAAATCACTGTAGATGGTGACTGCAGCCATGAAATTAAAAGACACTTACTCCTTGACAGGAAAGTTTTGAGCATCCTAGACAGAATATTAAAACACAAAGACATTACTTTGCCAACAAAGGTCCGTCTAGTTAAGGCTATGGTTTTTCCAGTAGTCATGTATGGATGTGAGAGTTGGACTATAAAGAAAGCTGAGCACTGAAGAATTGATGCTTTTGAACTGTGGTGTTGGAGAAAACTCTTGAGAGTCCCTTGGACTGCAAGGAGATCCAACCAGTCCATCCTAATGAAGATCAGTCCTGGGTGTTCATTGGAAGGACTGATGTTGAAGCTGAAATTCCAATACTTTGGCCACCTGATGCGAAGAACTGACTCATTTGAAAAGACCCTGATGCTGGGAAAGATTGAAGGCAGGAGGAGAAGGGGGGGACGACAGAGGATGAGATGGTTGGATGGCATCACCAACTCAGTGGACATGAGTTTGGGTAAACTCCGGGAGTTGGTGATGGACAGGGAGGCCTGGCGTGCTGCAGTCCATGGGGTCGCAAAGAGTCGGACACAACTGAGCAACTGAACTGAACTGAACCCCTAGGAGATCATGTATAGTTCATTTAAGCTGGACAGCACATATGTATGAGGCCTGAAGATGTGCTCAACTAATACTTACACCCGTGGTTCTCACTGGGACACACTGTGAACAGAGAAGGAGCAGGTTCTTATTATCACTCCTAGATTGAATGATAAAAGAAATTGGGTATTTTTATGAAAAAATAAAAGAGGTCACTTGAAAATAATATATATAATATATATCATTTCACTATAATATATGCTATTATACATAATAAATATACTCTTGAAGTAAAATTATCTGTGAGGCAAGAGGCTGTGTCTTTCAGTTACTTCTTTAGTGCCATGCTTATTATTACTGCAGGACTATCCATGACATAAAGAGTTTAATATTCACTGAATGAATAGTCTCACATAGTCTCAAGACTGTAGTAAACATAGAGTTAATGAACTGTCTTCCTGGCCAAACCCAGGAAGGTTTGCCTGTGTTCTGAACAGCAACTTCCTTATTCAGTAAGTTCATCTATCATCCCTAAGAGGTTGTTAAGCAGGATAAGAGCATGTATTATAGAGGGAAGTATGATAGGAGAGCAGGCTTAGCCATAAAGGTCTGAGGCTTGCAAAAGGCTGCGGTGGGCCAAGGTTAACGTCTCCAGCTTTCCTTTCTGTATCAGCCTCTTCCCTGTCTGGTTCTGAGCTGGTCAGCACTGAAGTCCTCTTTCCCTGTCTCTTGTCTCCTATTTCCAGAACTATAACTGGGAGTCAGTTATGAATACCCTCTGATCAGGACAACCAGTTGGAAAATTCACTAGGACACCGAAAGCATTTCCATATTTCAAACCACTTGGTTCTAATTAAGCCATAGCTAACAAGGTGGATTGGTAACTTTAGTATGTCCTCTAACTTTTATTCTCTTGCTCGTTATCTGTAAAAATTCTATTTGACCCAAAGGAGAGCCTACAATTTGGAACATAAGGCAGCAAAAAGATATTTAGGTATTTTTAATTGCTTTAAGTTACTAAATTACTCGATCAAATCAGTTTGTCCTAAACTTCATTCATATTCCAGTCAAAATGTCTGCTATATCCCAATACCATCTGCACTATTATGCATTATTCTTTAAAATTGGCTTGTTTATAACAATCAGCCTTGCCCTAATTAGTATTACATGTTACAAAATGAATTTGACCTGCTAACTTTTCTATATACCTAAAAGTATATACATAAATATAAAATCAAAACATATTTGTCTCTCTGCACACCACTTAAAACCCTTGGACATACCACCAGCAATACCTGTACACCATTTTCTGCAACTGGATCACATTAATTCCTAAGATCTTACTTTTCTAAGTCCTGGCATTGAACAGACACACCGATTTGTTTGGCCAGGTCACGTGTTCAGTTAGCTGACACCCCTGTTGCCCTGCAAGTTGCCAAAAGGAGACCAGCCCTGAAGCTCTGATAGCTGGCTAGTCTGCTTCCCGGGCAAGGGTAATTAAACCTTCGTTCTCTGTCTCTCTGTTCTTCTCAATCCTGTTTTCTAGACTCAGAACATCATGTATGACATGATTTCCGACTTAAATGAAAGAAGTGAAGACTTTGAGAAGAGGATCGTTACCCTGGAAACGAAGTTAGAGACTTTGATCGGTAGCATCCACGCCCTGCCTGGGCTCATAAGCCAAACCATCAGGCAGCAGCAGAGAGACTTCCTCGAGGCTCAGATGGAGAACTATGACAAGCACGTCCCCTACGATGCTGAGCGGTCCCGGTCCTCGTCCAGGAGGCGGCGGTCCTCCTCTACAGCGCCACCAACTTCATCAGAGAGTAGCTAGAAGAGAATCAGTTAACCACAAAATAAGACTTTTTGCCATCATATGGTCAATATTTTAGCTTTTATTGTAAAGCCCCTATGGTTCTAATCAGAGTTATCCGGGTTCTGATGTCAGAATCCTGGGAACCTGAACACTAAGTTTTAGGCCAAAATGAGTGAAAACTCTTTTTTTTTTTCTTTCAGATGCACAGGGAATGCACCTATTATTGCTATATATAGATTGTTCCTCCTGTAATTTCACTAACTTTTTATTCATGCACTTCAAACAGACTTTACTACTACATTATATGATATATAATAAAAAAAAAGTTAATTTCTGCACATATTTGGTCACTTGACATTTCTAAAAGCTTACTTTTCACATTATTTTCAAGGTAAAATGACTGATTATCATCTAATGCATCTTGATCATTTTTATTTCCGAAAGTATGGCCAGTCAGCAGAAGTCTTTCAATTACTCCATACCTCGTCACTAAGATTTTCTCTCATTATGAAATATTATAGTCAAAACTGTTTGACCCAGCCAGCTTACCATTGTTTGAGTTCACATCTCATTTCTATTTAATTTTGTTTCCAACTTTTATGGAAAGTGAGACTGTTACATCAAAACCTATAATATGAACTAGGGACACTGATGCTTTCAAGAACTATTTTATTCCTAGTTTACCAGCAAATTTGCTTGAAGAAAGTATCAGGGTACATCACTGTCTATCAGCTAATGGTGCAGAACTTTAGATGTAAACTACTTATTTCATCTTTCCCCATGGATTTATTATGAGAGGCCCAAGATTAACTCTGTTTGGATTATATACATACATGTTCATATACACATGTGGTTGCGTAGCTCCCAATAGCATAATTAGCATAAATGAGCATAACTCTAGCAAATGGTCGGTCTGTTCTCTTGGTCTGTGGGTACTGGGAAGTGAGTGGCATCTGCTAAATTTCAAAAGTTTTAGCACACTTGTTTCACGGCTATTAAGATCAGTTTCTGTGAAAAGTAACTCCATATTTATTGGTGCAAATACATCTCTTTCCAGAATTACTCTAAAAGTGCAGGGGGGTTGGAAAAACCACCTTTGAGGTAATAGCAGTTTGGATTTCCCTAACATGGTAGTCTCCAGAGTCTGGGAAGAGCTGGCAGGGGTAACATGATAAAAATAAGACTTCATTTGGACAGCTCTGAAACCAACCCTCTTGGGGTGGCTTACACCTAAAAAAGACTCCTTTATTTTCAGAGAAATCTGCCTTTGCCCTCTTCCCCTTGATTCTCCACAACACCCTTTGGGGTCTGCCTTATGAGACAGCCTCCAAGTGTTTTTCTTAACCAAAAATAGAGCTATACATTCATCAGCTTGCATAACTCAATGAATAAAATCACTTTCATAACTATTTTCTGTAATTGATGCAAAAATTCAAATGTTTCCATTCAAGATCAAGGACATAAAAGTATGATTACTTCAGACTGCGTGAGAATCACTTACCATTTATTACTTATCCAGAATGACTGAAAATAAAGCCTCTTTCACACACCTTATATATTTCAGTGTAGAGTGAAGATAAGGCTTGCAAATAAGTAAAACTATTAAAGTACTGCTTATAGGAACAAACTGCTGAGTTAAATGAACTTAAGATTCCTACTCCAGTAGGATTTTTACTTCATGAATGAAGAAAAGTTTATTTTGGGTAATATACAAAAATACATCAAGTATTTGGTATAAACACTGGATATAAGGAAGAGAGAAACTGTGAAAAAATGATTAATTCTTGTGATTCTTGCAGTTAGTTCTTATCTAGTCTACCTCTGTGACTGAAAACCATAATAGCAGATAATTAAGCTTAATTATTATTTTACTGATCAATTAGCACCACCATCTCAGAATACTAGAAGATAAGGACAAAAATAATATATTATTCCTCTTTTTGAAGAAGAGAGTAGAGACATGAGTTTTAATTTAGATTTCATTGCCTGGTGTTTATTCACCTGCTGCATTAATTGTCCCTCATGGAGGATGTCATTTAATTCATCTTTTCCTGTTTCTTTATCCAAAGTATATGCAGACCGGTCACGATTAAACAACAGTGTGTGGTCTTTTGTTTCTGTATTTTAAATAATACCAAATATCCACAATTTGGAAGAGGAGGCGAGAACCCATCTGTTGCATAGAATTTGTGATCAATGATTTGTTGAATGAACGTAACTCTACCTGATGTTATCAAGCCTTTCCCCACATGGCATTGAACATGAAGCAAGATCCTCTGAGGAGACCTTAGATAACCAATCTTTGGTGAGCTCTGTGACTTGCTTTCTAATGATAACGGAGTGTGTTACACTTCAGCCTGCCACACCCTAGCCTCTCTTCTCTACGGCCAATAGCAGAACATGCAACCACCACCAATTATTGTGAATTACGATGGCACCACCTTCCTCAATACTTTCTTCATTTCCCCTACTTATACACAGTGTCATGAGTTAGCCACTAGAAAGGATTCCATGCTCTTAAAAAATCATCAACCAAAGTCAACAGGTAGTAGATCTAGAAAATTTTATATGCTTTCTTCCTAATGTCACCTCCACTGGCAACTGTTTTGCCAGAGACTCTCCATCAAAGCATCTGCAATAGTCAAATAATTCTATTCAAAAACAATATGGAAATTGGGATAAAAATCGGTTGGTTGGGTTGTATTCAAATCTTGAGAGATGGATTGAAATTTTACAGCTTTGTGTTTCAACTTTGCCTAGTCTTGAGAGGTAGAATGAAAACCTGGAGAGAGGAGGTTAAAAGTCAGAATTGGGTTTGGAACTGAATTCTTGCTAGTTCTATGTATTTGAATACCCTTAATCCTTCTGAGCCTCATTTTTCCCATTTTCTCATCTACAAAATGAGTAGAAAAAGACACAGATATCAGTGGAGCTCTGTAAATCCTAGCATCTATCTTAACAAATAATGGTAGGTATTTTTTAATGTTATTTCCAATATAATGCAACAATATCAAACATCCCATTGCCTATCTTTTTAACTTTTAACACCTCATATGAATTCTTCCACTCACCTAATTAATTCTTAAAGTTACTGGACTAAGGATTCATTGTTGGCTTCCTTATCCTGTAACTCTTTTTTTAAGTGATCCTAGAATGTATGTCTGTGTGTGTGTGCTTGCTGAGTTGTGTCTGACTCTTTGCAACCCCTTGGACTGTAACCCACCAGGCTCCTCTGCCTATGGAGTTTTCCAGGCAAGAAATACTGGAGTGGGTTGCCATTTCCTACTTCAGGAGATCTTCCCAACCCAGGGATTCAACCATGTCTCTTGTGTCTCCTTCCTTGACAGGCAGATTCTTTACCACTTGCACCACCTGGGAATCCCAATCCTACAATACCAACAGGTGTATGTGTGTGTGTGTATATATATATATGCTTTTTGTGGTTCTGTCCTATTCTTTCTTCTTCTTGCCTTCCCACAGAATCTCTTCATAAATATGATCCAGAAACCTAGACAGTGCTTGTGCCTTGGGCATAGGACTTGGAATACTTGATCAGGGGTGTGCTGGTAGGGTCAACCAAGACTTGGACCAAAACCATGCTTTAGTTCAGGAGCCTAAACATACTTCTCCCTGTCTGTGTAACCCTCCCGGAAACAGGGTGTGCATTCTAGCAAAATTGTCAAGTCAATCTATTCAGAGAAAATTATCAAACTGGTTGTTTAACTGATAGTGTCCTGGAAGATGTGAGGCTTGGAGCATCAAAAGATATGACACGAGGAGCACTCTGCTCGCTGTCACTATTGCAGGAGGTCCTGATGGGCATGCTGCATTTCAGCTTCCTAGGCCAGGGGACAAAGAGACCAAAGCCCTGGCAGTGATGCTTTCTAAAACTTACTGTATTAAATATGTTACAAGTCAGTGAACCCAGAAGTAGAAAGCATATCACAGGTATTGCTTATTTCGAGTTGTTAGTAATACTTTGAATTTTTTCCCCCCAGACCTGTCCTTTTCTCCACTTACAGGTCTTCCTCTGACCTATATATATATATGTATATATATATATATATATGTATATGTATATATATATGTATATATATATAGGGGGGCAGCGAAACTTAGTACCTTCAGCCAAGGTAAATGAATGGAAATATTTGAGGACTTTCACTCAGGGAAAATGCACATGCACTGTGGGATGTTTTGTAGCTGTGAGTGACAAGGGATTCAAACAGGTCATGGAACAGCTTGGTGGTCACCCATGTCCCAAGGCAAAGGCACCCACCACCTCTGCTGAAACTGGGCAGTTCCTGAGTCCTTAGTCACACGGGCCAGCACTGCACATACTTGTGAGACTGTGGCCATCAGCCCTCCTCAGATGGAAGGTGAGAGATGGGACATGACACTGAAATGAAGTACCATCAGTATCTTCTGTCAACCCCCGAAGAAATCAACCCTGAATATTCATTGGAAGGACTGATGCTGAAGCTGAAGCTCCAATACTTTGGCCACCTGATGCGAAGAGTCGACTCATCAGAAAAGACCCTGATGCTGGGAAAGATTGAGGGCAGAAGGAGAAGGGGACGACAGAGGATGAGATGGTTGGATGGCATCACCGACTCAATGGACATGAGTCTGAGCAAACTCTGGGAGACAGTGAAGGACAGGGAAGCCTGGCATGCTACAGTCCTTGGGGTCACAAAGAATCAGACACAACTGAGCAGCTGAACAACAGCAACAGGATCTTCACTGTAAAGGAAAAACTGAAAATGCTTTAGGAAGAAGACATTTGGCACAACGCACGACAAAAATCTAACAACTTGTGGTCATAACGTTCCAGTACTAGTAGTGTTAGTCGCTCAGTCGTGTCCGACTCTTTGTGACCCCATGGACCATAGCCCACCAGGCTCCTCTGTCCATGGGGTTCTCCAGGCAAGAATACTGGAGTGGGTTGCCATTTCCTCCTCCAGGGGATCTTCCCAACCCAGGGATCGAACCCACGTCTCTTGTATCTCCTGCATTGGCAGGCAGGTTCTTTACCAAACCTACATTATTCTGGGATTTCCCTAATGGTCCAGTGACTAAGACTCTGGGCTCCAAATGCAGGGGGTCAGGGTCCAACCCCTGGCCAGGGAACTGGATCCCACAGGCTACAGCAAAGAGCTCATACTCTGCAACTCAAGATCCCACACGCCACAACAAAAACCTGGTTCTGCCAAATTAATGAATCTTTAAAAAATAAGTCTACGTTTTTCTGTCTCAAAGCTCTCCATTTTCACCATGCCAACACCGTCCCTTTAAGGAGACTAGAGTAGATGCATCCTGTCTCTTCAGTTTTTGCCCATATCATGTGATTACATGTCACCTATCACCCCTCTTTCTCATTCATCCTCACTTTCATTCATTTACTGTTAATAAATGCAACTGTTAGGTCAAACATTCATAATTTCGTGGCCTTCTGGAATATAAGCTCAAAGTTAGCCTTCCTCTTGGATAAAATCACAGTGTCCCAGAGAGAAAACTGACAATCCCTAGATAAAGACTTTAAGTGAGTCAATATTTTTATTTTTGAGTTTGCAGGGGAAATAATATCCACTGTGGGGAAAGGTAGAAATTCCTTAAATACAACTGCAATGGGCCACTTTTCATTTTCCTTCTTTCTTTAAAAGCTTAATGTTAATACTACTTGTATATGTTCTAAAATAAGTCCAGGGAGTTTGGGGATCATAATTCACTTAACAGAGAACACTGACAGCAAAGGTGTTATTGCTCTTAAATCAGGTTGCAGTGGGGGAAAAAAAGCTAAAAAAAAAATAATTTTTAGTGATTGGTCTATAGCTGCAGTGTGGAGTCCTTTATATCTTTATGAGATTCCTGTTCCTGATTTTTTCTAGAAATAATCACATTAATAGGATATCTTTTTGGTATCAATAATAAAGAGAATCTAAAAATTGGTTAAAAAGCAGTATTTTTTTAATTTGAAGATTAAATACTTAAAGGAAGAACCTTTGCAAAAGTATTTAATAAAAACTTGTTTATGAAAAGGAGAAAAAAGTATAACATGGGTCTTTATTCTTGACCTTGATGATTAGAAAACTGTACATTAAAATTATTTTGGAAGAAACAAAAAAAACAGCAAGAAAGCACAAAAAGGAGAAAGCACAAGGCAAGGAGTCCAGAGTAAAGAATAACATGAAGCCTGACAAGTAACAATGGTTTAATTTACACTCTTCAAGGATAGATAGTCTAGATTGAGTCAACATGAAATGCATCTATGTGCTTTTTAGAAAGGACAAAATTATAGAAAAAAACGTTAAAACTCAAATTACAGGGGATAATTTAGTTTAGTGCAAACAACCAAAAACAGTGATGGCAACATTCATATCAGACTAATGGAATTGAAGAGAAACAATATGAAATCACAAAAGGATGGTCATGGTAAATTGATCCTTGAAGAGAAAGCTGACATGATTTGTGTATACTAAAGAGTAATGCATATGAAGCAAACCTACCAGAAATAAAAGGAAAAACAATTGTTGTGGTAGATTTTAAGGTCCCTTTCATCCTGGAGAGATCAAATGAACCAAAAATCAACAGTCATGGTATCAAGAAAAATAATTATTATTAGAATTGGCCAAGAACTAGCAGAAACATGAAAGATGTACTTTTTGATAAATGACATGGAAGAACTAGATAGACATTTTTAAAAAAAAGATAAAACTCTTTCCAAACTTTACGTCATACAAAAGACTATATTCCAAATGAATCAGAGAGCTCAATGTGAAAACCAAAACAATGTAAGTATTAAAACACAATGTGCTTGAATTTCTCTAAAACCCTAAGATAGTGAACTATTTTCTAGACTCCAGAGGCAACAGAAGACTGATTAATTTGATTACATAAAAATAAAAGAACTACCGCAGAGCATGGGAGAAGAGATGGTGACAAAGTGAAAAGAAGCTGATAAACTGGAAGAAATATTTGCAACATTTATTACAAAGGACCAAAATCTCTAATATAAAGAAAGAATCCCAAAAATTGAGAGAAAAAATTCTAAAACCCTGATAGAAAATAGAAAAATGGGCAAAAGATAGATGATTTACCAAAGAAGGATATAAAATTGTTTTTAAACAGATCAAAAGATGTTCTTTTCATTCATAGAGAAATGCAGATTAAAACTACCACTGAGTGAATGATATACCACTTCTCACCTATTAAACTGGAAAAATTGAAAATTTGACAGGATAATTTTTTGGAAATAGGTATATAAACATGTTAATACTTTGCAGGTGGGAATGCCAAAGGGTCCAAGCCTCAGGAAGAAAATTTGACAGTATCTAAGAAAACCACATTGGATTTCTTTTTGACCCAGAATCCCTTCTTTTAGGTTTTTTTTTTTTTCTGAAGATTTAACCTCAACATAATGAAAGTATATACAAAGTCATAAATTAGAGTATTACTTGTAATTGCAAAATAAATACAATGTAAATACTGACATTTTAAATTTTTTTCCTCAAAATTGAAATACTTTGCAGCTACATAAAAGACCAAGGATGATCTCCTGAACAAATAGAAAATGACTCCCAGGATTAACTGATAAATGTCAAGAAATCAAAGTGTAACAGTATATATGTGCATGTATGCTCAGTTGTGTCCGACTCTTCATGACCCTGTGGACTGTAGTCCACCAGGCTCCTCTGTCCATGGGATTCTCCAGGTAAGAATACTGGAGTGGGGTGCCATTTCCTTTTCCATGGGATCACCCCAATCCAGGGATCAAACCTGAGTCTCCTTGCACTGGCTTGTGGATTCTTTACCACTGAGCCACCTGGGAAATCTAACAGTATAAATGTATGAAGAAGAAATAAGAAAAATACATCTAATTTTACAAACAGAAATACTGGAAGGGTGAGCCAGAAACTATAATGAAACTGTACATATATAGGGCAAAGCTAGGTATAGAGTGGAAGGGATGGGGAAGAGCAGCTGACACTTCGATTCAGTCGCTCAGTCATGCCTGACTCTTTGCGACCCCATGGACTGCAGCACACCAGGCTTCCCTGTCCTTCACCATCTCCTGGAGCTTGCTCAAACTCATGTCCATCGAGTCAGTGATGCCATCCAACTCATCTCATCCTCTGTCGTCCCCTTCTCCTCCTGCCTTCAGTCTTTCCCAGCATCAGGGTCTTTTCTAAGGAGTCAGTTCTTTGCATCAGGTAGTCAAGGTACTGGAGCTTCAGCTTCATCATCAGTCCTTCCAGTGAATATTCAGGACTGATTTCCTTTAGGATGGGCTGGTTGGATCTCCTTGCAGTCCAAGGGACTAGCTGCACATATTACTAACAATATTTACTTTTTGAATCCTGTTAATATTTGGGGTTCAGAAAATTGTAGCAATGAAAATATGAGAAAAACCCTAAAACAGAATACAACCACATAAAATTGCATGTGTTGGGAGGGGAAATAATCTTAGTAGTATAGCTTTTTATTTTGTACTAATCATAGACTTACAAAATATTTGCAAAAGCACTACTTCCTTATATCCTTTACTCCACTTCCCTTAATGTTAACATCTTACATAATAACCATGGTGTAATTATAAAACAAATTAACACTGGGTACAATATTAACTACAGACCTTATTTTAAAACAAAAATGCACATGTCTAAAGAAATGTATTCAGCTTGTTTTTCACAGTAGTGTGGGTTAGCATTTCTGAAACTACTTTCTGTACATTGGAAGGTTGAGAAAATGAGTAAATCTATTGAGGACAGCGAGAGCAGGTTTCTCACTTTTGGAGACAGGAGTTATCAATGTGGGATGACATTAGACTGGGAACAACCCTGTGCCATTGGAATTGAACTGAAGTATCAGTATGGACTCATGGATACAGGAATAGAGATATATGTTTAAGTACACATATGTTTGTGTGTTTATTTCCTAATTTGGCTTACTGTAAGCACCTAGAAACAGAAAAAACAAAAATCCAAACCTAGTGCTCACATCTTGCATTCTTAAAACCACTCTCCACTAAACATTCAACACCATTCTCCTTGAAGAAATGCAGATTCCAGGAGTAGGGCAGGGAAGTTTCAAATAAGCCTGGACATCTTATGCCAAGAGTAAGCAACATTCAAATGATGACATGGGGACCCCAAGGGCACAAAGGCCAATCTAAGTGTATACAAATCATAAAGTCATAAATCTGGGATAATCTGAGCATCAAAACTACTGATACTAATAATAGTTTATAATCCATTAAATTAAAAGAGAATGCATGTGTCCATGCTTAATAAATGGGCTTCCGTTGTGGCTCAGCTGGTAAAGAATCCACCTGCAATGCAGGAGACCTTGGTTTGATTCCTGGGTTGGGAAGATCCTCTGGGGGATAGGCTACCCACTCCAGTATTCTTGGGCTTCCCTGGTGGCTCAAATGGTAAAGAATCTGCCTGCAATGCAGGAGACCTGGGTTTGATCCCTGGGTTGGGAAGATCCCTTGGAGGAGGGCATGGCAACCCACTCCAGTATTCTTGCCTGGAGAAATCCATGGACTATTCCATGGAGCCACAAAGAGTAACAACTGAGCGACTTTCACATGCTTAATAAATAAGAAAGCAAAACTCTTCCTTATAGGGGATGAAAGTTTGTGGAGAACAGGATGGATATTTACGAAGTGTCAAAATATCTCCCAATATGTTATCCTACAAATTACATAGGGTTAATTGTAATTTTGCTGTTGAAAAAAAAAGCTAAAGAAAAACCTAGTGACCAATTCTTCAGTCAAGGAAACAAAGAAGCATCACCAGTAATGGTGCAGACCAATGTCATATGGGTCCTTATATGGTGCAATATTGAAGGTGGAGGAGAAGGGGATGACAGAGGATGAGATGGCTGGATGGCATCACTAACTCGATGGACATGAGTGTGAGTAAGCTCCAGGAGTTGGTGATGGACAGGGATGTCTGGCGTCCTTCTGCAGTCCATGGGGCCGCAAAGAGTCAGACATGACTGAGCAACTGGACTGAACTGATGATGCAATAAGAAGGACCCATTATGCATGTGATATTCCTGCTAAAAATGCACAATCTGAATCTAGTAATGCAGAACTAGCAGAAATTTCAAAGGCAAAAATACCCCAAAATGCAAATTGTTAAAAAAAAAAATCTAGCCAATACTTTTCAAAACTGTCAATGTTAGAAAAGACAAAGAAAGCTTGAGGAAATACTCTAGATAAACAGAAACTGAATATATATAACAACTAAATGCTAGTCAATTTCCTGAGTTAAATCCTGGACTAACAGAAAAAACAAATTATGAAGAACATTTACAGGGAAAACTGGCAAAATCTGAGCATGGACCATCAATTAGGTCATGATTAGTACCAATCTTAAATTTTCTTATTTTGCTGACATTATTGTGATTATACAGACAAAGCTTTGTTCTTAAAAAATGCACTTTTAAAATTTATCATAAAAGAGCATAATGTCTTCAACTTACTCCCAAATGGTCCAGAAAAATGTCATCTGTCATGAGACAAAAAACAGGGAGAGGGTGGGGGCTGAAGGGAGACTAATAAAACACTACAAAAAAAATGTAAACAATTAGTGAATTTAGTTAAAAATGTATACCAAGATCCTTTGCATTATTTCTACAACTTTTTTGTAAGTTTGAAATTATATCAGAATTACATCCAAAAGAAAGTGCAATCAACAGGGGGAAGATATAATAAGAAGAGTTCTTTACAGGAAGTAAAAAGAATGAGATAGGTCTATATACAGTCATGGAAAGCTCTCCAAGTATTATAGTTTTCTTCCTAAACTTGGAAAATAAATGAATTCCTATTCCACTTACATAACACACAAAACCATATGTGTCTCTGCATTCATACACATATGTGCAAAGGCTACTTGAATCCTACCTCTCCTCTGGGGCTCAGTTCAAATACTGCTTTCTCCATAGTCTTCCCTGCTCATCCCAGTTGAAAATGAATGAACCCTCCTCTGGCCTCTCAGATAGTTTCCACATTTTCCTTGTGTGCTTAACATGTCCTGCTTCCTGCTGCACCTGAGACATGCAAGACCTCTAACCCATGGACAGGAAACAGACAGGTGTTTATCTGGGCAGCCCTCAAAAAATCAAAGCATAGTGAATTGTCGATGCTATGTGCCCGTGAATGTTTGTTTACTGGACAGAAATACATTGGCCTTGCCATTTCCTTTTCCATGATAAGGCCAACATATTTCTGTTCAATTAACAAACATTCAAACATTCATGGGCACATAGCATATACAAGTGGTGCTAGTGGTAAAGAATCTGTCTGCCAGTGCAGGAGATGAAAGAGACATGGGTTCGATCCCTGGGTTGGGAAGAGCCCCTGGAGTAGGAAATGGCACCCCATTCCAGTATTCTTGCCTGGAAAATTCCATGGATGGAGGAGCCTGGTGAGCTACAGTTCATGGCGCCACAGAGTCAGACACGACTGAGCAGAGCACACATGTTGGCCTTGCAGGCAATATCCTAGCAAGGATCCTCCATCCTGATTAAAGAAAAATATTTCTCATCTCCTACCAGCGTGTTTGGAATTCTGAGTGTTCTCAAGATATTATCTTGTACAGTCAGTTGATCTTCACCTAGAGCTTGATCTCGAGTTCCTGCTTCTTGGAGCCTAAGAGCAGGCTAAATACAGCTGAATCACACCACAGCCAGGCTCCAGGGATATTTGCTTTCAAACACTTAACATTTGCTTTGTGTTACCCTTTTATTAGGAAGATTAAAATTGAAAGGGAAGCAAGTGAGGCAGGGCTTTCTTCTTCTGTCTCTGCAAGAACAGCTTGTTTCCATGACATTTATACAGGGAGCTTTTTCTAAATGACAAGCAGATTGTTAGAAGATGTTATTTTCTGTCTCTTTGCTTTGGATCTTCACTTAGTGGGTGTAATGTAAGAGAGATAGCCTCACTAGGAGGCTGACTGTCAGGTATATGGATTTGGGAGAGGATTGGTTGGGGGTTTGTTGAATTCTTTCTGTGGGGGTTGCTATAGCAGCAGCCCAACAGATTTGGCTAAAAGTTGTAAGATGTATTCGTGTTGTTATTTTTTACATGGAGTAACATTTCTGCAGATAAAAGTGTCTGCTCTTTTTAGCCCTTTCTCTTTAGTGAAGAAATCGAAGGCTCACAGAAGAAGCCATCCATGGGGGCAGCAAGAAGTCTGAGCACCCAGGCCCAGATGACATGGCTAAGTTTAACTGAGGTTGAGGCCTGTCTTCTGCTCCAAAGAGGTCAGCCTTGAGGCTGTGACAATGGATGAAGGAAAGGCCAGGCTCTGCAACCCTGACCCTGGCCACACTCCATGCATGTAAGGGGTTACCATCACCTCCCATGCACACCACTTTGTGATGGTTACAAACTGCTTTCACTCAAGTCACCCTTTTGAAAGAGCTCACAGAAGACTGGTTCATTTTCCATCACAAATCTCTCTCTCCTTTTACTTAACCCCTCACATTCTACCATTACTGCCTTGGTTCAGGCCTCATCACTAATACCATGGGTTTGGCCAGTGTGACTCCAAGATCTTGGCATCCTCTGCAGATGTGCGGGGCGGGGTGGGGGGTGGCGGGAGGAGAAGGGAAGATAAACGACCCTACAAGACTTATTATGTCATTCCTCCTCATGGAAGAACGCAACTGCCTTCTTACTGTCTACTAGATCAGCTCCAACCTCCTCAGGCCTTTCATACCTAGTTCCGAATCTCCTTTCTGCCTTGCACTTTCCCCTGCCCTTGCTGGCAGCCACTACCCCAAGCATCCCACAGGGTGTTCCTCACACATATTATGCATGGAATTACCACTGTCTGCCCACAGGTTTTTGTTAGTTTGGTCAGTAGAGCTTTTAGAAAAATATTTTGAGCTTGAATAACTTTAAACAGGCATACACTCTTTAGTCTGCCACAGGCTCCCTTGGAATCCCTGCCTACCCCTACTCCACTTTATATCTTTATATCCCTTGCTTGGCCTCTGAAAGCATCGGAATTTGTGCCTCTTGATTGTGGGCTGTGTTTCCTTCCTGATAATTAAATCCTCACCAGGATCTAGAGCAAACATCACCGACCAATTTAAAACACGGCATAGCTTGCCCAGGAAGGTGGGCTGCTGCACTTCTGGGCTCTCTCCTGCTCTCCTCATTGCTCTACAATGGCACTGATGTAACTATTATAATTAACATATAGCTATGTTTATATGCTCCAACTCAAATCATAGTGTCAGCTTCCTCGGAAGAAATCAGACTTAGAACTGTCTGTATACACCCTGACAGGCAGAGTGCTTGACTCTGTGAACACTTGCTGGATAAATGAACAAGATGACCAAACCAAGTCTCAAGTCAGTTAAGCGTGTTCAGTGGCTCGGGCCTTGTAATGCACAATGCCTCAAGTTAAGTCCTGGTCTTCTAACTAAGACCAGGCTTTTCCTAGGTCCCCATACTGCCAGAGCCTCAGAAGCAAAAGGGCCATGATTCCTTTGTTCTGGTTAACTGGTTCCACTGCGTATAGCTGGTCAGTTCAGTTCAGTTCAGTTCAGTTGCTCAGTCGTGTCTGACTCTTTGTGACCCCATGGACTACAGCACGCCGAGGCCTCCCTGTCCATCACTAACTCCCGGAGTTTACTCAAACCCACATCAGGTCCTCACATCAGTGAGTTCTCAAAGCTAGAACACTAAGTCCATGTGATGTTTGTAGAGACACCAGCAATAAAATATGTGTTGCCAAGCATTCTCCTTCCCTCACCTTCTAAAGAGGAGTTTGGGTGTGGGTCTACTGAGGTATCTTCAAGGGCAAAGGAATGAAGCAGAAATGAAGAAATAAACCCAAAGAAGGAGGTAGATAGTCCTAAAAGAGCAACTGGAGGAACATGGGGTAGAAAAGGCTGAGGAGTGAAGCATTGAAAAGATAGGAAGGGAAATAAGGGAAGCTACTGGGTCCTGTGAGACTTGGTAAACAATTGTTCAAGAGAAGTTTTAGGAAATTTTGCTGCATATGGAGTGTTTTATTTTCTGCTTCACCATTCCCCTGAAGAAGGCCTTTTTGTAGAGGTTTCTGTAACCTCTCCTCCAAGCCCTAGCAGTCATATTTGTGCTTGTCTGCGGTATGCCACAGGGCAGTGTTATGCAAAGCAACAGCATCAAAGCTCAGAGCCATTTGGTAACATGTTTTCTTATCGTTTCATATTCAAACTTACAACAAAATAGAGAGAAGGTGGAATGTGAGGCAGATACAATCAAGGACAGATTAATGGAGACTTCTTGAGGAACTGACCTTTTATCTTTATGAAATGGCCCCAATTATTTCTAGTAATTCTACTTATCTTGATGTGGTCTTTGTTTGAAATCATTAGAGCTAACCTATCCTTTTATGATTAGTGTTTGCATGGGTATATTTTTCCATATGTTAACTTTCAACTTATCTGTTTATTTGCTTTTAAAGTGAATCCGTTATAAACAGCAAATAATTGAGTCTTCCTTTTCATTTCAAATTCAGTCTAATAACCTTTAGCTGAAATTTTTGGCCCATTTACATTTAATGTACTCACTGATATGGTTGAGGAGTGTAAGTCTACACCTTCTTGGTTTGCTTCTTTTTTATGTGGTCTATCTGGTTTTTGTTCCTCCTTTTCTATCTCCTTTTCAATTAATTGAATAAATTTTAGTATTCCATTTTTTTAAACTTAAGAATCATCTGATAGATATTAAACAGAAGTCCAGAGAAACCACCTGATTTGTTAAATTTCTTCCAAAGTCAGAAGTGATATTACAAAAAAATTTCTTTCAGATGTTAAGAAAGAGCTGTCTGAAGATAAAATAGAAGAGCTAAGATCTTCCAGGATGCTAATAAATAAATTGCAAGCAAGGTAAATTACAGAAAAAAAAATCTTTGAAAAGCCAAAATTTTCAACCTTGAAAAATGTTGCTCTTCGGTTTGATGGGATTCGTAAACCATGGGATTCGTAAATCATCCCCTACCTCTCTGCTCCTCTATCTAAAGTAGGAACAAATGAAGTAATGTCTGAAATTCTTGTGTAGGCAACAAAACTCTTCACTAGTACACACAGAAACATTACTATTTGTTTCACCAGCTTTCTCCAGTTCATTCATTATTTAATCAGTTTAAGATCATAGCAGAGATATTCTGATCCCCATGTTTCTTGAAGCCTTTCACTTGATAACTGTGTCCTCCCTCCTTTAAATATCACACAGCACAGCTACATAAAGAAAAAACACTTTTATATTATAACTGAAATTATGTCTCAGATTTGGCTCAAAGAGGTGGGGAGAAATACTCAGAAAGGCAGGAGCTGACAAATCATTCAAATCAGACAATAGCCAGCTGAGGGCGTGTGTGGAATATGCACATTTAAGGATGTTTGGTTAAATAAATCAGCAATATACTGATTGTCTAGTATGCTTGACTTCCTCTATCTCTGCCATCAACTGACTGTTCAACCACCCAGAGCATTCAAGCTTTCTGGTTCTTTAATTTTTCAACTATACTTTATGCTCATACATCAGAGTACTTAATATTGTGTTACAGCATTAATTCTCCCTGAATTGATTTATAGATTCAGGCAATCTCATTAAAACCTCAGCAAGTATTTCTATAAAAATTGACAAGCTGATTTAAAAAATGGAAATGCAAATGACCTAATACAGCCAAAACAGCACTGAAAAAGAAGGAAAGATCTGGAGGAGTCAAACATTTACTTGAAATCAGTGTGATGTTGGCATAATGGTATACTATTTAATATATATATCAAGGGAACAGAAAAGAGGCCATAAAGTTGCAAATAAACTCATAAATATTTAGAGAGAATATGTGTAATGTATATGTCTGTGTGTGTATACACATGCACCAAGATAATTAAACAAGAAAAGGATAATTTTCAGCAAGGGGCTTGAATAATTGGATATCCATATTTTAAAAAAGTAAAACTGATGCTTATGTCACACCACATATAAAAATTGGAAACTAAGGCAATGGTTTTAGTTTTCCAGAATGCCATGAGGTTTGGTAATCCAAAGACAAATGATCTCTCCAGAAGCTTTGGCATGATTTCTAGTGGATCTCCAAACAATTCTGTTCAGAGTAAATGAACACTACCATGAGTCAAGTGCCCTTCCTAGAGGAACTAAGTTCTATGAGTGCATCAGTGGAGATCCTATTTTTTATGCTACATACTTTTTACCCTTAGGATAAAGAAAAATGTCATTGTTATTGAGAGGAAATGCTTTGCAATTTCACAAACTCTTGATTATTAAACCCACACTTGCTATATATTCCATCATCATAGTCTATAGAAACAATGAAAAGCTTTAGAAGTGTTTGGGTTTTAATGTTATCTTTGTTACCATCATAAAACTAGTAATTTAGGATAGTTTGGCACCCAAACAAGCTGACAGCTACTGACATTGTAGATTTAAGAAATGCTGCACTTAGTACCATTAAAAATCATCCCAGCGTGTTAATTTTGCTGAATGACCCTTCTGGTGTGCTTAACTATGCAAGTCATTAGCTTCTTTATTGCCATAGTCTATCTAGAGAAAAATAATTTTTTTCAATTACCTTTAAGAAAAAACAGACTGTTTCGCTAACTTCATGCAAGGCAGTAAGATATAGTCATGCATCAATGATTTAAGGAAACGCTGACAAATGTTAACCATTTGTTAGGATATTCCTGTGTTTTTGATACTGTTTTGAATATTAAATCTAAAAATGAGTAAAACATATTGTTTTAGGTAGAAATCTAGACTTGTGTCTGCAGAGTTTGGTGAAACGTACCTGGATTATATTAGATTAATTCTGTAATTGCTTCAGTTTTCTATTCAGGCTCTGACAATGCGATCTGGATCTGACAGATAAAGAAGTGAACTGGGAATCAGATCATCTAATCAGGAGTTTGCATGACTTTCTTGTCACATCACATTACCTGCACCCTCACTAGAATGTGGGGCCATTTACTGAGGGAATAACACCACTTATCTCTGAGCCATTAACAAAGTACCTATCCCTGGGTAGGTACTAAACTAACACTATTGAATGAATGAATACTACACTGTAACTCCAGCCATCTAAGAAGTTATGGTTGTGGTTCTTAATCTTTTCTGATTCATGAACTCCTTTGAGAACTAGGGGCAAGAAAAAAAAAAAACACATTTTTACCAGAGACAAATGCACAAATAATACAACATTATGTAGCTTATTCAAGGAGTACCCTGAAGGTCATTTCTGGTGTACATAGTAATAACTTTATACAGAATTTTAAAAATTACTAGTGTCTTTCTATTAACTGAAAGTGAAAGTGAAACTGTTAGTCGCTCAGTCGTGTCCAACTCTCTGCGACCCCACTGGACTGCAGCCCACCAGGCTCCTCTGTCCATGGGATTCTCCAGGCAAGAACACTGGAGTGGGTTGCCATTTTCTCCTCCAGGGATCTTCCCAACCCAGGGTCTCCCACATCGCAGGCAGACTCTACTGACTGAGCCACCAGAGAAAACATCTATTAACTAATAATCTGCTATTTAACCTTCTGATTTACATATTCATAGTTGCATTTAGCCTGTTAGAGATCTTAAAATCTTTTTTGGAAGAAAAAGTGCTCTAGGAAGATACTGTCCAAATTATACTGTTTATATTTCCAGCTCTCTCATTAACCAGTTGTGTGGCTTTGGATAAGTTCCATAAACAATCAAAAAATGAAGAAGGTTGAACTAGATGATTTCTAAAGTTC
Source organism: Odocoileus virginianus (assembly GCF_023699985.2). Classification (NCBI taxonomy): domain Eukaryota; kingdom Metazoa; phylum Chordata; class Mammalia; order Artiodactyla; family Cervidae; genus Odocoileus; species Odocoileus virginianus. The sequence goes on from NW_027224265.1 coordinate 2,834,985, forward strand.
CTTATGACTCTGAAATTCTCAGCTCCAAAGCACTGGAATTTCCCTGATGAAGGAAGAGATGTGTGCAATGTAAATATGCTTCAATGGGGAAGCACTGAATATCATAAATATTCAATGATTTTCAAAAATATTTTTATAGCAAACTCTTTGCAGATATCTGCAGGAGTCCAAGGATCAGATCGATAGCTTAGACATGTATCAATTTTCAGGGCTCTTCAGATTTCCCTTGTGTAAGGGAGCAAATACTCTCTCTCCCCAGTGGCTATTTGAATTTTAACATAATCTATGGTCGCAAAGAGTCACACATGACTGTGCATGCATGCACATACAGGGAACACCTTGTCAAAATTACTTCTGAATCCCAAGTCTAACAACACGACATAACACGTCCTGTAGAAAATAAGATTTGAGCAAGAACAATCACAAGAGCTGATGATAGTGTTCAAAGTATAGCATACTTCCTGTGAGACTTGTCTTTTCATGGCATCAGATACAATATTTTGTGACATCAGTTCATGCAGTACTATATGCTGTTAAATTCATTTTTCTAAAATACCACTTACATTATTTTTCTTCTCAACTCCAAAATCCTAAGTGTCTTACCACTCTCCCATGGGATAAAGTCCTAAGTTTTATTTGTGCACATGAAACCCACCCACCATCTGGCCCCAGTGGACGCTAGCTCTCCCTGTTCTCCCTAAACAGCATTCTATTTTAGACTAGTTAATCAGCCACATCCTGCCAGTATCTTCAAACCTGACTCCCTCCATGCCATGCTCAGGCTATGTGATCCTTTGTTGCAGTCAAAGTCTTGTTAAACATAGAGCTCTGTTTTCACTGGTGGTAAACAAGGAAATTTGACCCTCTTACCAAAACGAGAACTAGAAAATATTATTTAAAAAATTCATTTGAGTTCTCATGTAGCTAATAAATAAATAAAAGTGAAGAGTTATAAGTCAATATCTGCAAGATAAAGGAAAGATGGATAATTGAGTAGAATACTGGGGGCCACTCATGCCCATATTATCTGCTGATTCTGAAATCTCACACTGAGATGTTGGGCGGAGCTTTTGACAGTCACAGTGACAAAGTAACATGGATAAGAGTTTGGGGCACACAAAGGAAGACAGGAAGACTGATGTCTTAGCAACAGAAAGGTGGACTAAGAAACTGATCATATTTCAGGACCTAAACCTCAGATTGGTATCATTTCTGGTTCTAACACTATTAAGGTGATTCAGATGGCTAGTGCTCCTCCTTTCTGTAAGGAAAAATAATGTCTCTCTTCTGCAAAGATGATAAAACAGACACACAACTTTAGACTACACATTATCTCTAAATCATTTCACATATTAAATCATGAAAAAAGTGTGAAAGTGTTAGTTGCTCAGTCAAGTCCATCTCTTTGCAACTGCATGGACTGTAGCCCACCAGACTCTTTTGTCCATGGAATTCTCCAGGCAAGAATACTGGAATGGGTAGCCATTCCCTTATTCCAGGGGAACTTCCCAGCTCAGGGATCAAACTTGAGTCTCCCACATTGCAGGCAGATTCTTTACCATCTGAGACATCAGGGAAGCCCTACTATATCCTAAACCCAGTTATAAAAATCACTAGCTACAAATAGAGTGAGAAACATTTTATAAAGTCAAGAAAACCAATAAATTATAGAAATTAAACCCCTAGGAGACCTTCAAATTGGAGTTATCAGACACAGACTTTAACTTCACATAGTAGATCCTTGAGCAATGCAAAGGTTAGGGACACTGACCCCCAGTGCAGTTGAAAATTCACACTTAAACTTTTAATTCCTCAAAAATTTAATTAACTACTACTACAAAAGACAAACAAGTAAAAAAAAAAAAACAACCTTAACTACTAACAGTCTACCGTTGACAAGAAGCCTTACCAGTAACAAACAGTTGATTAACACATATTTTGTATGTTGTATGTACTACATACTATATCCTTACAGAAGAGTAAGATAGAGAAAAGTTTAAGAACAACATAAAAGGAAATATATTTATATAGTATATATATTTATTGAAAAAAATATTAATGTATAAGGGGACCTATACAGTTCAAACCTGTATTGTTCAAAGGTAAATTGTACAGTCAACAAAATGCAAGACTGAATTTTTTCAAAGAAAATTAAAAAAATCAACTGAAAATCCTAAAACTGGGAAAGAAAATAATTGATATTAAGAATTAAAAAGATAAAATTAAAAGCAAATAAGACTTCATGAAAGGAAGGATTAATGAAGTGTAAGAAATGTCAGAGAAAATATCCTTGATGCAGGGTCAAAAAAAATTTCTAAGGCAAAAACACAAAAAAGTGTGGGACCCAAAATTAATGAGAAAAAAATGTAATAAGAATTCAGTAGGAAAAATCTCATACACATGTAATTAGAACCCCAGATAAATAGAGTTAATGCAAAATGGAATAGAAATGATATTTTTAAATATAATGGCTAAGAATTCTTCAAAACTGAGAAAACATATCAGGTCACAAATTAATGAATCCCAGGCATGATGGACACAAATTTCTTTAAATCTCTAAGATACATTACAGAAAGCTGTAAAAAAATTTTTTTTAATTTAAAGTAGAGGAATAAAATATATCATTTCCAAAAAAAGAAAAATGTTGGTAGTTAACTTTGACAGAAGCAAAGAAATGATAACTACTAGACTAATATTTCATAACCAGCAAGTATTTTCTCTCAAAAATAAATGTAAAGGAAAACATTTTTCTTGAGAAATAAAAAGAGAAGCATTTTGATCAAAGAATACTGTGAAGATTTCTAGGCATAAAAAAGTTTATGCTAGAGAGATGCTCAAAGATATAAGAAATGAAGAGCAATATAAAGGATTACTGAACAGAAAATTTAAATAAACACTAACAATGGAAAATATTAACAAAAATGAGTTATACCCAAAAAAAATTTATATTTAATTGACATACACACCAAAACAATAGCGTTTAAGTAAGAAGGGGGATAAATAGCATTAAAGAATTTTAAGAGCGTTACATTCTCAGGAAAAGGATAAAATAAAAAATTTATAATAAGTATTTAGAAGTGAAGGGCACATACAAATTCACTAGGATAATTATTAAAAGTAAAATAAGAGGTGTACAACTGACAAGTTAATAGAAGATAAAAGCATATAATACAAAAAATTAATCCTGAAGAAGGCAAGGAAAGAGAAAAAGAAACATCTTTAAATGTAAAGAACGCTGAAGTGTCAGTCACTCAGTCATGTCTGACTCTGTGCAACCCCATGGACTGTAGCCCACCAGGTTCCTCTGTCCATGGAATTCTCCAGGCAAGAATACTCCAGTATTGGGTTGCCATTTTCTTCTCCAAAAGAATGCTAAAGTAGATTTAAAACCATGTATATCAGTAAATGGCAGTCCACTCCAGCATTCTTGCCTGGAGAATCCCATGGATGGAGGAGCCTGGTGGGGTACAGTCCACGGGGTCACAATGAGTCGGACACGACTGAGTGACTTAACGAACGAGCGAATATTAGTAATTGTATTAAATTTAAATGTACTAAATATCCAAAATTTTTTTATCATCAAAATATTTAAAAACACTGAACCTGACTATATGCTACGTCTAGAAACAATTCAAAAATATAAGAATGCAGACATTTAAAATTAAAGGGATGAAAAAGAATACCATAAAGAATACTGAATCAAAAAAGCCTACATAATTTTGTTAATCAAAGAAAGTAGGGATTTTTTTTTTTAACTTCTCTCAGTTGTTACTGAGGTCAAGCAGACTAAAAGAAATAAAATTCAGCATGACTATGAAAGATTTGGCCAACACAGCAGCAAGTCACACACAAATGAACGTTTGGTAAACTGCTGAAAAATACATTATTGGCAAGGACACACAGCATACTTATGTATAAAAATTGATCTGATACTGTCCCCAAAGATGGTCTCCAAAACTGTCAAAGGACTGAAGTCAGAGTGTGCTCTCTGACCACACTGGAATTAAGCTAGATATTGCTCTTTGAAAATGTAACTAAAAATCTCCACATCTTTGGAGGTTAATCAAAACATTGCTGAACAAACCATGAATCACAGAAGAAATCACAAGGGCAATAAAATGCTTGTGAAATGAATGATTTTTAAAGGGGCAAAATCTATAGGATGCGGGTAAAGAGAATTGCACCTTATCATTTATATAAGCTTTACATTTTTTTCATATATTAAGTTCTTACTAGAAAAGAAAGATGCTGAAAAATAAACACTACAGTCATCTGTCTTAAAAAGTTAGGAAAAGAAATGCTAATCAAATTTTAAAACAATAGAAGACAAGGCATAATAAAGAGCAGAAAGAAATAAGAATAAAATACTTAGGAGTATATCTACCTAAAGAAACAAAAGACCTATACATAGAAAACTATAAAACACTGATGGAAGAAATCAAAGGTGACACAAATAGATGGAGAAATATACTGTGTTCATAGATTGAAAGAATCAATATTGTCAAAATGGCTATACTACCCAAAGCAATCTATAGATTCAATGCAATCCCTATCAAGCTACCAACGGTATTCTTCACAGAACTAGAACAAATAATTTCACAATTTGTATGGAAATACAAAAAACCTTGAATAGCCAAAGCAATCTTGAGAAAGAAGAATGGAACTGGAGGAATCAACCTGCCTGACTTCAGGCTCTACTACAAAGCCACAGTCATCAAGACAGTATGGTACTGGCACAAAGACAGAAATATAGATCAATGGAACAAAATAGAAAGCCCAGAGATAAATCCACATACCTATGGACACCTTATCTTCAACAAAGGAGGCAAGAATATACAATGGAAAAAAGACAACCTCTTTGCCAAGTGGTGCTGTGGAAACTGGTCAACCACTTGTAAAAGAATGAAACTAGAACACTTTCTAACACCATACACAAAAATAAACTCAAAATGGATTAAAGATCTAAATGTAAGACCAGAAACTATAGAACTCCTAGAGGAGAACATAGGCAAAACACTGTCCGACATAAATCAGAGCAAGATCCTCTATGACCCACCTCCCAGAATATTGGAAATAAAAGCAAAAATAAACAAATGGAACCTAGTTAAACTTAAAAGCTTTTGCACAACAAAGGAATCTATAAGCAAGGTGAAAAGACAGCCTTCAGAATGGGAGAAAATAATAGCAAATGAAGAAAGAGACAAAGTTAATCTCAAAAATATATAAGCAACTCCTGCAGCTCAATTCCAGAAAAATAAATGCCCCAATCAAAAAATGGGCCAAAGAACTAAACAGAAATGGGCCAAAGAAGACATACAGATGGCTACAAACACATGAAAAGATGCTCAACATCACTCATTATCAGAGAAATGCAAATCAAAACTTCAATGAGGTACCATTACATGCCAATCAGAATGGCTGCTATCCAAAAGTCTACAAGCAATAAATGCTGGAGAGGGTGTGGAGAAAGGGGAACCCTCTTACACTGTTAGTGGGAATGCAAACTAGTACAGCCACTATGGAGAACAGTGTGGAGATTCCTTAAAAAACTGGAAATAGAACTGCCATATGACCCAGCAATCCCACTCCTGGGCATACACACTGAGGAAACCAGATCTGAAAGAGACACGTGCACCCCAATGTTCATTGCAGCACTGTTTATAATAGCCAGGACATGGAAGCAACCTAGATGCCCATCAGCAGATGAATGGATAAGAAAGCTATGGTACATATACACAATGGAATATTACTCAGCCATTAAAAAGAATACATTTGAATCAGTTCTAATGAGATGGATGAAACTGGAGCCCATTATACAGAGTGAAGTAAGCCAGAAAGATAAACACCGAATACAGTATACTAACGCATATATATGGAATTTAGAAAGATGGTAACAATAACCCTATATGCAAGACAGAAAAAGAGACACAGATGTATAGAACAGACTTTTGGACTCTATGGGAGAAGGTGAGGGTGGGATGATCTGAGAGAACAGCATCGAAACATGTATATTATCAAGTGTGAAACAGATCACCAGTCCAGGTTGGATGCATGAGACAAGTGCTCGGGGCTGGTGCACTAGGATGACCCAGAGGGATGGGATGGGGAGGGAAGTGGGAGGGGGGTTCAGGATGGGGAACACATGTAAATCCATGGCTGATTCATGTCACTGTATGGCAAAAACCACTACAATATTGTAAAGTAGTTAGCCTCCAACTAATACAAATAAATGGGAAAAAAAAAAAAAAAACTACAGTGAAGACTACCAGTTAAAAGATGTTTTTTGAAGAGATTAATCAAATCGGTAAAACCCTAGTGAAAGTAATTTAAGAAATATAAAGGATAAATAAACAATACAGAGAATGAAAAAAGGAGGTTACAGGTCATATACTATAAACATTTATGCTAATACTTATCAAAATTCAGATGAAATAAAAGCTCGTAGAAGAACATTTTACCAAAACTGACACGAGAAGACACAGGAAAAAACATGACCCTAGTATAACTATCAGGGAACTGAATCTATAATTTAAAACATATTCATGAGGAAAAATCCAAACCAAAATGGTTTTACCAATGAGTTGACTGACTACCTAAAGAAACATTACCACCAATTGTACTTAAACTTTTCCAGAGAATAGAAAAAGATCATTTTATGAGGTTTTATGAACCTCATTTCAGATCATTTCATGAACTTTTCAGTTCATTTTATGAGGTTAGCATAATCTTGATGTCAAAACCTGTCATGCATATTAAAAAGAAGAAAAAGTATAGGCTGATTTTAAAACAATAGGTGAAAAAAACTTTTAAAATTGTCAAGTTCAGCAACATATAACAGGGATAATCTATCATGAAGAGGCTGAGTTTATTCTGCAAATGAAAAGAAGGTTCTACATTTGAAAGCCATCAATGTAATTTGCCTCATTAACAGAATAAAGGAAGAAAAATATACTATTATCACACTTGATTCAGAAAAAGCATTTGATAAAATCCAACATCCATTCATAGTAAATTAAAGTGTAATTATTAGCAAACCAGGAACAAAATTTCTCAAGTTAAAATGTTAGAAAATTTTCTTTATAAGATCAGAAATTATACAGGAATGCAGATTAACACCATCATTATATTAAACATTGCACTGGATGTCTGATAAGTGTTATAAAGCAAGAAAAGAAAGAAAGAAGAATACGAATAGAGTAAATAATACTGCTATTTTAAAATGACAATTGCATATATAAAGATTCAAAACAAAATACAGATAAATCATTAAGATAATAAATGTACTCAATAGAACTACTGGTTACAAGGCCAATGTCTAAAAATTACATTCCTTATACTAGTAGCAAATAAATAAAAAATGAAATTTTTCAATAGATATAATTTGCAATAGTACCAAAAATATGAAATATTTAAAGTAAATCTATAAAAACATATGTATTAACTAATAGTAAAGTCAAAAGCAGTCTATGAGTAATTTTTAAAGGACTTACATACTTATATAAGATTTAATATATAGGCACACATAAATCATTCAAGTAGATTTTTAAATGCATAAAGCAAAGTCTAACAGTGTTCATCTCAGTAGTGAGACTACAAAACATGGCTCTTATACATTTTAGTATTTTCTGAAAGTTTTAGAATAAGATGGTCATGTTCATGAATTAGATAACTCTCTACCATGAGGATCATTATCAGTAATTTTTTCTTAAAATGGTCTATTTTCAATGCAGTCTCAATAAAAAATCAAGCTGTATTGGAGGAATTGACAAGCTTATGCTAAAGTTTATATGAAAACTAAAGTGGTGAAGAATATTCAAGACATTCTTGAGTAAGAGTATGAAATTATTTATCAGATCAAGTTGTAATTTTTTTAAAGAAAACAATGGAGCACATGGAAGATTGCACTGGGAAAAGAAAAGACTGCCAAATAAAACTGTATTAAAATTAACAAAATCTGTTTTTTAAAAGATATCTTTAGAATAGTGAAAAGGCAAGCAATAGCATGGGGAGATAAGATTTGATGTGCTTAAAACCAGCTAGCGTTTCACTTTTTGAATTTATAAATACTTCCTAACAGCAAAAAGGATTACTCACATTCCAATAGAAAAGTAAAGAAAACATCAGTAGGCACTTCACAAAAGGGGATATTCAAGTAGATAATACATATTTTAAAAAGTCCTAAACCTTAGATTTAAAGGGAAATGGAAATTAAAAATGCAATAATATTACAACTATACACATGCAAGACTGGCCAGAAAATTGTTAATACCAAAAATATCGTATGTTCTCACTTATTTGTGGAATCTTTAAAAATGGTACAAATGAACTTATTTATGAAACAGAAATAGACTCACAGACATAGAAAACAAACCTATGGTTTGTAACCAAAGGGAATGTGGTAAGGGATAAAAGAGGAGTTTTTGATTAACATATTCAGACTACTACATGTAAAATAAACAACGGTACCTATTGTACAGCACAGGGAACTACATCCTATATCTTGTAATAGCCTATAATGGAAAAGAATTTGAAGAAGTATATATATAAATTGGCACAGACTCTGTGGAAAATATTTTGTCAGTTTTTACTTAAAAATAATCTTGCCCTAGTGAAGTTGTTCAGTCGTGTCCGACTCTTTGCGACACCTACCAGGCTCCTCCCTCCATGGGATTCTCCAGGCAAGAAGACTGGAGTGGGTTGCCATTTCCTTCTCCAGGGGATCTTCCTGACTCAGGGATTGAACCCAGGTCTCCTGCATTGCAGGCAGACGCTTTAACCTCTGAGCCACCAGGGAAGCCCTTGCCCTAGGACCAAGCAATTCCATACTTAGGCATATATTCAACACATGCTTATGTGTAACAAAAAGATTTTGTAAGAAAATAAAGAAGATGTTGGAGAAGGAAATGGCAACCCACTCCAGTATTCTTGCCTGGAGAATCCCACAGACAGAGGAGCCTGGTGGGCTACAGTCCATGGGGTTGCAAGAGTCGGACACAACTTAGCGACTAAACCACCACCACCACCAAAGATGTGGTACATACATACAGTGGAATACTATTCAGTCATAAAAAAAAAAGAATAAAATAATGCCATTTTCAGCAACGTGGTCATACAAGAGTGTCATACTGAGTGAAGTCAGACAGAGAAGGAGAAATATCATATGACATCCTTTATATGAACAATCTATGGTGGGGTCAGTGGTGAGCTCCTCCAAGAGGGCTTATGCCATACCCAGGTCTACTGCACCCAGAGCCCCTGCCCCTGCAGCAGGCCACTGCTGACCTGTACCTCTGCAGGAGACACTCAAACACAGTTCTGGCTCAGTCTCTGTGGGGTCTCTGGGTCCTGGTGCACACAAGGTTTGTTTGAGCCCTCTGAGCATCTCTGGCGGGTATGGGGTTTGATTCTAAATGCAATTTTGCCCCTCCTACCTGTCTTGCTGGGGCTTCTCCTTTGCCCTTGGACGTGGGGTATCTGGTTTTGTTGGTATCCAACATTATCCTGTCAATGGCCATTCAGCAATGAGTTGTTTCCCCACCACTAACTCCACCACAGGACTGCCAGAACTTACACAGGACTGGAGACGCAGACTCTTGGCCAGCACAAAAAAAAGCTTGTGCACATCAGGACCCAGGGGATGGGGCAGTGACCCCACAAGAGACTGACCCAGACTTGCCCGAGAGTGTCCAGAGGTCTCCAGCGGAGGCATGGGTTGGGGATTGCCTGCTGCAGACTTGGGGGCACCCAGTGCAGCAGTGCCTGCATGGGGCCTTTTGAAGGAGGTCACCATTATCTTCATTACCTCCACCATAGTTTGGCCTCAGGTCAAACAACAGGGAGGGAACACAGCCCCACCCATCAACAGAAAATTGGATTAAAGATTTACTGAGCATGGCCCCACCCATCAGAACAAGACCCAGTTTCCCCCTCAGTCAGTCTCTCCCATCAGGAAGCTTCCATAAGCCTCTTATCCTTCTCCATCAGAGGGCAGACAGAATGAAAACCACAATCACAGAAAACTAACCAGTCTGATCACATGGACCACAGCCTTGTCTAACTCAATGAAACTACGAGCCACACCATGTAGGACCACCCAAGACAGATGGGTCAGAATAGAGAGTTCTGAAAAAAGTGGTCTACTGGAGAAGGGAATGGCAAACCACTTCAGTATTCTTGCTTTGAGAACCCCATGAACAGTATGAAAAGGCAAAAGATAGGACACTGAAAGATGAACTCCCCAGGTCAGTAGGTGCCCATTATGCTACTGGAGATCAGTGAAGAAAAAACTCCAGAAAGAACAAAGAGATGGAGCCAAAGCAAAAACAATGCCCAGTTGTGGATGTGACTGATGATGGAAGTAAAATCTGATGCTGTAAGACTAATATTGCAAAGGAACCTGGAATGTTAAGTCCATGAATCAAGGCAAATTGGAAGCAGTCAAACAGGAGATGGCAAGAGTGAACATTGACATTTTAGGAATCAGTGAACTAAAATGGACTGGAATGGGTGAATTTAACTCAGATGACCATTATATCTACTACTGTGGGCAAGAATCCCTTAGAAGAAATGAAGTAGCCATCATAGTCAACAAAAGAGTCTGAAATGCAGTACTTGGATGCAATTTCAAAAACAAGAGAATGATCGCTGTTCATTTTCAAGGCAAACCCTTCAATGTCACAGTTATCCAAGTCTATTCCCCAACCAGTAATACTGAAGAAGCTGAAGTTGAATGGTTCTATGAAGACCTACAAGACCTTCTAGAACTAACAACCAAAAAAGATGTCCTTTTCATTATAGGGGACTGGAATGCAAAAGTATGAAGTCAAGAGATACCTGGAATGACAGGTAAATTTGGCCTTGGAGTACAAAACAAAGCAAGGCAAAGGTTAACAGAGTTTTGCCAAAAGAACTCACTGGTCAGAGCAACCACCCTCTTCCAACAACACAAGAGAAGACTACACATGGATATCACTGAATTCAGATTGATTATATTCTCTGCAGCCAAAGATGGAGAAGCTCTATACAGTCAGCAAAAACAAGACCGGGAGCCGACTGTGGCTCAGATCATGAACTTATTGCCAAACTCAGACTTCAATGGAAGAAAGTAGGGAAAACCACTAGACCATTCAGCTGTGACACAAATCAAATCCCTTATGATTATACAGTGGAAGTGACAAATAGATTCAAGGGATTAGATCTGATAGACAGAGTGCCTGAAGAACTATGGACAGAGGTTTGTGACATTGTACAGGAGGCAGTGATCAAGACCATCCCCAAGAAAAAGAAATGCAAAAAGGCAAAATGGTTGTCTGAGGAGGCCTTACAAATAGCTGTGAAAAGAAGAGAAGCAAAAGACAAAGGAGAAAAGGAAAGATATTCCCATTTGAATGCAGAGTTCCAAAGAATAGCAAGGAGAGATAAGAAAGCCTTCTTCAGTGATCAATGCAAAGAAATAGAGGAAAACAATAGAATGGGAAAGACTAGAGATCTCTTCAAGAAAATTAGAGATACCAAGGGAACATTTCATGCAAAGATGGGCACAATAAAGGACAGACCTACAGAAGCAGAAGAGGTGGCAAGAATACACAGAAGAACTATACAAAAAAGATCTTGATGACCTAGATAACCATGATGGTATGATAACTCACCTAGAGCCAGACATCTTGGAATGTGAAGTCAAGTGGGCCTTATGAAGCATCACTATGATCAAAGCTAGTGGAGGTGATGGAATCCCAGTTGAGCTAGCTCAAATCCGCAACGATGATACTGTGAAAGTGCTGCACCCAACATGCCAGCAAATTTGGAAAACTCAGCAGTGGCCACAGGACTGCAAAAGGTCAGTTTTCATTCCAATCGCAAAGAAAGGCAATGCCAAAGAATGCTCAAACTACCGCACAATTGCACTCATCTCACATGCTAGTAAAGTAATGCTCAAAATTCTCCAAGCCAGGCTTCAACAGTATGTGAACCATGAAATTCCAGATGTTCAAGCTGGTTTTAGAAAAGGCAGAGGAACCAGAGATCAAATTGCCAACATCTGTTGGATCATCAAAAAAGCAAGAGAGTTCCAGAAAAATATCTATTTCTGCTTTGTTAATTATGCCAAATCCTTTGACAGTGTGAATCACAACAAACTGTGGAAAATTCTTCAAGAGATGGGAATACCAGACCACCTGACCTGCCTCCTGAGAAATCTGTATACAGGTCAAGAAGCAACACTTAGAACTGGACATGGAACAACAGACTGGTTCCAAATCGGGAAAGGAGTATGTCAAGGCTGTATATTGTCACCCTGTTTATTTAACTTATATGCAGAGTACATCATGCAAAATGCTGGGCTAGATGAAGCACAAGCTGGAATCAAGATTGCCGGGAGAAATATCAATAACCTCAGATATGCAGATGATACCACCCTTATGGCAGAAAGTGAAGAAGAACTAAAGAGCCTCTTGATGAAAGTGAAAGAGGAGAGTGAAAAAGTTGACTTAAAACTCAACATTCAAAAAACTAAGATCATGGCATCTGGTCCCAATCAATTCTTGGCAAATAAATGGGGAAACAATGGAAACAGTGAGAGACTTTGTTTTTGGGGGCTCCAAAATCCCTGCAGATGGTGACTGCAGCCATGAAATTAAAAGACTCTTGCTCCTTGGAAGAGAAACTATGACCAAACTAGATAGCATATTAAAAAGTAGAGACATTACTTTGCCAACAAAGGTCCATCTAGTCAAAGCTGTGGTTTTTCCAGTAGTCATGTATGGATGTGAGAGTTGGACTATAAAGAAAGCTGAGTGCCAAAGAATTGATACTTTTGAACTGTGGTGTTAGAGAAGACACTTGAGAGTCCCTTGAACTGCAAGGAGATCCAACCAGCCCATCCTAAAGGAAATCAGTCCTGAATATTCATTGGAAGGACAAATGCTGACTGAAACTCCAATACTTTGTCCACCTGATGTCAAGAACTGACTCATTGGAAAAGACTCTGATACTGGGAAAGATTGAAGGCAGGAGGAGAAAGGGATGACAGAGAATGAGATGGTTGGATGGCATCATTGACATGAGTTTGAGTAAACTCCAGGAATTGGTGATGGACAGGGAAACCTGGCATGCTGCATTCCATGGGGTCACAAAGAGTTAGACATGACTGAGCGACTGAACTGAACTGATATGCAGAATCTAAAAAAAAAAGTGATACAAATGAACTTACTTACAAAACAGTAACAGACTCAGACTTCAAGTAGGAGCTTGCCAGGGGGAATGATGGATAGAAGGTATACTTAGGGAGTTTGGAATGGGCATGTACACACTGCTTTATTTTAAATGGATAACCACCAATACCTACTATATAGCACGTGGAACTCTGCTCAATGTTATGTGGTAGGCTGGATGAGAGGGAAATTTGGGGGAGAGTGGATACATGCATTTGTATGACTGAGCCCTTTCACTATTTAGCTGAAGGTATCACAATATTGTGTGTTAGTTGGCTATTCCTCAATACAAAATTTTTTTTTTCTTTTTATTAGTTGGAGGCTAATTACTTTACATCATTACAGTAGTTTTTGTTATACATTGATATGAATTAGCCATGGATTTACATGTACTCCCCATCCCAGTCCCCCCTCCCACTTCCCTCTCCACCCGATCCCTCTGGGTCTTCCCAGTGCACCAGGCCCGAGCACTTGTCTCATGCACCCAACCTAGGCTGGTGATCTGTTTCACCCTAGATAATATACATGTTTCAATGCTGTTCTCCTGAAACATCCCACCCTTGCCTTCTCCCAGAGTCCACAAGTCTGTTCCATACATCTGAGTCTCTTTTTCTGTTTTGCATATAGGGTTATCGTTACCATCTTTCTAAAGTCCATATATATGTGTTAGTATATTGTAATGGTCTTTATCTTTCTGGCTTACTTCGCTCTGTATAATGGGCTCCAGTTTCATCCATCTCATTAGAACTGATTCAAATGAATTCTTTTTAATGGCTGAGTAATATTCCATGGTGTATATGTACCACAGCTTCCTCATCCATTCGTCTGCTGATGGGCATCTGGGTTGCTTCCATGTCCTGGCTATTATAAACATTGCTGCGATGAACATTGGGGTGCATGTGTCTCTTTCAGATCTGGTTTCCTTGGTGTGTATGCCCAGAAGTGGGATTGCTGGGTCATACGGCAGTTCTGTTTCCAGCTTTTTAAGAAATCTCCACACTGTTTTCCATAGTGGCTGTACTAATTTGCATTCCCACTAACAGTGTAAGAGGGTTCCCTTTTCTCCACACCCTCTCCAGCATTTATTGCTTGTAGACTTTTGGATAGCAGCCATCCTGACTGGCGTGTAATGGTACCTCATTGTGGTTTTGATTTGCATTTCTCTGATAATGAGTGATGTTGAGCATCTTTTCATGTGTTTGTTAGCCATCTGTATGTCTTCCTTGGAGAAATGTCTGTTGAGTTCTTTGGCCCATTTTTTGATTGGGTCATTTATTTTTCTGGAGTTGAGCTGGAGGAGTTGCTTGTATATTTTTGAGATTAATCCTTTGTCTGTTGCTTCGTTTGCTATTATTTTCTCCCAATCTGAGGGCTGTCTTTTCACCTTGCTTATAGTTTCCTTTGTTGTGCAAAAGCTTTTAAGTTTCATTAGGTCCCATTTGTTTATTTTTGCTTTTATTTCTGAAATTCTGGGATGTGGGTCATAGAGGATCCTGCTGTGATTTATGTCGGAGAGTGTTTTGCCTATGTTCTCCTCTAGGAGTTTGATAGTTTCTGGTCTTACATTTAGATCTTTAATCCATTTTGAGTTTATTTTTGTGTATGGTGTTAGAAAGTGTTCTAGTTTCATTCTTTTACAGGTGGTTGACCAGTTTTCCCAGCACCACTTGTTAAAGAGGTTATCTTTTTTCCATTGTATATCCTTGCCTCCTTTGTCGAAGATAAGATGACCATAGGTTCGTGGACTTATCTCTGGGCTTTCTATTCTGTTCCATTGATCTATATTTCTGTCTTTGTGCCAGTACCATACTGTCTTGATGAGTGTGGCTTTGTAGTAGAGTCTGAAGTCAGGCAGATTGATTCCTCCAGTTCCATTCTTCTTTCTCAGGATTACTTTGGCTATTCGAGTTTTTTTGTATTTCCATACAAATTGTGAAATTATTTGTTCTAGTTCTGTGAAAAATACTGTTGGTAGTTTGATAGGGATTGCATTGAATCTATAAAATTGACAAACCATTAGCAAGACTCATTAAGAAACAAAGGGAGAAGAACCAAATTAACAAAATTAGAAATGAAAATGGAGAGATCACAACAGACAACACTGAAATACAAAGGATCATAAGAGACTACTACCAGCAGCTCTATGCCAATAAAATGGACAACTTGGAAGAAATGGACAAGTTCTTAGAGAAGTATAACTTTCCAAAACTGAACCAGGAAGAAATAGAAGATCTTAACAAAACGATCACAAGCAAGGAAATCGAAACTGTAATCAGAAATCTTCCAGCAAACAAAAGCCCAGGACCAGATGGCTTCACAGCTGAATTCTACCAAAAATTTAGAGAAGAGCTAACACCTATCTTACTCAAACTCTTCCAGAAAATTGCAGAAGAAGGTAGACTTCCAAACTCATTCTATGAGGCCACCATCACCCTAATTCCAAAACCAGACAAAGATGCCACAAAAAAAGAAAACTACAGGCCAATATCACTGATGAACATAGATGCAAAAATCCTTAACAAAATTCTAGCAAACAGAATCCAACAACATATTAAAAAAATCATTCATCATGACCAAGTGGGCTTTATCCCAGGAATGCAAGGATTCTTTAATATCCGCAAATCAATCAATGTAATACACCACATTAACAAATTGAAAGATAAAAATCATATGATTATCTCAATAGATGCAGAAAAAGCCTTTGACAAAATTCAACATCCATTTATGATTAAAACTCTCCAGAAAGCAGGAATAGAAGGAACATACCTCAACATAATAAAAGCTATATATGACAAACCCACAGCAAGCATCACCCTCAATGGTGAAAAATTGAAAGCATTTCCCCTGAAATCAGGAACAAGACAAGGGTGCCCACTCTCACCACTACTATTCAACATAGTTTTGGAAGTTTTGGCCACAGCAATCAGGGCAGAAAAAGAAGTAAAAGGAATCCAGATAGGAAAAGAAGAAGTGAAACTCTCTCTGTTTGCAGATGACATGATCCTCTACATAGAAAACCCTAAAGACTCTACCAGAAAATTACTAGAGCTAATCAACGAATACAGTCAAGTTGCAGGATATAAAATTAACACACAGAAATCTCTTGCATTCCTATACACTAACAATGAGAAAACAGAAAGATGAAATTAAGGAAATAATACCATTCACCATTGCAACAAAAAGAATAAAATACTTAGGAGTATATCTACCTAAAGAAACAAAAGACCTATACATAGAAAACTATAAAACACTGATGAAAGAAATCAAAGAGGACACAAGCAGATGGAGAAATATACCGTGTTCATGGATTGGAAGAATCAATATTGTCAAAATGGCTATACTACCCAAAATTTTTTAAAAAGGGAAAACAGAGTATGCATTGTAGCATTTATTCTAGTTATAAATTAGAAATAATTCAAACATCAATCAACAGAAGAATAGATAAATTATGCTATATACACACAATGAGATAGTATCAAAATGGAAAGATACACGTACATCCAATAACATTAATGAATTTGATGTTAAACAAAATACAAGCCACAAAAACGTAAGTAGTGAATTATTCTTTCACATAAACTTTGAGAATAACCAGTGAGAGTAGAATTCATGATAGTAATTACCAGGAATAGTATATTATTAAGAAGAAAGAAGAATGAGTAAGTCCTCCAGGGACTAATAACATTCTATTTCTTCTAACTTCAACATTGAAGCCAGAAGAGGCTCTCAGGGCTTTCCACATATTGGATCTTGATATTTTGTTATACCTGTGGTCAAGATGCAACACTCTGTGGTGACTTGGGTCATCAGAACATGCATTAGAGGGGGCTTCCCATGTGGCTCAGACAGTAAAGAATCTGCCTGCCAATGCAAGAGACTCGGGTTCTATCCCTGGGTTGGGAAGATTCCCTGCAGAAGGAAATGGTAACTTCAGTGTTCTTGCCTGAGAAACCCCACGGACAGAGGAGCCTGGAGGGCTATAGTCCAGTTCAGTTCAGTTGCTCAGTCGTGTCTGACTCTGTGACCTCATGAACCGCAGCATGCCAGGCTTCCCTGTCCATCACCAACTCCCAGAGTTTACTCAAGCTCATGTCCATCAAGTCGGTGATGCCATCTAACCATCTCATCCTCTGTCATTCCCTTCTCCTCCCCCCTTCAATCTTTCCCAGCATCTGGGTCTTTTCGAGCGAGTCAGTTCTTGGCATCAGGTGGACAAAGTATTGGAGTTTCAGCTTCAGCATCAGTCCTTCCAATGAATATTCAGGACTGATTTCCTTTAGGATGGACTGGTTGGATCTCCTTGCAGTCCAAGGAACTCTCAAGAGTCTTCTCCAACACCACAGTTCAAAAGTATCAATTCTTTGGCACTCAGCTTTCTTTATAGTCCAACTCTCACATCCATACATGACTACTGGAAAAACCATAGCCTTGACTAGATGGACCTTTGTTGACAAAGTAATGTCTCTGCTTTTTAATATGCTGTCTAGTTTGGTCATAGTTTTTCTTCCAAGGAGCAAGAGTCTTTTAATTTCATGGCTGCAGTCACCATCTGCAGTGATTTTGGAGCCCCCAAAAACAAAGTCTCTCACTGTTTCCATTCTTTCCCCATTTATTTGCCAAGAATTGATTGGGCCCAGATGCCATGATCTTAGTTTTTTGAATGTTGAGTTTTAAGTCAACTTTTTCACTCTCCTCTTTCACTTTCATCAAGAGGCTCTTTAGTTCTTCTTCACTTTCTGCCATAATGGTGGTGTTATCTGCATATCTGAAGTTATTGATATTTCTCCTGGAAATCTTGATTCCAGCTTGTGCTTCATCTAGCCCAGCATTTTGCATGATGTACTCTGCATGTAAGTTAAATAAACAGGGTGACAATATACAGCCTTGACATACTCATTTCCTGATTTGGAACCAGTCTTTTGTTCCATGTCCAGTTCTAACTGTTGCTTCTTGACCTGCATACAAATTTCTCAGGAGGCAGGTAAGGTGGTCTGGTATTCCCATCTCTTGAAGAATTTTCCACAGTTTGTTGTGATCCACACAGTCAAAGGCTTTGGCATAGTCAATAAAGCAGAAGTAGATGTTTTTCTGGAACTCTCTTGTTTTTTCAATGATCCGATGGATATTGGCACTTTGATCTTTGGTTCCTTTGCTTTTTCTAAATCCAGCTTGAGTATCTGGAATTTCATGGTTCACATACTGTTGAAGCCTGTCTTGGAGAATTTTGAACATTACTTTCCTAGCGTGTGAGATGAGTGCAATTGTGTGGTAGTTTGAACATTCTTTGGCATTGCCTTTCTTTGGGGCTGGAATGAAAACAGACCTTTTCCAGTCCTGTGGGCACTGCTGAGTTTTCCGAATTACTGGCATATTGAGTGCAGCACTTTCACAGCATCATCTTTTAGGGTTTGAAATAGCTCAACCTGGGCTACAGTCCATGGGGTCGCAAAAGTCAGACACGACTTAGCAACAAAACAACAACATGCATCTGAGTGTCTGTGTTCTCTGCAATGAAGTTGCAATTACCCCTAATTTGGATCCTTTAATCTAGGTAAGTCATTAATTTGGATACTATTCTATTTATCTTTTTACTTGACCTTTACCATAAAAAAGTTTAAGAAACCAAAACCACCTGTAGGCCCTAGCTTTAAATATGTTTATAATTTCTAGTTTTATTCCTAATTCAGTTTCTCGGGGGAATTTTATATTTCCTGTGTCCATACCCACAATACAAGTTAACTATCTTTTCAGCCCTTCATTACAGCTTTTGTCACTTGGGTGGTCAGTTTTCCACAAGGAAACATTTTTCTTAACTCATAGGACTTGTGAGAAATTTTTTAAAAATCATGAGGTACAGAGTTGAGTAGGAGATAGAAGGCTATTGGGTAAGCTCAGTCACTAAGTACTCATTCTTTCACACACCAGCCTAAAGGTACAAGTGATTCAAAACCACAGCCCTGCAGAATTTCAGATTTCTACATGCTGTGGACTTGGTTGTCTGAACAAGTCCTGACACTGACTGTAAAATCCCCAAACACCAATTGCCTTTATGATCATAACAATTTTTCCATTTCTTATCTTCCATGATGAAGTGTAAGCCACTTGAGATTAGTTTGGTTCCTAGCAAATGTTGAAAAAATTTAATAACAAAGTAAAATGAATTAAAATAGAGTGTGTTTATTTTTAACTTATTTAATTTTGACACATCAAGAATTCTCCCCAGGTAAACAAAAGCTTAGTGATCATTATGTCTAGGGTGGTATATATCTTGGTTCTCCTAAGACAGTCCCAGCTTACACATGCTGTCCCATGAACTTATTAATGTTCTCTATTTCACTTTATTTTGTTTAAACTTTTATTTTATTTTTTAATTGGTTTGTTTTAATTGGAGGCTAACTACTTTACAATATTGCAGTGGTTTTTGCCATACATTGACATGAATCAGCCATGGGTGTACATGTGTCCCCATCCTGAACCCCCCCTCCCACCTCCCTCCCCATCCCATCCCTCAGGGTTGTCCCAGTGCACCGGCTTTGAGTGCCCTGTTTCATGCATCAAACTTGGACTGGTCATCTATTTCACATGTGGTCATATATATGTTTCAGTGCTATTCTCTCAAAGCATCACACCCTCGCCTTCTCTGACAGAGTCCAAAAGTCTGTCCTTTACATCTGTGTCTCTTTTGCTGTCTCGCATATAGGGTCATCGTTACCATCTTTCTAAATTCCATATATATGCATTAATATACTGTATTGGTGTTTTTCTTTCTGACTTACTTCACTCTGTATAATAGGCTCCAGTTTCATCCACCTCATTAGAACTGATTCAAAATGCATTCTTTTTAATAGCTGAGTAATATTCCATTGTGTATATGTACCACAGCTTTCTTATCCATTCGTCTGCTGATGGGCATCTAGGTTGCTTCCATGTCCTGGGTATTTAAAACAGTGCTGCAATGAACACTGGGGTACACGTGTCTCTTTCAGATCTGGTTTCCTCAGTGTGTATGCCCAGCAGTGGGATTGCTGGGTCGGATGGTAGTTCTATTTCCAGTTTTTTAAGGACTCTCCACACTGTTATCAATAGTGACTGTACTAGTTTGCCTTCCCACCAACAGTGTAAAAGGGTTCCCCTTTCTCCACACCCTCTCCAGCATTTATTGCTTGTAGACTTTTGGATAGCAGCCATTCTGACTGGCATGTAATGGTACCTCATTGTGGTTTTGATTTGTATTTCTCTAATAATAGTGATGTTGAGCATCTTTTCATGTGTCTGTTAGACATCTGTATGTCTTCTTTTGAGAAACGTCTGTTCAGTTCTTTGGCCCATTTTTTGATTGGGTCGTTTATTTTTCTGATATTGAGCTGTATGAGCTGCTTGTATACTTTTGAGATTAATTCTTTGTCAGTTGCCTCATTTACTATTATTTTCTTCCATTCTGAAGGTTATCTTTTCACCTTGCTTATAGTTTCCTTCATTGTGCAAAAACTTTTAAGCTTAATTAGGTCACACTTGTTTATTTCTGCTTCTATTTCCAATATTCTGGGAGGTGGATCATAGAGGATCCTGCTGTGATTTATGTCAATGTTTTGCCTATGTTTTCCTCTATGAGTTTTATAGTTTCTGGTCTTACATTTAGATCTTTAATCCATTTTGAGTTTATTTTTGTGTATGGTGTTAGAAATTGTTTTAGTTTCATTCTGTTACAGGTGGTTGACCAGTTTTCCCAGCACCACTTTTTAAAGAGATTGTTTTGTCTCCACTGTATGTTCTTGCCTCCTTTGTCAAAGATAAGGTGTCCATAGGTGCATGGATTTATCTCTGGGCTTTCTACTTGTGGAGCTGCCGGGGCTGGCAGGCAGCCTGGACCTGGGTTTCGGTTTCCCCTGAAATGGTGGGATTCCCCACCCCCATCAGGCCGCCTGGAGCCAGCCAATCAACAGGCGCCCAAAAGGGAACAAAGGGAACATGAGGGAAAGCGGAAAAGCCCGCGAACGCCTAAGTTTGAACAAAAGCCCGCGAAAGTTTGTACCAATAAAATTGCTTTGCAAACGTAACCAATCCGCTTAAGCCAGCTACCAACTGCTTATGTTCACCCTATAAATTTATGTAACAGCTGGGGCTCGGGGCTTTTCTGACCCTGCACCACTGCGTTGGTCGCGGCAGGAACCCTGGCTCGAATCAGTAATAAACTTCCCCTTTTTGCGAGTTGCATTGTCTTGGAAGCCTTCAGTCTTCCCGCTCGGGGATTCAGACACCGGGCAAAACATTTGGGGGCTCGTCCGGGATCCCTTGACCGGGAGAAGAGAACACTTACAGGACAGAGGGGAAGGATAAATAATAACACCGGTGCTCAGGCAGGACAGGAAAGTCCAGTGTAAATCCGAGGCCCTGCTGGGAAGCAGGAAGGTATCTGGCACAGAAGAAAGCTTTCTATAAAGGGGGGAACGGATTAAACGTTCCAGCCGGCATAAGGCCGAGGCCAGTGGATGCGCTGGGAGGCAGCCGACTCCGCGGGAAGGCTTTCTATAAAGGGGGGTCGGATTAAACGTTCCAGCCGGCGTAAGGCTGAGGCCAGCGGACGCGCTGGAAGGCAGCCGATTCTGCGGGAAGGAAAGTTCCTCTCCCGACCCCAAGTCTGGTGAACAGTGGACGCCATTCGGTAAGGTGAACCTAGTACCGGGAGGCAAGAAAATTCAGGGGGCCTGAAAACCCAGCGCTGTGTTGTCTGCCGACGTTTGTCTGTCCGTGTGTTTGTCTTCGGCTCTCCGTGTTTGTGTGTGTGCCGGCATTGTCTCTGGTCCTCCTCCTCCTTCTTCTTTCAACCTGGCTTCCTTTCCTCCTTTTGAAATCTTTGAAGACATCTGAAGTTTTGTGTCTCTATAGAAGGTTTTCTGAGAGACTGTATTCTTGTATTTAAGGGAGTGTCTGATGAGGACTGCCAGGTTTATATGTGTGTTTTAACTCTGTTCTGTGTTGTGATTTGTGACGGCTATTTTGCTTTGTCTGGCCACCATTTAGACCTGCCGCCATTTTGTTAGAACTTGATTTTCTTTCCCTGTGCCTTGAGACCAGGGCTCTCAGGAACACTCATCTAGACCATCTTTAACTCCTGAGACTGAGAAGAAAAGGAAAAAAAAGAAGCTTTTAAAAATGTCATTTATTTAAATTTTATATTGTAATATCTAATTCATGACCAAACTTAGAAAATGAAGATAGATCTTGCACTGTGTCTGTCTAAATATGTTTTGGTATGTCTTTATCTCTAGAAAATATTTTTAGGTTAATTTGTAAATGAGCTCTATTTAATTGGCTTAAGAAGGGGTAAGTGCTTACAAATCAAATAATTCTAAATTAAACAATAAATTCCAGGTTCAGGTGAACTGGGAAATATTCAGTATTAAATACCTGATATTAATGTTTGTTTGTTGACCTATCTAATATAGACATGTCTTAGAGTAATTAACATCAAGTAAAATATTTTCATTGTACCTAGGTTTAATATAAGTTAAATATTATGCCTGTTACAGGTTTGTAGACAAAGAAATTACCTCGAGTAAAAAAAAAAAACTAAAAAATGTAAATGAGGTATGAGTTTGTATATAAACTCTATTAAGAATAATTATTCTTTAAAAATATCTGTTTAAAATAGTCTCTCCAGATTGGTGTAACTTGAATTTCTAAGGGTTGTGCTAAACTAAGTATTGGAAGTCTATTAAATAATTAGGTCATTTCCAAATGAAATAAGATTTTGAAACATTTACTACTAAACACTGATTTCCTTTTACAGAAAAACTAAAGAGATTTGAGACTATAAATGAATAATGTTTGATGCCATCCTAAAATGTTTTAAGAAAACAAGGGTTTTAAAAATTATCACTGGTATTTATGCTCACCAATCTATAAAATGCTAATGTAAAAGTTAGCTCTGATCGTTAGCAGTGATCGGGAGGAGCGCGCTGAGGAGGACAGCGAAAGCGAATCTGCCCACAGCGGCGCCCACCCTGCATCGGAGGGTGAGGCGGACGCGGGCCTGCACGCCGGCGCCCACATGGCGCTCACACGGAGCCGGAGGGAGAGCCTCGCCGCCAAGGACGCCGGCCGCCGGGAGGAGCGGACGGCAGGGGCCAGCCAGGCCGCGGCCAGCAGGAGCATGCCCAGGGCTGCTGCCGCCGGCAGCCCCCGGGAGCCGGCGCCCCAGGGCGACCCCGGCCAGGAGAGCCCCTCAGGCCTCCTGCAGGACCTGCTAGAGCTGCCAGGCCGCAGGCCCGCACACCCCCTCCTGCCCACTGCCGACAGTGCCTCGCTCCTGGGCCTGGAATGACGACCCGGCCCGCCCCCCAGCATGCAGACGAGAGCCAGCAGAGCAAAGCGCCCTGAATCTGCTTCCTGAGGTGCCCTCAGTGTCCCTCGGCTGTTGGGGGGCTGGAGAGAGAGGGGGTGGCTGCCCCCCAGGTGCCATCGTCTTACAGACCGCGGGGGAAGGGCCGCACCAGCGATTCGAGTGCCTTAACTACTTACAGCCCCTGGTGTTGTCCTGGGTGTTGTTTCCAAAATGACTTTTTGAAAAACAAAGCAAATATTTTAATGAAAAAAAAAAAAAGTTAGCTCTTGGTTGCTAAAGAAAAGCAAAAAGTGTGCTTTCAAAAAAAAAAAAAAGAGTGTAAAAAAAATACTAAAAAGAGTTATGCATGATCAGGATTTTCTAAAATTAGATTACAATTAGTTAAATAAATGGATTTTGTTAAAAATGACACAGTCATAAGAAAACTGGTTAGAGCCAATTAGGTCCAAGATGGCGGAGCTGACTTTCACTAGACCTTGAGCCTTGGTATTTGCGCCCATTGTGACATATCAACAAGCTAAATGATACACCCATCAACATTGACTAAATCTGACCAAATGTTCTAAAGCTTTTAATTGATCTTTTCGATAAAACTTCCTGAATCGAATTCTTTTGAAGTTCCTTTGACATCTAGCTAACTTTGGGGTGTTTCAGAGGGCCCCTGAAACATCCCAAAGAGAGATATTAAACTGTTTATTTGGTTGGTTAAATTACATGAAAAAGATTATCAAATGAGTAATAAATCCGCTCATGTTATAATGTATGAAAAATTACTAATACAGATATCCTAGAAATTATATAGAGTTCTTAACATTTTGATATGTCTTGGTATTATGATAAAAAAAAACCTGATGACTTCACAAAAGTTAACAAAGGACTGAATGAACCAGCGAATATGCTTATAACTTTTATGGTTTCTATCTGAGAAATTACAGGTTTAAATCGTGTGTTTTCTGGGAGTAGAGAAAACCTTCCTCTTAAACTAATTATAAAAATAATTTGGTAAAATTACACATTATAAACAAAACAATTATATTTTCTCTCTATCTGACTCCTCCAGAAATTTGAAACTCTTAAGTTTCCAGTAAGTTTATCAAATGAGCTAAAAAGGTTATCTCACTAACAGGTACAAAAATCTCAAGGAATTTTTGAGACCTTAAAAAAAAGAGTTCACCTAGATTTGTTAGGCAAAATCTGTGATAAGCCTTTGGTGTGAGTTTCCCAGCCCTGTTTTATATTAAAAGTTCAGTCTGAGATCCTATAAGTGTTTCAGCAAAATAAAAAGTCTATGATCAATTCTGTTATGTGATATTAATGTGAAAGTTTGTTTCTGAAGCTTATCTCAGTAATCTATCTTTGGATGAAGATCAGATGCCTCATGACCTGCAACCAGGACTGGAAAAAGACATAATTTAAAGGACTGTCTCCAACCTGGATGGAAGGACTTTTTATCAGGTACTCTTAACTAGCTCATGCACAATGAAACTGAAGGGAAATTAACTCTTAGATTAATTCCCACTTCCAAAGGCCCCTACACTGGATTGGTCTATAGAGAAGACAGCTGACCTGATCTCACCTTAAAATGATGCTCAAACAAGAGAAACTACAGTACACCAGGATGAGAAGACAATGACATCAGAGGTAGACAGCTTGTCAAGATGCTGGACCTGATTCGTATGATCGTTTATAGTGTTCTCTTGACTTCTTAGACCTTTGTATATAAATCAAATGCTTTTCTATCATAGGCCTGATACTATGCTAGTTTTAAAAATCAATCCAATTGTTGGGTTTGTGGCCAATTATCTGTGTCTAGCTCTGGGTTACCTTGGTAAATTTCTCTACTACAAGACTCTAACTGGTTGGCCCTGAGGAAATTTACTTGGAAAAATTATAGTCATATTCAGGTTACTATGATACTACCAGATGGGATCCCCTCACTGGGCCAATTAATAATGCCTACTCTGACTCTGGCTATAAATTTGAGCCTTTTTCTATTCCTCAAGCTCAATCAGAGCAACAAGAAAAGTTTTAGCAAAAGAAAAAGAAATCTCCCACAATTATGAGATAGATTTATATAGATAACACCAGGCTATGGTAATTTAGGTTTAAAGTCTCCTCTGTGTTAAAAACAATTAAATCATACTAAAGATAATCAGTCTAGTAACACTAGAAAACTGGGCTGTGTGCCTTATAGATGGTGGTGCCAATGTATAATTTCCCTGAAAGATAAAGATTCGTACAGAGTAGACTAAGTCAGACGACCTGGGATATACTGGGCTACATCTAATGGAAGCTCTTAGGTCTTACTTGTGACTTTACTAATACTGCTGGCTGTGTTCTTTGTATTTCACCTGTTTTACAAAATTGCTATTTCTTACAGTGCCAAATGTGTGACTGAGGCCTCTGATGAAATAATATATAGTTCCCTATGAGATAGATGATGATGACAAGGTAACTCTAGATATGAGAAAAAACAACAAGTGGGAATGTTTTCCTGGACCAAGAGGCTAGTAAGACTGGTGAATTTTAGATACTGTTTTATGGCCTAGTCCAGTAACAGCACATTGAGTGGCTGGTCAACAAAATCTTTGCCAAACCTGAGAATGGACATTCTCAGCACCATGAGATAAAATGGTCATGAAATGCCCCCCTCAAAATCATGGTCAAGTTTATGAGCAAAAAGGGGCTCTGCCAACTGAAGATTGACACTTGCCATCTACATCTACAGCGATTATATCATGGCCACCACAACTGCTGACTTTCAATGGCCCTGAAAGGAGTTCAGGGTGGAGATCAAGAATGAGGCATTCTGTGCTCTGGGAAAAACTGGCAGAACAGGCCTTCTTTTCAAGAGATTTTATGAGTCCCAATTCTTGAATCTTCTCATACCTAGAGAAACACTGACATCATTAATGGTGCCATCTGCTTTGGCTATTAAAGAAAAATTTTACAATTAAAAGTCAACATAGAGTACTCAGCTATGGTTCAGACATCCTGGGAAATAACCAGGTGTTACTATGGGTGTAATTTCAGATTAGACATTGTATTGCTAAACACTTGAGTTTTCTGAGTCGTGTCAGGCTTAGATGCCACCATTCTCAAAACAATGTCTGCTGGAAGCTAGTAACTTCTACCTTACTTTTTATAAAACTAGGCAACTGGCCACCTGGCTACAAGTCTCCCTGAAGTGCCAGGTCCAGACTGGGTTTCAGGCCTATTCTTCTAAAAGAAAGAGATTTATTTTGTCTATTAAAACTCCAGTTATCCCTCCTCCAGCTACTACTAACTGGGTATGTTACAACAAAATGGCAGACCAAGGGATTGAGATTTTAATCATACAAGGCTCAGATCTAGGACTTGGAACTCAGGAATACTTCCAATTCAGTGTCTCTTCTCCAAGCTGAGGCGGTCCTATGCCCCATTTTGACAAAAAGTTATCACAGTCATAGTTGCCCTGTTCCCTAAATTAAAACTGAACAGGACTCTGTGGGGTGGCGACTCTGGAGTACAGATCTGCTGTACTGTAAAATATAGGCTTTATTCAGCCTCCTTGACCTTCCCTGAGTTCCAAAGGGTAGATTCAAACAATTGCCAATCAGAGAAGGGAAAAAATACAAAAACAGAGGGGAAACAATCAAATGGTGGTGCAGCCTTGAGACGGGTCCTGGTTCCTACTCAAAGAAATATGCATAACAATGTCTTTTGAGTTCTTCTACAGAACTGGAGCCCCCACCCAGGTGGAAGATGGTAACTTCAGACTAAACACAAGATTCCTAGAACACAGCTCTGTTGCTTGACCACCAGCCAATCATCCCAGCGGTGCCTCCTGTTTCTGGGGACCAGTGATGACCATCCTGTTAGGTCTCCTGTTTGGCCCCTGTCTATTTTACCTCTGAGAGGCGCCAACAGTTTCAAACTAAGTTGCTGTTATTACAAGAATAAAAGCTGGTTTCAGATATAAAACACCCCAACTTAGGTCAGGTATAGAGAGACTTCTGCTCTGCTAGGCAGGCCTACGCCCAGGCACAGCAGGAAAAAGTTACAGAAGAAAGAGACCTCCACCCCAAATCCCAAAAAGCATCTTGAGTATGAAATGTCTCAAGGGGGAGTTGTTAGGGAAAACACACTGCCTGTCCGTCCACCTAATGTTACTCAGATCTCAATATTCGACTGTCCCCACAGATGATATAAAAGACCCATGATTGGGCCTTCCATAGAAACAAAGACAGGGGGGAATGTGGGGCTGCTGGGGCTGGCAGGCGGCCCGGACCTGGGTTTCAGTTTCCCCTGAAATGGTGGGATTCCCCGCCCCCATCAGGCCGCCTGGAGCCAGCCAATCAACAGGCGCCCAAAAGGGAACAAAGGGAACATGAGGGAAAGCGGAAAAGCCCATGAACGCCTAAGTTTGAACAAAAGCCCGCGAAAGTTTGTACCAATAAAATTGCTTTGCAAACATGTAACCAATCCGCTTAAGCCAGCTACCAACTGCTTATGTTCACCCTATAAATTTATGTAACAGCTGGGGCTCGGGGCTTTTCTGACCCTGCACCACTGCGTTGGATGCGGCAGGAGCCCTGGCTCGAGTCAGTAATAAACTTCCCTTTTTTTTGCGAGTTGCATTGTCTTGGAAGCCTTCTCTCTTCCCGCTCAGGGATTCAGACATCAGGCTTAACACTATTTTGTTCCATTGATCTATGTTTCTGTCTTTGTGTCAGTACCATACTGTCTTAATGACTGTTGCTTTGTTGTATAGCATGAAGTCAGGCAGGTTGATTCCTCCAGTTCCATTCTTCTTTCTC
Organism: Odocoileus virginianus; assembly: GCF_023699985.2. NCBI lineage: Eukaryota > Metazoa > Chordata > Mammalia > Artiodactyla > Cervidae > Odocoileus > Odocoileus virginianus. Next base: position 2,863,337 of record NW_027224265.1, read on the forward strand.
AAGACTGCTTTGGCTATTTGAGGTTTTTTTGTATTTCCATACAAATTTTGAAATTATTTGTTCTAGTTCTATGAAAAATACTGTTGGTTGCTTGATAGGAATTGCATTGAATCTATAGATTGCTTTGGGTAGTATACTCATTTTCACTATATTGATTCTTCTGATCCATGAACATGGTATATTTCTCCATCTATTTGTGTCATCTTTGATTTCTTTCATCAGTGTTTTATAGTTTTCTATATATAGGTCTTTTGTTTCTTTAGGTAGATTTATTCCTAAGTATTTTATTCTTTTTGTTGCAATGGTGAATGGAATTGTTTCCTTAATTTCTCTTTCTGTTTTCTCATTGTTAGTGTATAGGAATGCAAAGGATTTCTGTGTATTAATTTTATATCCTGCAACTTTACTATATTCATTGATTAGCTCTAGTAATTTTCTGGTGGTGTCTTTAGGGTTTTCTATGTAGAGGATCATGTCATCTGCAAACAGTGAGAGTTTTACTTCTTTTCTCAATCTGGATTCCTTTTATTTCTTTTTCTTCTCTGATTGCTGTGGTTAAAACTTCCAAAACTATGTTGAATAGTAGTGGTGAGAGTGGGCACTCTTGTCTTGTTCCTGACTTTAGGGGAAATGCTTTCAATTTTTCACCATTGAGGATAATGTTTGCTGTGGGTTTATCATATATGGCTTTTATTATGTTGAGGTGTGTTCCTTCTATGCCTGTTTTCTGGAGGGCTTTTTATAATAAGTGGATGTTGAACTTTGTCAAAGGCTTTCTCCACATCTATTGAGATAATCATATGATTTTTTCTTTCAATTTGTTAATGTGGTGTATCACATTGACTGATTTGTGAATATTGAAGAATCTTTGCATCCCTGGGATAAAGCTCACTTGGTCATAATGTATGATCTTCTTAATATGTTGTTGGATTCTGTTTCCTAGAATTTTGTTGAGGATTTTTGCATCTATGCTCATCAGTGATATTGACCTGTAGTTTTCTTTTTTTGTGATGCATCTTTGTCTGGTTTTGGTATTAGGGTGATGGTGCCCTCATAGAATGAGTTTGGCAATTTACCTTCCTCTGCAATTTTCTGGAATAGTTTGAATAGAATAGGTATTATGCCCTTCTCTAAATTTTTGGTAGAATTCACCTGTGAAGCCTGGGCTTTTGTTTGTTGGAAGATTTTTTTATTACATTTCTGTGCTTGTGATGGGTCTGTTAAGATTTTCTATTTCTTCCTGGTTCAGTTTTGGAAGGTTATACTTTTCTAAGAATTCATCCATTTCTTCCAAGTTGTCCATTTTATTGTCATATAGTTGCTGATGGTAGTCATTTATGATTTTTTGTATTTCTGTGTTGTCTGTTGTGATTTCTCCATTTTCATTTCTAATTTTGTTGATTTGATTCTTCTCCCTTTTTTTCTTGATGAGTCTGGCTAATGGTTTGTCTATTTTATTTATCTTCTCAAAGAACCAGCTTTTAGTTTTGTTGATTTTTGCTATAGTCTCCTTCTGTTTCTTTTTCATTTATTTCTGCCCTAATTTTTATGATTTCTTTCCTTCTACTAACCCTGGGGTTCTTCATTTCTTCTTTTTCTAGTTGCTTTAGGTGTAAAGTTAGGTTATTTATTTGATTTTTCTCTTGTTTCTTGAGGTAAGCTTGTATTGCTATGAACCTTCCCCTTAGCACTGCTTTTACTGAATCCCATAGGTTGTCATGTCTTCATTTTCACTTGTTTCTATGCATATTTTGGCTTCTTCCGTGTTTTGTTGATTATTCAGAAGCATGAGTTTAATCTCCATATGTTTTTATTTTTAATAGTTTTTTTTCCCTGTAGTTGACATCTAATCTTACCACATTGTGATCAGACAAGATGCTTGAAATGATTTGAATATTTTTGAATTTACCAAGGCTAGATTTATGGCCCAGGATGTGATCTATCCTGGCCAATGTTCCATGTGCACTTGAGAAAAAGGTGAAATTCATTGTTCTGGGGTGAAATGTCCTATAGATATCAATTAGGTCTAACTGGTCCGTTGTATCATTTAAAGTTTGTGTTTCCTTGCTAATTTTCTGTTTGGTTGATCTATCTATAGGTGTGAGTGGGGTATTAAAGACTCCCACTATTATTGTGTAACTGTTAATTTCCCTTTTCATACTTGTTAACATTTGCCTTACATATTGCAATGCTCCCATGTCGGATGCATATATATTTATAATTTTTATATTTTCTTCTTGGGTTGATCCTCTGATCATTTTGTAGTGTCCTTCTCTGTCTCTTTTCATGGCCTTTATTTCAAAGTCTATTTTATCTAATGTGAGTATTGCTACTCCTGCTTTCTTTTGGTCTCTATTTGCATGAAATAGAGAAAAAATTCTTTTCCCAGCCCTTCACTTTCAGTCTGTACATGTCCCTTGGTTTGAGATGGTGCCGTATATATAGGGGTCTTGTTTTTGTATCCATTCAGCCAGTCTTTGTCTTTTGGTTGGAGCATTCAACTCATTTTCATTTAAGGTAATTATTGATAAGTATAATCCCATTGCCATTTACTTTGTTGTTTTGGGTTCGAGTTTATAATTGTTTTCTGTATTTCCTGTCTGGAGAAGATCCTTTAGCATTTGTTGAAGAGCTGGTTTTGTGGTGCTGAATTCTCTCAGTTTTGGCTTGTCTATAAAGCTTCTGATTTCTCCTTCATATTTGAATGAGATCCTTGCTGGGTACAGTAATCTGGGTTGTAGATTTTTCTCTTTCATCACTTTAAGTATGTCCTGCCATTCCCTTCTGGCCTGAAGAGTTTCTATTGAAAGATCAGCTGTTATCCTTATGGAGATCCTCTTGTGTGTTATTTGTTTCTTTTCTCTTGCTGCTTTTAGTATTTTCTATTTGTGTTTGATCTTCATTAATTTGATGAATATATGTCTTGGGGTTTTGCCTTGGGTTTATCCTGTATGGGACTCTTTGAGTTTCTTGGACCTGGGTGGCTATTTCCTTCCCCATTTTAGGGAAGTTTTCAACTATTATTTCCTCAAGTATTTTCTCATGGCTTTTTTTTTTTTTTTTTTTGGTCTTCTTCTTCTGGGACTCCTATGATTTGAATGTTGGGGTGTTTAACATTGTCCCAGAGGTCTCTGAAATTGTCCTCATTTCTTTTAATTCTTTTTTCTTCTCTGCTTCATTTATTTCCACCATTCTATCTTCCACCTCACTTATCCTATCTTCTGCCTCCATTATTCTACTGTTGGTTCCTCCAGAGTGCTTTTGATCTCAGCTATTGCATTATTCATTATTGATTGACTCTTTCTTTATTTCTTCTAGGTCCTTGTTAAACATTTCTTGCATCTTCTCAATCCTTGTCTTTGGTCTATTTATCTGTAACTCCATTTTGTTTTCAAGATTTTGGATCATCTTTACTATCATTATTCTGAATTCTTTTTCAGGTAGACTCCCTATCTCTTCCTCTTTTGTTTGGTTTGGTGGGCATTTATCATGTTCCTTTACCTGCTGAATATTTCTCTGCCTTTTCATTTTGTTTAGATTGCTGTGTTTGGGGTGGCCTTTCTGTAGGCTGGAAGTTTGTGGTTCCTCTTTATTGTGGAGCTTGCTCCCTGTGGGTGGGGTTGGAATTGTGCTATTTCATTTTTAAAAGGCTAAGTTTGGACAGAAGTCTAAAGTAACTCCCTCTCCTTTTCAGACCCAATGAATAATATTGGCATCTTCTTATGGTGAAGGCAGAGAGCACAACCACATGAATAATACTTCCATAGCTTTGGATCATGCTATGATCAATAACATTCTGTTGAATAAAGCAAGCCACAAAAGAATTCCAAGTTAAGGGGCTGAAACACATAACACTTCTCTTGTGGAAGGAACTGCAAAATCATATGGCAAAGAACCTGAACATGGGGAGAATGTAATCTATTACAGTTTTCTGTAATTGCAAATAATTACCACCATGCTTGAAAAACCCATGAATGAGACTTCTTACACCATAAGCTGGTCACCTTACATATTTTTGTATTACACTCTAATGTCTTTCAGAGAACCATGTGTGAGGAACTTTATCACAAGCTGAAGCTCTCCAGTTTTTATAAAGCCTTTAAGCTTAAGAGACAACAATGACAGTGGCAGTTGTTTAATATTTTCCTCTGGGAACCCTGTCCCTAATTCTGTACGCCAATTGCACATGAGTGGGACTGACAAGTCCTTGCATTATGTGCAAGCCCAATTTTACTTCTCATGTCTATTCCAGAAAACTCACTTTCCCCTCAGCTGTTCTGACAAGCAACAGAATCAGAGCCAGAAGTCACTAGGCACAGCCTGAGGGACAGAAAGTAACACTTTTCCTTTAAAACAGAACAGAATTGGACAAGGTTGATAGATTTCCCTGAAGCTGTATAAAGTGTGTACCACTGATAATAGGAAAATTTCATGTTCAATTCACAGAAATGTACCAGAGACCAGCAACATTCCAGCAGAACACTGTAATCTCCACCCCAGGGTAAGGAGCTGAATTTACCTAGTGTCCCCAGGCCCACCTGCTGTATGATTCTTATTTGGTCCTTCAAGTGGGAGACTCCCCAACAGGGCAGAACTTCTCTAGCAAGAGCTACCATTTTTATCTCCTCTTGTTATTTCCTACCCATGGGGAAGATAAAATAATTTGTGTACATCTAAGATATCAATTTTCAAGGCTCTGAAAAATGAGGTGAGTACATAGAGGCCCTCATTGCTGATCAATATAGTTCAACAGACAGAAACAATTACCAAAACCTATCGCACAATTTTCTTAACCTCATCCATCAGAGGGCAGACAGAATGAAAACCATATCACAGAAAACTAAACAAACTGCTCATAGGGTCCACAACTTTGCCTAACTCAGTGAAACCATGAACCATGCCATGTAGGGCCACCCAAGATGGATGGGTCATGAGTGGAGAGTTCTGACAAAATGTGGTCCACTGGAGAAAGAATGGCAAACCACTTCAGCATTCTTGCCTTGAGAACCCCATGAACAGTATGAAAAGGCAAAAAGGTATGACACTGAAAGATGAATCCCCCTGGATGTCCAATATGCTACTGGAGAAGAGTGGAGAAATAACTTCAGAAAAAAATGAAGAGGCTGAGCCAAAGCAGAAACAGCACCCAGTTGTGGATGTGTCTGGTGGTGAAAGTAAAGTTTGATGCTGTAAAGAACAATATTACATAGGAACCTGGAATGTTAGGTCCATGAATGAAGGTAAATTGGAAGTAATCAAGCAGATGTAAAAAGTGAACATCAACATTTTAGGAATCAGGAACAAGACATTTAGGAATCAGTGAAATAAAATGGGTGAATTTAATTAAATGACCATTATATCTACTACTGTGGGCAAGAATCCTTTAGAAGAAATGGAATAGCCCTCACAGTCAACAAAAGAGTCAAAATGCAGTACTTGGGTGCAATCTCAAAAACAACAGAATGATCTCAGTTCATTTCCAAGGCAAACCATTCAATATCACAGTAATCCAATGTCTATGCCCCAACCACTAATGCCAAAGAAGCTGAAGTTGAATGGTTCTATGAAGACCTACAAGACCTTCTAGAACTAACACCAGAAAAAGATGTCCTTTTCATTTTAGGGGACTAGAATGCAAAAATAGGAGGTCAAGAGATACGTGCAGTAAGAGCCCAATTTGGCCTTGCAGTACAAAATGAAGCAGGACAAAAGCAAATAGTTTTACCAAGAGAATCTGCTGTTCATAGCAAACTTCCTCTTCCAATAAGAGAAGAGACAACTGTACACGTGGACATCACCAGGTGGTCAATATTAAAATCAGATTGATTATATTCTCTGCAGCTGAAGATGGAGATGTTCTATATAGTCAGCAAAAATAAGACCAGGAGCTGACTGTGGCTCAGATCATGAACTCCTTATTGCAAAATTCAGATTTAAATTGAAGAAAGTAGGGAAAACCACTAGACCATTCAGGTATGACCTAAATCAAATCCCTTATGATTATGCACTGGAAGTGACAAACAGATTCAAGAAAATAGATCTGATAGACAGAGACTATGGATGGAGGTTTGTAACACTGTACAGGAGGCCAGGATCAATATCATCCCCAAGAAAAAGAAATGCCAAAAGACAAAATGGTTGTCTGAGGAGGTCTTATAAATAACTGAGAAAATAAGAGAAGCAAAATGCAAAGGAGAAAAGGAAAGATATACCCATCTGAATGCAGAGTTCCAGAGAATAGCAAGGAGAGATGAGAAAGCCTTTTAAAGTGAAAATGCAGACAAATAGAGGAAAACAATAGAATGAGGAAGACTAGAGCTCTTTTCAGGAAAATTAGAGATAGGGAACATTTCATGCAAAGATAGGCACAATAAAGGACAGAAATGGTATCAACCTAACAAGCAGAAGATATTAAGAAGTGGCAAGAATACACAGAAGAACTATACAAAAGAGATCTTAATAACCTGGATAACCAAGATGATGTGATCATCAGAGTCAGACATCTTGGAGTGTGAAGTCAAGTGGGCCTTAGGAAGCATCACTACAAGCAAAGCTAGTGGAAGTGATGAAATTCCAGCTGAACTATTTCAAATCCTAAAAGATGACACTGTTAAAGTGCTGCACTCAATATGCCAGCAAATTTGGAAAACTCAGCAATGGCCACAGGACTAGAAAAAGTCAGTTTTCATTCCAATTCCAAAGAAGGATAATGTCATAGAATGTTCAAACTACTGCACAACTGCACTCATTTCACCATGCTGGCAAAGTACTGCTCAAAAACCTTCAAGCTAAGCTTCAATAGTATGTGAACAGAGAACTTTCAGATGTACAGGCTGGATTTAGAAAAGACAGAGGAACCAGAGATCAAATTGCCAATATTCATTGGGTCACAGAAAAAGCTAGACAATTCCAGAAAAACATCTACTTCTGCTTCACTGACTACACTAAAGCCTTTGACTGTGTAGATCACAACAAACTGTGGAAAATTCTTAAAGAGATGGGAATACCAGACCATCTTATCTGCCTCCTGAGAAATCTGTATGCAGGTCAAGAAGCAACAGTTAGAACTGAACATGGAAAAAACAGACTGATTCCAAATAGGAAAAGGAGAACATCAAGGCTGCACATTGTCACCCTGCTTATTTAACTTATACGCAGGGTACATCAAGCAAAATGCCAACATGGATAAAGCACAAGCTGGAATCAAGATTGCCAGGAGAAATATCAATAACCTCAGATACACAGATGACACCACCCTTATGGCAGAAAGCAAAGAGGAATTAAAGAGCCTCTTGATGAAGGTGAAAGAGGAGAGTGAAAAAGCTGGCTTAAAACTCAACATTCAAAAAACTAAGATCATGGCATCTGGTCCCATCACTTCATGGCAAATAGATGGGGAAACCGTGACAGACTGGACTCCAAAATCACTGTGGACAGTGACCGCAGCCATGTAGTTAAAAGACACTTGCTCCTTGGAAGAAAAGCAATGACAAACCTAGACAGTGTATTAAAAAACAGAGACATTACTTTGCCGACAGGGTCCATACAGTCAAAGTTATGGTTTTTGCAGTAGTCATGTACAGATGTGGGAGTTGGACAATAAAAAAGGCTGAGCACTGAAGAATTGATGCCTTCAAAATATGGTGCTGGAGAAGACTCTTGAGAGTCTCTTGGGCTGCAAAGAGAGATCCAACCAGTCAATCCTAAAGGAAATCAGTCCTGAATATTCACTGGAAGGATTGATGCTGAAGCTGAAGTTCCAGTACTTTGGCCACCTGATGCGAAGAGCCGACTCATTGGAAAAGACCCTGATGCTGGGAAAGATTGAAGGCAGGAGGAGAAGGGGACGACAGAGGACGAGATGGTTGGATGGCATCACCAACTCAATGGACATGAGTTTGAGCAAACTCTGGGAGATGGTGATGGACAGGGAAGCCTGGCATGCTGCAGTCCATAGGGTCGCAGAGTCAGACACAACTGAACAATGAACAACAATCAGGTCAAATTAGATGGGATGGTTGGAGCACAGTACTGGAATTGGCAGGTAAGTTAGGTTCTACCATTAAGTTGATGTGAGACATCAAGTCAGCAGGCCTCCATTTCCTCATCTGTATCAGTTTGTACTGAGCAGTTTTCATGATTCCTTTCAACCATCTCTGCATTTTTGGAGTCAATGATATACTCATCATTTTGTGTGTGTATTCAGTCATGTCTGACTCTTTGCTATCCCATGGGCTATAGCCTGCTACGCCTCTCTGTCCATAGAATTCTCCAGGCAAGAATACTGGTTTGGGTTGCCATTTCTTACACCAGGGGATCTTTCCGATCCAAGGATCAAACCCATGTCTCTTATGTATCCTGCATTGGCAGCCAGATTCTATACCACTGAGCCACCTGGGAAGCCTTGATATACTCATAAAACAGTGCCATATATAGATGCCTGATTTCATTGGGAAATAAATACCCAGTCATTAGGATGTTCTGGACAAGGGCAGAGGCACTAATATTTCTCAAAAGGAAAATTTTCTTCCTTCTCACCCTGTTTCTATTATTTAACTTTCTAAACAAATCCCACAACTCTCCAATAAGGAATTTGTTGTTTCCTGTTATTAAGATCAAAATCCCAGCCCATTCTCACTTACACAATTCCTTTGAGAGGTTGGAAAATGTAAAACATGAATGGATAAATGAACATTGACAGAAACAAGAATGGTGTGCCAAAATCCTCTGCTACTTCAACATTATTCACTCATTCTTCCAAAGATTTATGCAACTAGGCAGTAAATGAAGGTTGAGAATGCAAAGATGAATAAAGAGAAAGAAAAAAAGCAATTCTTTCAGAGAGTGCAGAATCCATAGGCAGATAAATCCACAAAGACTGACCAATGAGCTACAGCTGTGTCAAAAAAATGTAGTTATAAAGATTCATAAAAAGGTCAGGAAGGTTCAAGGAATGGAAGACCTAACTGTAAGTACTTTTTCAAGCCGTGATTAACACACTGAGTTATGCTTCACAAAGTCTTTGACACCAATTATTTTATTCCCCAATATCCTATGATGGAGATACATAATGCTTTTATTGCAAGTCTCTTATCCTACTTTTGCAGAAAAAGAAACCAAGACCAAGAGAGATTAATATCTTATTTTGGATTGGAATTATACAGATCTACACATAAAAAGATTATAAAGATATTCCTAACCTTTAAACTAGTAATCTCACACCTAGGAATTTAGCTGCTTTGACCCTTCCCTAAAACCAAAAAATATATTATAAATGTTATTAAGATTTCCCTGTAAAAAATAAACAAAAGATTACCTGTCATCAGTAAATTATTATTGTGCTAATAAAAATGCATTAACCTAAAATCTGTACTCTCCAAGCAGCCTGTTTATTCACATATTATATTCAATCTAGAACAGAAAATAAAAATATTTTAGATAAAACTGTTTTCCAACCTGCATGTGTATTTTTCTAAACTTTTAATGTGTATTTTTCAGATCTCTAGAAACTTGTCTTCTTGATACTGTACATGGCAAACAATCAAATCATATGCTGTAATAAATAAATAAAATTTATTGTCTCATATGAAATATACTTAACCCCTCCCAGTATATATACCCGACCCTCTACTCAACATTCTAATAACAGCTAGAAAAATTTTTGAAAGAAAAGTTACATCATCTTAAGAGAAAGAAGCAAAACTTTGTGTAGCTAACATAAATGGTACTATGCTAAGAAAAACTTCAATTAACATATTAAATATTTTTTTCCAGCCCTTCACTTTTAATCTGTATGTGTCCCTTGCTTTGAGGTGGGTCTCTTGTAGACAGCATATATAGGGGTCTTGCTTTTGTATCCATTCAGCCAGCCTTTGTCTTTTGGTTGGGGCATTCAACCCATTTACATTTAAGGTAATTATTGATAGGTATGGTCCCGTTGCCATTTATTTTGTTGTTTGGGGTTCATGTTTACACCACCTTTCTGTGTTTCCAAAAGTCTACAAGCAATAAATGCTGGAGAGGGTGTGGAGAAAAGGGAACCCTCTTACACTGTTGGTGGGAATGCAAACTAGTACAGCCGCTATGGAAAACAGTGTGGAGATTTCTTAAAAAACTGGAAATAGAACTGCCATATGACCCAGCAATACCACTTCTAGGCATATACACCAAGGAAACCAGATCTGAAAGAGACACGTGCACCCCAATGTTCATCGCAGCACTGTTTATCATAGCCAGGACATGGAAGCAACCTAGATGCCCATCAGCAGATGAATGGATGAGGAAGCTGTGGTACATATACACCATGGAATATTACTCAGCCGTTAAAAAGAATTCATTTGAATCAGTTCTAATGAGATGGGTGAAACTGGAGCCCATTATACAGAGCGAAGTAAGCCAGAAATATAAAGACCATTACAGTATACTAACACATATATATGGAATTTAGAAAGATGGTAACGATTACCCTATATGCAAAAAAAGAAAAAGAGACTCAGATGTATAGAACAGACTTGTGGACTCTATGGGAGAACCCGGGGGTGGGATGTTTCAAGAGAACAGCATCGAAACATGTATATCTAGGGTGAAACAGATCACCAGCCCAGGTTGGATGCATGAGACAAGTGCTCAGGCCTGGTGCACTGGGAGGACCCAGAGGGATGGGGTGGAGAGGGAGGTGGGAGGGGGGACCGGGATGGGGAATACATGTAAATCCATGGCTAATTCAATGTATGACAAAAACCACTGCAGTGCTGTGAAGTAGTTAGCCTCCAACTAATAAAAATAAATGGGGAAAAAAAAAACATATTAAATATATTCATGCTTGATACCACAGCTTTAACCATAACCCAGAGTCACAAGCTGGAATCAAGATTGCAGGGAGAAATATCGACAACCTCAGATATGCAGATGATACCACTTTCATGGCAGAAAGTGAAGAGAAGCTAATAAGCCTCTTCAGTTCAGTTCAGTTCAATTCAGTTCAGTTACTCAGTCATGTCTGACTCTTTGTGACCCCAGGAACTGCAGCACACCAGGCCTCTCTGTCCATCACCAACTCCTAGAGTTCACCCAAATCCATCGAGTCAGTGATGCCATCCAACCATCTCATCCTCTGTCGTCCCCTTCTCCTGCCCTCAATATTTCCCAGCATCAAGGTCTTTTCAAACAAGTCAGCTCTTCGCATCAGGTGCCCAAAGTATTGGAGTTTCAGCTTCATCATCAGGCCTTCCAATGAACACCCAGGACTGATCTCCTTTAGGATGGACTGGTTGGATCTCCTTGTAGTCCAAGGGACTCTCAAGAGTCTTCTCCAACACCACAGTTCAAAAGCATCAATTCTTCTGCACTCAGCTTTCTTTATAGTCCAACTCTCACATCCATACATGACCACTGGAAAAAAAAAATAAGCCTTTTGATGAAGGTGAAAGAGGAGAGTGAAAAAGCTGGCTTAAAACTCAACATTCAAAAAATGAAGATCATGGCATCCAGTCCTATCACTTCATGGCAAATAGATGGGGAAAATGTGGAAACAGTGTCAGATTTCATTTTCTTGGGCTCCAAAATCATGTGGACAGTGACTGCAGCCACGAAATTAAAAGATGCTTGCTCCTTGGAAGAATAGCTATGACAAACCTAGACAGTGTTTTAAAAAGCAGAGACATCACTTTGCTGACAAAGGTCCATATAGTCAAAGCTATGGTTTTTCCAGTAGTCATGTATGGATGTGAGAGCTGGACCATAAAGAAGGCTGAGTGCTGAAGAATTGATGCTTTCAAACTGTGGTGTTGGAGAAGACTCTTGAGAGTCCCTTGGACTGCAAGGAGATCCATCCAACCCTAAAGGAAATCAGTCCTGCATTTTCATTGGAAGGACTGATGCTGAAGCTGAAGCTCAATACTTGGGCCACCTGATGCAAAGAGCTGACTCATTGGAAAAGACCCTGATGTTGGGAAAGATTGAGGGCAGGAGGAGAAGGGGACGACAGAGGATGAGATGGTTGGAGGGCATCACTGACTCACAGACATGAGTTTTAGAAAACTCTGGAGATAATGAAGGACAGGGAAGTTTGGCATGCTGCTGTCTGCGGGGCCATAGAGAGGTGAGACTTAGCAACTGAACAGCAACAACAAATATTTTGTCATTTCCACCAGCCTGCACATCTCCTTTGTTTGAATGCATGTATGTGTGTGTATTTGTGTTTTTCCTTTAGTTCTCTCATCACAGACTATAATTTTAGACTGGTATGATTACTGCATTAATATCAGTTATGTCTTTAACTCTGAAGATTCACAGGGCAAGGGTATTTCTCTTACCATCCATAAATCCTCTACCACTTGGAAAGTTGCATGGCACATGGTAAGTACTCAGAAAATACTCTTTCATGACTGGTCCTTAAGATTCAGGTCAGAGTTCTGTGAACTGTGTCATGATACTGCTATTGAAATACTACTAAGCATTCAAGACCTTACAGGAATGCTACCTTTACTCTCAAAAGAACTCAGAGAAGGCAACAACATTGAAAATAAATCACCACCATCATGGATTAGCAAGGAAATTTTATCAGTTTCAGAAGAACCACCCTGAGAAAACACAATTCTGATACTTTCTTCAGTTTTAAGAAATAAAGTATTGACTTCTCAATGAGCAAATTATTTCCAAATTTCCACTGGGGAATCACATTCACGAAAAGGTATTAAAAGCCTGAAAAATCAAAGTTTAAAAGTTCAGAGTGTCAGTTTCCCTGATTCATGTTCCCCTTTGGCATAACACAGCTTTACCTCCGTCGTTTACTCTTTTCCAGTCTGACTGGAAGGAAAAATGAACTTTATTTAGCCATTAAATATAATGCCCGCTATCAGAGTGAGGTCAGTCACAAAGGACACATGACTGAATGCCAGGGGCCCATTTAACTATGACAGCCTCTTTCTAGGTGCTTCACGTGGCTGCAGCTCCTCTAGACTGGAACCATGTTGACAGTGATGGGTTTTTAAACAAGACTTAATAATAACATCCCCAACTTTTGATAGTCCACCTATTCAAAAAAAGGATACATTCACTTACTGGCCCTAACATAATGGACAGAACTTTGTAATCATTCAGGTAATAAATTCTGACAAAAATGGAGAAATATCTCCAAGAAATTGAATTACCTTCTCCTTACAGAGATACTAGGTGTCCTGGGTTATAATTCTATTCGAAACTTATTTTTATTAATATATGATCATACATACAGAGAACATTTTCACCATAATCTAAGTTATAGTGACACAAGTTACTTATTTTGGAAATAGACTCAGAGGTAAGGAAAATGGCCTGTTTTATTGAATATCCGCAGACGTTACCATTCCATGTGCTGTGTATGCTGTGCTCAGCTTCATCCAGCTCTTTGTGACCCCAGGACCTAGAGACGGCCAGGCTCCTCTGTCCATGGGATTCTCCAGGTAAGGATACTGGAGTGGGTTGCCATGCCCTCCTCCAGGGCATCTTCCCGACCCAGGGATCGAACCCACATCTCTGCATCTCCTGCATTGCAGGCAGATTCTTTACCACTGCGCCAATATGTTAATTCCTCCAGTAGTCCTTGTAGGTGATCAATATTATCTCATTTTACACATAAAGAAACAGATTCAGAGAAATGAAGAAAGTTTTCCAGTTTGCTAATGTGTTAAGAAGTAGAGCCCATATTCAGTCTACAAAACCTGGTTTTTTTGCATAACTCCACCTACTTTTTTCTTCTGGACTAGATTTGCCAACCATACTATATTCCCATCTCACACTGCCTTTTGCTATAGTGACTGTTACATAAGGAGTTCTCTTTCCTCAGGATCCACTCTGCCAGGACAGAAAAGTGTAGACTTCTCTGTAAGGGCACTTGGCAGGGCTTTTCCCCATTAAAAAAAAAATATTTATAGGGGTGTATGAAGTTTAACAGTCATGCTTACCATGTGCTATAGACATAGCAATTCAAATTGTGATGCTTGTGGGAAACTCAAAGAGGAAGAACTAAAGCATGAAATAGGGAACAGAATTAGGGTTAATGAGGGTCATGGCAGCATTGTTCATGGTTGTTAAAAATAATGGAACTAACCACACATCTCCTGACAATAGATTGAAGAATAAACTGCAGTACACTCATTTGATAGAATATAATACAGGAATGAAGATGAGCCAAATTCAGCCTTCCACGTTAAGCAAAAGGAGACTCGGTGCAAAATATTATGAAACAGTTTCAAAGGTTAGGGAGCAGTGGATGATAACGGGGCAGCCACGAGGATGTTGTGAATGTAGCAGCAAGGCAGAAGCCATGAGACCATCAATAGGCATTCATTCATTCAACAAATGCTGACTGCCTGCTAACTACAAGGCTCTACTAATCCCAGAAGGGCACTAGTGAATAAGAACAAACTGGAACTTACTTTCCAGGTTTTGAGACAAGATGGTCAGTTTGGTTTGAGACAGGTCTAGTTTAATTTAAGGTGAATTGTAGTATGCGGGTGAAGGTGTTTATATACACTAGAGGCTAGGGTCTAGGAGAAAGATAAAGAACAGAAACTGAGATTTGGGAGTCACAAAGAAATGAAAGTTGAAATCATAAGAGAAGAAAAAGGATTCTGTGATAGGAAAATAAGTTAAAACTGAGAACTAACATTAGAAAAGTTCTGTAAGTCAGGGACAGCAAGAATAGAAGGCATCAAAGATAAAGGGAAAAATCAACCAAAGACCCAGAAAACCAGGGTGACAAACTGGCAGAGAAGGCAAAAGAGGAAACACTTTCATAGGTCAGAGGATGAGGAGGGGAGTTTTCCGAAAGGCGGGTAAGGGCTGGAGTAGGAAAACAACGGGTTGGATGCCACTGCATCTCTGAGGGGCCATGTTGCCTTTGCCATGTTCCTCTCCTGGGAAAGCCAGAGAGCCCCAGTTATGCTCAGAAATTCCAGGTGGAAGGAGGTCGTGTGGCAGTTCCTTGCAGAGGTTCAGGGTCTGCATGATGCGCTGAAACAGAGGTGGGTCAAGAGAGATGGGGTCTGAGAGCAAAGCACAGAGACCACCGAGCCTCAGCAGAAGGTACTCCTTTGACAAGATACTGAGAAGTGACAAGTTCAAAGCAACAGGATGCAGTGTGGAGAGCAGGGTGAAGGGGTAACAGTGACCACAAACACTGATGTTGATGTCCAATGTCAGCATGAAATGGTGGAGAAGGAGAACCAAGTACTCACCACTCCCTCATGCCCTGACTTTATGTAGGACTCCATGGAAACTTGAAATCTAGAGGAGAAGGAAAAGATGGTGAAGAGCTCTGATTTGACTGAGAAAATATGAATTAGATGATTTTACCATAAATTAACTTTGGTTAGGTTTCCATAATTTGGAAGAATTTGGCTCAAAACAGAAATGAAGAGAAGAATGAACACCACATAGAAGATGAGAGCCCAGAAGCTAAAGATTGGCTGTTTGAGTGCAAATCTCAGTCCATCACTTATTAGCTGGACGACCTTCTTTATGCCTCAGTGTCTTCCCTTGTAAATAAGATTAATAATAGATTTACCCTATAGAGTTTCTATGAGGATTGAATTGACATTTCGACACTACATGGAGTAGGTCTTGATGTGTCCTGGGCCAAAGAATGCTATGCCTTACACTATTTCTTATAGACATAACCAAAGGGTGACTTTATAATCATTCCAGACTGGGGAATTAGAGACAGACTATAATGACCACCTTAACATTAAGGTAGAGACTGCTGGCAACTCCCGTTTATTCTCTCATGGTCAGAGCTAGCTTATTCACTGCAGTCTTTCTAGATGTCAGCTGGACGTCCTGAGTGAGTTCTTATATGAGAGTAAGAGTTCTGTGTCAGATTAAGGCCAAAATGATAGAATCTACCATGTTCTTTTCCTCTCCAAGCACCAGGAGTGAAGACAACTCCCAGGCTGGCTCAAAGCTCTGTGGGAAAACGGCAGCGCCCCTGCCAGCTACCACTCTGAAAGACCACGTGGAAGAGGGTGGCATGCCCACCTTCCATCACTCATTTCTGTTACAACAGTGAGAAATAAATTTCTACTGCATTTGGAAAAAGGGCAATTTGTAGACTATCATATTGGTTATTATACTCTAACTGGTTAGTGAAATCTCAAATAGAGAGAGTGCTACCTATGTAGTACATAGGTATATCAAGGTTTATACAAATTAGATTTATGAAGTCTAGCTGAAAATGAAGTTATATAGCTATGTATATTTTCACAAGTTTTCCCAAACTCCAGTAATTTTTACATCAGTTTTATAACCTTTGCAGGATTGAAGTTACCATGTTTATCCCGAATGCTTGGAACATATGGCTCATGGTAAGTTCTCAATAGTTATTTGTTAAATGAAAATGTGGGAGGGGCAGGGGTGTGCATCCCAGATGGCTCAGTGGGTCCATCTGCAACTCAGGACACGCAGGAGACATGGGTTCGATCCCTGGGTCAGGAAGATCTCCTGGAGGAGGGCATGGCAGCCCACTCCAGTGTTTTTGCTTGGGGAATCCATAGAGTTGCAAACAATAGGACAAGACTGAAGTGACTGAGCATGCACTCACGTGTGTGTGTATGTATGTGTATAGATATACATATATGTATATACATATACATACATATCACTGGTACTTAATATTTTTCTTTCATTATGTTCACCTGTTGAACTTAAATACCCACATTAATATTGTATTAAGGAAAATATGCACTTTTATATATACCCATGTGAGAATAAGTAGATACACACATGGAGGTATATATATATAAACATAAATATATATGAAATTATGAGTTTGCTGGTTTGTTGTTTCTTTCAGTTAATATTTAAACAACTAAAATTCTAACAATTACCTGAATGGGAATGAAGTCCAAAAGGGAAGGGATATATGTATATATATATGAGTGATTCATTTGGCTATATAGTAGAAACTCACATAACATAGTAAAACAACTATACTTCAATAAAAATTTTTAAAAATTAAATTAGCAGTCTGTTCTTTCAACCCAATCGATTTGCATACTACCACAGATGGAAGTATTACACTTTCAGAAATACCATTTCAATGCAATTAATTTGCTTATTTTGCAGTCTCCCAAAGCATCCTCCTCTTTCATGTCATGGAGTAGACCCACCCCTGTGAGGCGGTAGTGCTCACTTCCAGAGAGAATGTAGGCATCACAGGGAAGCCCAGTGAATTCCTTAGTATGACACCATCTACTTGATAATAATAAATATGGATGTGAAATACAATAATGCCTTGGAATCAAATACAGCATTCAGTATCTAGTTTGCTGAACTTTATGAATCCTGAATCATTTTTTCCATGTTTCTAGGTAATATGAAGTATCCTAACTCATGATTATAGAACTTACTTTTCTACATTTCTAGACAGGTCAGTTGCTTAATAAAAAAATATATAAATAAATATAGGTTTAAGAGAACAATATCATGGAAGTTAGGTTTATATTTTGTGTTACTTTGAAGAACAACTTTTTAAAATGGTGATCTCTTCAAGTAACCTAGACTTATCTGAAGAATTTAAGAAAATAATTAGTTTGAAACCTGACTGCAACTATAACATTTCAGCAAAGTGTTTAAAGTTTTGTAATTATTTCAGAATATTAAAAATTTTTTAATATTTTTAAAATGAAAAAATTTTTAAATATACATTTTTGATCCAGACATTCTCTTTAGAATTTCTTAGAGAAAAAATAAGTACCAATATATAAATACAAAGGATATTTATTGAATCATTGTTCATAATGGGAAACAATCTGAATATCCAATACTAAGAAAACAGTTGCATGAATTATGTGACATCCATCCCATAATATACAAGGCAAGCATGGAAAAAAAAAAAAAACAGCTTAGATCTCTATATACTCTCCTGAGGATCTATGTTATACATGGATAAATGAAAAATGCAAACAGTAGAAAAACATGTACAGTGGGCTCTCATTTTTATAAACAGTTTTGTACCTGGATTTATGTTTGAATGAGTAAGAATAATGGTAAAGGTAAAGGTATACACTATATTATCTTAGGGAAGGCAAAGGAGAGAAAATTATTTAATTCTTTATACATTTTTATATTATTTTAGTTATATAATAACCATATATATATTTTTAATTTAAGAAACCTGACATTAAAAATAATTTTTTCCCAGTAGCAAGGAAAATTCTAGTCATTTTTAAGGTTGGACATGACTTAGCACTTAGTGACTAAACACTGCCACCACCACATACAGCCATTGAGAAAAAGTATTTGGAAAGAAACCACATTCATTTTTAAGGTTTAGTCATTTTTAAGGTTTGCCTTTTTTCCTGGCAACTAAAAAATTTTTTATGTAATTAGAAAAGTTTGTTTTCTAGTAATTGTATATGCATGTCTGTTTTAATATTTACTATGTACTTTTTATATGTGGTTTTTTTATTAAAAGCCACAAATTTACAGATTTACCATAAAGGTGGCAAAACTATTGAACAAATCTGGATTCATACTAAGTTCATAACACAGTTTGGAAAAATAGCCAAAATGTTTGACTTCAGTGTTTTTCCAAAACTGCTCTTGTTAACTTTTAATCAATCCTGTTGACTGAAGCTAATTAAAATTGCACCAGCTTTAATGAGTCTAAGGGGAACTTAATTGATGTTCTCCTAACAAACAAGTATTTTAAGAGAGAAACCCAAGTCGAAACTGGATTCATTTTAACAATGCCAGAAGCCAGTTCAATCTAGGGTTTTTTGTTATGGATGGGTGATTGGCCTGGGAATGTGATAAATGAACACTGTGAAAAAGAGCTGAAGTTTAAAAAGATATGACTTCATTCAGGCACACTCAGAAGTGCAGGAAATTATAAATGTGTATGTACACATATAGCTGGACCTTCCTGGTGGCTCAGTGATAAAGAATCTGCCTGCCAAGCAGGAGATGCTGGTTCAATCCCTGGGTCAAGAAGATCCCTTGGAGATTGAAAAAGGCTTCCCACTCATTTTCTTGCCTGCAGAATCCCATGAACAGAGGAGCCTGGAGAGCTACAGACACGACTTAGCACTTAGCGACTAAACACCACCACCACCACATACAGCCATTGAGAAAAGGTATTTGGAAAGAAACCATAGATTTGGAATGCAACAGAAAAGTGGATTCTTTAATTTGGTTTGAAAAGTTCTTATTGAGAGCATGATACATTCATTCACCTCTTTGTCTCAAACATTTTATTTAAATTTTATATTACCTGTCAAGTTCCGTACTGTAAGAATAAAACAATGAAAAAGACGAGCCCTGTCACAAGTCCAAATGATGCCATTTTAAGAAATACAAGTACCACCTCTTCTCCAGGTTCTTTACTGCTATCCATCTGAAAGCTGTTATAAGAAATACACAGATCTGAGTTGACTACAAATATTAATGTCTCCCCTGGAGTTGTACCTGAAGTATAATTGAGGGTACAGAGATACATAAGAGAACAGATATACCATAAGGCCATTTCAATATAATGGTGAGCATCAAAGTCAGAGATGTACACACCATGGACAAGGGTATGTCAAACTCTGGGGAATGCTTTCTTGAAGAAATAATAGCTTTTACCTATGAAAAAAATGAAGGGTCACTGGTAGATCTGGGCCAGAGCAGAAAAGGGTCCAGGAAGAGGCCCCTTAAATAGAAATGTGGGTTCACATGGCAGAAAGTCGACATCCTGTAACAAAAAAAGTAGTTTTCTTCAATATAAAGAAGAAAATTTATACTCTTCCTCTCTTTCCCTTCTGAGAAGTCTCAACTTCTGGTGAGACCTGAAGATCCCCTCAATCTACACTATTAATATTATCCGCTTTGGGAATGACCAGGCAGCTGGAAGGAGTGAAGTGGAAGACAAGAGTTCACAAAATAAGAACTTTGTGCCTCTGTAGAGAAAAAACTGTAACCATGCCTCAATGTAACGTAATGACCTCTATTCATGAAAATGGGCTGAGAACAAGGAAATCCAGTGTGCTTACAGAGATACACTGTGAAAGCAAGAAGGGAATGAGCAAGAGTGTTACTTTAAATGTACAAAAGAATTTTTCCCTAGCATTTTCCAAATCAACTATTTTTAGAGCATCAAGCCTCTGTCCAAAGCTCAGAAATTGAAGACTAAAAGTTGTTTTTTGTTTTTTGTTTTTCCTACTCTCATTTTTCTTATGCTGTTGCACCTTGGATCATTTTTAAAAATATGTTTCCAATCTTGACATAAAATCATTTATTTCTTTCATTCAGTTCAGTTCAGTTCAGTCGCTCAGTCGTATCTGACTCTTTGCAACCCCATGGGCTATAGCATGCCAGGCCTCCCTGTCCATCACCAAATCCTGGAGTTTACTCAAACTCATGTCGATTGAGTCAGTGATGCCATCCAACCATCTGATCTTCTGTTGTCCCCTTCTCCTCCTGCCTTCAATCTTTCCCAGCATCAGGGTCTTTTCCAAGGAGTCACTTCTGGCATCAGGTGGTCAAAGTATTGCAGTTTCAGCTTCAGCATCAGTCCTTCCAATGAACACCCAGGACTGATCTCCTTTAGGATGGACTGGTTGGATCTCCTTGCAGTCCAAGGGACTCTCAAGAGTCTTCTCCAACACCACAGTTCAAAAGCATCAATTCTTTGGCTCTCAGCTTTCTTTATAGTCCAACTCTCACATCCACACATGACTACTGGAAAAACCATAGCCTTGACTAGATGGACCTTTGTTGGCAAAGTAATGTCTCTGCTTTTTAATATGCTGTCTAGGTTGGTCATAGTTTTTCTTCCAAGGAGTAAGTGTCTTTTAATTTTGTGGCTGCAGTTACCATCTGTAGTGATTTTAGAGTCCCCCAAAATAAAGTCTGCCACTGTTTCCACTGTCCCCATTTATTTCCCATGAAGTGATGGGACCAGATGTCATGATTTTTGTTTTCTTAATGTTGACCTTTAAGCCAACTTTTTCACTCTCCTCTTTCACTTTCATCATCTTGATTCCAGCCTGTGCTTCATCTAGCCCAGAGTTTCTCATGATGTACTCTGCATATAAGTTAAATAAGAAGAGTGAAAATATGCAGCCTTGACGTACTCCTTTTCCTATTTGGAACCAGTCTGTTGTTTCATGTCCCAGATCTAACTGTTGCTTCCTGACCTGCATACAGATTTCTGAAGAGGCAGGTCAGGTAGTCTGGTATTCCCATCTCTTTCAGAATTTTCCACAGTTTATTGTGATCTACACAAAGCCTTTGGGATAGTCAATAAAGCAGAAATAGATGTTTTTCTGGAACTCTATTGCTTTTTCAATGATTCAGCAGATGTTGGTAATTTGATCTTTGGTTCCTCTGCCTTTTCTAAAACCAACTTGAATATCAGGAAGTTCACAGTTCATGTATTAGTGAAGCCTAGCTTGGAGAGTTTTGAGCATTACATTGCTAGTGTGTGAAATGAGTGCAATTGTGTGGTAGTTTGAGCATTCTTTGGCATTGCCTTTCTTTGGGACTAGAAGGAAAACAGACCTTTTCCAGTCCCATGGCCACTGCTGAGTTTTCCAAATTTGCTGACATATTGAGTGCCAAACTTTCACAGCATCATCTTTTAGGATTTGAAATAGCTCAACTGGAATTCTATCACCTCCACTAGCTTTAGTTCATAATGATGCTTCCTTAAGGCCCACTTGACTTCACATTCCAGGATGTCTGGCTTTAGGTGAGTGATCAAACCATTGGGTCATGAAAACCCTTTTTGTACAGTTCTTCTGTGTATTCTTGCCACCTCTTCTTAATACCTTCTGCTTTTGTTAGGTCCATACCATTTCTGTCCTTTATTGAGCCCATCTGTGACATTGTACAGGAGACAGGGATCAAGACCATCCCATGGAAAAGAAATGCAAAAAGGCAAAATGGTTGTCTGAGGAGGCCTTACAAATAGCTGTGAAAAGAAGAGAAGCAAAAAGCAAAGGAGAAAAGGAAAGATATTCCCATTTGAATGCAGAGTTCCAAAGAATAGCAAGGAGAGAAGAAAGAAAGACTTCCTCAGTGATCAGTGCAAAGAAATAGAGGAAAACAACAGAATGGGAAAGACTAGAGATCTCTTCAAGAAAATTAGAGATACCAAGGGAACATTTCATGCAAAGAGGGTTCGATAAAGTACATCACTACAAACAAAGCTAGTGGAGGTGATAGAATTCCAGTTGAGCTATTTCAAATCCTGAAAGATGATGCTGTAAAAGTGCTGCACTCAATATGCCAGCAAATTTGGAAAACTCAACAGTGGCCACAGGACTGGAAAAGGTCAGTTTTCATTCCAATCCCAAAGAAAGGCAATGCCAAAGAATGCTCAAACTACCACACAATTGCACTCATCTCACACACTAGTAAAGTAATGCTCAAAATTCTCCAAGCCAGGCTTCAGCAATACATGAACCGTGAACTTCCAGATGTTCAAGCTGGTTTTAGAAAAGGCAGAGGAACCAGAGATCAAATTGCCAACATCTGCTGGATCATCAATAAAAGCAAGAGAGTTCCAGAAAAACATCTATTTCTGCTTTATTGACTATGCCAAAGGCTTTGACTGTGTGGATCACAACAAACTGTGGAAAATTCTGAAAGAGATGGGCATACCAGACCACCTGACCCACCTCTTGAGAAACCTATATGCAGGTCAGGAAGCAGCAGTTAGAACTGGACATGGAACAGCAGACTTGTTCCAAATAGGAAAAGGAGTGCATCAAGGCTGTATATTGTCACCTTGTTTATTTAACTTATATGCAGAATACATCATGAGAAATGCTGGGCTGGAAGAAGCACAAGCTGGAATCAAGATTGCCAGGAGAAATATCAATAACCTCAGATATGCAGATGACACCACCCTTATGGCAGAAAATGAAGAGGAACTAAAAAACCTCTTGATGAAAGTGAAAGAGGAGAGTGAAAAAGTTGGCTTAAAGCTCAACATTCAGAAAACTAAGATCATGGCATCTGGTCCCATCACTTCATGGGAAATAGATGGGGAGATAGTGGAAACAGTGTCAGACTTTATTTTTTGGGCTCCAAAATCACTGCAGATGGTGACTGCAGCCATGAAATTAAAAGACACTTACTTCTTGGAAGTAAAGTTGTGACCAGCCTAGACAGCATGTTAAAAACAGAGACATTACTTTGCCAACAAAGGTCCATCTAGTCAAGGCTATGGTTTTTCCAGTGGTCATGTATGGATGTGAGAGTTGGACTATAAAGAAAGCTGAGTGCCAAAGAATTGGTGCTTTTGAACTGTGGTTTTGGAGAAGACCCTTGAGAGTCCTGTGGACTGCAAGGAGATCCAACCAGTCCATCCTAAAGGAGATCAGTCCTGGGTGTTCATTGGAAGGACTGATGCTGAAGCTGAAACCCCGAACTTTGGCTACCTCATGCAAAGAATTGACTCATTGGAAAAGACCCTGATGCTGGGAGGGATTGGGGGCAGGAGGAGAAGGGGACAACAGAGGATGAGATGGCTGGATGGCATCACCGACTCGATGGACATGAGTCTGAGTAAACTCCAGGAGTTGGTGATGGACAGGGAGGCCTGGTGTGCTGTGATTCATGGGGTTGCAAAGAGTCAGACATGACTGAGTGACTGAACTGAACTGAACTGAACTGTGCATGAAATGTTCCCTTGGTATCTCTAATTTTCTTGAAGAGATCTCTAGTCTTTCCCTTTCTATTGTTTTCCTCTATTTCTTTGCACTGATCACTGAGGAAGGCTTTCTTATCTCTCCTTGCTATTCTTTGGAACTCTGCATTCAATTTCATTCAGCTGCTTCCATAAAGCAGCTTACACCAAGACAAAAGGAGCGCACTTGCCTTGGGTGCTGGACTCAGCCATACATATGATTATGCACTTGAGCAGAACATGTATGGGTGCTGCCTTGGATCTCAGTAACTGTGGATGAGCATCTTACAAGGAACCAAGAAAAAGATACTGAGAGTTGGGGAAGGAGATATCATTATTTCTGTATTATTATTCTTCAAGGTACTCAAAGTGTTGGATATAAGATGGGGACTTAACTGCCGATCTGGTGGCTAAGGTTCCATATTCCCTGTGCAGAGGGTCCAGGTTCAATTGTTGGTCAGGGAACTAGATCCCACATGCAACAATTAAGTTTCCTCATGCAGCAACTAAGGCCCACCACAGCCAAATAAATAAATAAATAAGATAATTTGTTGTGATCTGAAACAGAATTATTTGTATGTTTTAGAGGTATTGGAAATAAAATACTAAAAGAACCTAGTGTTTTCACAGAACGAGACACTATTATGAATGCATCTTCCTCCTCACATAATCTCACCTCCCTTTGTCTGTTCACTGGATAATATTATACTATTTTTAAATTTTTAAAATATTTTTACTAGGTTATTGACAATTCTTATTATTTTTATAAGAGCTTTAAACAGCAGTGCAAGATTGAATTGCTAGGAAAATGTGAGTTAAAGTATAAATTACTAGTTATACTTTGTAACTAGTAAGCATTTAGCCACCTTTACCTTTTGTGAACTAAACACATTCATATATTTTTCTAAGCACCATTCATTCCATTGGTGATTATCAGCAATTATATGTGTTGTAATAGTACAAAGACAACATATTGAGGACACCATAGCCTTAAGATTTTCTGAGAGCAATTTTCTCATAAGCAGAGTTTGATCATAATTTTACCAGTTGTAAAATTATGTGCTGTGCCAGGAACTAGGCCACAAAACTCTTATGAGAGCAGCAGTAAGTGAATGATAACCACTGTGGACGTGTGTTCTTCACTCTTCATGGAGTGGTGCAGAAAAGGTGCTCCCCAGAGAGACAAACACAGCCAAGATCGCAACTATGATTGAACAAAAAGTGTACCTATATACAAAGTAAATTCATATTTAGAGCTTAATGTTTTTAAAGAAAGTGAAAGTGTCACTCAGTTGTGTCTGACTCTTTGCAACCCCATGGACTATACAGTTCATGGAATTCTCCAGGCCAGAATACTGGAGTGGGTAGCCTTTCCCTTCTCCAGGGGATCTTTCCAACCCAGGGATCAAACCCAGGTCTCCCACATTGCAGGTGGATTCTTTACCAGCTGAGCCACAAGGAAAGCCCAAGAATACTGGAGTGGGTAGCTATCCCTTCTCCAGCAGATCTTCCTGACCCAGGAATCAAACCGGGGTCTCCTGCATTGCAGGTGGATTCTTTACCAACTGAGCTAGCAGGGAAGCCCTTTAAGTTGTCTATAAATTTCTCATTTTGAGTCATCCAAGACTGCTCCAATCTAGAGCTATCAAGTATCATGAAAGGATGCTCCCTTCCCAGTCTGTTTATAACCTGTAAAGCCCTGGTGGGCAGAATCTTCCCAAGCTTGCTGCAATCTCCTTTATACCAGAGGAAAAAATTACATCAAGAACTCTAAATCCTTTTCAGGGTATCTCAGTGCTGGAGTGGATCCAATCTTTGGTGACAGTCTATCTGTCTGAATATACCAGGAATATACCTCAGGCTAAATAGAGTGGCAGGTAAAACAGATCTGAGAAGAGCAGCAAGTTCATTTCAACTGGGGTAAAAGAGACCACTCCAGAAGAATTCTAATTTCAGTTATAAGTTACATATTAAAAAGTTACATATAAAAAAATGAGAAAAGTAGTGTTATTCACTCAGTCATGTCTGGCTCTTTGTGACCCCTGTGGACAACAGCTCACCAGGTTCCTCTATCCACGGAATTCTCCAGGCAAAAATACTGGAGTGGGTAGCCATTTCCTTCTCCAGGGAATCTTCCCGACCCAGGGATTGAACCCAGATCTCCCACATTGCAGGCAGATTCTTTACCATCTGAGTCACCAGGGAAGTCCACATATTAAAAAGTTATATCTAAAAAATTTTACTAGCTTGCATGTGATCAACCAAAAGAGTCACTCACAGAATAGCTTTCCATAATCTCATCTTGAATTGTTACTCTCACATGTCATAGCATCAGATTACAGCCAGAAGAGGGACATGGTTTTTTCCCTTTATTAAAGGGGCAGATTCCAGCCTTGGAAACACCAGGGAAATAAAAACCCACCACTAAATGTGGGATTTTGAGAAACTGTTTCAAACTTGAAAAATTTAATTAATTGGTTCACATCAGGCTACCAATAGATTAATGATTTTTTTCTTGGCACCACCACCTTTATACATGGATGGAATATGTGAATAAATAAACAAGAATGATGAATATACTCACATTTAAAGATGGAAAGAGAGAAGAGGACCTTTTCAACTACCACCTGGGAGAAGAACTTAGAATTTCCCATTCAGAGGTACTCATCATATATCCTGCCCAGCTGATCAATTGTGTTTACTATTTTAGTTTTCATTAAGTCTTAACACAAAGCTACTTGGGATAAATATGTAAGCAAGGTTTGGGGTGATTTGCTGCAACCCCAGTAATTGCTTTTTCCATAATATACTTTTTTAAGAAACATACATAACAATATAACCCCATGCTACATATTGAAGGTTTTTAAAAACAGATGTTATTTTTTAAACATCACTTTGAGGTTCATAGCAAAATTGTATAATGACATGTATCCACAATAATGTCATGCAGAATAGTTTCACTGCCATAAAAATCCTGTGTTCCACTTATATGTCATTTCCCTCCCCCATCTTAGGTCAACATTGATTTTTTTATAGTCTCCATAACTTTGCTTTTTACCCAATGTCATACAGTTGGACTTATATGGTAGGTAGTCTTTTCAGATTGGCTTCTTTCTCTTACTAAGATGCATTCAAGGTTCCTCCATGTCTTTTCATAGCTTGACAGCTCATTTCTTTTTAGCACTGAATAATATCCCATTGTCCACATGTATCACAGTTTATTTATCCATTCACCTACTGAAGGACATCTTGGTTGCTTCCAAATTTTGGCAATTATGAATAAAGCTGTTATAAATATCCATGTGCAGATTTTTGTGTGGACGTTAAGTTTTTAACTTCATTGGGTAAATATCAGGGAGTGTCTATACTGCTATATCCCATAGTAAGAGTATGTTTAGTTTTTTAAGCAACAGCCAAACTGTCTTCTAAAGTGGCTGTACCATTTTGCATTCCAACCAGCAATCTATGAGTGTTCCTATTATTCCACATTCTTACCAGCATTTGGTGTTGCCAGTGTTTTTGAATTTTGACCACTCTAAATAGATAAGTAGGGGTATCTTGTGGTTAATTTGCAGTTACATAAATTCATAGGATGTTGAACATATTTTCACATGCCTGTTTGCCAATTATATATCTTCTTTGTGAGGTGTCTGTTCAGGACTTTGCCCATTTTTTTGTTTGGTTTATTTTCTTATTTCTGAATTTTAAGAACTATTTTTATATTTTAGATAAGCCTTACAAGATACATCTTTTGCAAATATTTTCTTCCAATCTATGGGAGAAAACCTCTTGACCCAATGAGTTTCATTTCTTATAGAAAAATGTGCTTATTTGGGAGAATAGGATATTTCTTTGGCTGGCTGTCCCTTCAAGTAAACTTAAGATAGCCAACTGATAATTCTACAAGTAGTATTTTCTGACTCCTCCCACATTCAGAAATGCAGAAATTTTATCCAATCTATATTTACAGTTATCTTGTTCACAAATTAATTATAATAGATTTTTATCCCTCAAACTCTGTTCCTCAAACATTTCATTTTCTCTTTTCCTTTATTACTGTTGTTTAGTCACTAAGTAGTATCTGAATCTTTGCAACCCCATGGACTATAGCTCACCAAGCACCTCTATCCATGGAGTTCTCCAGGCAAGAATATTGGATTGGGTTGCCATTTCCTATTCCAGGGAATCTTCCTGACCCAGGGATTGAACACGTCTCCTGAATTGGCAGGCAGATTCTTTACTGCTGAGCCACCAAGGACCCATTTCAAAAACTGTCAGGTTCTAGTATGTAGCCTACCTTTGCCAAAGATTAGCAGTAAATTGATCTTTGCCTGTGAGGACTAGGAGAGGAGAACTAAGTTAGAGAATTTCTGTCTACACTTTCAGATGGGATACCTATCACCTCAAGTTGCCCAGCTACATTTGACTTCATAGCAAGATAATTTATTAGGGTTTATTACTGGGACAGGGAATCTTGGTGTGCTACAGACCACGGGGTTACAAAGAGTTGGACACAACTTGGCTACTGAACAACAACATTACTGGGACAGCCACAAAGAAATATCACTTTAAGCTTTAAAGCTATGGATTCCAGAGAAAAAAAGCATACATCTCTGATGGGGAAAAGAACTGAGAGTAATTCTTCTTTTACAATGCCTCATTATACCATTAGAGAAGGCCTTACAGAGAACAATGGCGATGACCACAGAAAGGAACAATACAATTAATAAAAAAAAAAAAAAAGATTAACTCACAAGGATTCCATAGCCTGGGCAAGGTAGAAGATAATCTCATATTAGTTTGCCTAGAAGGAAAATCACCTGTTTGCCTTTACTGAATACTCACACATTTTCAGGGCAAACTGCTACATTTTACAGTTAGGTAAGCAAAACACAGTGCTTATCATTCCCTAGAATAAGTGGATAAAGCCCAAAAAACATCTCTGTCAGATCTGAGATGGTTTAAATGAGTTTCTGCTTGAAGCAAATAAAGTTGATCTTCCCTGCCAATTGTACTTTTCTTTGTAAAAGTGCAGTCTTTGCTTCTGCTTGTAGTTGAGCACTGACTATTTCAAGACAGAGAGCTTTGGCTGGTAATGGTGAGAAATTATCAAAAAACTCACATGCAAGATCTCACAAGAATCAAATCATCATCATTCATTTGCTGGCCATTTCCAGAACTGTATCATGTAACTACTTAGTTGATAAAGACACACAAAATCTTGCCCAGGTCTGCACAGTTTGACTACACTGAAAGACCTACAGGTAAGGATAGAAAGAGGATGTTATCCAAAAGCAACTCATGCCTCCTATCAGAAAACTCCAGAGGGATAGACCTCCCCTTCTGAAAAATCAATTAGAAACAAAACTTTTTATATGGGGCTCATAAAAATTTCCCCCACATGACAAAATAGGACAATTACCATGAAGGAAAGCATTTGGCTTAATGTTACTTTCTCTGAGGAAAATAAATATATGAAGACAATGCCTATCTTATACTATCACTAACTATTAATAAGGCTTCCTTGGTAGCTCAGCTGGTAAAGAATCCACCTGCAATGCAAGAGATCCCAGTTCAATTCCTGGGTTGGGAAGATCCCCTAGAGAAGGAACAGGCTACCCACCCCAGTGTTCTTGGGCTTCCCCGCTGGCTCAGCTGGTGAAGAATCCACCTACAATGAGAAGATGAAGATTTGATCCCTGGGTTGGGAAGATCTCCTGGAGGAGGGCATGGCAACCCACTCCAGTATTCTTGTCTGGAGAATCCCCATGGACAGAGGGGCCTGGCAGGCCACAGTCCATGGGGTCGCAAAGAATCAGACATGACTGAATGACTAAGCACAGCACAGTCATTAATAAGGGACACAAGTTTGTGACCTGACAGTAGACTCTGATGCTGGGAAAGATTGAAGGCAGGAGGAGAAGGGGACAACAGAGGACGAGATGGTTGGATGGCATCACCGACTCAATGGACATGAGTTTGAGCAAGCTCCGGGAGATGGTGAAGGACAGGGAGGCCTGGCATGCTGCAGTCCATGGGGTCACAAAGAGTTGGACACGACTGAGCAACTGAACAACAAAGTAGAATCTGATCCATAGAAGGGTGCCATTTGACTTCATTAAATAATGTATGGAATATATGTAAAGATATTTCCTCTTTAATCTGAATTTCTTGCTTATTTCAGTAAACTGGGAAATCTAGCAATATTTGGTCCCTATTCCCAAGTGCAGGCCAATGGGCTGGACCTGAGAAGCAGCCACTCCCTAACATGAGCTTATGGTACCTGCCATCACTCCCTATATCCTTATCATAAGTTCATTCTGTGATTTGTGTCACATACCTAATTCCTATAGAAATCTGGATCCATAATTCCTAATATTGAATAAATAAGGAACATGGACTTGATGAAGCCACAGAAGTCTTAAAAAGTGATTTATATGTAAGATTTTTTTTAATGTAAGAGCTGAGATTTCTGGAATGGTGGAATGAGGGCCTCCATAAATATATTCTTTCATAAAATCAATAAAAACAACTGCAAATTTGTCAAAATCAACTTTTTAGGAACTCTACAAATTAACCAAAGGATCATAACAATCTGAGGAAGAGTTTATTTAAGAAAAACTCCAAAACATCAGTAAGAATGGCAGTGATTGGGGTACATTAACTTGGTCTACTCCCTTCCCTCTCTCCTAAATCCCATGTATCCTTGAAAACCAGTAGCCTTGCATCTGCAGTAGCTATAAAACCATGAGTCAGGCTGCCATCACAGGCAGAGAAGGGGCTTCACACTCCTCAAGTCCCATCAGCAGTGTGTTGTTGCTATTTGGTTTATCTCATGGCTTCCACTCCCCAAACCCCTGCAAAACATTATTTGACCTAACTATAAGCTGACTCTTTGAAATAAGTTCCATCCTTAGGATGTTTCTCAAAAACAATAAACAGCAATTGTTTAAAAACACAGCAGCTTAAAGCAGTGATGCAGACTGAAACAAACAAGAACCTGACCCCCCCCCAAAAAAAAGTAAAAGAAGATCTGAGTAATGAGATATCCACAGCTGACTTTGAGAAGTTCTGACATGTTTCTGGGGATCTAGCAAAGCCACACAAATGTTCAGGTTTCTGCATATGACCAACAAAGATTTAACTGAGCCCTGAGCTCTTTCTTCTGATTGATTGACTTTGAGGCCCTGCACAAGCAAAAACTAAAGGTTAAGGTAGACTTACAAGCCGCCTTAGTATTGAATGCTTGGTCCAACACATGCACACAAAACCTTCTATAAAAACAAAGATTTATTGGTTCAGGGCATTTAAGAAATCTCTATTCAATCATTAACTGGCTGCTAAACTAAGTAGAGACATCAGTGGCCACAGACTACAGGGAATAGAGACTTTACAGAATAAATTTTGACCTTGGAACACTTCTTTCTATTTCTGAGAATAGGGTTTTACCAAGGACTTGTTACTTAAGATACTTGGTATTAAGACAGAGGCCCTTCTACAGGTATTGTGACTCCTAATAAGCATTTGTTCTGATTTGTGCCAACTGTATAAAAAGGCTTATTGTAGCATTATTTGTGGAATTGGATACTTGGAGGAAATTTGGGCATCTGTCAAAGGGGAATGGATTAGTAAACTATGTGTAAGCTTTCTACAACAGCAATTAGAAGCAATGAACTAGATGAACATAGGTAGTAAAATGGGGTTTCCCAGGCGGTGCTAGTGGTAAAGAACTCACCTGCCAATGCAGGAGATGTAAGAGATGTGGGTTTGATCCCTGGGTTGGGAAGATCCCCTGGAGGAGTGTATGGCAACCCACTCCAGTATTCTTGCCTGGAGAATCCCATGGAGACAGGAGCACTGGTGGGCTATAGTCCATGGGGCTGCAAAGACTCGGACATGACTGAGCATGGATGTATGGAGATAGTATGGAGATAGTATAATGGATGGGTCATAAATGGTCAAAATGGCATGAATAAAGTAAAACAGATTGAGGATTATAAGCTTTCACACATGCACACAAAATAATAGTATTTATTTTGCACTAATTTGTAAAAATAAAGGATATTTAGAAAACACTGGGATGTGATGCCTATAGAGAAGTGACAAAAGAGAATGGAGAATACACACAGGAGCATGTTCAGGGACCAGTGAAGTTGATTAAGTAATGACCTGGCATTTCAGGTCATTGACACAATCTCTGTATCCAAGGAAGGAAAAGAAGGAAGGAAGAAAGAGGAGGGAAGGGAGAAAGGATAAATATTGGGTGAAGAATGAAAAATAGAAAAGACTGAAGGAAACTAAAGAGTAATAATGGGAAAATCTTTTTTAGGCAATAAATCTTTTAAATTTTTATAGAAAATGAAATCAGAGTTAAAATTCTTTGGGGATATGGGGTTTCCAGCTATCTGGAAAGCTGGAGGCAAATATATGATCCATGGATACCTGCATGGTGAGATGACCTTTTATCCTTGCCTGCTTCCCACCTCCAGTGATAAGCATATGACATTCTTACTGCTCAGTATGGTTCAAAAACAAAGAAAATCCATGTGTTAAACATTCCATTGAATATGAGTATATGAGTACATAATGTTTACTGTAAACAATTTTGATAATGGTAATATAACCTAAATATGAAAGGAAATGACCTAATGAAAATTTTAATTTTTGTTACCTCTGGTAAGATTTTGCCCTCATGGAATACCCTACTGAGAAAGTTCATACCAAGTTAAACTTCATGTTATTAAAATGCATCAATATTTTAAATGACAGATTCTGCCTTTTAAAATGTTTTCTTATTCTAAGATTGTTAAAAAATAAAATACAATATGGAAAAAATTTTGACATCTTATAGATATTGCTGCACTGGTTATTTATAAATTGTGGTGAGAAAATGTCATAATTTAGAATACACTAAAATAGGGATTATGTTTGCTAATTTGGTTCAGAGTTTGGCTACAAATCAGGTCAATAATTATGAGAATGTATTTTGGCCTTAGAATCACATATACCCTTCTGAGAATGGGGTTTGACTCAGCCCTTATTCCTTAAGGTAATCTGTACTACTTAAACAGAGGTCTTTCCTGTGTATCATGATTTGGAACAACTTCTTTGCAAATAATGGACTCTCCTCCACCTTTCCACATAAATGAAACCTTTGAAATGTAAAATCTTATCCCTACCATTTTGCCATAAGCAAAAACATTAAAATATACAGAAAAGGCTATTAGTGACAATCAGCTATGAAGATAAAAAGTTAAGTAGAGATTTCAACTTATTTTATAGGCAGATATCATGTGCTCAGGAGCAAACAGAGGAAGACACACATGAAAAAAGAAAAAAACAACTTTGTGGAGGAAGCAGGCTCTCCAAGAAACTCATGAATGAAGGAAGAGATAAGGTTTGGTCAGCAAGATATATTGGAGTTCTAAGTCAGGGCCACAGCAGAGATGTCTCTAGAAGAGAGATAAGTTGAGCAAATCAAGATGGGGGTTAATAGCTTAGGCTAAAAAGAGCATACAAGCTAAACTGGTGACTTGCTGTTTAGCTGCTAAGTCATGTCTGACTCTTTTGTGACCCCATGGACTGTAGCCTTCCAGGCTCCTCTGTCCATGGGATTTCCCAGGCCAGAATACTGGAGTGGGTTGCCATTTCCTTCTCCAGGGGATCTTCCCAATCCAGGGAACAAACCCACGCTCTTATGACTCCTGAATTGGCAGGCAGGTTCTGAACCACTGACCCACCAGGGAAGCCCAAACTGGTGACTAGAGTGGTAAAGAACAAAAAACAAAACCTCAGTAAAGGGAACAAGGTAGCCACAAGCAGTCACCACAGATCACAGACAAAAGAAAAGAATTAGGAACTGAGAGTCTTCAGAAATGACTGATTAGAACGGACAATTTGGACCAAAGCCCAGATTGCTGACTATAAGCAATAAAAGGCTAAACTGTCCAGCAAAGAGTAGATTTAATCAACAAATGGTAAGAAAAGAAATTACTAAGTGCCAGGAACCACTGCAGCTCACTTCTGTTTTCCAAAGGTCAGAGTTTGGTTAGATATTTTCTCACCACTATACGTAGATGTCTGTTTATCCTTGAGGAAGACTATTGCTTTGTAGTTAGCAAAATTACCATTAAGACTCATTAACAACACCATGAATTTATCCTATTCAGTTGGTGTAGTTTGAATTCCAAAATGAATTTATCACATTTTACTAAATTTCTTAAGCTAAATCCTGAATACTTTCCTCAGGCAAAGCCTTCTTTAAGTGTCATAAGAAAGGACTAAATTACTCTAAGCACTCTCAAAGCAGTATCAGAGATTTCTCAGATCAAAAGAAACAAAAAATATTTCTTATGCAAAAATATATGTTCCAAGCTCCATCCCCATTCTTTGTTCTGCCTAGGTTTATTTTTTTACAGCTTAACTTGTAACATAATCCCTAATTCAGTGTGTGCTGGTAAATGCAAATACCTTTCTGAATAATGTTATTATTTTCAAAGCATATACGCTCAGTAAATTCAGTGTGGAGTGAAGCAAGTATGCCCTTGGAACTTCTGATTAAAACACATACATAAACACATTTATTTAGGGGGAGCAGGAAGGATTGATTGTGCCTCTTCTGACTAACTACTATGAGCTTAGTGAAATAAACCATAAAAAAGAAACTTTCAAAACTTAAAACTTAAAAAACTTAAAACTTGAGTTTTCTGGTTCTAGATCTTAGAAGCTTGAAAATCACCACTCTGTTCTAAAAACAAATAGAAAGTTGAACAAACTGAAATATCAACAACTCAAATACCTAAGAGTGGAGAGAACATGGGGCAAACCATTGGTCCCAAGACTGGAAAGACAGATAGGAAAAGAGAGTCATGGCTTATCAAAGCAGAGGTTCACGAGCAGTGACTCCCTTGGGAATCAATGCCAGGTTAAGAAAACCTGAACTATCATTGATGGATTGTTGGAGGCTCAGTGAGGACAACTCTGAGAATTAAAAACTTCAGGAGAACTTGGTGATGCAGGTGGAGAGGCTCACAGTATTTTGTGATTTACCTTCAGAAGTTTGACCAGGTTCTCATGTAAATATCAAAGAAAAAGACCTCAGGCTTCAGGTAGGGGGAGGAGAAAAGGAATCATTTTGAAATATGTCAGAATGGAGAAGGAAATGGCAATCCAATCCAGTATTCTTGCCTGGAGAATCCCATTGACAGAGGATCCTGGTAGGCTATGGTTCATGGAATCGCAATAGTCAGGCATGACACAGAGCTTTCTTTATGGCATAAACTACCACAATATTGTAAACAATTATCCTCCAATTAAAAATAAAAGAAAAAATAATTTAGAAAAAAGAAATATGTCAGAGCACTCACCTTCTTAACAAGGCCTGACCTCTAGGGAAACTATTTAACCAGAGCCTAACCTGCTGAGGTATTATCAGAGCCTAATGAGCTGGGGAAAGGAAATACTCAAATTCCATTCCTCTAGCCACCCTGTTTCCCATGAGGGAGGAGAAAAAAATGAGAAACACGTTTGAAGTTCACTGAGAGACAGACAATGATAGGGCTTTAGACCATTTCCCCACTCCCACTCCTGACCACCACATTACTAAAAGCATGTTACAGAATTTCTTTTGCCTGCTACATCATGTCTAGCTATCGAAAATGAAAAAAAAAAAAAATTTACAAGGGATACCAAAAGGCAAAAAAACACCATTTGAAGAGACAAAGCAAGCATCAGAACCAGACACAACAGTGACATTGGAACTAACAGACCAGAAATTTAAAATAGCAGTGTAAAGATGCTAATGAATAAAGGAGACAGCATGTTAGAAGAGATGAGTAATATAAGCAGTAAGATAGAAATCCTAAGGACGAATCAAAAAGAAATTCTAGAGATCAAAAACACTGTAAAAATGAAGACAAACTTTAACAGGTTTATTAGTAGATTGGACATGACTGAGGAAAGAATCTTTGTGCTAGAGGATATATCAGTAGGCTCCTCAAAGACTGGGGAAAAAAAAAAAAAAAACCAACCCAGAACATAACAGCCAAGGATTGTGGGACAACTGCAAATGGGAATACCAGAAGGAGAAGAAAGAAAGTGTTAGGTAGTTAGAACAGGGAAAAGGAGTCCAGAATGGCGGTGGCCAAAAGACCTGGAAGGGAAAGCCTGCGAAAATAGAACAAAGGAAGGCCCAAGGGCCGAGTGAGAACCTCGGGTAAAACAAACAGCACTCCTGGCTGGCCCAGTTTACATAGGACAGGCCCAGGGAGAGAAAAACATATAAAAAGAGGAGCCAAAGCTAGCTCTCTCTCTCTCTCTCTCCCGCGCGATGGGGCGCTCTTCTCTTCGCGTCTTTGGATCGACGTGCCCTCACGCCTCGAAGATGGATTTTCCTGCTATTATCTAAATAAAATAGAGCTGTAACACTGATTTATTTAAGAGCTATAACACGGTCCGTTCGAGACCTGAGAGCTATAACACGGTCTGTCCAAGACCCGAGAGCTGTGACCCGCCGAGGGGGCTTTAATGTCCGTCACTCCAAATCTTTGTTGTGACGAGACAAAAACCGAGGAGCATACACTCGCCTGACAAAAGGAATAGAGAAATAATTTAAATAATAATGATTGAGAATTTTCTGAAACTAATGTGAAACTCCAAATCCAAGATCTGGGAAGCTCAGAGGACATAAAGCAGAGTAAATGCCTCCAAAACATGATGCTGAGGTATATTATTTTCAAGCTACAGAAAATCAAAGGTAAAGAAGAATTCCTGAAAGAAACAAGAGGAGGAAAATACCTCCCTTATTCACAGTGAAACAAAGGTAAGAATTACATTTAGTTTCTCAGAAATCATGCATGAGAGAAGAGAGTAGAGTGAAATAATTGTTTAAAAGAAGAAGAAAAAAAAGCCTAGAATTCTGTACTCTGAGAAATTATCATTCAAAAGTGAAGGAGAAATAAAGACTTGCTCAAACAAATGAAAAATTGAATGTGTTGCCAATAATCCTGCATTGCAATAAATGTTAGAAGAAGTTCTTCAGAGAAAAGGAAAATTATACAGATTGGAAACTCAGACCTATATAAAGAAAGGAAGAACACTGAAAATGGAATAAATAGAGGTAAAACAAAATCCACACTTGGACCTTGAGTAAGATGAGAATATGAGTATAGGAAACACCCTAAGATACTGATAAACAAGTCTGTCTACATGGGTATGATTTAGATGTTAGAAGTAACCCTCATTTCCTGAGTTGCAGCAACAACCTGGAAGGATGAGCATAAGCAAAGGAAAAGAGATGAGGGAGGAAGACATTTCCACAAAACAAGCCTACCCATCCTGCAGTAATAGAAATTCTAAATGATCTTCCTGTTGCTACCTCTCTCCCTGTTCTACTGCGCATACTTTACTCATGCCTGCTTAAATCCAGATTTCATATGCTTATACAAAGGGAGGAAATGTGGTAACTTGGGAAGGGCAGACAGGAAACCTTTATTCTAATCTATGCTCCACTTCTAACTTGGTCATTTACAAGAGACATAAGTTACTTTGCTTCTTTGGGCCTTAGTTTATTCATCTATGAAGTGGGAGCAGTTAGTTAACCTGGACAATAACCTCAGAAGACCCCTGTAGCTCCAAAATTCATTGTTCTAATTAGGAGAAATCCAATGCAGGAGACTGTGTTCAATCCCTGGTTTGGGAAGATCCCCTGGAGAAGAGAATGGCAAGCCCTTCCAGTATTCTTGCCTGGAGAATTCCATGGATAGAGGAGCCTGGTGGGCTTCAGTCCGTGGGGTCACAAAGAGTTGGACACGGCTGAGTGACTCACACACACACACACACACGAGGCTTATTTTAAAAAAAATTTTTTTTTAATGCTTCTCTTCTAGAATTCTGGAACTGATTTCACAGATGCCATGCAAATATCTATGGGAGACAAGAGGGTAGTAAAACAAATCTTTGTTCATTTAGAGTCATTGCAATCAAGATGGTTTGGTCTGACTAAGAGGATAAAAAGTGCAAAATCCCCTTATGAATTCAGCCAGGAAGAGGAGAATGAATTATCTCAGACTGTCAGCATACTAAATTTCAGCCCCTTATATATTTCTCATTTAAATCAATTTTTTTTCCTCACAATAAATATTCTAGTCTTCTATGCAAAGCTATGAAGACTTGCCTGATTTTCTCCACTAGAGGAGACCTCTCCATCCTCTAAATTCCTGCCTGCCCTCACATCAGTCTCATGGCTTGTTATAACTTTCTACATGGCGTTATAATCATATGAATGCAAACGTGATCTTTCTTAGCAGACTATGGACATCTTTGGTTTCTTATTTCTCCCTGGTGACACACTGCCCAGTGTCTTGCAAATGGAAAAAAATCATTATGAATGATTGAATGAATGAATAAATGAGTGAGAAGGAAAGGAGGAAAAGAGGAAGGGAGGGTGTGGGAGGGAGGGATGAAGGGAAAATGAAGGGTAGAAAGAAAGGAAGGAAATAATATA
Organism: Odocoileus virginianus; assembly: GCF_023699985.2. Classification (NCBI taxonomy): domain Eukaryota; kingdom Metazoa; phylum Chordata; class Mammalia; order Artiodactyla; family Cervidae; genus Odocoileus; species Odocoileus virginianus. Next base: position 2,901,496 of record NW_027224265.1, read on the forward strand.
CAAATATTTAGAAATGAATCAGATGACATCTAGTTCTCTAAAAGAATTAATGACTCACAACTACAGAAAGTGTACACAGTGAGGAATACTGTACCCAATAGGATGCACAGCTGACTAAGAAGATAGGGCTTGAATTACCTCCTTGGAGAATAAATGATGAGGCACATAATGAGCCTGGTCTGGCTTATTTAAGGCTCTAGAATGCCTTGAGACACCTGGCACCATGACAATCCCTATCTCAGGGATAGAGATTCTTGTATTTAACAATATTCAGTAGGCATCTCAACCCTCCCTCTCCTTTCAAACTCCAGACCTGAATATCACACCTCAAGAGTTTTTATTCTTTCCTTTCAACTCACTATCAGTTCCTATCATTCTTCTTAGAGACAATTTTAAGCAGAGCAGAGTAAGATTTAGACTTGATAAAAGTTGAACGCTCCCTACCACCATATCCCTTGGTATTAGAATCAGCAAAAGTAAAGCCTATTTAAACTAAAAGCAAAAGCACCATAAAATTATAGTTTATATTTCTCCAAACAAGTTTTAGCTTAACTGAAATGTGTTGTGCATAGAGAAACAAGCAAAAAAAAAATATTTAATTGTCCAAGTCAATCCAATATGCCATGTGTGGTTACAAACAAAATGTCCATGGGGTCTCAAAGAGTTGGACATGACTGAGTGACTAATAGTATCACTTCACTTACTGTAGGAAATGTAAGAAATACTAAAACGAAGCACTTCCTTGCCCACCTGTGTCCTTGCCATGTGACTAGGAGAGAAAGGGAGACACTACTAATAATAAAAGTCAAAGGTCACCTCACCACAAAATAAAATCACTAAGCTCTGCTTTTACCCAATAATGTACGGTAATATGTTCAATTACAAGCTATTAAATTATTCTTTTGTGGAAGAAAATTACTATTCTAGACTACAAATAATCTAAAGATGGCAACGTCTCAGAGGACAGAAACACTATTTTTGTACCCCAACTTCCCCTTGAGTCCTCCACCCAGTAATTTTGTTCATCAAACTGTCACAACAGTGGGCAAGCTGGTATTCAACACAGACTACTCTAGACAAGGAAATTGACCCTCCAGGGGAAATTCAAAGTACCTCTTGAAACTTAATGAACATCTTATCCATTCGAACAAATGAAAGCTTAAATTAGGTTGCTCCAGGATCTCAATGTTAAGTATGTGTACAATTCAATTACTCACCCCAACATTGTCCCCATAACTTTTTTTCACTCCACTCCTTCTCAAAAAAAAAAGAAAGAAAGAAAGAAAACACAGGCCCTAGGCAAATGAGGTAATGATGGAATGTTATGAGAGTTTTTAGTTGGAGCATTCAGTCAGCACATCAGAGGGAAAGATCAGAAGCAAGACCTCTGCTTTCTGAATGCAGCAGCTGCTTAGAAGGGCTGGCTGGGACCTCTCTGAAACATGACCCAGAGGACAATCACTCTGAAACAGAAAAGCCTAGCCCCAAGAGTTATGTCTGGAGCTCGGGGAATCACATTGTTGGACCCTGCTTCCTTTGCCATGTTGCAGTCCAACCTTGGTTCATGTCATTGGACAACTTTGTTCTGATCATTCTCGAAAGATCCCAGTGAAGGATCTACCAGGCAGATTCCAGCACACCACTGGATCCCGGACTACCCTGCAATATGGTACTTGAGACAAAAACAAATTGGGTCTCCAAAATAAAAAACATGAAAGGCAAGTGCATTTCTTTGGCTTGAATTATTTGGATAGTTGCTTGGATTTGCTAGTCACTTACCAGTAGGCACCAATTAAAAGCAAATCCAGCAATCTTCTTGGACTCTAAGGTATCTACTAAGCCTTTACTCAGAGGGAATCAGCCATCACTTTTCAAAAATTCATAGGTCTTTGTGTGGGGTCGAATACATGTATACTAAATATTTGAGGAGGCACAGAGACTGACAGTGGCCATCAGCAAGGATATAAGAAAGCCCAGAACCCAGGTGAGAGAACAAGTGTCCCCTTCATGATTGAAAGGAGGAGTAATCACAGAATGACAATATGTGACAGTATAAATGAAACCAAGTGAACACAACAGTGGAGAATGAGAAAGACACCTGTGTTCTCATCCCAGACTTGCTACTGTGATGAGATTGTGAACAAGTCATTAATCTCTTTGAACTCCAGTTTTAAATGTGTAAAAATAAAGACATTGAACCATTAGTATTGATGGCATTATGTTTTATGCCTTGCCAGTTTCAGAGCTGAAGTTGACAGAAGTTAGACTGGAGGATTACTAAATTTATTTTTGCCCCTTATATGATTTTAATGTTTTTAAAAAGTCAAATTGAGAAAAAACAGTTCTTAAGACAAGACTTCTCAAGCATATGCTACCAGGGCAAAATGTCTTGGGATATCAGTTAGGATGAGTTTGGCCTCAAGACATCCTCAATATAATTTACTAAATATGAAGAAAATGCTTTCTTTCTCATTGGAAGATTTTCAGAAGTTGTGCTATTAAAAAATGTTCTCTAAGACTCAATGCCTTGACACTCTGCCATGCTGTCACCGTCAGCAGTGGGCCTTCGCTCCCCCTATTCTTCTCCTGCTTCCCTGGCTGCTGCTGCAGCAGCTATGGAACTACGCCCTCCCTAGTAGCTGCAGGAGGAAAACGCAAGCCACAGTGGACCAGTTCTGTGTGTTTCGTATCAGCAAGGAAGACAGTCCCCAGAAGTTCCCAGCAGATTTCCATGCAAGTCTCAGAATTTTTACGTGCACCTGTGCCCATTTGAAAGTAAAAAAAGTACTACCGAGGTTGACCTAGTGTAATCATAGCTTCATGCCTTGACCTTAGAATGTTGCTAGACACTCCTGAAGGAGCTGGCTGTGGGGAAATGGGGCTATTGTCAAAGAAATAGGGGAATGGCTTTGGAGAGGGACCCAAAATTGCTACACAGGGAAGGGTTCCAAACCATCAGGATAATGCCATAATTTAAAGGAATTAGCGAGATCAGTGATCCACTATTACAAAACTGGATACTGAAAGGTCACGCTGACTGCCCCCGCCAAAAGGTCCCAGATAAGTACCAGGGACAGACATCCACCAATCAGCAGCCCGTTGCCAGGCAGACTGATGGACGCGAAGGTGCCAAGACTCCGGCCAATCAAGAAAAACCGACACGGGACAAAAGGCCAATCAGCACCCTAGAACTTGACTCCAAGCATATTCGAAAAGGTCCCGCCGCTTCCGTATCCGCCAGGGTATATAGGTGCCGCCCCGCTTCCCGCAGGTTGCAGACTCCCTTTGTCTCTTCACTCACCCACCCCGGGGAGTTCTGCCTGAGAGCGACCGCCCAATAAAGGCCTTCATCAATGGTCCTTAGAGGTGGCTCTTTCTTCCCGCGGCGTTTTCTAACAGATACTGCGCAAGTTCACCACTTATCTAACAATGGTGTGCATCACAAATTAAGTATATATCAGAAGAAGGATTGCTGCCTCTTAACAGTCTCTGGTGGATCAGTAGAAAAAGAATTTAAATATCATAATAGATGTCAACTTGACTTTTATGACAAAACTCTCCTGCATGTTACCGGAGAGCCATGAAAAGAGTAGAAAAGAGGAGATTAAATAACACTGACTGGAGTCAGAGGAGTTCTGACTCAAGGTCAGCAGAGATAGAATAATACAGAGGATGGGAGTTCAAGACAGGGACAGAAGGAGGGGTCAGGGGAGGGGTAGTTAGGAAGTTTGGGACTGACACGTACACACTGCTGTATTTAAAATGGATATTCAACAAAGACCTACTGTGTAGCACAGGGAACTTGCTCTATATTATGTAACAAGCTAAATGGAAAAAGAATTTAGAAAAGAATAGATCCATGTTTGTGTGTGACTGAATCACTTTGTTGTATGCCTAAAACTAACACAACATTGTTAATCAACTATATTCCAATGTAAAATTCTTATTTTATATAATAAAAATAAGTAAATAAAAATAAACATTTAGCAAATAAAAAAGAAATTCAGCTGATTAGCAACTAAAGAAAAAGACATGGGCAGCAGGCAGAATTGGCCGCTCTTAGGGACAGACTGGTGGAGAGGGCAATAGCACCCCACTCCAGTACCCTTGCCTGGAAAATCCCATGGATGGAGGAACCCGGTGGGCTACAGTCCATGGGGTCGCTAAGAGTCGGACACGACTGAGCGACTTCCCTTTCACTTTTCACTTTCATGCATTGGAGAAGGAAATGGCAACCCACTCCAGTGTTCTTGCCTGGAGAATCCCAGGGATGGGGGAGCCTGGTGGGCTTCTGTCTATGGGGTTGTGCAGAGTCAGACACGACTGAAGTGACTTAGCAGCAGCAGCATCAGGGACAGACTGGATGTGATGTTATAGGAGGAAAGGGTCTTTAAGGTGATGGAGGAAGAGAAAGAAAAACAGATGAAAAGAAGAATAACATTTCCAGGAGAGGAATGAAAGCAGATAATAAACCCAAGTTCAAGTCTGTGGACTGTTAAGTTCGAGGCTGTCTGAGTCTATGTGTAAAGCTCAGATTAGTTGTATCCTTGGACCAAGCGTCTTTCTGTAAGAATAGAGTAAGAGACAAGAAAACTGGTGGGACAGAACTCTGAGGAAGACCAACAGTGAAGCAAGAGAGCTGTTCAGAGAGAGAGATGGAAACTAGAAGAGAAGTATGTCATGAAAGTGAGGTAAATGTCTGAAGAACAAGAGTACTATATATGAAGTAAAACATGGCTCCAAAGTCATTAATTGATTTTAGCCATAAAGTAACTAGCATAGTTTAAACCCATAGTCCAAAGAGACCTGGCATTACACATGTGGAAGTAAGACGGCAGTGGCTTCAGGACTGAATAATACAAGGAAGTGAGAACTGGATATGGAGTGGCCAGAGGGAGTAAGAATTAAAGAAGGACATTTTGTGTTTTAAGGATAGACAGACCCAAGCATACAAATTGGCTGAAACAAGGAGCCGCAGAGAGAAAGAGGTTTAAAGACCCCAGGAGAGGAGGTAAGGATCACATTTCACAATATAGCAAACTTTTAAAAACGTCACTTCTAACAGACTTATTAATTCATTTAACGAATTCTGTTTGAATCACTATTATCCCAACACTGGGGATACAGCAGGGAGTAAGCAGTAAACAGTAATTTTCTACTAACAGATCACAGCAACTCAAATTCATTCAAATAAGAAGCTGACAATGCGTGTCTTTCATTAACAGTTCTAAAACTGATGGAGCTTGCTAGGAAAATGTGGAAAAACATAAGCATTGTCTCACTGGAGAAGCCCGCAGCATGAAAATACATTCACGTAGCTGTTTTGATACCTGTTCCCAACACAGTTCCTGAGGGCAGTGGAATGCTGGGTCCCCCTAGGCTAACCCGAGGGGCTTCCGTAAGACTAGGGAGTCTGACTGAGATGGGCAGTCTGACCCTGCCGTGTCTGCCCCTCCTCAGAAAGGCAGAGCGGGGTCTTCACAGCAGTGGTTACGAAGCCAGCGACAGCTAAGCACAGTGGTCAGTCGCCCGACAACAACCGCAGACTGCAGAATCCGAGGGAAACTTGCGATGACGGATGTCACTGGGCTCTCACTGCCGGCTTCCTAGCTTCATCCCAAAGGCAGCAACACCCTCTAAGGAGCTGCATTCCTTGTTCTAAGCCCCTGCTCTCGCCACCGTGCTGGCCTCCTGTCTCTGTGACTTGACAGTCTCAGCTTCTTTTCTCCCGAGTCCTCACACCCCAATTTTTAAAACAAAATTTATTGTACTTTATTACTTATTCATTTGGCCATGCCGGGTCATAGTTCCATCACAAGGGATCTTTAGTTGTGGCCTGAGGACTCTTAATTGTGGCATGTGGGATCTAGTTCCCTGATCAGAGATCAAACCTGGACCCCTGCATTGGGAGCATGGAGTCTTAGCCACTGGACCACCGGGGAAGTCTCTTCACACCAACCTGTCACTCCTCTAAGCCCAGGGTTACTCCCTCTTCAGTTCCCACCCCCAGACATTTGCCCTCACCATTGCTTGTGCTCAGAACACTCCACCCTGAGAAAGCCCCAGGGCTCACTCCTCGCTTCAAGTCTGCTCTAATATCTTCTCATCAGAAAGGAATTTCCTGACCTCTCAGTGAAAAATAGCCCCACAGTTGGTCTCCATCACCTGCCAGATTATTTTCTTCATAGCATTACCTAACAACTATGTAGGTAGTGACCGATCACATCTGTTCGTTTTCTGCCCCCTACCTGCTTCCCAGCCTCAGAACATAAATTCCAAAAAGCAAAAAAAAAAAAAAAAAATTCCAAAAAGCAGGGATTCTGTTGTTGGTGGTGTTCACCTCTGAATCACTGGATGATGCTGCCACACCCCAGGACATCACTAACACTTCCACTGGGCTCATTCTTCCTCTTCTTCAACATCACTCCTCCCAGGATGACTTGCCTGCCCTTTTCCCTCTTGCCTCACTTCAAATCCAGGCTCAGTCCATTGCCTCTCCATTCAGAACAGCTAGCCATTGTGTAAAGAAACATCACACGTTTTAAAACGTCTTGTGACTCAGAGCTGTACCAAAACAGAACTGCAGGGCAAGCTAAGCTGACAGCCTTTTAACATCAGCTTGTTCAGATCCATATAAGACCCCAGACTAACTGACTTTAAAGTCCAAAAGATACACTAGCATACTGCAGATCCACTCAAACTCTGTTCCTCCATAAAACAAGGAGAATGCTGGCAAAAATGATCAGAGTCTGCTTCTTTAGAACTCTGAAAATAAACCAAAGACCTACAAAACTCCAAGGAGTATTTAGTCAAGAAAAATGGCTGAATCTCAGTAAGAACAAGTCTTGTGGCCCCCTACTCCTCTCCTCAGCTCTGTGCTAGCTTGAAAATAAACAGCCTCGTAGCTGCACAAGCTTGGAAAGCTGTCAGCCTAACAGATGCTGGCCAATCACCCACATCAGGTGAATTCTAGAAGGCAAGACCATTGGCGGTCCAGCAACTCACCTGGTTTGAAAATTTTGAGAAATCTCTACCAGATCTCACTTGCTAACTGCTGCCTTAAATCCAGCTTATGACAAGCTCAAGTCCTCACACTCCTCTCCCACTAACACCATTTCAGTAATAGTGTTACTCCAACTTCCCTTTTTTGTAGACATCACTGAGAATCAGTCAAGGTAGTACCCTCCTAGATCATCGAGTCCACTGAACCCAGTTTTGCATGACCAATGGGTTTCCCTGCTGCCCTTTGGCAAGGCCTTGGACTTTACCCACTGGTCCTTGTTTTCTTGTCTCTTGTTCTCACTAGCCTGTCAGTCAAGGGGTATTTTTCCTCTACATCATGAAGTGGAGCACAAATCCCGCAATGTAGTAGACACTAAAGAAATGCTTACTAAATGACTGAGTTCATTTAAGATGAAAGTTGGGAGATTTGAAATATAGCATCTGGAGTTTAGTTTGCATTTTGTTTCAATGAGAAATTAAATACCTTAGCCCAAATATCTTTGCCTCCTCAGTGAAAGAATAGAAGCAAAGGCGAAGAATTCAGGAACAGAACAAAATGCTGAGCATGTTCACTTGAAACCTGAGCCCTGCTGCGCTGCGTTGGGCAGAGATCACATTAAATCCTCTTGCAGGCACTGGGTCACAGGATTCACCTGACCACAACAACGCCAAACACACCAAACATGTGCTAAATTTTACACACTTACGATGCCTGTTTCTTGGGAGGAGAACATTATAGATGCGACCAAAATAATAGAAAAGAGAGCAAATGCAATACCCTATGTCACCACACTTTTTTTTTTTAATGCAGACTTTACGGTCTTTCGCTTTCACCTTTTTTAGAGCCATGGGTAAGAAATGCATTTCTCTATCCAACACAGACAACAATATTGTGATGAACAGGAGCTGACATCAAGTGTTGGGTTTGGGATTCAGTAGTCAGTGGCAGAGACATCACAAACCTTGACTTGCCACTCCTAACGACAGGCAAGTACCATCCAGATCTGGTGCCACCATCCTCCTCAGCTCTTAAGAGAATCTAAACAACATGCCAAACAGAAATAAATCCACAGACAAAGGAAACAAACATGGTTACCAAAGAAAGGGGTGAGGGATAAATCAAGAGTTTGGGATTGACATATACACACTACTATATATAAAATGTAAGACCAACAAGGACCTACTATATAAGACAGTGAACTACACTCAGTATATTGTAATAACCCATAAGGGAAAAGAATAGGAAAGGATAGAAAGACAGACATATAGATAAATAACTGAGTCACTTCACTGCATACCTGAAACTAATACAATGATTGTAAATAAACTGCACTTCAATTAAGGATTTAAAAACAAACAAACAACAAGGATATACTGTACATCACAGAACAATATATTCATTATATTGTAATAACTTGAACTGGAGTATAATTATTATTGATTTAATACTTCATACATCTGAAACTAATATTGTAAATCAACTAGATTTCAATAAATTAAAATAAAAAACATATTGTTATATGGGCTTTCCTAATGTTCAGATTTTGTTTTAAATTTCATGGAAGAGAAGGATAAAAAAATTAAGGGTGGGGAAGACAAAGGGAAGAAAGAAACATCATGAAAGCCAAATAAAGTGAATAAAATGTGTCTGTGGACCCCTGGGTCCCACCTTTGCTCTAGCCTACCTACTCTTACAGATGTGGAAATTCACACCAAGAGAAGAAACAAGACTGGTCAGTATCAGGAACAAGAACCCAGGTTGCTTTCTTCCTAAGCTTCTCCTTTAATATATCTTCCTAATCTTGTTTTCACATAACCACAATCTTAATCGCACAAGCATTCTGACTCTTTGCAACCTGTCTCCTGGAAAGGCAGTATGCCCACAGAGTAATACCACTCTTTAATACTTAAGGAAAGAAGAGCAAAAGTGGGGCATAAAATTCTCTCCACATCAAAGTACTCAATGAATATTCAACTCCTAACAGGTCTCCTTCCTGAATATTTTGCAATCTGACCCAAGGGGCTAGAAAGCCCTCCAAGTAAACAGTTATTATTACCCTATCTTACCAACAAATCAGCCCAACAGAGTATCTGTCTTCTGAGCCTCTCACAGCATCTTTGGAACTTGCATCTCATGTACACACTAAGTAAGCTTGCACAGGAAAATATTAGTTACACTGATGAAGTTGAGGTGCAGATAATAGAAAACTTTAGACCAGGTAGACAGGAATGAAAGCTCAGAGGGAAAAAAGCAAAAAACAGCAACAAACCCAATGCATCCAGCTTCCTCTCCTTTTTTCTTTTTTTCCCTGCAAAAGCTTATTCATAAAGCTGCTTCTGAATATCTGTCTCCCAAGCTGTCTCTAAACAGGGATTATTTCAGCAGGGAGTTTAACTTCAGAAACTCTTCCTGAAAGTATATAACCTCTTAATATCATAGCTCTTTCTGATTCAATCTAATAACTTCTTATCTTTTTCAGTAGCTGTGGCCCTTTTTGATCCCAGATTAAGTTTAAAAGGGGCTTCCCTGGTGGCTCAGAGGGTAAAGAAACTGCCTGCAATGCAGGAGATCCGGCTTCAATCCCTGGGTAGGGAAGATCCTCTGGAGAAGGGAATGGCTAGCCACTCTAGTATTCTTGCTGGGACAATTTCATGGACAGAGGAGCCTGGTGGGCTATAATCCATGGGATTGCATGGGATCCATGGGATTGCATAGAGTTAGGCACATCTGAGCGACTAAGTTAGAAGAATTCAAGAGGGTTTGTAATTTTATGTCTGGCAGGAAAATAGGCTAATTAGTACATGGAAGGTACCAAGCTAGAGCCAAAATGTTCCGACAGGACTTGTATAGATAGAAACATGAACCTCTCTCCCCAATACATTTTTAAAATTTCTCTCTTGGTAGATCAGACAACCATCATTGGATTATGACTATTAAATATTTCTCAATACCAGTTAGAGTCACTTGGGGGAGAGTTAAGAATACAGTTCTCTAGGTCCTACCCCAGGCCCCATGGATGAGTATTCTCAAAGAGTAGACTTTGTAATACTCCATCAATTTTGACTGAAATCATGGTTAAAGAGGTGACTGCCCCTATAGAACTAAACTATAGCTTCTCTATATAACTTGGAACAATTCAGTAAACCTCTTCACACATGTATAGAGGGCTGTGAAGTAGGTACAACCTCTACTCATAGCATGGTATAACACTAAATGAGTAGCTATCACATGTTACATATGTGTCAATGTGCACAACTGTAATTTCACATGTCACTGAAAATATCTTTCCATGATTACTATTTGAGCAGTAAGCTTCGAGAATTAACCACATGATTATCAGAAGAGGCAGAATTTAATATTCTGGAACATTTGTAACCATACAGGTTTCAGAGCAAGAAATGAAAAAGTGATGACTGAGGACAAGTAAATGAAAGCCTGGAAAAAATGCTGCTGCTTTTGGTTTAAAAAATCAAATTAATTTAATTTGTAAATCAAATTTTTTTCATTTATTTTTGTTAGTTGGAGGCTAATTACTTCACAATATTGTAGTGATTTTTGCCATACATTGACATGAATCAGCCATGGATTTACATGTGTTCCCCATCCCGGTCTCCCCAACCATCTCCCTCCCCATCCCATCCCTCTTAATTTAATTTGTAAATCAAATTTAATTTTAAAAGTAGACTTAGCCTGAAAGAAGTACGAGCAGAAAACAGATTGTCCTTACTCTGTCTTCAAGATTCTATTTGACCTTATCTAGGCTCTCTCCAGTGTAGCAGTTTCACATTATTGTCATAAATAGGTCATCTGAACCAATTCTTGTTGTCTAGTCCTCAATATATTGTGACTTCATGGATATCCTAGTAGAGCCTTCCTCTGTATTATAAAGTTACTGTCCTGGGAGATTATCTTAATTACCACTGCTTTTTAAAAATTGAAGTATAGTTGATTGGCTTCCCTGATGGTTCAGATGGTAGAGATTCCACCTGCAATGCCAGAGACCTGGGTTCAATTCCTGGGTCAGGAAGATCCCCTGGAGAAGAGAATGTCTACCCACTCCAGTATTCTTGCCTGGAGAATTCCAGGGACAGAGAAGCCTGGTGGGCTATAATCCATAGGGTCACAGAGACACAACTGAGTGACTAATACTTTCACTTTTTTTCACATAGTTGATTTACAATGTTGTGTTAGTTTATGGTGTACAGCAAAGTGATTCAGATATATATAATCATACATATATACAGACTGTATATGATTCTTTTCCATTCTAGGTTATTATAAGGTATTAAATGTAGTTCCCTGTGCTATACAGTAGGGCCTTGGTGTGTGCTGATTCTTGGTATTACATTTGGTAAATTTATTTCAAGCATTTAAGACAGACTATCATGAAAAGCTAGACTGATACCTCTGAAGAGTTCGATGTGACATCCATGGATATCAACTACCAGTTCAATCATTTAGTAACACATCTGTATTAATTACATATTATGTGTCAGTCATTACCTGGACAGACAATGGAAACACAGTCAAGAACATGGATACCAAATTCCCTGCTCTCATAGGCCTCTCATTTTAGTGGACATAGATGATATACTAACAAAATGAATAAAAAAGGGCCCTATGTAGATAATTACAATAGAATAGTTTAAGAGAGAGAATGGGTGAATAGGGAAGATCTTTCTGAGGAAGTAATATGGAAGCCAAGATTTAGTGGGGAGGCAAATTTGGGGCACTGGAGAAAAGAAAACTGCAGGCAGAAGGCCCAGCCAGGGCCAAGCCTCGAAGGCTGAAATGAGGTTTGCACAGTTTAGGAATAAAAGAAAGCTGGGGTGGCAGAATAAGATGGGTCAGAGAAGGGAGAAGCTTCTCAAACGAGAATAAATTTGGGGGGGTACAAAGAACAATTGTGTGGCAGTTCATGAAATCTGAATAAGTGTTGTTGATAACACTACTGTATTAATGGTAATGTTTTCAATTTTGATCACTGGACTATGGTCATACAAGAAAGTCTTTATTTTTAGAAAATAAACACTGTGTTTAGAAGTACAGGAATATTGCTTGCAATTCACTCTTGAATACTGTGTGTGTGTGCGCACTTTAGTCGCTCAGTCGTGTCCGACTCTTTGTGACCCCATGGACTGTAGCCCACTAGGTTCCTCTGTCCATGGAATTCTCCAGGCAAGAAAACTGGAGTGGGTTGCCATTCCCTTCTCCAGGGGATCTTCCTGACCCAGGGATGGAACCTGGGTCTCCTGCATTGCAGGCAGATTCTTTACTATCTGAGCTACCAGGGAAGCCCAGATATAGTATAGATATAGATATAGATATAGATTTAGATATAGATATAGATATACATATTTAACATTTAAGGAATCTGGGTGAAGGAAATATTGCAATTCTTTTCATTCATTTTTGAATTTCTTTGAAAAGTCCAAAATTGGCCCCAAACCAAAAGTTGAAAAATACCTAAAGAAAAAAGTAGCAGTGGGACACATATCCATTAGACTGACTAAAACTTAAAGACTGAAAATAGAAGTGTGGACAAGAGATAAGATAATTAGAACTTATTTTTGGAAAGCTGCGTATATATGCCTGTCCTGTGACCTAACAATTCTTTTAAGTATGTACACAACAAAGTCATAACCTTTCATTCAAATACATGAATAAGACTAATCAAAGCAGTGCTATTCATATCAGTTCCAGATTGGAAACAACCTAAGTATCTCTCTATGCAGAAATGGGTAAGTCGATCAAAATACATTCATATAATAGTCATGTAATAAATAACTTAGAACTACACATAACACTGTAGGAGGATCTCACAAACATAATGCTGAATGAAAGAAATTAGAAACAAAACAACACACACAACATGACTTTGTTAATAGGATGTTCAAAAAACAGGAAAAATGCCCCATCAGTAGGAAGAGACACAGGGATCCTTTAATGGTGTACTTCTTGGACTGGATGCTGGTTACATGCCTTTGCTCAGTGGGTGAGAATTCCTTAAGCTGTACCCTTATGCACATGTATACTCCTGAAGTATAAGAAGCTAACAAGAGCACCTCCCTCGTGGCCCAGTGGTTAAGAACCTGCCTGCCAACAGGGGACACAGATTCAATACCTGGTTTGGGAAGATCCCACATGCAGTGGGGCAGCTAGGTCTGTGCACCACAACTACAGAAGCCCGTGTGCCTGGAGCCCATGCTCTGCAATCTAGAAGCCCCTATGAGGAGAAGCCCAAGCCCTGCAGCTAGAGAGGAGCCCCCCGCCCACCACAGCTGGAGAAAGCCACGTGCAGCGACAGAGACCCAGCGCAGCTGTAAACAAATAATTCCCAAGAGCTAACAAGAGGACACTGCAAGGAAAAATATAAATACATTGAAAACAAAATTTTACTTTCCACAAAGATTAACTCAAAATGATTAACATACTTAAATATAAAACTAAAAACTTCTACAGAGAAACAGAAGAAATTCTTCAGGACTTGGGGACTAGAAAAATATTCTTAGACTTGACACCAAAAGCATGATGTGTAAAAGGAAAAGCTGCTAAGTTGGATCTCAACAAAATTTAAAAGTTGCTCTGCAAAGACGATGGAAAGAGTGTAAGAAAATATTTGCAAAGCACATATCCAAAAAAGGACTTGTAACTAGAATATATAAAGGACCCTTTATATACTGTGTTGAGTTTCAGAACTCAACACTGAAAATCAATTAATCAAATTAGAAAAAGGTCAATTCATGGGTATTTTATTGAAGAGGGTATATAGATGACATCATATGCCATTAGAGAAGTGCAAATTAAACCCTACATGAAATATCATTATACATGTAGTAGAATAACTGAAATAATTTGTTAAAAAATATAATTTAGTAATAGCACCAAATGCTAGGAAGGATGTGAAGAAATTGAATTATTCATACATGGCTGGTGAGAAACTAAAGTGACACAGCTACTCTAGAAAAGAGCATCGCAGTTTCTTATAAAACAAAATATGCCTCAGCCGTAAACCTAGTTACTGCACTTTGGGAATTTACAACAGAGAGACAATAGCATATGATCACAGAATGTCCTGTACACAGTTGTTCCCAGAAGATTTATTCTTTATAGCCAGACACTGAAAACCACTCAAATGTCCTTCAACAGGTGAATGGTTGAATAAACTGTGGTTATGTACACATCATAGAACACTGATCAATAAAAGACAAACTGCTGATATACACGATAACTTGGATGTATTGTTAGGGAATAATGCAGAGTGACAGAAAAAAGCCAATCTCGAAAAGTTACATACTGTATGATTCCATTTATGCAACACTCTTAAAATAACAAAATAATAGAAATGGAGGACAGATTAATGGTTACAAACAAACCTAAAAGCTTCTGTGTAAGTTTAGTCACTCAGTCATGTCCAATTCTTTGCCACTGCATGGACTGTATCTCCTCTGCTTTGGGATTCTCCAGGCAAGAATACTGGGGTGGGTAGCCATTTCCTCCTCCAGGGGATCTTCCCAACCCAGAGATAGAACCCAGGTCTCCCACATTGCAGCTGGATTCTTTTCCATCTGAGCCTCCAGAGAAGCCCAAAAGCTTCTAGTGTAGGAGAAAATTCTATTTAAAAAATAATTCCAGAATAGATTAATAAAATTTCTATCAGTTACACCAGAAGAATTGATCTAGTTTTGAAAGAAAATGGTTTTGAGCCTAGAATTTCAGGTCAGTTTAAAAAAAAAATTCAGCTTTGAGGACAAAATTAAGTTTCCACATATACAAAGAAGAAAAGAAAAAATTACTAGCAGAGAATCTCTCAAATTTCTTAGAATGCGAAATTTTCCTTTTGTATATGTAAGATTTTACCTGCACAATGGGTTGATACTGTTGTTATTGTCTAGCCACTAGTACTACAACTAGAAGAGAAACAAGTAAAGAATTTAAAAGATTAATTTAGTTGAAAAAAGCTATAGTTATTATTGTTTAATCTACAGAATTCATTTGTGAATAAGAACAACCATATTCTGAAGGAAAACTTTCAAACTTTATTAACATGGTAGATTAACTGGAGGTGAGGGGATGGGATTAAAAGGAAGTTGGGAGTCATACAAGAATGCTAAAATCTTCACATAATTGGAAGAAAATATATTCTAGATGTTGATAGAAAATATAGGTTTATTTACCTGTGTTTTTATAACATTCAATTGTACGTTTTATCAGAGTACAATCCTATCTTTATTTGCTACAAAATGCCATGCCCCAGATTAGTATATTTCATTTAAGACTGGTGAATAGGACTTTGCTGGTGGCCCAGTGGCTAATAATAGGCCTGCCAGTGGAGGGGACACGGGTTGGATGCATAGTCCAGGAAGATTCCACATGCGATGGAGCAAAGTCCTTGGACCACAACTATTGAAGTCTGTGCTCTGCAACTAGAGACCACAAAGCAATAAGAAGCCCACACACCACAAAGAGTAGACCACATTCACTGCAACTAGAGAAAGTCTGCACACAGCAACAAAGACTCAGGGCAGACATAAATTAATTAATTAATTAAAAAAAAAAAAGATTTGGTGAACAAATGATGACTGAATATGTGAGTAAATATATTGGGTTGGCCAAAACGTTCGTTTGGGTTTTTGAAGCATGGCAGGAAAACCCAAACAAACTTTTTGGCCAACCCAACATAAATTAATACATTTATTTCAGGGGAACCCTTAATAGGTTGAAATGATTTCACACATCAGTAACAGTAGCAGTGTTAGACACATAGTTCACTTCAGTTCAGTCACTCAGTCGTATCCGACTCTTTGTGACCCCATGTCACACTCTTTGTGACCCGACTCTTTGTGAACCACAGCATGCCAGGCCTCCTTGTAGATCACCAACTTCCGGAGTCCACCCAAACTCATGTCCATTGAATTGATGCCATCCAACCATCTCACCCTCTGTCATCCCCTTCTCCTCCTGCCTCCAATCCCTCCCAGCATCAGGGTCTTTTCCAATGAGTCAGCTCTTCGCATCAGGTGGCCAAAGTATTGGAGTTTCAGCTTCAGCATCAGTCCTTCCAATGAACACCCAGGACTGATCTCCTTTAGGATGGACTGGTTGGATCTCCTTGCAGTCCAAGGGACTCTCAAGAGTCTTCTCCAACACCACAGTTCAAAACCATCAATTCTTTGGTGCTCAGCTTTCTTTATAGTCCAACTCTCACATCCATACATGACCACTGGAAAAACCATAGCCTTAACTAGATGGACCTTTGTCAACAAAGTAATGTCTCTGCTTTTTAATATGCTATCTAGGTTGGTCATAACTTTCCTTCCAAGGAGTAAGTGTCTTTTAATTTCATGGATGCTATCACCATCTGCAGTGAATTTGGAGCCCCCCAAAAATAAAATCAGCCAATTTCCCCCATCTATTTGCCATGAAGTAATGGGACTGGATGCCATGATCTTCATTTTCTGAATGTTGAGCTTTAAGCCAACTTTTTCACTCTCCTCTTTCACTTTCATCAAGAGGCTTTTTAGTTCCTCTTCACTTTCTGCCATAGGGTGGTGTCATCTGCATATCTGAGGTTATTGATATTTCTCCTGGCAATCTTGATTCCAGCTTGTGCTTCTTCCAGCCCAGTGTTTCTCATGATGTACTCTGCATATAAGTTAAATAAGCAGTGTGACAATATACAGCCTTGAAACACTCCTTTTCCTATTGGGATCCAGTCTGTTGTTCCATGTCCAGTTCTATCTGTTGCTTCCTGACCTGCATACAGGTTTCTCAAGAGGTGGGTCAGGTGGTCTGGTATGCCCATCCCTTTCAGAATTTTCCACAGTTTCTTGTGATCCACACATAGTCAAAGGGTTTGGCATAGTCAATAAAGCAGAAATAGATGTTTTTCTGAAACTCTCTTGCTTTTTCGATGATCCAGCGGATGTTGGCAATTTGCTCTCTGGTTCCTCTGCCTTTTCTAACGTCAGCTTGAACATCTGGAAGTTCACAGTTCATATATTGCTGAAGCCTGGCTTGGAGAATTTTGAGCATTACTTTACTAGTGTGTGAGATGAGTGCAACTGTGTGGTAGTTTGAGCATTCTTTGGCATTGCCTTTCTTTGGGATTGGAATGAAAACTGACCTTTTCTAGCCCTGTGGCTACTGCTGAGTTTTCCAAATTTGCTGAATGCAGCACTTTCACAGCATCATCTGTTAGGATTTGTAATAAATCAACTGGAATTCCATCACATCCACTAGCTTTGTTCATAGCGATGCTTTCTAAGGCCCACTTGACTTCACATTCCAGGATGTCTGGCTCTAGGTGAGTGATCACACCATCATGGTTATCTGGGTTGTGAAGATCTTTTTTGTACAGTTCTTCTGTGTATTCTTGCCACCTCTTAATATCTTCTGCTTCTGTTAGGTCCATACCATTTCTGTCCTTTATTGAGCCCATCTTTGCATGAAATATTCCCTTGGTATCTCTAATTTTCTTGAAGAGATCTCTAGTCTTTCCCATTCTATTGTTTTCCTCTATTTCTTTGCACTGATCACTGAGGAAGGCTTTCTTATCTCTCCTTGCTCTTTTTTGGAACTCTGCATTCAAATGGGTATATCTTTCCTTTTCTCCTTTTCTCCTTTTCTTTCCACTTCCCTTCTTTTCACAGCCATTTGTAAGCCCTCCTCAGACAGCCATTTTGCATTTTTGCATTTGTTTTTCTTGGGGATGGTCTTGATTCCTGTCTCCTGTACAACATCATGAACCTCCATCCATAGTTCATCAGGCACTCTGTCTGATCAGATCTAGTCCCTTAAATCTATTTCTCACTTCCACTATTAGTCATAAGGGCTTTGATTTAGGTCATACCTAAATGGACTAGTGGTTTTCCCTACTTTCTTGAATTTAAGTCTGAATTTTGTAATAAGGATTTCATGATCTGAGCCACAGTCAGGTCCCAGTTAGATGCTCGATTGTGTCCAATTCTTTGCGATCTCACAGACCGTAGCCTGCCAGGCTCCTCTGTTCATAGGATTGTCCAGGCAAAAATACTGGAGTTGGTTGCCATTTCCTCTTCCAGGGGATCTTCAGACCTGGAGATCAAACCCACTTCTCTACATCTTCTGCATTGGCAGGTAGGTTCTTTACCACTAGCGCCACCTGGGAATCACCTGAGAAATGATTTCACACATCAGCAATCAAAATAAAATAACCGACTGTGTGGATCACAACAAACTGTGGAAAATTCTTAAAAAGATGGGAATACCAGACCATCTGATCAGCCTCCTGAGTAATCTGAATACAGGTCAGGAAGCAACAGTTAGAACTGGACATGGAACAACAGACTGGATCCCAATAGGAAAAGGAGTACATCAAGGCTGTATATTGTCACCCTGCTTATTTAACTTATATGCAGAGTACATCATGAGAAACACTGGGCTGGAAGAAGCACAAGCTGGAATCAAGATTGCTGGGAGAAATATCAATAACCTCAGATATGCAGATGATACCACCCTTATGGCAGAAAGTGAAGAGGAACTAAAGAGCCTCTTGACAAAAGTGAAAGAGAGTGGAAAAGTTGGCTTAAAGCTCAACATTCAGAAAACTAAGATCATAGCATCTGGTCCCATCACTTCATGGCAAATAGATGGAGAAACAGTGGAAACAGTGATCAGACTTTATTTTGGGGGGCTCCAAAATCACTGCAGATGGTGACTGCAGCCATGAAATCAAAAGACACTTGCTCCTTGGAAGAAAAATTATGACCAACCTAGAGAGCATGTTAAGAAGAAGAGACATTACTTTGCCAACAAAGGTCCATCCAGTCAAGGCTATGGTTTTTCCAGTGATCATGTATGGATATGAGAGTTGGACTAATAAAGAAAGCTGAGCACAAATAATTGATGCTTTTGAACTGTGGTGTTGGAAAAGACTCTTGAGAGTCCCTTGGACTGCAAGGAGATCCAACCAGTCCATCCTAAAGGAAATCAGTCCTGAATATTCATTGGAAGGATTGATGCTGAAGCTGAAGTTCCAATACTTTGGCCACTTGATGTGAAGAACTGACTCATTTGAAAAGACCCTGATGCTGGGAAAGATTGAAGGCAGGAGGAGAAGGGGACAACAGAGGATGAGATGGTTGGATGGCATCACCAACTCAATGGACATGAGTTTGAGTAAACTCCAGGAGTTGGTGATGGACAGGGAGGCCTGACGTGCTTCAGGCCATGGCGTCTCAAAGAACTGGACACGACTGAGCAACTGAACTGAATTGAACTCTGTATTAGTACTTTACACATGATGAAACTGAGGATCAAAAAAAAAAAAATTAGGTAAATTGCACAACATCTTATAGCTATCAAGAGTGAAAACACAAATCTGGAAAATCTAACCGGAGCATATGTTCTATAAAAAGGAGTTAGAGTTGGAGATGGAGTTAAAATATTAAAAGACAATACAATCATAAATCTTTCTATTCTAAACTGCAGATTTGTAATACAGAGAAGAAAACTAGATAACGAATACCAGAGAATGTTACAAGTTAAAAGATCCTGCTTAGAAATCCTTATCAAGAAAAACTCAGTAAAACAGATTTCAATAAGAGAATTTGGCTCAGATGATAAAAGCATCTGGCTGCAGTGATGAAGACCCAGATTAGATCTCTGTGTCATGAAAAGCCCCTGGAGAAGGAAATGGCAACCCACACCAGTACTTTTGTCTGGAGAATCCCATGGACAGAGGACCCTGGGAGGCTACAGTCCATGGAGTCACAAAGAGTTGGACATGATTGAGTCATGTCACTTTCTTTTTCTTTTCAAGAGAATTTACAAGCCTGTTGTCTTAAAGACTTAGTACAATATTCCTGAAACTCTCTGAACCTGATACATTTTTAGAGGAGTAGAAATTTGACTATCTTCTTCATTTATTTTTGGGTTATCAGTGTGTGATTTACAGAAGGGAGGTGATGGAATTCCAGTTGAGCTATTTCAAATCCTGAAAGATGATGCTGTGAAAGCAGTGCAGCACTCATTATGCCAGCAAATTTGGATAACTCAGTAGTGGCCACAAGACTAGAAAAGGTCAGTTTTCATTCCAATCTCAAAGAAAGGCAATGCCAAAGAATGCTCAAACTACCGCACAATTGCACTCATCTCACACACTAGTAAAGTAATGCTCAAAATTCTCCAAGCCAGGCTTCAGCAATATGTGAACTGTGAACTTCCAGATGTTCAAGCTGACTTTAGAAAAGGCAGAGGAACCAAAGAGTAAATTGCCAACATCCGCTGGATCATCGAAAAAGCAAGAGAGTTTCAGAAAAACATCTATTTCTGCTTTATTGACCATGCCAAAGCCTTTGACTGTGTGGATCACAAGAAACTGTGGAAAATTCTGAAAGGGATGGGCATACCAGACCACCTGACCTGCCTCTTGAGAAACTATATGCAGGTCAGGAAGCAACAGTTAGAACTGGACATGGAACAACAGACTGGATCCCAATAGGAAAAGGAGTGTTTCAAGGCTGTATATTGTCACACTGCTTATTTAACTTATATGCAGAGTACATCATGAGAAACACTGGGCTGGAAGAAGCACAAGCTGGAATCAAGATTGCCAGGAGGAATATCAATAACCTCAGATATGCAGATGACACCACCCTTATGGCAGAAAGTGACGAGGAACTTAAGAGCCTCTTGACAAAAGTGAAAGAGAGTGAAAAAGTTGGCTTAAAGCTCAACATTCAGAAAACTAAGATCATGGCATCTGGTCCCATCACTTCATGGAAAACAGATGGGGAAACAGTGGAAACAGTGTCAGAGTTTATTTTTGGGGGCTCCAAAATCACTGCAGATGGTGACTGCAGCCATGAAATTAAAAGACACTTACTCCTTGGAAGGAAAGTTATGACCAACCTAGATAGCATATTAAAAAGCAAAGACATTACTTTGCCAACAAAGGTCCATCTAGTCAAGGCTATGGTTTTTCCAGTGGTCATGTATGGATGTGAGAACTGGACTGTGAAGAAAACTGAGCACTGAAGAATTGATGTTTTTGAACTGTGGTGTTGGAGAAGACTCTTGAGAGTCTCCTGGACTGCAAGGAGATCCAACCAGTCCATCCTAAAGGAGATCAGTCCTGGATGTTCATTGGAAGGACTGATGTTGAAGCTGAAATTCCAATACTTTGACCCCTGATGCGAAGAGTTGACTCATTGGAAAAGACTCTGATGCTGGGAGGGATTGGGGGCAGGAGGAGAAGGGAACGACAGAGGATGAGATGGCTGGATGGCATCACCAACTCGATGGGCATGAGTTTGAGTAAACTCCAGGAGTTGGTGATGGACAGGGAGGCCTGGTGTGCCCTGTGATTCATGGGGTTGCAAAGAGTCGGACACGACTGAGTGACTGAACTGAACTGAACATTCAGTAGTCCACTGGTGTTAATCAAAGGACTCAGCATGTAGTTGTACTCACAGCTAAGCCTTATCATAAAAGGATATTCACAAAGAAAGAAGACTTGGATGGTGTCTAGAGGCTTTCTCTCCTTCTTGGGAGGATATCCTTGGAAGTCAACATGTTCCTCTTTCCAGCAATGAAAAATGTAATCAAAAGTACAGTGTTCCTGTCTAGTGAAGCCCGGTGGAGACTCAGTGCCCAAGGTTTTCATGGAGGGGCTGGTCACACATTCTTTTCCAAAGAGAAGAGATTCCCATAAATCAGAGTGATTACACAGTCCAGAGCACAGTGAACCATCTTTAATAGTGGGGAGAATGGGTCAAGTGCCAAGATCTCAGATGCCAGCCAAGAAGAGCCAACCTGTAAGGAGGTCTTTCTGAAGAGAGCAGTTTCAAGCCTGCTGTGTGCACATTAGTCTGTTTAGTTTTTTATTGTTGAGCTTGTTTTTATAGCTTATACTTACTTGGAAAATAATCTTTTGCTTGGGGTTTCACATTAACTGTTATATTGTTGTCCATCAAATTGCATTTTTGTTCATATTGTATGTGTCTCATTCCTAAAAATTGCTCCAGTGTAAAGCTTACTTGTTAGTCTTTCTAAAGAACAAGTCTTTAGTTTTATTCATTGACTTAACTTTTTGCTTTTCTTTATTTAACTTTGTCTTTATCAACTCCTTTGTGTTTTATTTTGCTAGTTTTCTCTCTTCTACAGTTGAAAACTAAATTAAAATAAAAACAAAACTGTTAAACTCATTAACAACTTTTACAGCAAAACTAAGTAATAAAATATTTCAGGGAATCCCAAAAAACAGGTGGGTAAGGACCAACTCCCAGTAGCCATAAAAGCCTGCATGAGCCCAGAAACTTTGCAGGAGGAAATAAAGTGGAAAGCAGAGACAAAGGACGAGAAGCTTCAGATAAATGTCAGGGTGGGAAACGGAGCCAGGGATTCTCAGGAAAAAAAAAAAAAGAAGCAGAATAACACGTCTGTGATGAAAGCACCTCTGAAAGATATGCTCACAAAACTACAACCAAAACATTCTATTTTTAAAATAAGCTAGAATTAACTTAGAAAATGACATAAGAGGTAAAACAGAGTATAAAGTTGAAGCAGTGAAACTTAGAAATGAGGTGACAGAATACACAAAAAAATGTTAAATATATTTTTTCAAATGTCAAAAAATATTTTAGAAATGAAGAGTAAACTTGAAAGAAGAGCAAATAAAAGAAATGAGCTTAAGACAGAAGGCAGAAAATTGAAGAATGTTTTAAAAAGAGGAAATAAATTTTTTAAATTTGTGAGAAAGTAAAAATATGCAAGATAAGTAAAGAACATCAAAGATTCAGGTAACATGGGTCTCTAAACAGGAAGAAAACCAAAACAAGAAAACAGAAAAAGGTATAATTCAAGAAGAAGTCCAAAAACATATGTACACACATGTATATCTATACACACACACATATATACACATGCATTTTTAAACTATACATTGAGATTTTACTATGTAGTAGAGAATACAGCTACAAAATTCCCAACAGAATTTTACTCCAATAAAATTACTAGAAGTTAAATTGAAAAAGAAAATTAATCCTTTTGTTAACTGGGCCCAAGAGCAGGTGACTTAAAATGAAAATGAAATTGGATTATCATACTTTGACAGAGATGCTTTATGTCAGAAGATAGTGAAAAAACATTTAAGACACTCAAAAACAGAAAATGTAAAAAAGAATTGCATTTTCATCAAAATTACTTATACGTATAAAGGACACAAGTAAAGTTATTAACATCATGAACTCAGGGGTACTATTACCATTCAAACGACCAAAATATCCAGAGAGACATTAAGATAAAGCCGGTGTTGGACATTATATATATTCCTAATTTTAAATGAGGGCTGAAAATGAAGGTACAAAAACTAATGTATGTATCTTCTGACAGTGCAGATAGAATCCAACTATTCATAATAGAGGGAGACTAGGAAAAGTTTATGTGTATTGTCACATTAATCATAATGATGGCAGTAGTATCTATGTTATTCTGAAAGTATTGTGTACATAAGGTGGGGTGAAACACTGAGCAAGATATTCCTAGTGTGAAACAAAGAGATACACATAAGAATATAGAAGATGTTAAGTAAAATTCCCATAGTCCTGAATTTGAATTGGGAGAATCAGTATTATTTGTAATCTATTTTATACACATACACACACTGTAGTTCTGACCACTGGAAAAGACTACAATGACTAACATGCATGTGTGCTTTCATGCACAGTTGTGTGTGACTCTTTGCAACTCCATGGACTGTAGTCCACCAGGCTTCTCTGTCCATGGGATTCTCCAGGCAGGAATACTGGAGTGGATTGCCATTTCCTCCTCCAGGGGATCTCCTTGACCCAAGGATCGAATCCACATCTCTTACATCTCTTGTGCTGGCAGATGGATTCTTTACCACTGAACCACACAACACAGCCATATTAAACATCCCTAGGACAGAGACTGGAGAATGGAATGTCAAACCACCTCAGTATTCTTACCTTGAGAACTGCATGAACAGTATGAAAAGGTAAAACGATAGGATACTGAAAGAGGAACTCCCCAGGTCGGTAGGTGCACAATATGCTACTGGAGATCAGTGGAGAAATAACTCCAGAAAGAATGAAGGGATGGAGCCAAAGCAAAAACAATACCCAGTTGTGGATGTGACTGGTGATAAAAGCAAGGTCCGATGCTGTAAAGAGCAATATTGTGTAGGAACCTAGAATGTTAGGTCCATGAATCAAGGCAAATTGGAAGTGGTCAAACAGGAGATGGCAAGAGTGAATGTCGACATTCTAGGAATCAGTGAACTAAAATGGACTGGAATGGGTGAATTTAACTCAGATGACCATTATATCTACTGCTGTGGAGCAAGAATCCCTTAGAAGAAATGGAGTAGCCATCATAGTCAGCAAAAGAGTCTGAAATGCAGTACTTGGATGCAATCTCAAAAACGACAGAATGATCTCTGTTCATTTCCAAGGCAAACCATTCAATATCACAGTAATCCAAGTCTATTTATTCCCCAACCAGTAATGCTGAAGAAGCTAGAGTTGAACGGTTCCATGAAGACTTACAAGACCTTTTAGAACTAACACCCCAAAAAGATGTCCTTTTCATTATAGGGGACTGGAATGCAAAAGTAGGAAGTCAAGAAACACCTGGAGTAACAGGCAAATTTGGCCTTGGAGTACAGAATGAAGCAGGGCAAAGGCTAATAGAGTTTTGCCAAGAGAATGCACTGGTCATAGAAAACACCCTCTTCCAACAACACAAGAGAAGACTCTACACATGGACATCACCAGATGGTCAACACCAAAATCAGATTGATTATATTTTTTGCAGCCAAAGATGGAGAAACTCTATACAGTTCAGCAAAAACAAGACCGGGAGCTGACTGGGGCTCAGATCATGAACTCCTTATTGCCAAATTCAGACTTAAATTGAAGAAAGTAGGGAAAACCACTAGACCATTCAGGTATGACCTAAATCAAATCCCTTATGACTATACAGTGGAAGTGAGAAATAGATTTAAGGGACTAGATCTGATAGACAGAGTGCCTGATGAACTATGGACAGAGGTTCATGACATTGTACAGGAGACAGGGAGCAAGACCATCCCCATGGAAAAGAAATGCAAAAAAGCAAAATGGTTGTCTGCCGTTCAAATAGCTGTGAAAAAAAACAGAAGTGAAAAGCAAAGGAGAAAAGGAAAAATACTTCCATTTGAATGCAGACTTCCAAAGAATAGCAAGGAGAGATAAGAAAGCCTTCCTCAGCGATCAATGCAAAGAGATAGAGGAAAACAACAGAATGGGAAAGATTAGAGATCTCTTCAAGAAAATTAGAGATACCAAGGGAACATTTCATGCAAAGATGGGTTTGATAAAGGACAGAAATGGTATGGACTTAACAGAAGCAGAAGATATTAAGAAGAGGTGGCAAGAATACACAGAAGAACTGTACAAAAAAGATCTTCATGACCCAGATAATCACCATGGTGTGATCGCTCACCTAGAATCAGACATCCTGGAATGTGAAGTCAAGTGGGTCTTAGAAAGCATCACTATGAACAAAGCTAGTGGAGGTGATGGAATTCCAGTTGTGCTATTTCAAATCCTGAAAGATGATGCTGTGAAAGCAGTGCTGCACTCAATATGCCAGCAAATTTGGAAAACTCAGCAGTGGCCACAGGGCTAGAAAAGGTCAGTTTTCATTCCAATCCCAAAGAAGGGCAATGCCAAAGAATGCTCAAACTACCGCACAATTGCACTCATCTCACACACTAGTAAAGTAATGCTCAAAATTCTCCAAGCCAGGCTTCAGCAATACATGAACCGTGAACTTCCAGATGTTCAAGCTGGTTTTAGAAAAGGCAGAGGAGGAACCAGAGATCAAATTGCCAACATCCGCTGGATCATCGAAAAAGCAAGAGAGTTCCAGAAAAACATCTATTTCTGCTTTATTGACTATGCCAAAGCCTTTGACTGTGTGGATCACAAGAAACTGTGGAAAATTCTGAAAGGGATGGGCATACCAGACCACCTGACCTGCCTCTTGAGAAACTATATGCAGGTCAGGAAGCAACAGTTAGAACTGGACATGGAAGAACAGATTGGATCCCAATAGGAAAAGGAGTGTTTCAAGGCTGTATATTGTCACCCTGCTTATTTAACTTATATGCAGAGTACATCATGAGAAACACTGGGCAGGAAGAAGCACAAGCTGGAATCAAGATTGCCGGGAGAAATATCAATAACCTCAGATATGCAGATGACACCACCCTTATGGCAGAAAGTGAAGAGTAACTAAAGAGCCTCTTGATGAAAGTGAAAGAGGAGAATGAAAAAGTTGGCTTAAAGCTCAACATTCAGAAAATTAAGATCATGGCATCTGGTCCCATCACTTCATGGAAAACAGATGGGGAAACAGTGGAAGCAGTGTCAGAGTTTATTTTGGGGGGCTCCAAAATCACTGCACATGGTGACTGCAGCCATGAAATTAAAAGACACTTACTCCTTGGAAGGAGAGTTATGACCAACCTGGATAGCATATTAAAAAGCAAAGACACTACTTTGTTGACAAAGGTCCATCTAGTCAAGGCTATGGTTTTTCCAGAGGTCATGTATGGATGTGAGAACTGGACTGTGAAGAAAACTGAGCACCGAAGAATTGATGTTTTTGAACTGTGGTGTTGGAGAAGACTCTTGAGAGTCCCTTGGACTGCAAGGAGATCCAACCAGTCCATCCTAAAGGAGATCAGCCCTGGTGTTCATTGGAAGGACTGATGCTGAAGCTGAAACTCCAATACTTTGGCCACCTGATGCAAAGAGTTGACTCATTGGAAAAGACCCTGATGCTGGGAGGGATTGGGGGCAGGAGGAGAAGGGGATGACAGAGGATGAGATGGCTGGATGGCATCACCGACTCGATGGGCATGAGTTTGAATAAACTCCAGGAGTTGATGATGGACAGGGATGCCTGGCATGCTGTGATTCATGGGGTTGCAAAGAGTCAGACACGACTGAGCGACTGAACTGAACTGAACTGAACTGAGGACAGAGACAGTAGTCCTGAAATTCTACTTACAATCACAAGAAACCAGGACTTCTTAGTGAATGGCTGATTCTCGGTCTAGAGCAGAAAATGGAGAAGAGGTTCCTGGAAAATCTTGTCATAGCATGTAGAAAAGAAGCTATCAAAGATTTCATGGTCACATCAAAAGACTCAGGAGCCATCCTTAACAGGCTTTTACTAGCCCAATATGGGAAAATTTGAGCTTTGATGAAGATAATTGTATAACCAAGTTGGAGCTTAAGGGGCTTCCTAGGACAGGCCCTTTCTCCGTACCCTCTACTTCATCTTCTCTCAGAAGTACCTAGATAGTATCTGATGTACACTTACTGAATTGCTTTATAGGTGTGAACCGCCCTCCTATGAAAGATGTTAGCTACCTGATGACCATGAGCTCATAGGTCCAGGCCTCCTGGAGCCTCAGGAGTGATAATATTAACTCCTGTGATACCGCCCTGTTACCTCACCATCGGCCAATCAGAGAATTGTGCAAGGACTGATCACACACCCTGTGACTCTCCTCTCTCACCTGGCTTTTAAAACGCTTTGCTGAAACCATTGAGAATCTTGGGGATTTTCAGGGCATGAGCCACCCATCTCCTTGCATAGCCCTGCAATAAATCTTTCTCTGCTCCAAGCTCCCCTGTGCTGGTTTGTTCTGCCTCATTGTGCCTCAGGCACACCAACTTACTTCAACAATTATGACAGACTAAAACCCATCAAATATGTTTATATTCATGAGTCCTAATGATACTAAAATAAACTAAATGGTTAACTTCAGAGAATGATAGGGAATGAATTCATTATCTCCAGAAAATTGATAAATAAAGGGAAAAATGAAATAGCAGATTAGATTCATTCTTTAGCACTGCCTACCCTAGTAATTATCTCATCTATCGTGTTCTTCATTTCAACTATTCTGTTTTCCACACCTACTATTTCCAATTGTTTTTAAACATAATTTGCTGTTTTTCATTGTTATAACTCTTTTTCATTTATAGCTTATTATCTCTTTAATATATTTATTATACTTATTTTAAGCTGTCTCAATAACTCTGCTTCAGGTTGGATATGCTTTTCAGTGTATTTTTTTTCTCATGGAGCTGAGGTCAGCACACTGATTTTCAGTAAAAGGCTAGATAGTAAATATTTTTGGTTTCGTGAGCCAGATGGTCTCTGTCGCAACTACTCAGCTCTGTCATTGCAGCGTGAAGCAGCCACAGACAACACGTAAATGAGTATGTGGCTATATTCCAATAAAACTTTATTTATGGGCATTGAAATTCGAATTTTGTGTAATTTTAGATGATGAGATGGGGCATGTTCAGGGGGGATGGCCGTAGACTGAATGTTATATAATTTTAATGTGTCACAAAATAGTATCCTTCTGTTTTGTTTTCAACAATTTAAAATATACAGATCATTCTCAGCTGAGGGAGCATATATAAACAATAGAGTAGATTTGGTCCACGGGCTGCAGCCGGCTGGCCATGATGTTGAGGGCTTGCACTCCTCAGGCACCTGGCTATTTTCACCCATGAGCTCATGTTTCCCTCATAGCTAAGCTACCTAAATCCTTATATTTCCTCTTTAATGATGACAAATATTTAAATAAATACTTACTTGGCTAGGAATTGATAATAAGTTTCTATGTTACTTCTATTTGTAAATCTTAGGGTCTGACTTTCTCTTAATCTCACTGAAGATCCTAAAGAGAGCAGAAGAACTGACTTGGTGGTGATTTCCCCATTGTCCTTCAGACTATTAAAACAGATCCCAATAGCATTTTCAGTTGAATCTAAGACAGGCTGGGATCTGGGTCCTTTTATTGCAGTGCTTGTACCTGGATAAGCTTCCCTGGTGGCTCAGATGGTAAAGAATCCACCTGCAGTGCAGGAGACCTGGGTTCAATCCCTGGGTTGGGAAGATCCCCTGGAGGAGGGCATGGCAACCCACTCCAGTATTTTTGCCTGGAGAATCCCATGGACAGAGGAGCCTGATGGGCTACAGTCCATGGGGTCACAAAGAGTCAGACATGACTGAGAAACTCAGCACATTTGTACCTGGATTGTCTCCTCAAGCAACAGAATACAAAGAAATGAAAGGGACAAAAACATAACTGCATGCATGTGCACTTGGGGCAAGTTATGAACTATATGATGATAAAAGGCCCAAAACCAAACCTTCTGAGGTTCCAGGAGCAAAAGCAGGGTATTGGGCATGATCCCCACAAACAGCACCACTAAGGGTGTGGGCAGACGACTTAAGCCACCCCTCTGGCCCAACCATGAATCTGCCCCAACCTCACCCCATTAAGGGACCAGTTCCCCACCCATCCCCTGCAAGGTACAGGGGAGCCTGTTACTTGCTTTTCCCTCCCTTGTGCTGCATCATGAGCCCCCATGAAACCTTGCCTGAATTTCTTGTCTGGCCCCTTATCAGTTTCTATTGATTAAAGAATCCAAGGACCTGGGTTGATAACAAACCCTTATCTCTAAGAATTTCACACGTAGTGAGTATTAAGAAGGCAACTTCTCTGTTTGTTTGTTGTTTTTATTTTAACTGAAGAAATTTTAAATGTGGGCCAAGAATAATCAAGGATCTCCATTTATCTTTTTTTGAGGGGGTGGGAATCAAGAAGAAATTCGAAGTTATCAGCTTAACACCCTGCTGACCTACAGGACATCTGGAGCAGCTAGACACTTTTCAAGTTCTGAGCTACAGGACTGTGCTGTCCTCAGCTGAAGCTGTCTTTCCCTGAGCCTGCTGAAACCAGAGACGCGCCAACAACACTTGAGGCACCAAGACTGGGAAAGACAGAGATATAAAGTCACAACCTTTGGAAGCTCAGCAGTTAAGAGGCTAACTTTCTTTGTATAAGATTATAATAATCATTGCTTTGACTCCTTGTTTTGTTCTGCATCAAACACCCACTTTGGTCTGTCCTAACCATCCTAGGTTTTAACAGGTAAGAATAGCGATCTAAGAAGCATGCTGCACAGTCAACTCCAGGCCAAGACAGGAGAGTGACCTCCCAACATTTCCCAGTGCCAAGTTCCTCCCAAGGAAGTGGGGATGATGAGTAGAGAACCTGAGAGAGAGTGTGGATATGCTCCTAAATGATGTCTCATCTCAGGAGAGACAAAAGGCATACATCCCACACAGCAAGTTTTCACTTAACTATCACTTCACAGACTGTCTTCCCAGGATTCAGCCTAGAATGTCCACCAAGCTGGAAGCTCTGGCTCTAATTGTACTTCACTTGCATGGGGCTTTTCTCATTATGTCATTGTCATGAGAAGAGAGACCTGTTTCATGGGCCAATGAGCATGGTTCAGCTTTAGTTGGTCCAACTTCAACTGCATGCTTGGCTCACCTTGTTTTCATCTTTGTGAGGATACACAGCTCTCCACCTTATCTTTCCGACTAGTTTGGCCAATAGAGAGAGGATTACATACTTTTTGACCAACCACTGTTTCCCCAGATGGCTTTGGTAGCCTCTGCTGGCTTTTTCTAAAATGTCTGATTTCATACATCTTACTTTAGCTTTGTCTTCTGATCTGTACTTTTCATTATAATGATAGCTTCTATCACTTACCTCTGTATTTGCACTAAATATTAAAAATATTATTTTCTAGACAGTACTCAGAACTTCTTATACACTTCTCAAGTGCATATACACAATCACTCCAGAATGATTTCTCTCACTCATGACATCACCTGCTGCAATTTAAAACTTCCCATCATACACCATGGTTTCATCACATACCAGGCCACTCAATTTAAATTAGATGAATAATTTAAATCTAAATCATAAGATACTCTTGGAAAGTAAGTTATTTCTTTCTCTACACATATGATACTCAAAAGAAGTTTATAATTGTATTTGAAAGCATTTATGGTAAATTAATTTTCTGAAATGGAATTTGAAGTATTAGTTTCTAGCCTTCAAATACCACCAAAACCCAGGTTTAAGACATTGTCAGTAGCCATGCTAATCTGGTTCGGAAGGACTGGATACATTCTAAGTCTTCTTATTGCAAAATCAAGTTCCAACTTCTCCAGAAAGTTTTTCCTAGGACTTCAGCCTATAGTCATCATGTCATCTCTATATTCTCAAGGCCTTAGTGTCTGAAGCATTTGTTTGGCTGAATGTAAGGACTTAACTTTCTGTATTACTAAGTTATCTTTTCAGGTATGGGCCCATCTGTACACATTAGCTGATAAGCTCTTTGAGAAAAGTGCCCTTGCTTCTAAGAAATAGAGATCTGACATATTGGAGTTCCTAAAAGAAATGGCTATACATGGAAACAAGAATAAGATCTATATAAACAGACTTCACAGAAATTTAGAATGAGCCAACCAAACGTGTCTCAGAAGTAAAGGCAGAGCAGCATCTCTAACAGGCATCTCAGAACCACTTTAAGTATTTCTATTATTGTTCTCTTACAACCTGTCTGACAGCACTCAGAGTGATCTTTTTTTAAGCACATATAGATCAGATTTCCAATTTAAAACACCCTCTAGAGTTTCTAGTAGATTGCAAGAGGACAGGACATAAAATCATATCGGAATTTTGGTGGCCACAACGGGGAGGATCAACTGCTCCATCTCTTACACTGATTCCCCTTGGTCTCCAGAACCCCCAGTAGGAGAATTACACACAGGTACCAAGGGCCCTGTTGTATAAAGTAAGAAAGTTCCATTTGTACCTGAGGCTTAGGTCACCATTCCAGGAATATTTACATGGAGACTATATTCATTTCCTATGGCTGCTGTAAAGTTGACACAAACTTGGTAGCTTAAAGCAATAGAAACTTCTTCTCTCCCAGTTCTAGAGACCAGAAGTCTGAAATCAGTTCCACTGAGCTAAAATCAGCCTGTGGCTATGGCTGAATTCTCTCTGCAGGCTCTAGAGAAAAACCCATTCCTCTCTCTTGTATTTAGCTTCTGTTGGCTTCAGGCATTTCTTAACTTGTGACTCTATCACTCCAGTCTTCAAGACCAGCATCTTCAACCCTCTCTCTGCTGACTTCTCAGCACCATTCCTCTATGCATACAAAATCCCTCTGCCTCTCATTTACCCATCTAGATAATCCAGGATTGCCTATCCATTTTAAAATCCTTTACTTACTCACATCTGCAAAGACCTTTACTCCAAATAAGGTCCCACTTACAAGTTCTGGAGAGTAGGACTGGATATCTTTGGGGTGCCAATTTTCAGGCAGTGATATGGACCATCTACAGGTTTCCAGTTAAGGTAATAGAGACACACAACGAGCTTGTCCAGTTCTTGAACCAAACTCTGTATCAGCAAGGCCAAACTCACACATGAGAGAAAAAAGCAAAGCACCTAGGTATCCTGGAGGAATGCGTGCCTCCAGCTTCTGGCATGCTGAAATGCACATTTCCCTGAGTCCTTCTGACAGATTTTCATTGCCCTTAGAATAAGTTTCAAAATCCTTACCCATGACCTACAAATCCAACATGATCTGACTGCTCTTTGCTTCCCTGACCTCTTGTCACACTCCACTCCCCTGTATTTGGTGGCTCTTTCAAAAAATTAGAACATAGAACTTCTAACTGAGGGGCCTCTGTACTTGCTATCTTTTTGTCCAGAATCCTTTTGTTTATTGATTTGCTTGCTTATTTATCATGAGTCATATCACCAGAACAAAAGTTCCCTGAAGTAAGAATCTTTCTTGTTTTTCTTCCCTCCTATATCCTCAACATCTGGCACAGAATCCATTCTCTCAAGAAGTTATAAGAGTGAGACACATAAGACTGAGAAACAATATAAGCATCCCAGGCACTCAGTAAATGTTTGATTAATAAATCATCACAGCTGGACAGGGGTGGAGTCAGATGTCAGCACCGTGAAAACCTCACAAAGACATTTCTAGGCAAAACCCTGGAAAGGGAATATCTTTCATGGAAAAGCATACAGATGCCTTAGACTATGTCAAGATTAGGTGGGATTGCATGACAGGAAAAAGAAAGCTAAGAATGAAAAGATTTCCCTAGTTTATAGCTAGGATATCAACACTATAGCTACATTTCAACCCTGCTAAATTTTACAAATATCTTCAGTGTAGATAAGAGCTTATGTTCTTAAGAGAGAAATAATAATGTATTCTGAAGTTTAACATAATTACCTGTTCCAAGACTGTATTTGATTTAGGATAGAATAATATGATAACAGTATTATTCTTGTTTTATTGTTTTAAATGTTGTCTATATAAAAGGAAACTCCTTCAAAATTACTTTCTAGAAAGACCCTTTAAGAGGTACTTCACATAAAAGCAGGGATAAATGTTACTTTTGGACATGTAACCACAAAATCATGATGCTGCAGTTAATAGTCCAGTGGATAAAACTCTTTTAA
Source organism: Odocoileus virginianus (assembly GCF_023699985.2). Classification (NCBI taxonomy): domain Eukaryota; kingdom Metazoa; phylum Chordata; class Mammalia; order Artiodactyla; family Cervidae; genus Odocoileus; species Odocoileus virginianus. The sequence continues at coordinate 2,934,930 of NW_027224265.1, forward strand.
GACAAAACTGCTAGCTCTTAAATAGCTCTTGTTGTTGGTAGATGATAATAGAATCAACTGGCAAAATACTATTTCAGAGCAGCCTTGCCTCACTCCAGTCCTGTAGCGTTATTTAAGTTAACAGCAAAGGGCCTTCTTGTTCTAAATCAATCTAAGATTCCAGGTAAAAAGTAGTACCAAATAATATAGATTTTACACATAGGACAAAATGGCAAAAACAATCTATAAGGATATTATCCAAGTCACCAACTCTACCATTAACTATTGCCTGACCTTGGTAAGTCACTTTCCCTCCCTGAGGATCAAATCTGTCATCTTCTCAAAGAGGTATGTGCCACAAATTATCTCTAGGATATCTTCAGCTCTTAGATTTGGTGGAGATTTACTTATATCCAAGACTAGGCATGGTGCTAGAGGTAAAGAACCTGCCTGCCAATGCAAGAGACATAAGAGATGCAGGTTCAGTCCCTGGGTTGGGAAGATCCCCTGGAAGAGGGCATAGCAATCCACTCCAGTATTCTTGCCTAGAGAATACCACGGACAGAGGAGTCTGGCGGGCTCCAGTCCATAGGGTCACAAACAGTCGGACACAACTGAACCGACTTAGAACACACACGTAAGACCAGGCTGGGATAAACAATGAGGCACGCAAGTAGAAACTGTGAGATAGGGTCTCAGGCTAAGATGTGATCCAAGAAAGGCTCATCTACTGACAGGAAAAGATTTGGGTGAGACAGGATTGCAAGAAAGCATTGGCCTTTTTCCCATTCAAAGACTTGAGAAAGAAAATCAAGGAAGAGTTATCACTTGGTCCTACCTGCCGTATTCTTACTTCCTTATACTGGGCAAGAAAGAAAAAATGGTGAAAGTGTTAGTCACTCAGTTCTATCCAACTCTTTGCAACCCCATGGACTATAGCACACCAGGCTCCTCTGTCCATGAGATTCTTCAGACAAGAATACTGGAGTGGGTTACCATTTCCTACTCCAGAGGATCTTCCCCACTGGGAATCGAACCTGGTTCTCCTGTATTGCAGGCAGATTCTTTACTATCTGAACCACCAGGGGAGCCCAATACTGGGTATAGGCACCCCAGTTTCAACAGAGACCAATGATAAGCAAATTATAGTGCATGTGTTACTATGTACAGCCAAAGCTCATGCCAATGCCATACCATATTTTTGCACAACTCTTGACAAGAAGGGGCCGGGAAACTGATTTGACTGTTCACGGAACCACCTGAATGGATGACAGCCCGTATGGACAGAATTATTCATTGTGTCTCCAGAGAGCCCTCAGATAACCATAGATATGAATAAGCGGTAACAATCCTTTTATCTGAAACACCTGTGCTTGTGATTACAGACGTCTTCATGGACCCACTATTCCCATATACACGTCACGAAACCAAAAATTTCCTGTTTCTTTAAAACTCTTTCCATTTGGGAAGAGGCTTGGTCTTATTTCTTAGACGGGCTCTATACAATGTCTGTGACTGTATCTTTAAGTACCAGCCTCTTCCCCTTTTTCAAAGAAATGTTTCCACTGAGGGTAATGCAACTTTTATGAATTTTTTAACTGACATTCTTTGTACCTTTTTCCCTTACTAAAATGGAAAATGTGCTTCTCAGGATTCTTTTCTGAGCCTTAAACATTTTTAAAGAGTATGTTTCCTTTTACTGTTTCTAAGTTTAGTACCACAAAAATGAATCTAATCGTTTCATGGTCTAATCACTACAAGATGGCACATTTCTGAAAACCACCAGGAAAGCACTGGTTGCCCTCTGCAGACTTCCTAAAAGAAATGTAACTTTTTAGTGGCCCATAACTACTTGAGGATAATGATATAAAAGGATCTTGCCTAGGACTGCATTTCTCAGGAGAGCCTCTGGGCCTTCTTAACTGCATTTTTTCCATATCTCCAGATGCTGAGGAACTTGCTCCTACCACCATATGTTCCAAATTCCAAACAACTCTCCCCTCTTTGAGCCCAAATCCATGATGCTCAGTTCTCAGAGAGCTGTGAAGAATAGCACCACCCCAGTAAATGAATTTCCAGTGAAATGCAGTATTGATGATGGCCTCCAGGCCTACTTCTTGTGGAGGGTGGGGAGCGGAGTGCTGATGTCCTTAGGTCTCTCCTAAGCAGAGAACAGAGAGGCTGAACAGAGGGGTTTCCTCCCTAGAGCACTGCAGGCCCCATAGGTAGAGCTATGTTCACCAGTGACCAGGAGTATATGTGTATAAATAAAAATAAAATACTGATTGAAAAAAGGTCTGAATATCATTTGGGATAAGGTGGGAGTTTGTTTATAACTTGCAGTACATCAAATATCCCGGGCAAAAAGAACAGCGTATAATAGGATTCTCTCCATCCCAGTTTCTCCTTGGTGCTCTTGCTCCTCACCACCTTCATGTCATTAGAGAGAAGAATGCATCTCAAATGAAACTAGGCCTACTTGCCCTCTCCTTAAGGTGCATCCTAGTACAAAAACACTTTCAAAAGAAAAATAAATTGCACTTGCTTAACCCTAAAAAATAAAAATGTCTTTATTGAAGTTTTCTTGAGAAGGCAGCATTGAGGGAGTTCCCAAAGGAAGTCTTTCTAAAACTTTTCTTTAACCCCTTAATTTCTGCCCAGTGTCTCACTTCTTAATATTCTTTCTTCCTTTCTGTCCTCCTGCCCTCAGTTTTCCTTGACTCCCTATTTTTTTTCTCCCTTCTCATCTGAAATAATTTGCCCTTCTCTAAATTTCAATTTTCCTCTTCATTTTGACCTCTTATCAGCATGAGAAAGACCACACTTTTTCTTTTACTTCTCTCTCACATGAGAGAGGGGAGTCCTGGGGTTAAAGAGAAGCTGAGTCCGGAAAACAGAAAGGCTAATGGATAAGAGGCAGAAGGGAAGCTTCAATTACTAACACAGAGGATGCATGGATGCATGCTAAGTCACTTCAGTCATGTCCTACTCTGCAACCTATGGACTGTAGACCGCCAGGCTCCTCTGACCATGGGATTCTCCAGGCAAGAATACTGGAGTGGGTTGCCATGCCTTCTCCAGGGGGTCTTCCCGACCCAGGGATGGAACCTGCCCCTTACATCTCCTGTGTTGGCAGACAGGTTCTTTACCACTAGTACCACCTGGCAGAGTCTACATGAAATGGAACACAAACATTCCCAGGTGTAAGGTCCAACAGATGTGTCCAGCTCCAATTCAGGTAGGAAGCAACACTGTGGGGCGCTTGAGGGAGGAGCACTGTTCACTTGGCCAGAGAGAACAAACGTGGCACTCATGTGAAAAGTGAGCTGACCCAAGGCTGAGGACAGGACGTGATGCAAAGACACTGAATCTTGTCTCCAGGGAAGAGAGATGACACAAACCAGAGATCTTGGTTTAAAAAGGGAGTTTACTGGAGGGCTACACAGAAATAAAGAAAAGCCCTCATCAGGAACAGGAATAAGACCCGCTCCATGGAAGCACAGCACAGCTACAATGGACCAGATACACAGAACCATTAGACAGCAACTAATGGGCAGTGCCTGGAGAGTACCACTGCCAGAATGAATTAATCCCAATAATTTTTCTCCTTTTATTTCACTTCACTCACATGAGAAAAAGGGCTGATGTGCTAGAGAAGCCAGTCCAAAGGAAAAGGGAGAGGTCTAGAGAATACTGTGACACGTAGGCTTCAGGGCCCCCAGGACTCAGTCCTAGGACATGGGCTAGAACTTCTGGCAGGAAGCTTCAGTTACAGTGCCTGCAATGAGTGGCTGAGGAACAGAACCAAGCCTGGGCTCACATGAGGAGCCCAGAGGGTCACACACTCTAACCTCCCTTATCTTATACCCAGGTGAATTGCAGCAGCTGCTTCCAGAGCTGCCTGAAGTATTCTGAGTGCTGCATGGAAACACAGGCTTGCCTCTCTTCTTTATGATAAATAGGATTATAATGTAAGAGCCTGAAGATTAACTTGTGGTCATGATTCCCAGGAGGATGGTGAAAATCTTAAATAGTCACCTGACTTGATGAGAATCAGAGTTTTTCAAGTAGCCATTCCCTTTTCCAGAGGATCTTCCCAACCCAGGGATCGAACCCAGGTCTCCGCATTGTGGGCAGATTCTTTACCAGTTGAGCCACAGGGGAAGCCCAAGAATACTGGAGTGGGTAGCCTATCCCTTCTCCAGCAGATCTTCCCAACCCAGGAATCGAACCTGGGTCTCCTGCATTGCAGGTGGATTCTTTACTAACTGAGCTATGAGGGAAGGACTTAAGAGTTTTTCTTTCCTTCCCAGTTCACAGTGATACAGGGATTAAGGTACAGGAATTGTAACACCACAAACACTGTCAGACACACAAAAATCGTATGTGACCAGCCCATAGCATGGACTGGGGCCAGGCAGAAGTTTTAAAATGTGCCCTCATCATTTTCTCTTGTTTTGTTTGCCTTTTTAACCCAGTAAAGTAATGCTTTCTAGTTTCCTTTGATTCTACCACTAGAAGTAAATGGTAACTCCATGAAATCCATACTATGGTTCAATAATTTGCCCCTTCCCAGGGGCATTTGCACTTAAAATATGCTAGACTTGAGAAATGAAAGAGGAACCATGCAGAAATGCAAGCGCTTCTAATGTCCCTCAAAATAGACCAAAAATGTCTTCTTACTCCTCTAGGTAGTGAAAAGTAAAAGTGTTCCTCATTCAGTCATGTCTGACTCTTTGCAACTCCATGGACTGTAGCCTGCCAGGCTCTTCTGTCCATGGAATTCTCCAGGCAAGAATACTGGAGTGGGTAGCCATTCCCTTCTCTGGGGAATCTTCCCAACCCAGGGATTTAATCTGGTCTTCTGCATTGCAGGCAAGTTCTTTACTGTCTGAGTCACCGGGGAATCTGATCTTGTTTGCGAATTTTATTTCCAACATATTTGGGGGGTGTGGTAATCTCCTATAACCAGTTTCCAACTGCAGTATTACTGCCAGAGGGAACTCAAAGCCTTTGCAATGATTTACCAAACGAAACCAAAGTTTTTTTCTCATGTGGAACTGAGACTGTGTACTGGATCATGAGCTGGTCCACAATATGTTACTTTGAAGTTATTATCAAGAAGAACACATATAATTCCAATAATAGCCCTGATGACAGAACTGCAACTGTCAAATGTTCAGTTTCAGTTCTCTGAGAACACAAACTGCATTTGTGTTCACTTTCTGGGTAGCACAACTGAAGGACAAATGACCTTAGAGTAAGCAATAGAAAAGAGAAGTCAAGTCCATTCTGAAAGAAAAACAAGTAGACAAGAAATTGAGTCCTCATCAGACAAACAAAGGCATGCAGAACTTCAAAGCAACTCACCTCTGACAGTCAATATAATACAACTGCTAGAAGGACATATTACATGGGACTCATTTTTGCTCCAACAACTTGCCACAATTCATTACCATAAAATACAGTGATACAGATATAATGTAAAATATTCAGTAAATGGTATTTGGGGGAATGAATTTTACCACTGGCTATCACTTCAAAATAATACATCATAGCTAAAGACATTGATATATAGAAGAAAAATAGCAAAGATACACTGTACACAAAATAATGAAAGGCCCATGCATGCTAAGTAGCTTTAGTAGTGTCCAACTCATTGTGACCCTATGGACTGTAGGCCTCTGTCCATGGGATCTCTAGGCAATAATACTGGAGTGGGTCACCATGCCCTCCTCCAGGGGACCTTCCTAACCTAGGAATCGCACCTGTGTCTCTTATGTCTTCTGCTTTGACAGGCCGGTTCTTATCATTAGTGCCACCTGGGAAGCTCAGTGAAAGGTCCATTGGACTAAAAATAAAGCATGAGACTGGAAAATATATTCTTTGACTATTACAACATTGACAACTCTGCCTTAAACAATATTATCTATAGCATTATTAATATTGTTCACCTGAATTTTACAGGTTTTGGAGTTGTTTTTAAATGTTATTTTTTTATTCGGTTTTATGTTTGTAAAACCCTGTAAAGCTAGAGTTCATTTCTGGATTTATGTTTGTACATGTTTAAGCATTCTAAAAATAATTCATCTACCTTGGGAATTTAGGAGAATACTTTTTTCTTTAGAAAGAGTCCATGAGGGCTTCCTGGTGGCTCAGTAGTAAAGAATCCAATCCACCTGGTAGTGCAGGAGACATGGGTCTGATCCCTGATCTGGGAAGGTCCTGCATGCTGTGGGGCAATTAAGCCCATGGGCCACAACTACTGAGCCTGTGCTTTAGAGCCAGGGAACTGCAACTACTGAGCCCACATGCCACAGCTACTGAATCCCAGGGGCCCCAGAGCTTGTGTTCCATAACAAGAGAGGCCACTGCAATGAGAAGCCAGCATACCGCAACGAAGAGTAGCCCCTGCTCACCACAAGTTGAGAAAACCGAAATCTCAAGCACAGCAACGAAATCCCGCACAGTCTAAAATAAATACATAAGTTAACTAATTAATTAATTTTCAAAAAAGTCCCTGAATAACTTTAGGTGGAAATACATTACATTTAGCCAGAATTAGAAGCAATAAAGTAAACTGGGTAAGGTCTAGGTCATGATTAAATTCCTGGCTCTATTACTTTCTAGCTGTGTAATCGTCAAGCTAATGTCTTTATTTTCTTTAGCTTCAAGAGTGTATAATTATAGTAGTTCCCTTGTAGTTTGTGTAAAATTAGGTAAAAATATATAAAATACCAAGAAGTGCCTTTTTGTAATAAATGGTCAAAAAATATTAGCAATTAAAAGCAACAATTTCAGGTCTGACATTTCAAAATGAACAGACGTCAAGAAAGTGCATACATGCCCAAGGGTTTCTGAAACTGGCTCTTCACCATGAACCCTGAATAGACTGGGCTTTCTAGGTGGACTTTGACCAATGCCAAAATGCAGGAAAGTGATACTTGGTCAATGAACCACTGGATTATAAGCCCTAGATGGATCATATTGCCTATAAATAATATAGAAGATTACTCAAGAGTAAGAGCATAAAAGAACTGTGTTTAGCAGCATTCAAGTCCCATCATTTCTCTGGTGTAATACAAGGCTGTTTTAGATCAACTCCAACTTCCAAAATGAGATGAGAAAGTTAGGTGATGGTTAATTTGAAGATTAGCCAAATGATTTTTCAGACTACAAGTATCAATTTAATAAGATTTTTTTCCTGATAGTAAGAAGTTCTAAAGATATTCAGAATCCTGTACAGATTTTTTGTTGTTGTTGTTAACCTAATTAATATATCTGGGTGGCACTGTGGATCATCTTTTGCATGACCTTCAATTGGCGTTAACTTAGCATGCTACTAGTTATATTCTTCAAACCATCATTTTAGCAGAAATAAATGATTCCCCCTATAGCAGTGATTATTGAACTATGTTATGTTCCCATTCAGATGGGCTAGTTCAGTTCAGTCGCTCAGTTGTGTCCGACTCTTTGTGACCCCATAGATTGAAGCACACCAGGCTTCCCTGTCCATCACCAACTCCTGGAGCTTGTTCAACTCATGTCCATCGATTTGGTGATGCTATCCAACCATCCCATCCTCTGTTGTCCTCTTCTCCTCCTGCCTTCAGTCTTTTCCAGCATCAGGGTCTTTTCAAAGGAGTCAGTTCTTCTCATTAGGTGGCCAAAGTATTGGAGTTTCAGCTTCAGCATCAGTCCTTCCAATAAATATTCAGGACTGATTTCCTTTAGGATGGACTGGTTGGATCTCCTTGCAGTCCAAGGGACTCTCAAGAGTCTTCTCCAACACCACAGTTCAAAAGCATCAATTCTTCTGTGCTCAGCTTTCTTTATAGTCCAACTCTCACATCCATACATGACTACTGGAAAAACCATAGCCTTGACTAGACAGACCTTTGTCAGCAAAATAATGTCTCTGCTTTTTAATATACTGTCTCTGTTGGTCATAGCTTTTCTTCCAAGTAGTAAGTGTCTTTTAATTTCATGGCTGCAGTCACCATCTGCAGTGATTTTGGAGCCCAAAAAATAAAGTCTGACACTGTTTCCACTCTCTCCCCATCTATTTCCCATGAAGTGATGGGACCAGATGCCATGATCTTAGTTTTCTGAATGTTGAGCTTTAAGCCAACTTTTTCACTCTCCTCTTTCACTTTCATCAAGAGGCTCTTCAGTTCCTCTTCACTTTCTGCCATAAGGGTGGTATCATCTGCATATCTGAGGTTATTGATATTTCTCCCGGCAATCTTGATTCCAGCTTGTGCTTCATCCAGTCTGGCATTTCTCATGATGTACTCTGCATATAAGTTAAATAAGCAGGATGACAATATACAGCCTTGATGTACTCCTTTCCCAATTTGGAACCAGTCCATTGTTCCACATCCAGTTCTATCTGTTGCTTCTTGACCTGCATACAGATTTCTCAGGAGACAAGTAAAGGTGATCTGGTATTCCCATCTCTTGAAGAATTTTCCACAGTTTGTTGCAATCCACACAGTCAAAAGCTTTGGTGTAGTCAATAAAGCAGAAGTAGATGTTTTTCTGGAACTCTCGCTTTTTTGATGATCCAGCAGGTGTTGGCAATTTGATCTCTGGTTCCTCTGCCTTTTCTAAATCCAGCTTGAACATCTGGAAGTTCTTGGTTCACGTACTATTGAAGCCTGGCTTGGAGAATTTTGAGCACTACTTTGCTAGCATGTGAAATGAGTGCAGTTGTGCAGTAGTTTGAACATTCTTTGGCATTGCCTTTCTTTGGGATTGGAATAAAAACTGACCTTTTCCAGTCCTGTGGCCACTGCTGAGTTTCCCAAATTTGCTGGCATATTGAGTGCAGCACTTTCACAGCATCATCTTTTAGGACTTGAAATAGCTCAGCCTATTAGCCTCAGGACACAGCCCTAACTCCACCCACCAAGGGGCACTGGGACACTTCACAGCAAGCAACTATCCAGGTGAGAAGACAGCCCTGCCCATGAGCAGACAGACTGCCTAAAGATTCCCTGAGCCCATAGCAACCCCTAGTCATGGCCCTGTCCACCAAAAGGTCCTCATCTTTTAGGACTTGAAATAGCCCAGCTGTGTTTTTAACAACCCAGGCATAGCCCTGGGACGGGCCTCACAGAGCAGTGAGCAGGCACCAGTCCCAGAACACATTGGGCCCCAGCCTGCCCACCAGCATGTAAACACTTACCCCAGGACCACTGCAGACCCACAGCCTGCCATGCAGGCTGTAGCTCACCCAGCAGCAAGCTGACCCTAGCTCTGAGACACATTGGGTGCCTCAGCTGGCAGCCCCAGTCTCCGCACCACCCCATAGCAGGCTCACCAGATTCAGGAGCCCAAAGCCCCACAAACACAAGCCCCAGGAACAGCTTCACCCACCAGTGAGTGAGTACAAAACCTGGGACCTCCTAGGCCTCAGGCCCACCCACCAGCAGGACAATATTAGCTCTGACATACTTTGGATCCTTCAACCAGCCACCCTGGGATCCAGCCCCAATCTCCAGCAGGCCAGCACTAGCCATGGGCTACCTCAAAACTATAGCCAGCCATGTAATGAAATAGTCCAACACCCCAGCAGGCCAACACTAGATCTAGAAACCCTGACCCCCAAATCACCCACCCCACAACCCAATTCTGTCCAGCATGAGCCAGCATTGCTCTTGGGACCTCCCCCCTCCCCACTGCTGAGATTTCAAACAAACCACCTTGTGAGCTAGCCTGCCAACAAGTGACTGGCAGCCTCCAAACAAAGCAGGGCCTGGAAACCAGCCAGACTAGGGGCCAGGGACCCTCCCAGATCGTTCACGGTAGTCACCCTGCCGCAGCAGAAGGAAACACACAGCTCACAGAGGGGGCAACCCTTGAGAATGTAACTTTCATGACCATCGGGAAGTGTAATTCTGAGATGCGTAGGACATTGCTTACAAAAGACTACTTCTCCAAGTTTGGGAGCTATAACATACAAGAGACAGCAATAAAATCAGCAAATCAGACAAATCAAGGCAATAGGTGAACTCATTCCAAGAAAAAGAACAAGATAAAGCCCCAGAAAAACTAAGTGAAGTGGCAATAGGCAATCTACCCAAGAAAGGGTTCAAGGTGATTATTACAGAGAAAATCAAAGAACTTGGGAGAATAATGAATAAACAGAGTGAGAAGGAAGAAGTTTTTAACAGAAAATATAAAGAAGAACCAGAGATGAAGAATACAGTAACTGAAATAAAAAAGAAGCTAGATGGAATCAGTAGTAGAGTAAATCTTACAGATAAACAGATAAGCAAGCTAGAAGATAGTGTGGTAGAAATCACACAAGCTGAACAGAAAAAAGAAAAATTAATAAAGAGAACTGAGGACAGTATTAGTGACCACTGCTACAGCACCAAGCATGTACAAAGTGGCCAAATGGATACAAAGTAAGGGAATGGAAAAAATGAAGAGATGAAAAAAGATATACCATGCAAATGGAAATCAAAAGAAAGTGAGAGAGCAATATCTATATCAGACAAAGTACTCTTAAAACAAAGATTGTAAAAAGAGATAAAGAACACTACATAATGATCAAGTAATCAATACAAGAAGATATAATAATTCTAAATGTATATGCACCCAACATAAGGCAAGTATTAACAGACATAAAGAGAGAAATTGACAGCAACACAGTAATACTAGGGAATTAAACACCTTGATTACAGCAACGGACAGAATATCCAAACAGAAAATCTTTAAGAAAACACTATATTGTCATATTAAGTCTAAAGCATTTAATAATACATATAGAGTATTACATCCAAATGCAGCAAAATACACATTCTTTTCTAGTGCACTTGGAACATTATCTAGGATAGATTACATGTTAGGCCACAAAACATATCTCAGTTAGTTTAAGAAAGCTGAAAATATATCAAGCTTTTTTCCAAACCCCAGCTCTGTGAGACTAGAAATCAACTACAAGAAAATAAACTGCAAAACACACAAACACATGGGAAGCTAAACAATATGACACTAAACAAGCAATAGACCACTGAAGAAATCAGGGAAATCAAGTTACCTGGAGAAAAATGAAAATAAAATACTATGATCTAAAATCTATGGGACATACTGTAGCAAAAGTATTCCCAAGAGGGCAGTTTATATCTCTACAATCCTACCTCAAGCTAGTGGTTATCAGCTTAAGTGATTAAGAGATACAAACTACTGTGTATAAAATAAATAAGCTACAAGGGTATATTATACAGCACAGGGAATATAGTCAATATTTTATAATAACTTTAAATGGGGTATAATCTTCAAAATTTTGAATCACTATGTTGAACATCTTAAACTAATATAATGTTGTAAATCAACTATGCCTTGGTTAGAAAAAAACTGTGCCTTTTAAAAGATTTGGGGGGAATTTTATAGAGCTCCTTGAGGTGCTAATCAGTACAACAGAATTCCTTGAATAAAAAAAAAATAAAATGGTAAAGCAGTCAGACTAAGATTAGAAATTAGGTCTGCTAATTCCTGTCTGCATAATCTAACAATACAGGATAAATCCTACAGCATGATGTCGATTTTACAATATAAGCTAAAATTTTGTAAAGTCCAGAGTCAGCTTAAAATTAAGCAAAATGCATTGTCTGAAAGGACTCTAAATAAATCTAGTTGCAGAGAACTAGTCTAGGCGAAACATGATTCATTCAGATACTTGGTTTATAAAACGAGGTGAAGAATGGAAGTCTAGAAGAAAGCATATGAAAAATACACTGCCATTGTAAAGATTTCTATCTTAAAATCAATCTATTGAATAGGAATTCTTAAGTATCATGTGATCACTTTATCTAAAGATCAAAATCACTGTAAAAATACTGTCTTTTTCTTAGGTGTTGTACATACTGTATACAACATAAAATTCTGGAACTGTTACCTTTTATAGAAACAGTTTGCTTGGTTAGTCAATCTGAAGTTATAAACTGATTCTTCATACCAGCTACTACAGTTAGAATAAGCATATATATATACCTTGTTAATCAAGGTTTCTCCAATCCCCTCGCACATCACCATTTCTTCTTTTACCCTACTCCAAGCTGCCCAGCACTCCATCTTATGGACACTTCCTACTCCAAGTATTTCTATCCATAGAAAACTCTGACTTCACATTTTATACCATCTGAGGACCCTCAAAGATTGACACAGAAGTCCCTAAGATCTCACTCCAAAACGTTGTAGTTAAAATACGGAATAAGATGTGGACTTTAAATATATGTTAATTTTCTCTTGCTGTGTAAGAAGTACCACAAACCTGAAAGTTTAAAACAGTACCATTTATTATCTTACAGATCCTGTAGGTCACAAGTTCAAACATGGGTTAGCTCATCTGCTCAGAGTCTCATCAGGCTGAAATCAAAGTGTTCAGTGTAACTGCAAGTCCTTGTGAGATGTGCAGTCTTCTCCAAGTTTATTCAGATTATTGACAGACTTCAGATTTTTGTTGGAGATTGGGGCTCCTCTGGGTACCCACAGTTCTTCACTCTGTGCCCCTTGTAGACAGTCCACAATATAGTTGTCTGCTTTCTTCCCTTGCAGCTGAAAAGTTTTCACGCCTGCATCTTTTCCTTCAAAAATGCTTTGTCCTTTAAGGGCTATCTTGATTAGGCTATGGACCCTCCCCTCCCTTATTCCATAATCTCCTTTTTCAACTTACTAAGGTCTCAACCTTTGTTTTGAGACCTTTAATTACATCTGCAAAATCCCTTCACTGCTGTCATACAATGCAACCTAATTACAGAGTGAAATATGTTATATTCACAGTCCTGCCCGTATTCAGTGGAACAAAATTATGCAAAGTATGTACATCAGTGGGTGGGGATCTGGGAAACCATCTTATAATTCTGCCTACCACAGACACCTTACTTTGCTACTATTCTAGATTTCCATTCTATAGATTCTCAGAAGTTTTGGACCTAAGATTTTTAAGGGCACCTTTAACTGAACCAAGAAGCATCATAGGCTGGAAAATGAATAGGACCACTATGCTTTGTAGGATGTACTGTTTTCCTCATTCTCAAAGGGGAAAAAAAGGCATGAAAGAAGACAGGAGAGAAAAACTATTATTTATTTTTTGCCTTTAGATAATGTCATGGTAAATTCTCCATTTAAAATATGTATGAGTGTAAAACACATTTTTAACTACTTGCATAGACTGCATATAGTATAACATAATTATGGATTTTACCAGATTACTATTAGAGTGAATGTCTCTTAAAATGAACAGAATATAAATGGCTTATAGAGACAATTTTCAGTTTCAAAGAATATAACTGACAAAATTGAAAAATAAATCCAATGATCAAGGTGTAAGTTTTTCATACTGTTCTTAAAAACCCTTTCCAAAATTTCATTGTATCTGAACTGGTTTTAGGATGCCCCAAATAAAAAGTGCAGTGAATATCTGGCTCTTCCAGAGTTCACTATGTATAATAATTTATGGCAAACAATTCATATACAGTCCAGAAGTGAGGGTACTTGTTTTGCTCCAAGAATATCCCTGAACCAAAAATACACAGAAATAAATTGGCATTGGAATGTACAACATCCTCATGATTTGGGATTTTCTTTTCACAGCTTATCAAAAAGATTCTAGAATTAAATTTTATTGGACAGAAAACAAGAAACAACCTTTCTATAGTTAATGGGAACTGACAAATAAATATGAAACAACAAATTAAAATGTATATAAATAATAAATGTAATTTTAAGTGGATATTTAACTCAGTTAATTTACAGTAACTTGGTTTGCTAATTTCTTCATTGAGAAACATATTCTGGGGGAGATCAACTGAAAGAGCGAAGGCTGGAGGCTAGGAGTACATGAGAGTATTTGTGCCTGGACACCAACAAATGGGGTCACGAATCTTTCTTTTGAATATGGAGACAGTGCAATCTCAGCACAATTGTAAATCATTCTACTCCACATTCATTTAGTCTTAAGCATTTCTTTTTAACTTAATGAAACAAATGAACCATCACTCTCTACCAAAACCATGTTTCTGACCAGCCAGGAAAGACGAAGGCCATGGTTAAGTTTTTTGAAGAAGTTGTTTAAAAAAAAAAACCATTGTGTGTTTCATTGACTTCTAAACACTCACCAGATCAAAGAGAAAATTATTTATAGAGGACTGATTAAAAACTTTTTTTGTCATCTTTTTCTTCCCTTTCAAACATATTTTGGTATTATTTCTATACAGTAAGTTTCAAGGTGCATTTCCCAATGGGACCAGTCACATTAAGTTTCATTAATTAGCAATGCAGCTTTAGGGCTAAGCTCTAGTTATCCCCACTTAGTAAAATACAGAATGCAATATCTGAATTTATAAAACAATTATGTCACCAAGCATATAAAAAATATATTCTTCCAATCTACTATATTACTTAGATATAAATATTTAATAGAAACACTGGGTAGGGGCCATAAAGAGGGAAATTAAAGCTAGTGTATTAAAAGTCACTGTCAATGGAAGAGCAAGCAGATAAAATGCATTAAGAAATGATAATGTAGAGTAAGAAAAGAAGATTCAATATACAGTGTCCAATTTACATCTACATTTTTTACAGTAATAATAAAGATTTCTTTCACTGGAGCTCTTCTATAATTAAGCAAAAAATAAGTATCCAAATTGCAATTTAACTTAACTAACATCTTTTAGCATTAAGACTGATATATCTCAGGAATATATAAAACTGGTAATCATTTGCTTTCTTTGAGATTTCTGATCATTCCTAAAACTTACATCAGGCCTGGAGCATTTAACACGCATTTCACTGGAAAATTGGATTATGATCTCTGTTGTTCCACTACTAGACTCCCTATTTTTTGCTCCCTATTGTTTGCTTTTGAAAGGAACACACACCCTTGTCTCCTCCCACCTCACCAAAGCAAATCCTTCTATTCAAATATTATATTATGCCCCATCTTGCCTCTTATTGGATCTCACTCTATTAATTATCTACTTTTCCCCCACCTGCCCCCACTGTTGTACATGGAAGTATATACTAAAATGGCTATCCAGACAAAAAAGCAGGTGTTTTACAAAGTACTTTTCTCTAAGCACTATCCAATTTGCAATATTTTAGAAGGTGAAAGTGAAAGCCGCTCAGTCATATCTGACATTTCACAACCTCATGGACTATACAGTCCATGGACTTCTCCAGGCCAGAATACTGGAATTGCTAGCGTTTCCCTTCTCCAGGGAATCTTCCCAACCCAGGGACTGAACCCAGGCCTCCTGCATTGCAGGCAGATTCTTTACCAGCTGAACCACAAGGGAAGCCCAAGAACACTGGAGTGGGTAGCCTATCCCTTCTCCAGTGGATCTTCCCGACCCAGGAATTGAACCAGGGTCTCCTGTATCACAGATGGACTCTTTACCAACTGAGCTATCAAGGAAGACCAAATTTTAGAAACTTTTTAGATATCCAAGCAAAAACAAACAACACCAAATACAAAAAAGAAAAAGTGGATAAACCATTAAAAATATGGAACCTGGAATGTTAAGTCCATGAATCAAGGCAAATTGGAAGTGATCAAACAGGAGATGGCAAGAGTGAATGTTGACATTTTAGTAATCAGTGAACTAAAATGGACTGGAATGGGTGAATTTAACTCATATGGCCATTATATCTACTACTGTGTGCAAGAATCCGTTAGAAGAAATGGAGTACCCATCATAGTCAACAAAGAGTCTGAAATGCAGTACTTGGAGGCAATCTTAAAAATGACAGAATGATCTCTGTTCATCTAAAAGGCAAACCATTCAATATCACAGTAATCCAAGTCTATTTATTCCCCAACCAGTAATGCTGAAGAAGCTGAAGTTGAACAGTACTATGAAGACCTACAAGACCTTTTAGAACTAACACCCAAAAAAGATGTCCTTTCATTATAGGGGACTGGAATGCAAAAGTAAGAAGTCAATAAACACGTGGAGTAACAGGCAAATTTGTCTTTGGAGTACAGAATGAGGCAGGGCAAAAGTCTAACAGAATTTTTCCAAGAGAACACACTTATCATAGCAAACACCCTCTTCCAACAACACAAGAGAAGACTCTAAACATGGATATCACCAGGTGGTCAAAACCAAAATCAGTTTGATTATATTCTTTGCAGTCAAAGATAGAGAAACTCTATATAGTCAGCAAAAACAAGACTGGGAGCTGACTGTGGCTCAGATTATGAGCTCCTTATTGCCAAATTCAGACTTAAATTGAAGAAAGTAGGGAAAACCACTAGACCATTCAGGTATGACCTAAGTCAAATCCCTTACGATTATACAGTGGAAGTGACAAATAGACTCAAGGGATTAGATCTGATAGACAGAGTGCCTGAAGAACTATGGACGGAGGTTCATGACATTGTACAGGAGACAAAGATCAAGACCACCCCCAAGAAAAAGACAATGCAAAAAGGCAAAATGATTGTCTGAGGAGGCCTTACAAATAGCTGAGAAAAGAAGAGAAGCAAAAAAGGAAAGATATACTCATCTGAATGAAGAGTTCCAAAGAATAGCACGGAGAGATAAGAAAGCCTTCCTCAGTGATCAGTGTAAAGAAATAGAGGAAAACAATAGAATGAGAAAGACTAGAGATCTCTTCAAGAAAATTAGAGATACCAAGGGAAAGTTTCAAACAAAGATGGGCCTAATAAAGGACAGAAAAATTATGGACCTAACAGAAGCAGAAGATATTAAGAAGAAGTGGCAGCAATACACAGAAGAACTACACAAAAGAGATCTTCATGACCCAGATAATCATGATGGTGTGAACACTCACCTAGAGCCAGACATCCTGGACTGTGAAGTCATGCAGGCCTTAGGAAGCATCACTATGAACAAAGCTAGTGGAGGTGGTGGAATTCCAGTTGAGTTACTTCAAATCCTCAAAGATGATGCTGTGAAAGTGCTGCACTCAGTATGCCAGCAAATTTGGAAAACTCAGCAGTAGCCACGGGACTGAAAAAGGTCAGTTTTCATTTCAATCACAAAGAAAAGCAGTTCCAAAGAATGTTCACACTACCACACAACTGTGCTCATCTCACACGCTAGGAAAGTAATGCTCAAAATTCTTCAAGCCAGGCTTCAACCATATGTGAATCAATAACTTGCAGATGTTCAAGCTGGATTTTAAAAAGGCAGAGGAACCAGAGATCAAATTGCGAACATTTGCTGGATCATCAAAAATGCAAGAGAGTTCCAGAAAAAAACATCTATTTCTGCTTTACTGACTATGCCAAAGCCTTTGACTGTGTGGATTGCAACAAACTGTGGAAAATTCTTAAAGAGATGGGAATACCAGACCACCTTACTTGCCTCCTGAGAAATCTGTATGCAGGTCAAGAAGCAACAGTTAGAACTGGACATGAAACAACAGACTGGTTCCAAATAGGAAAAGGAGTACATCAAGGTTGTATATTGTCACCCTGCTTATTTAACTTATATGCAGAGTACATCATGCAAAATGCTGGGTTGGATGAAGCACAAGCTGGAATCAAGATTGCCGGGAGAAATATCAATAACCTCAGATATGCAGATGACACCACCCTTAAGGCAGAAGTCAAGGAAGAACTGAAGAGCCGCTTGATGAAAGTGAAAGAGGAGAGTGAAAATATTGGCTTAAAACTCAACATTCAGAAAACTAAGATCATGGCATCTGGTCCCATCACTTCATGGCAAATAGATGGGGGAACAATGGAAACAGTGACAGACTTTATTTTTTGGAACTCCAAAATCACTGCAGATGGTGACTGCAGCCATGAAATTAAAAGATGCTTACTCCTTGGAAGAAAAGTTATGACCAACCTAGACAGCATATTAAAAAGTAGAGACATTACTTTGCCAACAAAAGTCCATCTAGTCAAGGCTATGGTTTTTCCAGTGGTCATGTATGGATGTGAGAGTTGGACTATAAAGAAAGCTGAGCACTGAAGAATCAATGCTTTTGAACTGTGGTGTTGGAGAAGACTCTTGAGAGTCCCTTGACTGCAAGGAGATCCAACCAGTCCATCCTAAAGGAAATCAGTCCTGAATATTCATTGGAAGGACTGATGCTGAAGCTGAAACTCCAGTACTTTGGCCACCTTATGCGAAGAACTGACTCATTGGAAAAGACCCTGATGCTGGAAAGATTGAAGGCGGGAGGAGAAGGGGATAACAGAGGATGAGTTAGTTTGAGTGAGCTCCAGGAGTTGGTGATGGACAGGGAGGCCTGGCATGCTGCAGTCCATGGGGTTGTAAAGAGTCAGACACAACTCAGCGACTGAACTGAACTGAACTGAACTCTGAAGCCTGTCGGATAGGAATGGAGGCTCTGAAAGACACAGCAATGTGTTCCCAGCATTCTCTTGCCTTATGCAGAGCCTGGATAATGGGTCTTCTCTTTCCATATTTTACACTCTCTTTCTAGCAACCTCAGGGGCACTGAGAGTCAGAATATACAAAGGAAATGCATCCAAGCAGATGTTAATAACTTGCTGGGGCCAACATTTAAAGCCTTTTCCTATTAGTCCATTGGGTTGGTGTCTATTGACAAAATAGTTTGGCCTGAACAGATCAATGAGGGTAGGGTGAAACCTCTTCTCCAGTGGAAAGAATTGGTCTGTTTTATATTCCCAAAAAAGGCAAATTTTTATAATGAAGATCAGAGCATAACCTACTGGGTTGAAACAAACAAGACATTGAGAATGGTGAAGTATGAATCTCAGAGTAAATGACTCCCTGCTAGGACCATTCTGAAATGGCTTTTCCTCCCTGGGTATTTCAGGTGAATATTTCACCATGCCAAAGGACATGCTAGAAATGTGTCAGGTCACTTTCATGTTGCAAGTTAATGTCAAGCTAGTGACATTACAAGCAAAGGCGTTAATCCTTGCTCATTTACCCAAAAGAGTCCATCTCAACCCCAGCAAAAACTAACACCAGCAGAAAATACATTTTAAATTAAAATGTGTAGCTACAACTTTTATCTTTAATGAGGCAAGAAGCTGATACCTTAGATAACTTAAAGAGTTTTCATGGTTATTCCAAACACACCTCTTTCCTTAAGTCACGCACCTCCTGAAGGTCTCAGTTGGCTCCTATTTACATTGATCATGATGCATATAATGCCTTGAATACAAATGGGCCCTGAACATTCTCACCAAATCATCCTGCACTCCTTTTTTCTTTGTCCACCACATACAAAGACCATTACCTTTTAGTCTCCTGAATGCATGAAGCCCATGTCTCCCTATGTCCTTCTTTCATGCTATTTTGTCCTGAAACATTCTTGCCTTTCTCAGACTAACTTGTCATACCTTTCAATTACTGGGCAATCCTCTTGTTCCAATCTGGACAGAGGAGCCTGCTTCATGCCTGCAGTCTCCTATGTTCTTTTAAAATCTCATAAAAAATTGGAATTAAATACAAAAAAAAAATTGTGTAATTTTTTATCCCTAGTACACTGAAAACTTCATGGACTCCATGATTATAATGATCTTGTTTACCATTCTATTCCCAGTATAGCCAGATTGACTACTGCCAAGAACTGCTCGAGCAGGTAGTCTAAGCAAAAAAAAATTTAGGTCTATTGAGCTCATTAATTCGTTGATGGTTCAGCTTCTTTTGGCCAGAGTAGATCCAGCCTTCACCACAGTAGCTAGTTCATTTCTCATTTTAAGCTGTCATTGCTCAGCGACTCACCCTTACCAAAATCAATGACATCTATGGACTTGGAAAGAATATTTACTGGCTGGCAATTTGGTGTGGGTAATTCTCAGAAGTGTGCAGCTCCTTGTCAAAGCTATGGCATTCTTTTCTGCTGGAAGATTAATTGATGTAATTAGCAACAACTCTTGGGTTACTCAAGGGGCTTTTGCATTGGTAACTTTGTCATGGATCCTACTCACCAGCCTCTGAAAGAAATACCATGAAAAGAAATGCCAGTAAAAGGCTGATAGTGGAAACTATCAGGGATTTGTATTACTTTTAAACCATACAAAGCAGAAACTCAAGGCTGCTTAAGCTAATCAAAAAGCCAGTGCATTTAGAAAAATAAAGGATAGACACTTCATTTTTAGTATTGGAAAGGAACTGTTGGCAGAACTTCACTGCCACAAAAGATAACCCCTGAAAGCGCTATGGTTTCACTGTGGCTTGGTCCACAAACTAGTGCAGGCTATATACCTATTACTAGCCAAAGAGAAAACTTCTAATGATAGGCATTCTGAAATCTAGAAGAGCCTATTGAAAAAGTGTACTTATGACCTCTATATACTCTAAAAATCCTTTATTTCATATACATGCACTTATAAACACACAACCACAAGAGGATGTTAGAATGTGTTAGGAAAGGAAGAGTTAAAAGTACAGAAGAACAAATGTCAAAATTCAGTATGAGTGTTCATGAGACAAGGAGAGCTTACTGAGTCAGGACTGGCACTCAGGAATAACCATAGGGGTCAAATATTGATACAATCAGCTAAGGCAAAGAGAAGCAGCAGTCATCACAAACCACATGCAAAGGATGTCCCAAGCCCAGAAGACCACAGAGCAAACAAAAGCACCTAAGCTGAGAAGAAACAGAAAAACCTCTGCCTTGGAGGAGTTTCTGCTCTCTGGTGCTTTATCCTTAGTGGTGGATATTCACAGACCTGGACCCTTGTCACCTGTCAGTCATGGCTAGAAAGAACACACAAGTCTGCCCTCCTGAAAATATCCAATTTTATAAAATGTTTATAAGTTAATATTAGAATATTTTTCGTTGATTGCTTTGGTTGACTGACTTAATGATAGGGTCAAAAATGTCCTTTCTATGTCTGGTTGTCTTATGATGGACCAACACTGGCTCTAAAGCAAAACCTTCCATGACTACTCCTCACTCTCTTCAAGCCAATTTAGGGATCCTTTGCTCTGATTTCATAACACATCACACATCTCTCTGTCATAGCATTTACTCCACTGGATTGAAATTATCTGTTTACCAGCCAGTCTGTTTCATAAAACAGGAGCTATTCCAATATGGGAGTATAAGTTTCATCTTGGTCTCACCAGCGTCATTACTCATAAACCATTCAATTTTTTTTTAAATGGGTATGACTTTCTAAAAGTACAAACCTTTTAAAATTGCTATTAATCTCCTACTTTCTGTACATTCTGAGAAACCTGGCAAAGTCAGTAGGTTTGTGAGGTGCTTTCAGGTGGCACAGAACATTTTATCTGCTTTGTCCTTCACACTAGGTCCCTGTATGAGTGCAATTTCACATTTAAGAATAAGAAGCTATGTGTGATTTATGTCCAGGGTGACAGATTTGACTGGTGGTGAAGAAGAAAGAATATGACATCTTTCAAGTTAAACTCTACATAAAATTTTTTTAGGATAAGCACACAGAGGCCTGAGTGGAAGACACATTTAAGCAAAGGACTTTAATAAGAACAGCAACTATTTTGTGTTACTTAAATCTAATATTAGCACTAATAACTATGCCAATAACTACAGGAAAATAGGTGATTAGAAGTTTTAGTCCAAAAGGAATCTGCATTCTACATTTAGGTCTAAAATCTTTATTGAGTTAATTTTTGTGAAAGATATAAGGTCTGTGTCTGGATTCTTTTTTTTGGCATGTGGATGCTAAGTTGTTCCAAAACCATTTGTTGAAAAGATTCTCTTTGCTCCATCATATTACCTTTGCTCTACTGTCAAAGATCTGTGGACTGTATTTATGTAGATAATTTTACAGACTCTCTAAAACCTAGATGACCTGGGATATGATGATGACTTTTTAGATACAATGTCAAAGGCATAAGTCATGAAAGAAGCTGGACTTCATTTAAATTAAAAATCTGTGCTGTGTGAAAGACAATATCAAGAAGACAAGCCACAGACTAGGAGAAAATATTTGCAAAAGTCACGTCTGATAAAAACTG
Organism: Odocoileus virginianus; assembly: GCF_023699985.2. Classification (NCBI taxonomy): domain Eukaryota; kingdom Metazoa; phylum Chordata; class Mammalia; order Artiodactyla; family Cervidae; genus Odocoileus; species Odocoileus virginianus. Next base: position 2,956,844 of record NW_027224265.1, read on the forward strand.
TTGTCCAAATATATAAAGATCTATTAAGACTCAATAATAAGACAATGAACATTTTGATTTAAAAAATCAGCCAACAGGTATTTCAACAAAAGAGTCACACAGAGAGCAAATAAGCATATAGAAAGATGCACCATATCAAATGTCACCAGGCAAACACAACTTAAAACAATGAGATGTCACTGCACACCTTTTAGAATGGTCAAATTTCAGAACACTGAAAATATAAAAACAAGGATGTGGAGCAAGAAAAATTCATTCAATGCTGGGAGAAATGCAAAATAATACACTACTTTGGAAGACAGTTTGGTAATTTCCTATAAAACTAAACACATCCCAGAGGAATCGGGTGGAGAGGGAGGTGGGAGGGGGGATCGGGATGGGGAATACATGTAAATCCATGGCTGATTCATGTCAATGTATGACAAAAACCACTACAATATTGTAAAGTAATTAGCCTCCAACTAATAAAAATAAATGGAAAAAAAAAAAAACTAAACACGTTCCTACCATATGATCTGGTAATCATGCTTCATGGTATTTACTAATACTTAAAAGCAACCTAGATGTCCTTTAGTAGGTGAATAGATAAATAAACTGTGGTACCATCAGACAATGGAATATTATCCAGTGCTGCAAAGCAATGAGTTGTCAGACCAGGGAAAGACATGAAGAAAACTTAAATACATATTACTGAGTGAAAGAAGCCAATTTGAAGGGCTACAGATTCTGGCTATACGGCATTATATAATAGGGAATACTATGGCAAAAGTAAAAAGATCAGTGGTTATCAGGGTTTGGGTGGGTGGCAGCAGTGGAAAGGGTGACTAGGCAGAGAATAAAGGATTTGTACAGCAGAAAATACTGTATGACACCATAATTATACATACATATCATCATCCTTGGTCCAAATCCTTAACATGCACAACATCAAGAATGAACCCAAAGGTACACCATAGACTTTAGGTGATTGTGATGTGTCGATGTAGGTTCATCAGTTTGTAACGAATATACCACTCTGGTGGGGGAATGCTGATAAAGGGGGAGATTATGTCAGAGGCAACAGGTATGAGGGAACTCTCTGTACTTCCTGTCTCTCTTTTCTGTGAACCTAAAACTGCTCTAAAACTATAAAGTCTTTTTTAAAAAATTAAAAGTTGAATAATAAAAGAAAAATAAGTATATTTTAAAAAGAAAGAATCATGCATTTGGTAATTTGGCTCAAGTGATGCTGCTGCTGCTAAGCTATGATCCATCAATAATGTCCATCCAGCAAAATCTTTTGCTCAGATGCCACAAAAAGTATCCAGGCCTCTACGCTAGTGCTTGTTCAATAATGGACACAGTTATGTCTATTTTGTCTAAAAAGGGCTTAACTCACTAGAGCATTAACAACAATAACTGACAAGATAGAACATCTCCCTTAAGCTTTAAATTTTCACTGGCATTAGAAAAACAGCATACTTTCAGGCCCTAGAGAGGCACTTGCATATATTGTCTCAAATAATTTACAGCAATATTGTGAGATAGTCAGTTAGTTCCCCTTTATACAAATAAGAAAATCAAGGATCAGAGAAGTTAAATAACATGTCCAAGATAACAGAGATCAAACCAGTCAATCCTAAAGGAAATCAGTCCTGAATATTCATTGGAAAGACTGATGCTGAAGTTGAAGCTCCATTACTTTGGCCACCTGATGCACTGGAAAAAACCCTGATGCTGGGAAAGACTGAAGGCAGGAGGAGAAGGGGATGACAGAGGATGAGATGGTTGGATGGCATCACCAACTCAATGGACATGAGTTTGAGCAAGCTCTGGGAGATGGTGATGGACAGGGAAGCCTGGTGTGCTGCAGTCCATGGGGTCACAAAGAGTCAGACAGACTGAGTGACTGAACTGATGATGATGAAGGTAATGGAGCCAAGAAATGATGGAGTTGAGATTTGAGCTCAGGTCTACAGACAGAGGATCCTGGCAGGCTAGAGTCCATGCGGCCTCAAAGATTTGGACACGACTTAGTGACTAAACGACAACAACTGTATGATCTTGGGGCTTCTCAGGTAGCAGCTAATGGTAAAGAATCCGCCTGCCCACGCAGGAGACATACAGATACAGATTTGATCCTTGGGTCAGGAAGATCCCCTGGAGGAGGGCATGGCAACTCACTCCAGTATTCTTGCCTGGGAATCCCCATGGACAGAGGAGCCTGGTGGGCTATAGTCCATAGGGTCACAAGAGTCGGACACAACTGAAGTGACTTAGAACACATACACTGTATGATTCCAAATTCTATATGTTACCTATGTCCTCAAGCTGGTCACCATTCAGAGGGTCATATTTGTTCTGGAGGTTATTGAAGTTCAATGAAAAGAGACTGAGAAGCTGAAAGTGAAGTGAAAGTCACTCAGTTGCGTCTGACTCTTTGTGACCCATGGACTATACAGTCCATGGAATTCTCCAGGCCAGAGTACTGGAGTGGGGAGCCTTTCCCTTCTCCAGGGGGAATCTTCTCTGCCCAGGGATTGAACCCAGGTCTCCCTCATTGCAGGTGGACTCATTATCAGCTGAGTTATCAGGGAAGCCCGAGTGGCTGAAGAAAGGGTCAAAGAAAAACAGTCTAAACAGACTAAAGACTAAAGAATGTCGCAGAAAGGAGTGTGCATTAGTGGCTAATACACCAGTTGGAGAAAGTTGGAATCTCAAGATTTTAAGATTTTGTCATTGGGAAGACAATTTGAAAATATATTTCAAAAGCCATAAAAATTTGATATCTTTAACTCAGGTATTACAGTTCTGGAAATCTATCCTAAGGATGTATTCCAAAACACAGAAGAGCTATATGCATAAACATGTTCATCCTACTGATTTTTATAAGAGAGAGTAGAGGAGTGAAAGAGGGAGAAAGGAGGAGAGAAGAAAAGGAAGAAAGAGAGAGAAGGAAAGAACAACTTTTGTTTATACTGAGTCTGTCTTAATCCAAAAATGAAGTGAAATGGAAAATTCATTTATGAGAGTATATCAAGGTAACTGGATGCAAAATCAAACAAGACCACAAAAATAACTAATATACAAATTTATACAATATATAAAAATAATTAATCTTATTGAATACTTGGAATTATTAAAGTTAATATAATAAAATATATTACAACTCTACCAAAAGATAAAAAATATCTAGAATTAGAGGAACCAAGGACACACAAGTCTGCTACAAAGAATATTAGAAAAGCATGTAAAACAAAATCCCCATAAATGATAGGATTTAATATCCTTGAAATGCCACTGCTTTCCAAATTATTCATAAATTCAATGCAAGTTCAACCTAAGCCCAGGGTACTTTTTCCAGATTATTCTCCAGAAAAAAATTATTTCAAGTTCATTTGCCGGGAGCCGTTATGGGAGGTCCCGCCCGTGACGAGGTCATGAAGAAAATACCGGGCAGGCAAGGCCATCCTGGGACCCCATCCATGACGAGGTCACGAGGAAAAAACCTGACAGGCAAGGCCGTCTAGGATAAGGGACCCTCCAGGTTGGCCTCGGCCTCTACCCCACCCTGTATCCTCCCCCCTTTTCTGCTGTTGTTCTTGTTTGCCCTGCTGCGGATTCTTGTGTTGCCTGCCGAGAGCTCTCCTGCTCCTCTTTCACTGAATAAAGACCAACTTAAAACCCTAATTAATAAATCTCCTGGATGCTGGTACCCTATGAAGGGGCCAGGGATGAAGGAAATGCTTCAATTCAAACCCTTTTGCTGGCATTCTGGCTTGTGTGATAAATATGTGCTCTCATTGCAAAAAATGCTCTTGATTGTTCTAAACATCCTAAGCACAGTACGCTAACAAAAGAAACTATTAAGCATAGGCCCCTTCACGGGGTGAGAAAAGCTCCACAAATATGATAGCCACAAATGTGCCTAATAGAAAATACTTTAGATAGAGATTAGCTGGCGACTTCTTGCAGGTAGTTAACTTTTAGACTAAGAGCCTGTTTTGTGCCATATCTGCTGTTTCTGCAGTCCTTCGCATTTCTGTTCTGTAAAAATGTAATCCTATCTAGTTCCCATAGAGATGATGCTTATTAGAAAGAAATGAATTAATTATAAGAAAAACAGGGTCGGCTACTGAAGTTGCTTAAGTCACACCAGGTGCAAGCCATAAAATGTTAGCAGGCCTGAAGGCCAAATGATAAGAAAGACTCTTGTGAACGAAAAAGTATGTGGGTGACATCCTGTTTCTGTTGAAGGTCAAGTTGCTGTAATGTTTTGAGATGACCTGTGTGTAAGCAATATGCACTTCCCCCAAAAAGATGTTGTTAAGGGTATAAAGGGGCCGTGCAAAAATAAACTTCAGACTTAGCCCCGAGCTTTGTCTCACTCTCTCTCTCATTCGCCGACGCCGTTCATCCTGAGGGTTCCCCTGGATCCTGCTGGGGCTGGACCCCGGCAATCATTGCAATCATGTTCATAACTGTAAAAAATGATATATTATAAGAAGTGAAATAAAGATATTCTGATCACTAGGGTTAGTACTAAAATGGTAATAAAAGTATAGCTTGTAAGCTAACTGGAAGAATAGGAAAATAAAAGCAATGAAAATGTTTAGTTGAATAAAAAAGAAATAATTACAACTCATACTGAAAATATTTAATAGTGGTTACAAAAGTACTCTAGGTGTTTGCATTAATAATAAACAAACCAAATTCTTAAATTAAAAGGTAAAAAATGCCAAATTGAATATAAAGCCAAGAACAACTACATGTTGCTTCCAAGAGACAGATCTTAAAAGAACAACCAAAAATAAAAAAAGTTTGAACATATAAAAAGAATGGAAAGCTATTTAATGAAAACACTAACAGAAAGAAGGCCAATGAATCAATATAAATATCAGATAAAGTACTTAAAGTCTTACTTGAGGTTGAAAGGGATATTTTAGAATTATGAAATTTATCAAGCATAAATGAAAAATAACAATTCTAATTATAGAGATTTTAACAACCTCTATCATAACATTTTAAAAATAAATAAAATCACTAGATATGTAGATTTAAAAAAATTTGTCCCCAAACTAGTTTTTATTTTATTTCTATTTTTTAATTGAGGTATAGTTGACATAGAAAACTTTTTCTAGCATAATTAGAAAATTTAACCTTATATAGAGGGATAAATCATTTGTTTAACTTCTGTATTTCTTCAGCAGTTAATTTCTGTAAATTCTAATTTCTGCTGTATTGACCTAAAAATTGTCAATATTTCTTCAAAGAACATCTATAATATTTAATAAAATAGACCATAAACTGGGCCATAAAGCAGTTTCAGCAAATTTCAACACACTGAAATTATCTTGAATGTGTTCTCTGACAATTAAAGTAGATATCAGTTAACAGTAAGGAAGATAATGAGAAAACTGAAAAATGCTTAAATTATCCATTACAGTTCTAAATAACCAATGGATCAAAATAACAACAACAAAAATTTAAAAATATTAGGAACTGAATAATCATGAAAATGTATGGGATTTAACTAAAGATCTGCTTAGAGGAAAAGATACAGAGAAGAAGAAGGATTGAAAATCAATTATCTTAAGAAGCTAGGAAATAAATGGCAGTGAGAAAAGAGAACTGTCCCACACTGTGGGAATGTAAACTGTTTTTACATAGACAATGGAATATTACTCAGCCACAGAAAAGAACGAAATGATGCCATTTGCAGCAACATAGATGGACCTAGATTGTCATACTCAGTGAAGTAAGTCAGACAGAGAAAGACAAATATCATATGAAATGTCATTAAATATCACAAACATCAAATATCATTTCCTATATGTGGAAATATAGAAAGTGGATACCAATGAACTTATCTACAAAACAGAAATAGAGTTACAGATGTAGAAAACAAATTTATGGTTACTGGGGTATAAGGTGGGGAGGGATAAACTGGGAGATTGGGATTGACATATATGCACTATTATATATAAAATAGATAACTAATAAGGACCACTTTGTAACACAGGGGAATTCTACTCAATACTCTGTAAGGGCCTATAAGGAAAAAAGCTTAAAAAGAGTGAATATATGTGTAACTAATTTACTTTGCTGTACAACTAATACAACACTGTAAATCAACTACATTCCAATTAAAATTTTTTAAAAAAGAAAATGAATGGCAAATTACATCCAGACAAAATAAAAGGGAGGAAATAATAAAGAGCAGAAATTAATTCAAAACTTACAGTAGAAAAATTTGACACTATTAAAAGTTTGTTTTCTGCAAAGGCTGAGAAAATGATAAAACCCTAGCAAGACTAGTAAAGGAAGTGAGTGACAGTCGCTCCGTGTCTGACTCTCTGTGATCCCATGGACTGTAACCTGCCAGGCTCCTCTGTCCATGAAATTCTCCAGGCGAGAATACTAGAGTGGGTTGCCATTTCCTTCTCCAGGGGATCAAGGAAACAGAGGGGAAAAAAAATCACTACAGATCCTACATAAATGTTGTTAAGTTCATAGAACATAATGAACAACTTTATACCAAAAACAGAAAATTTAAATAAAAGAGACAAAGCCTATTAAAATACTTACCAGAACTGAGACCAAAAAAAAAAAAAAAAAAGCCCCTGAAAATCTTAACTGAATAATTTGAACTCAAAATAAAGACTTTCCCCACAGAGAAACTCTTGGCCAAGAGTTTCTGATTCCAAGTCTGAATTTCTCAAAATATTTATTGTACTAGGTTGAAGTGTATCCCTCCAAAATTTTTGTCCACCCAGAACTTCAGAATGTGATCTTATTTAGAAATAGGGTCATTGTAGATTTAGTTAGTTAAGATCAGATTACACTGCATTGGGGTAGGCCCTAAATTAAATATATCTGGTATTTTCATAGGAAAAAAGAGAAGAGGCCCTGACATACAGAGATTGCCATGTGAAAATGGAGATGCTGGGGTGATGTTTCCCTAAGGCCAACTATTACCCAGGAGGTAGGAAGAGGCAGGAAAGAATCCTCTCCGATAGCCTTCAGAGAAAGCATGGCCTTGCCAACCTTAATTTGTGTCTTGCCTCCAGAACTATGAGAGAGCAATTTCTGTTGTTTCAAGCCTCCCATTTTGTAATCATTTTTTAAGGCAGCCCTAATAGGAAACTAATCATTTTATAGAATAGTTGCAATCTAATTAGAACTCTGAGAGTACAGAAAAAGGGAACCTTCTCCAATTTGCTCTACTGGGATATGACAAATGTGATACCAAAACTAATAAAGATATTACAAGAAAGTAAAGTTGAAAATCAGTATCACTTACAAACAAAGACAAAAGTTCTTAACAAAGTGTTAGAAAATGGAAGTCAAGAGCAATAATCAATATTAATAAATATTACCACATTAACAAACCAAAGGAAAAGAAAATGTGATCTTTTCAGGCAATTCAGAAAAGACATTTGATAAAATTCTAAAAACATTCATGGAAAAAGCCTTACCAAGCTAAAAACAGAAGTGAATTTTTTTAAACTTGATAGATGAAGTAGAAAGAAGAAAGAGGAAGTCTTTTAGCAAGACTTACACTTGAAGTTGAAATACTGAAAGCTTTTTCTGTAAAATCACAAATGAGACAATGACAACTGCTTTGACAACTGCTAATGGACACTATACTGAAGTATTCTGACCAGTGCAATAAAGAAAAAATGTTTAAGGATGTAAATAAATGAAAAAGTTCTTATTTGCAAATAATATGCTTGTATTCACAGAAAAATCCAAAGAACCTATTAGACTTACTGGAATTTAAAAATTAATAATTAAATTTAGAAAACATTGCTGAATTAAAGATTAAAATTTTAAAATCATTGTGTTTCTATGAACTAGCAGCAATAAGAAAATAAAATTTATAAAATAATATTTATATAAAAGGGGAAAATTATAAAACACTGTGATGGTTCATTTTATATACCAATTTGATTGTCCATGGGATGCCCAGATTTCTGGATGTGTCTGTGAGGGTATTTCTCGATGAGATTATTATTTAAATTGGTGGACTTAGTAGAGAAGACTGCTCTCCAAAACGTGGGTGTGCATCGTGCAATTCATTTTGGGCCTGAATATAACAAAAGGTGGGGGAGAGAGGAATTTGCCCCTACTTTTAGGGCTTTCCTGATAAGCTCAGCTGGTAAAGAATCCACCTGCAATGTGGGAGACCTGGGTTCGATCCCTGGGTTGGGAAGATCCCCTGGAGAAGGGAAAGGCTACCCACTCCAGTGTTCTGGCCTGGAGAATTCCATGGACTGTGTAGTCCAGGGGGTTGCAAAGAGTCAGACACAACTGAGACTTTCACTTTGACTTTTCTTTTCTTACTCATTGCTTGAGCTGAAACTTGTCTTCTCCTGCCCTCTGATTGGGATTTACACCATCGTCTTCACTGGTTCTCAGACATTGGGCTTGAACTTCTTCACTTTGAATTTAAATTACACCACTGGCTTTCTTCCACTTGATGCAAGGAGCCAACTAATTGGGAAAGACTGATTCTGGGAAAGACTGAAAGTGAAAGAAGGGGGCAGCAGAGGATGAGATGGTCAGATAGTATCACTGACTCAATGGACACGAATTTGAGCAAACTCAGGTACATAGTAGAGGACTGAAGAGCCTTGCATGCTGCAGCCCTTGGGACCACAGGGTTGAACACAACTTAGCGACTGAACAACAACAGCAACTGGCTTTCTTGGGTCTCCAGTTTGCAGATGGCAGAGCATAGAACTTAGTCTCCGTAACTGTGAGAGCAAATTCCTCACAAGATCCAGACTAACATTGCTATCCTAGGAATAAATTGAATGAAACTGAATTACAAAATATTACTGAGGTTTCATTCTACTTAGGATGCAGACAGTAACTAGAGAAATTCACTGCATCTTGGAGTTTCCTGTGGTGTTTCTCTCACTTCAGGAGTTATACAATAGGTCTGGGTTGCTAGAATGATCTGGTTTTTATCAAGACAGAGACTTAAAAATAAATATGAATATCTTATAGAATTTAGTGTGAAGTATGGATGACATGCATGAAAAGATAGATAATTTCAACAGACACATGAAACTATATGAAGGCGCCTTCTTCAAAATGGGAATTCTAAGATGAAGAATTATTTTTATGGGCTTAGATGCAGAGTGAATATAGCACAGAGAAAAATCAATGAAATTGAAGGATACAGCTGAAGTAGTACTTGTAAGGAAATTTTAACTTGAAGGCTACAATAAATGATCTATGCTTATTCTTTAAGGGGTTATAGAAGAGTAAATTGGACCCACAAGTACAAGAGAAAAAATATCAAAATGACAACAGAGATCAGTAAAATAGAAAACAATAAATAGTGAAAATGACTGTCAGACTATTTCTATTTTTTAAAAAATAATAAAACTGAAAAATTTCTAGCAAGATTGAATGAAAAAAAGAAACTACAAATTCTAAGTATCAAGAATTAACGAGACAGTAAAAAAAAAAAGAAGAATTAACGAGAAAACATCACCACATAAACTAAAAAACATACTATGGCCATTAAAAGGAAAAATTATGAACAATTTTATGCTGCATACATTAAGTGCATAAATTCCTTGGAAAAACTTACAAAAACTGGAACAAGAACAATGTAAGTATATCTATATTCATTAAAGAAGTTAAATTGTAATTAAAAATTTCTCCACAAAGAAAATATCACTCCAAGATGGCTTCACTGGTGAATACTATCAAACATTTAAGAAAGAAATATAAATTTCAGACCACTCTTTTAAAAACTGGAGGAGTATGCAATACTTGCCAACTCATTCTATGAGGCTTACATAATGCTGACATTAAGATCACAAAATCATATTGGAGATCATATTCTTTATGAGCACAGGCTCAATAATAATGATATTAGCAAATAGGATATAAGCATAAATAAAAAGGATAACATGTCACAAATGAATGGGATTAATTTCAAGATCCAAGACTGCCTTAATTTTGAGACTCAGAGAACACAAGTCATCAGAGTAACATACTAAAGGAGAATAATTATATAATCACCATGATAGATGTAGAAGAAAATTTGGTTTTACTACCCATTTATGGTAAAAGTACTCACAAACTTGGAAGCAAATTTCTCAACTTAATAAAGCATCTAAAGAAGACCTACAGCTAACAAGATACCTAACTTTGAAATACTGAATAATTTCTACCTAATATTAGGGTAATGCAAGGATGCCAATTCTTATTAGTTCTACTAAAAATTACACTGGACAGGCTAGCCATTGCAATTAGGTGAGAGGGAAAAATAAATCATAAAAATTGAACATAAAAATTTAAGCTTTCTTTGTTGGTGCAAAGGAAGACATACAGACATATAGGACATACAGAGAAATTGAGCTAAACATAATATCTAAAAGCATATCTTAATTTATGACAAAGTTGTCACTGTAACACAGTGGGGGAAGGTTTACCTCTTTGATAAATTATGCTAAAGCAATTGGCTAACATATGGGGAAAAAACAAGCTTTGACTCCTTCCTTATATTATACACAAAGTTTAACTTCACATGGATTCTAGATATAAATATTAAAAGAATAAAGATTTTACAAGAAATGTTGGCAAGAATGTGAAAAATGGAACCCTCCTATACAGCTGTTGGAATGCAAATTGGTGCAGCCACTATAGAAAACAGCATGGAGATCCCTGAAAAAATTAAAAATAGAGTTAGCATAGGATCCAGCAATCCCACGCCTGTGACTTTGTCCAGAGAAAATCATAATTCAAAAAGATAGATGCACTCCAATGTTCACTGCAGCACAATTTACAATAATCAAAACATGGAAGTAACTAAATGCCCATCAACAGATGAATTAATAAAGAAACCGTGGTATATTTATACAATGGAATATTACTCAGGCATAAAAAAGTGAAACTATGCCATTTGCAACAACATGGATGGACCTAGAGATTATGTTAAGTGAAGTAAGTCAGACAGAGAAAAACAAATATCATATGATATCACTTATATGTGGAATCCTAAAAAAATGATACAAGTGAACTTATTTACAAAACAGAAACAGATTCACAGACATAAAAAACTAATGACTATCAAAATGGAAAATAGTGGGGAAGGGATAAATTAGGAGTTGGGTACTAACAGACACAAACTACTTGTATATAATAAAGATAAACCACAAGGTCCTACTACATAGCACAGTAAACAATATTCAGTGTTTTGTAGTAACACTGAATGAAAAAGAATATTAAAACTCAACATTCAAAAAACTAAGATCGGGGTATCTGGTCCCATCACTTCATGGCAAATAGATGGGAAAACAATGGAAACAGTGACAGACTTTATTTTCTTGGTCTCCAAAATCACTGTGGACAGTGACTGCAGCCATGAAATTAAAAAACACTTGCTCCTTGGAAGAAAAGTAATGACAAACCTAGACTGCATATTAAAATGCAAAGATATTACTTTTTCAGCAAAGGTCCTTATCGTCAAAGCTATGGTTTTTCCAGTGGTCATGTACGGATGTGAGAGGTGGACCATAAAGAAGGCTGAGCACTGAAGAATTGATGCCTTCAAACTATGGTGCTGGAGAAGACTCTTAAGAGTCCCTTGGACAGCATGGAGATCAAACCAGTCAATCCTAAAGGAAATCAGTCCTGAATATTCATTGGAAGGACTGATGCTGAAGCTAAAGCTCCAATATTTTGGCCACCTGATGCGAAGAGTCGATTCACTGCAAAAGACCCTGCTGCTGGGAAAGATTGATGGAAGGGAGAAGGAGGACGACAGAGGATGAGATGGTTGGATGGCATCACTGACTCAATGGACATGAGTTTGAGAAAATTCCAGGAGATAGTGAAGGACAGGAAAGCCTGGCATGCTGCAGTCTATGGGGTCACAAAGAGTTGGCCGTGGCTGAGCAACAAAATAACTGAATTGCTCTGGCTGTACACCTAAAACTAACACAGCATTGTAAGTCAAGTCTGCTCCACTGTAGTGGTCCAGTGGTTAGACATCTGCTGTCCAGTGCAGGTGAGGTGGGCTGAATCCCTGTTGGGGCTACTAGGATCCCAAATACCTTGGGGTAACTAAGCCCACACACAAGTACTATCCCACTCGCGCTGGAGCCCATCCACCACAACTAGAGAAGCCAGCACACCGCACGAAGATCCTGCATGCTGCAACTAAGACCCAATGCAGCCAAATAATTTCTTTAAAAAAAAAAAAAAAAGAGTAAAAGTTTTAGAAGATAACAGAGTATCTTCATGAATTTCAGTTAGGCAGAAATTTTCTAAACAGGAGGAAAAGACACTAACTGTAAATAAAAGATTGATAAACTGGAATTAAAAATATAAAATTCCTATTTATCAAAATAAGGCATTAAGGAATGAAAAATCAAGCAAGAAAGAGAAGGAAGCCTTTAAAATGCATATACAGCCAAAGAATCTACAATAAATAAATTCCTACAAGTGAACAAGAGAAAAAGAAAAACAGGTAACTAAATTAATAATAAGGAAAAAGACTTAGGTATTTCAAAAAGCATATTTAAATGACCAACGGACAAAAACAAACACCCCTTAACAATATCAACTGCTGCAAAGATGTGGAGCATCTAAAACTCAACACTGTTAAGTCTAAAATTCGTTTAATCACTCTGGGAAACTGTTTGGCAGTACCTTTATTTTTTTTAAACTGTTTATTTTGTTTTGGGGTATAGCCCATTAACAATGTTGTGATAGTTTCAGTGAGCAGCGAAGGGACTCAGCCATACATAGGCATGTATCCATGCTCCCCTAAACTCCCCTCCCTTCCAGGCTGCCACATAACATTGAGCAGTTTCATGTGCTATACAGTAGGTCCTTGTTGGTTATCCATTTTAAATACAGCAGTGTGTACATGTCCATCCCAAACTTCCCGACTATCCCTTTCCCCAAGCCTTTCCCCTGGCAACCGTAAATTCGTTTTTTAAGTCTGAGTCTCTTTTTGTTTTGTAAGCACATTCATTTGTCTCATTTCTTTTTAGAGTCCACATATAGGGGATGTCGCACAATATTTCTCCTTCTTTGTCTGACTGATTTCACTCAGTGTGACACTTTCTAGGTCCATCCATGTCGCTGCAAATTGCTCATGCATGGATCCTGTGACCTATCAATTCCATTCCTAGGTATACCCCAGGTATGTCCTATAGGCAAAGACACAGGTAAAGGTGTTCTCAGCTAGTACCAGGAGTAGGGGAAAGTAAGGGCAGATGCTTAGTGCTCAAAATTTGAGGAGGTGCTGACTCCCAGGGTCATAAAAGGGCCAGTGTGATCTTGACCAGTGAGTGCTTCCTTAAATTTTGCACCCCAGACATGTTTCTTGCCTCACCTATTCTCATCTCTGGTCTTGGCATCAGTGTTCATAAGAATCAAAACACCCAAATATTCATCAACTGTAGAATAGGTAAAGTAAACTCTTATTTGTAAAGTTCACCATATACAGCAGTGAAAAGAATGAACTGGTAATATGCAGCAACACATACTAATTTCACAAACGATTTGGAGCCTAAGAAGTCTCCCACAAAATAGTACATGATTCCATTCATAAAAACTTCAACAACAAAAAAAAGGCAAAGTTAATCAATGATAATAAGGGTTAGGATTGTAACTAGTTTCAGAGGAGAGAATAATTATGAGGGTGCCCAAGAGAGGTTTCTAGAGTCCTGGTAAAAGTTCTAGAGTCCAAGGTAAAAGTCTGTACCTTGATTGGGGTAACAATTACATGGGTATGATCAGTTAGCAAATATCAATCGAGATAGATGGACATAATCATTTTATACATATTATCTATCCTTATGTCACTTATGATTTGCTCACTTCTCTGTGTGTTATTTTGTTAAAATGTTAACTAAAAAATTTAAAAAACAATGGAAATGAATGTCTATATCTGTATACCTATATTTTGAAGAAAAAGAGGATGGAGACCGTAAAGGGGAGATGGGTACCGGGGGCTTCCCCTGTATCTATCACGCTTCATATATTTTAAATTATACTGAAACAAATATGGCAAAGTGATAGAATATTATAGAGGTGAGGAATGGGTACACAGTTCATTGCATGACTCTTAACTTTTCTCTTTCAAATATTTTATACTTAAAAAAATAAATCAGCAATGTGGAGTATCTGAAGCTGGTATCTGATCCACTGAGAGGACGGTTCAACCTACATCACTATCAACAGCTCTTACAAAATACTATACATCTATGCCTTTCCCAGTAGATGTCTCATTCCCCTCCCTGCTAAGGCAAAATGTGCTATTTGCAACAAGCCCTTCAATCCCATTCAAGAAAATTTCACAAAATGAAGAGAGCTTGTTTTTAGCTTTACTTTATTACTATAGGTTTTAAATTGAAGCTTAAGAATATCCTGTCCTTCCTGTGTCTCCATCAAAGTCTGATGCTCCTTGAAAAAAATTACAAGTGGTTCTGTTCACCTCTCACTGATCCCAAATCATAGAAAAGATACTAAATAAGATTAACTTTACACCCACAAGGCCTTCTGTGTGACTGACTTTAAACTGCAGATACAAAGAGTGATTTTTCACTCTTCCTTTCTGCCTGTTAAGCTCAGCTTTCTAAAAAGTATCAGAAGTGCTAGGACTTTCCCTGTGCTTCAGTTAGCTATGGCTTACCTCCACTTAAGAAACTGCTTCCTCCCTTATATTAGAGATAGACTGGCAGGAAATACTCCCCATGTCTGGCTGAGAGTGGAAGATCCTAAGACAGGCTGGATGAGAAAGCTCTCTGTAGACTTGTTCCTGATTTCCATTGACTCCAATCCTCTCCCAGCTCTAGGTCAGTTTTTTAAATGGGGGTGGGGGGGGTAGGAGTGGAGGAGGACCTCAAAGATCCAAGGAGATATGGTAATAATTGACTATATGGAAAGACCAAGGTAAGTATGATACAATGAAAAGAATAATGGGTTTAAATTCTGACATACTGGGCTGAGCAACCATAAACAAACCATCTTAACCTGAGTCCTATTCCTCTGCAAAATGACCAAGGTAATACCTCTCTCTCTCAGCAGTTTTGTGTGGTTTGCATGCTGTGAAATGTTGAAAATATTACATGGGCAGTAAAAGAAAATGCCTCTTTGGCTCATCTGCTAGTCCAAACCCTTGAAAGCACTATCTAATTGACCTTTAAGTCAGGTTTCATTCTTTTTCCTATATGCTCAGTCATTACACACACATTTTATTTCTTCCACCTCCTTTGACATCTTCTCAACAGGCTGTTTAATATCTTCATAACACACTATGAAGTATCAAGGTGTTTGAGCTTTTGTGCTTCTGAGCTTTTCAGTTTTGATGTGTCTACATTCTTTTAGTTGAAATGAATATGTGCCACTCACAAGCAGATCACCAGATGATAAACACCACTCAAAAGACACATTAACAACAACAACAACAACACAATAGTAGAAGGAAAGAAATCATAAAGATCTGAGCAGAAATAAATGAAAAAGAAATTAAAGAAACAATAGTGAAGATTAATAAAACTAAAAGCTGGTTCTTTGAGAAGATAAACAAAATTGACAAACCTTAGCCAGATTCACCAAAAAAAGAGAAGAATCAAATCAACAAAATTAGAAATGAAAAAGTAGAGGTTACAACAGACAATGCAGAAAATTGAAGAATTATAAGAGACTATTATGAACAACTATATGGCAATAAAATGGATAACCTGGAAGAAATGGACAGATTCTTAGAAAAGTTCAATCTTCCAAGACTGAACCAGGAAGAAATAGAAATTATGAACAACCCAATTACAAGCACTGAAATTGAAGCTGTGATAAAAATCTCCCAAAAAACAAAAGCCCAGGACCAGATGGCTTCACAGGAGAATTCTATCAAACATTTAGAGAAGAGCTAATGCCTATCCTTCTAAAACTCTTTCAAAAAATTGCAGAGGAAGGAACACTTCCAAACTCATTCTATGAGGCCACCATCACCTTGATACCAAAACCAGACAAAGACAACACAAAAAAGAAAACTACAGGCCAATATCATTGATGAACATAGATGCAAAAATCCTCAACAAAATTTTAGCAAACAGAATTCAGCAACACATCAAAAAGCTCATACACCATGATCAAGTTGGGTTTATTCCAGGAATGCAAGGATTCTTCAATATATGCAAATCAATCAATGTGATACACCATATTAACAAATTGAAAGATAAAAACCATATGATCATCTCAATAGATGCAGAAAAAGCCTTTGACAAAATTCAGCACCCATTTATGATTAAAACTCTTCAAAAAATGGGCATAGAAGGAACCTACCTCAACATAGTAAAGGCTGTATATGATAAGCCTACAGCAAACATTATTCTCAATGGTGAAAAACTGAAAGCATTCCCCCTAAGATCAGGAACAAGACAAGGGTGTCCACTTTCACCACTATTATTCAACATAGTTCTGGAAGTCCTAGCTATAGCAATCAGAGAAGAAAAAGAAATAAAAGGAATCCAGATCAGAAAAGAAGTAGTTAAAACTCTCACTGTTTGCAGATGACATGATATTGTACATAGAAAACCCTAAAGATACTATCAGATTACTAGAGCTAATCAGTGAATTTAGCAAAGTTGCAGGATACAAAATCAATACACAGAAATTACTTGCATTTCTATATACTAACAATGAAAAATCAGAAAGAGAAATTAAGGAATCAATCCCATTCACCATTGCAACAAAAAGAATTAAATATCTAGGAATAAACTTACCTAAGGAGACAAAAGAATTGTACACAGAAAATATAAGACACTGAAGAAAGAAATCAAAGACAACATAAACAGATGGAGAGATAGTCCATGTTCCTGGGTAGGAAGAATCAATATTGTGAAAATGACTATACTACCAAATGCAATCTACAGATTCAATGTGATCCCTATCAAATTGCCAATGGCATTTTTTACAGAACTAGAACAAAAAATTTCACAATTCATATGGAAACACAAAAGACCCTGAAGCAGTTTTGAGAAAGGAGAATAGAACTGGAGGAATCAACCTTCTTGACTTCAGATTATACTTCAAAGCTATAGTCATTAAGACAGTATGGTATTGGCACAAAAACAGAAATATAGACCAGTGGAACAAGATAGAAAGCCCAGAAATAAACCCATACACCTATGGGTACCTTATTTTTTACAAAGGAGGCAAGAATATACAATGGGGCAAAGACAGCCTCTTCAATAAATGGTGCTGGGAAAATGGACAGCTACATGTAAAAGAATGAAATTAGAACACTTCCTAACACCATACACAAAGATAAACTCAAAATGGATTAAAGATCTAAATGTAAGACCAGAAACTGTAAAACTCTTAGAGGAAAACATAGGCAGAACACTCGATGACATAAATCAAAGCAAGATCCTCTATGACCCACCTCCTAGAGTAACAGAAATAAAAACAAAAGTAAACAAGTGGGACCTGATTAAACTTAAAAGCTTTTGCACAGCAAAGGAAACTATAAGCAAGGTGAAAAGACAACCCTCAGAATGGGAGAAAATAATAGCAAATGAAACAACTGACAAAGGATTAATTTCCAAAATATACAAGCAGTTCATACAACTCAATGCCAGAAAACAAACAACCCAATCAAAAAGTGGGAAAAAGACCTAAACAGACATTTCTCCAAAGAAAACATACAGATGGCTAACAAACACATGAAAAGATGCTCAACTTCACTCATTATTAGAGAAATGCAAATCAAAACACAATGAGATATCACCTCACACTGATCAGAATGGCCATCATCAAAAAGTCTACAAACAATAAATGCTGGAGAGAGTGTGGAGAAAAGGGAATGCTCTTGCACTGTTGGTGGGAATGTAAATTGATACAGCCACTATGGAAGACAGTATGGAGATTCCTTAAAAAAAAAAAAAACAAACAGGAATAAAGCCACCATTATGACCCAGCAATCCCACTCCTAGGCATATACTCTAAGGAAACCAAAATTGAAAAAGTCACATGTATGCCCCTGTTCATTGTAGCACTACTTACAAAAGCTAGAACACGAAAGCAACCTAGATGTCCATCGACAGATGAATGGATAAAGAAGTTGTAGAACATATACACAATGAAATATTACTCAGCCATAAAAAGAAATGCATTTGAGTCAGTTCTGATGAGGTGGATGAACCTAGAACCTATTATACAGAGTGAAGTGAGTCAGAAAGAGAAAGATAAATATCATATTCTAATGCATATATATGGAATCTAGAAAAATGGTACTGAAGAATTTATTTACAGGGCAGCAATGGAGAAACAGACATAGAGAATAGACTTATGGACATGGGGAGAGAGGAGGAGAGGGTGAGATGTATGGAAAGAGTAACATGGAAACTTACATTACCATATGTAAAATAGACAGCCAACAGGAATTTGCTGTGTGGCTCAGGAAACTCAAACAGGAGCTCTGTATCAACCTAGAGGGGTGGGATGGGGAGGGAGATGGGAGGGAGGTTTAAAAGGGAGAAGACATGTACACCTATGTCTGATTTATGTTGAGGTTTCACAGAAAACAACAATATTCTGTAAAGCAATTATCCTTCAATAAAAAATAAATTAAAATGAAAAAAAAATTTTTTTAAGACACATATTCCAGACTTTACTGAGTCATGGAGTCATACCATTCATCCAGATGGTGCCAGGAAGGGTCAAGTTTTTGGACGGAAGTAATTATGAATCATCAGTAATTAAATATTTCCTAACCCTAAGGCTATGTCACAGCTTATGCCAGACTGCATGCTTTGAAACATCTAAAACTGACAAATTCTATTAGCTTCTCTTTACAGAGTAACACAGCATTTGCAATTGGCAGATTGATGTTTCCTGTTTCACCTAATTTGGAGGGCTTTGCATTTTTTAAGAAAATGTGTTTGTGTTGAAAAAAGAGATATTCTCTTTAATATCATATTTCTACTGACTTTCAGCTCAAGCTCCCTCTCCCCTCAAGGTAGGAATGTTGGGGTATCCATTCCTTTCTTCTCTTTGCACTCTTTTACTCAATCTTCACCAAGGAAGAAGAGTCACTGATCTAATTTTTAGAGCATCCCACTTCAGTCATTGGCATGATTGCCACTTTGGCCATTTTATCCCCTTCTGTCTTCCTTCATGAAGTAGAAGCATAGTCCTACTCAATGAAGTGGGATGAATGACTCATTTCAGACCATCATTGCAGGCTGGATTGTTTTCAACTCAGCAGAGAAGGAAAGGAAGTTATTTGAATTCATACCTCTGCCTTGCCTTCAGTCCAGTTTTATCAGTCATCCTTGCATTCAGAGTTACAGGGTACTTATGTTCCATTAATCTAGGGACACTTTATATGTTCTCATCCTAAAGATATCTAAAAGGGCATCTATTTCACCCCAATGGAGGTCATGAGTATGCGTCTTGTAACTGTGAGGAACAAATGTAGGCTCAAGCAGTCTATACTGCTGGGTCAAGCTCATGTTGCATTGGGCAATGTTCTTGGATAATGCAGCAACAGGATTTCATTAAGTTTAGCTATCCTCCTGAAGCATCTCTTGAAGAAAAGTTTACTTCCACCTTTTGGTTAGCATAGCTGAATATGATCAGGCCTCCCTACCAATCTACAAAGTCCCATTCTGAGAAATCTGAGGAATAGAATAGAATTGCTACCATTTAGGTCAGAACCCATAATCACCATAAGACAGAATTCAACCTCAGGTTATAGTCGAGGGTCAGAAATCAGGCCATAGCCATGATTAGCCAGCTACGGGATAACCTCTGACCCACTACCATAGGTCATAAGGGCTTGTCATTGTTGAACTTTCAAGATGACAGGAGCAATCGCTCAATGAGCACAGAACTAGGGAATCAGCTAGGGAAGTGGAGTCAGAAGTTCCTCTGCTTTTCACCATGGGAAGAAGTCTGAAAGGAGAATCTTCAGCCTAAGGTCAAGATGACTACCGCTGTCAAGTGACACCCAAACATTCTAGGTGACAAGACAGACTGTGAAAACATTTTCTTGACATTTTCCTATAGAGCAGGATATTCAAAAAAGAGAATGAGGAATAAGCATGTGTTTCAGCATCCTTTGCTCTCCCCTCTCCATATGGAAAAAGAGCTGATTTCCATAAAAGGTGTACATCTGATATTCTGGCAGGACATCAATTCCACTGTTCTCTTGGTGCTAGAGATAATTGATCATAACATCTGCATTCCTTCATGCAAATTTATGACTGAGTTTCCAACAGTTTTCAACAATCTCCTGTTACAAATGGACAGTGCCCAAAGAATATTCTACGAAATATTCTTCCCTAGAGATGCTCTTTTCTTTGGGATGAAGGGATAACTTGTGATGGTAATAGGTAAAGAAAGCAAAGTAACAAATGCTCCCAGAGATTCACAAAGCTTGTTAATATATCAAGGGCTCTGAAAAACTCAACTAAAGACAAACAAATCAACCAACCTCTGATTAGCATTTTCTTCCAAAACCTGAGTGCCCATAAATCTTCCTTCTCCACATAATAGCTATTAACATTCCATGTCACAGAACTGATGTTCAGAAGGACGTATATTGGAAAACTCTGTCTTGTTTGGAAGTATGTGCAGGAGATTTGACTCTCATTTCCTGTCTCCAGTTCTGCTGAGGAGAGAAGAAAAGGGAAAAAAGAAGAGAAATGAAGGACCTTTCCTGCAGGCACAGTTGAGTGGCTCACTGTATTGCTAACATATAGGAAGAACTATGCTTATGGTTGAGAAGCCAAACATACCAGAAGGCTACAACACAATACCTAGATGAAGCACACTTCATTTATTTATAATGGAACAGCTCGTAGTCTGAAACCCACACATGCAAGTGAATGATTCCTTTTTCACATCCCTCAGGCCCATTGGAAAGACTCCTCTATGCCCTGCTTGATGGCGCAAGCAAGGCACGCTTTTCTGGAGGATCACTAGCCCATCAATACATTCTCAGCTGGACATTTCTAGCCCAGGGGTGTGAAGGACCTGTGATTCAATCCAGGCAAATCCCAGGGATGAAATGCAAGAGAAGAAGTGAAAACTGCAGGGAATCGGGACGATCAACCCCTGACTTAGGTAGATACTACTGTGCTATGTTAAAAGGCATCCCGGCACTTAGAGGTGCAAAGCAATAATTTCCTATTGCTCATAATTTTGTGAGTTGGCTGGTCCCAGCCTGCAAGTCTTCTGTTCCATGTTGGGTAGCTGAGGCTATTCATGTGGCTGCGTTTGACTGGGTGCTCACCTTGGGGGTGTGTAAGGTACCCCCGATCCTTCAGGGTCCCTCACACTATTCCATCGTCTAGTCTGAACTCTCTCACAGCAAGGCAACTGGGCTCCAAGAGAATGAGAGCTCCTGGTTCTCATAAGGCCTCAACTCTGAAATCCCAAAACATCATTTGTGATATGTTCTATTGGTCAAGGCAAGTTTCCAGGTCAGCCTAGACTCAACAGTCCAGACTTGATATGAGAAAAGCATTCACAGAGGGAGACAGGAGGACTGTAGATGGTTATCTTTGGAGATTAGCTTACCGTAACACCTAACATTTCATGTTTCACAGCTTCAGTGGTTAAACGGGAAAAATATTGAGAGGGTTGCCATTTCCTTCTCCGGGGGATCTTCCTGACCCAGGGATTGAACACACATCTCCTGCATTGGCAGGTGGGTTCTTTAACACTGAGCCACCAGGGAAGCCCAAACAGGAAAAATGCCACCGTCATTTTTGATAAAGCAGCAAATTCAAAATGCAGTATTTTTTATCCAGACCTTTAAAAAGATTAGGGAAACCATTACAGACCCTGACAGTTGGCTCCAATTAGAGCAAACTAAACGAGCCCCTAACTCATTCCAGCCTATCCTTTTCTAAGGGTAAATCTTTCTAGGAGGTGACTAGAATAATGCTGGACTAACATGAAGTCCCTTTATGGAGATATTATAACCCCTGGCTATTCAATGACTTATAAATAATTAAACTTCTAATTCTGTTCATGTTTTCATTCCTCACTCACAATCCTTCCTGAGAAGTAAGCAAGGATCCTTCTTATCAGCAGTCCAACTGATCTCTGAGCTGGGATTTAGCCATATCCAGGAAAGAAAAGCTAAATATTTATTTAACAGTATTATCACCCTCCCTTAAAAGCACCAGCTTTTCTTTTTGCCTCATTCACCACTTGAAACACGTGGGAAAGCTGAGTGGGCTGGGCAGCTGCCTATGTAGTACATTCTGAGGGACACTCAAAGGGGGCCCTGTCCAAAAATAATCCTCACAGCTGCCATGACATGATGCCTGAAATTCCACCACAGATATTCATTTCATTCACTTATGGTGTTGGTTCTGCTAGTATTCAAGAACAGAATGCAAAGATCCCAGGATATGGGAACACATGGGGTCATCATCACAATTAGCTTACCAGCTTGGGGTGAATGACTTAACACAGGTCCTTGGACCAGTGAGGGAAGGCCAAGCAGGGTCCGTGGGGCCAGAAAGGTGGAGGTGTCTCCGGGAGACAGGTTGTATGTTCCTGGAGGTCTGGGCGCCCCAAGGGTAGAGAAAGACAGAGAAACAGGGCACACCTCTCCAATTCATGATGTTCCGAAGGTTGTTTGTTGGAGGGAAAAACGGCACAGGAGAGGAGAGGAGTGAGACAGGGGCAACGGGCCGTATCCTGAATACACTCTCCCAAACTTTCCATTTCAAGAATTTTCAAGCTAACGCTTTTCATCATGATTATTAATACCAGGACAAAAAGACATCCATGTGCATAGCAAAGAGAGTTAAAAGAGAAACCTGTGAATTATGCTTTACGCAAGATTATAAACCAAAAATAACTGATACTTGTAGTGTACTGCCCATGAGTTAGATGATGTTTGGAGAACCTGACATATTTTGGTTCATTGGATCATCACCGAAGTCCTGGGATGTAGGTGCTTTCATGATCCCTATTTTAGAGATGGGGAAACTGAGGCCAGAAAGGTAGATTAGCTAGTCAATGCTGAGGTCAGAATTCAAAGCCAGGCAGTCTGACGACCAGAATGAAAGGCCTCCACATTTATCATCACACTGTGATGCTCTCTAGGGACACTTCCATACCCAGGGCTCACACACACAGAGAACGTGCTGTAAGGTTAAGATTCTATTTTCAGCACTGACAAAGAAAATTCTGAATCTGGAGGCAATTATTTCTTATTACCTTTACTGTTGGCGTTAGAATTTTTATACCGTGGGCTTCGCATTTATAAAATAAAATGCAGTATTTAAATATTAGGTTTCCTTCAAAAATAATATATGGAAACTAATGTTTATTCAAAGTAACCCAAAAGTTATGGTCAGGCAGGCAGTAGTGAACAAAGGGCTAGAAAAAAAAGTCTCCATGTTTAGGAAGCACTGTTTCTTTTCTTTTCTTTTCTAATTTATTTACTAGAAGCACTGTTTCTTCCCTTGTTTTCTTAAACCAATGGCTGTGTCACAAAGTTGGACTGCCTGATCCCCAGGCATACTTCTGACACCCCGTGCACCCCAGGAGGTAGCATCCTGAGCAGTCTGACCGTGCCCAGTGGGTCACGGGGCCTCTGCAAGAGGCAGAGCAGTAAAGCACCGCCAAAAATGAAGACCAGCTCTGAAAACACAGGTTTCTCTGTCCGTTGCTGGTCAGATATTTAGCCGACCTAAAGCCCAGAGATGATGTTTAATTTTCCTCCGCCCATACTCTGCTCTCCTCTTGCCTCCTTCCCCTGTCTTACTGCTGCTGCTGTTCAGTTGCTCAGTCCTTTGCGACCCCATAGACTGCAGCACACCAGGCCTCCCTGCCCCTTACTCTCTCCTGGAGTTTGCCCTAATCTTATAAACACACAAAAATTCTCCCTCTCAAATGGTTGAAGCGATTGAGGAAGGAGTCATTTTGCTGAGGTGAGAGAGGAGCTCAAAGCTGCAAGTGAAATTGCTTTCATAGACTACCATTAAGTGATCTAGACACTTAGACTCATTTAACAGAAATTGAAGTTAGGTTACAACCAGAAAAGACAAGAGCATGGCAAATCTACCATCATAAATTTCTAACAGGAAATTCTGAATACTTGAAAGCACTAAGTCCGTTTAGGAGGCTTGCTTACTGAGAAGGAACTGTAGTATTCAGTACTTAAGAATCTCGTGAGATAACTTCCTGCCCTGCACTCTGGCTTTGAGATAACTGAAGTGAATCATACATTAGGAATGAGAAATGAAATTTCCAAAAGGATCCACTAAGAACACAATTCATCCAGGGGCAGCAAAATCATTTCCACCTCCTGGATCGTCTGCCCCTAGTGGTGCTCAACCCAGCTGAGTACCACGCTCCTCCCACTACCAGGCAGTTGGAAATAGTTGAAATTTCATTAGTAGTCACAGTGACTGAGAGGCACTGCTGGCATTTAATGAATGGCAGGCAGTGATGCTAAATGCCCTGCAGTGTGCCCCAGAAGGTGCTGCACAGTGCAGAATTTCCTAACTGAAATAGCACAACAGTAGCCATACTGGATACCCCTACATCAGACAGCTGCCACACTATCTCTCGGAGCCGCCAATTTCCAACCTGTCTACGTGTCTGGAATTAACTAATTAGCTCTTTTTGTTTAGAAGTCATAGTCTCTCCTCATTTTTTAATTAAGAGGAAAGGCTATAATTCACCTCTACCCTGTCCTGTTGAAAGGGATTAAAGAAATTACTTAAGTGATATCTACATCTAGTGACTAGACAATAATAGGAGAAAATCCCCCTTTAAGTACAAGTAAGATCTGTGGAACTCTGTGACACAGGAGGACATCAAGTGATTGGGTTTGGGAAAGCGGTAGTAGTTTTGATGAAAAGCAGACATGTGAGCCAAAGTAGACTATCGTATGTCTTTCCTTCCCAACTTCCCTTTCTCCTCAAATAGTCTTTGACTGCCACTACTTATAGGCATATCATGCACTGTGAACCAGTGGTGACCAGGAAGTGACATAGTTCTTCAGGGAGACTAACCGCACAAGTAAGCCAGCGAATGAGGACTCAAGCGATCAAGGATTGCCAGTTGCATTGCCTCTAGACGCAAAGAGCACCAAACGAGTATGACCTGTGTCATATAGTGTCTGGGTTCTGTTATCAGCGAGTTGGTTGGGCCAGTCACCAAACTTTGATAGACTCACTTTCTCCTTGGTATACAAATGCACATTGTGTTGGACAACAGTGTGAGCTCTAGTGGCTAAGAGAGAACCGTGTCCAGTTTTCAGGTTTTAAGCATGACTCACTTCAGTTCAGGATGAGTCATCAGGGGTGGGTGACCCTGCTTCCTGAAACGGTCTTAATGACCTCCTCCCACAGAGAGGCCAGTGCGCTATCAGCAGCATGAGCAGTCTTGAGATTCCTTGTGGGGCTTTCTAGAACAGTCAGCGTCGTCAAACTGATTGCACAGATGCTTATAGCATGCCAGCTCTGAGCCTTGCTCTGCGTGAATGCCCGAGTGCGTGAAGGTGAGTAAGCAACAGTCCTTGCCTTTCAGGAGCTCCAGCCGCAGAGGGAGACGTAATCATACAGTGCGATGGATCACACGAACGCTACGGCCAGGTGTCACCGGATCACAGAGGAAGAGACTCTTCACCCTGTGCTCTGTTCTGAGGTAACTCAAAGCAGGATGACTGGCGATGGAGCCCGGGACCCTCAGCCCTTCCTGATAGACACATTTGCAGTTTGCTTTGGATAAACTATCCCACAGCAAAAAGGTCTCACTTTTTTTTTTTTTTTTTTTTTTAAGTCTGGATTCTCTACAAAGTCTTTTGTTCAAACCTGAGTGTAAAGTGCTACTTTCTAGGACAATTTAACTCAGAGTTACTGAATGAGGAGTTGGGAGATTTTCCTGCATGTACACAGTGGTGCTTATGACTTTCTTTTCACAAATCTTATGAACACTGCCTGCCTCCACTTCCAGAACCCTCCACTCCAGCTGACACAAACTCATCAGTGTAGCTGCCTTCACAGAGAGCAAGGAGTTTAGGGATGGCAGGGAACACAAGGCTGCCTTTCCAGGGAGGATGAATTAACAGTGACCCCTCCTCATCCTCAGGTCCCCAAGACACTGAGAGCCTCATCCTAGAGTTGCTGCCTTCTAAACACCTCTCCAGCCCACCTTCTCCTTTTCATCTCCATCACCCCACCACCAGCTCCTGCCCCTCCACTCCTGACTTCTCCAGGACAGCAATGAGGGCCCACCACATCACAGTACCCAAACTGCGAACTCTCTCTCTCTCGTTTCTTATTTCCGAAGTCAAATTAAGCAACTTTTTGCCACCTTCTAAAGCTGGAGAATCTGCTTGGTTGACTTTTCAAAATTGATCTCCATCTGGAAGCAGCAGGAAGTCAAAGCAAAGGCCTCATTTAGATCCAGGGAAATCTGAACAACTAAAGTGCCCATAGCCGCAAGAGCAGAAAGAATTCCACAGTGAAAGCTTCTCGCAGGAAACTAACATCCAGGTAATGAAAATAAGAAAGAATAAGAGACTCTGCTTTTCCATAGGCTTTCCTGGGCTTTTTTTCCCCCTAACTGCCTCTACCTTCAGTTCATTCACTTAGTATCTGGCAGTTCCTCTTTCGGGAGACAAACTCAGGTCTGGTTCCACAAGGAAAAAGTGGCCCACAAGGAAGCAGTCAGCATCATCTAGATATAAGGCAGAGTACATTTCTCCCTGCCATGCAAACTGAATCGGCTCATACGCTTGTGTCAAAATTTTCTACTATTTTTTTGAAGTTGCAAATGCCTCTTCGTTTCAGCCCATTTCTTCCAGCTCTCATGCAAAGTGTCAAAACTAGAAGCTAAACTAATACCAGTTTTTTCTTCAAAAAAAAAAAAGTACAACAGATTATGTCAAAGGATGTAGTATTATTTACATACAATATGGTTAAGATATTTATGTGTAAAGAATACTCCATCTGAAACATCTGAAGAGAGCATGGGGCACATTTTAATAAAAGGCACATATACAATAAGGGCTTCCCAGGTGACGCTAGGGGTAAAGAATCCAACTATCAATGCAGGAGACAAAAAAGACTCGGGTCTGACCCCTGGCTCAGGAAGATCCCCTGGAAGCAACCCACATCAGTATCTTTGAGTTGAGAATCTCACAGACAGAGGAGCCTGGTGGGCTACAGTCCATAGGGCTGCAAAGAGCAACTTAGCATACACAGAATAAGGAGGCTGAAATGGGAAATCAAAAGCTGTGGTAGCATTTTGAAAGTTGGGTTGGTGGCAGGCATTATTGACTACATGTCACAGATCAAGAATGCAGCACTCGGATATGGAGTGACTCCCACTCCACCACGGTTGTCTCCCAGTCAGCCTTTCAAGGTGATTCTTTTCTCACCTGCAGACCCATGGCTGGTCAAAGCCCCAGGAGCTCTCCTGGAGCAGCACAGAATGACTGTCCAAGCTGAAATGAGAATGTGGGACAACTTCTTCAAACCCTGGATGTACAATATTATAATTTTGATGCTGATATTTTTAGAGGTCATGGAACCATAGATCAACTTTTAAAAAATCTGATTATTGTCCGGGCATAGGAGACTAGTTTTATCAATGCCTATTGTTATTTAGAGGAAATAATCTTTGATAAAGATGTGTGATACATTCAGAGGATGAAGCATAACTTTTTTGTAGGGTTATTTGTGCTAATATTATGACTTAGGATATTAAGAAAGATATACTCCAAGAGCTCACTTCTAACACTCTGGTGAAGCAAAAGTTTCCATGGTCAGAGAACTAAAGCAATAAAACAGAAATTCACAATGCTGCCATCTCGGGGAATATAATGGTCTCTCCTCATCCCAAGAATCTCATCCCAGAGCTGCCACATCTAAATCCTTCCCTCATTCACCTGTTCCTTTCCACTCCCCATGGCCACTCAGCTACTCAAGAAGCAGGCTATTCTGAGAACCGCCCGCCTTGACCTTTTCAAACTTACTTCAACATAACCACCAATTATCTTTGACAAAATCAAATCCAATCATCTATTCTACTGCTATAAATTATTTAATGACTTTCTATCATTAGACAGAAAGAATGACTTTCTAGCTAGAAGTAATAAAATCTGAACTCCTTAGTTTGACAGCAAGGACTTTAGCAGCCCACAGTGTATCTTCTCTTCTGTATCCCCATCCTACAGAATCACAGCCCTTTTCCCCACCTCAGCTCACTTCATGCTATAAGCCCGCTAACTACTTCCCCTTCCTCAGACAAGCTCTGTGCTTTAGTGCATCTGTACTTTTTTATATGCCACTTCCTTCACCAAAAAATGCTGTTTCCTACCACTTGCACCTGGAACTCTCATTGAAAAGTCAATTCACCTGAAATCTTTGCGCAGAGTTAGATCACAGGTAACCTAACTCTTTGTGCACTGTTCTCCTTACACAATGAAAAAGTAATTGTGACTGTGCACTGTGTGCTGAAAATATGGGAGTGAATAGAAAAAGAAGAAACCCAGATCCTGCCACCATGGTGCTTACCTGAGGATGCAAAGTTTACGAACATAAAAACTGCTCAAAGCCGTCAAGGGGAGGGGCATGTGAGCTTTCAGAATACATCAACATACAAGTGACTTAGGGAGATCAGGGAAGGCTTCCTTAAATTGGACATATTTCAGTTGAAATCTAATGAGCACACCAGGCAAAGGGGGACAGAGTCCTGCGCACATGAGGGTCATTTAACCCATTCCTGTCCTTGAACTTCTTATGACCATGATGCAGGAACATCTGTACAGTAACCGAGGGTAAGCATTTAGGAGTTTTTGGAGCAATATGACAGAGTCATTTTATACCTCTTGAATCTAATAAAAAGTGAGGCTTGGATTTTGTGTGTCTTTTTTATTCATTTTGCTTTTGCAATGTTTCCTTTTTATTGTCTTCATAAAAATATGTCTGTGATGGATTAGATAATTAAAAAAAACTCCCAGAGAGTTTGAGAAGGGTTGCCCTTCTCAGAATGAATGTGTGTGAAAAGAACTCACACTAAGACAAGCAATGGCTCTGGAAGAAGGCCAGATGCCCTGAGTGGGATGTGCAGTGGGTAAGGAAGAGAGGCTGGTGATGTGGGCTCGGAGAGTCAAGCACATACGTGATGGCTGCAGTGATGATTACCGGTGCCCCCAGCAAGAGAGAGAGGGTGGAATCCTAGCAGAAGGAAGGAAGATCCAGGCTAAGCCCTCAGGAGCCTGTGAGGGAGAGAGGAGGAGAGGCCACCGAGGCTGACTGACAAGATGTGTGGCGCCTGCAAAGCCAGGAGATGAGAAGCTTTCAAGCAGGTGGAGTGCTCAGCAGGGTCAAGTCAGCCGAGAGGACAAGGTGACTGAAAAATATCTCCTGGGCCGAGGGACATAGGAGTCAGTGCTGTCTTCAGCAGACAATCTGGTGGAGACGTGGGGCAACCGGCAACTAGTTAGGCAACAAGAAAGTCGAGGAAAAACAGCAAATTGCAGAGCAGTAAAAAGGGAAGATATCTGGTAGCTAGAGGTAGATGTGGGTGCCAAGCATTTGTTTTTTGTTTGTTTGGGGCGTTTTGCTGTTTTTTCCCTTGGGGGTCATTATTTTTTGTTTGTTTGCTTTAATAAGAGAAATCTGAGCATTTTTATAAATGACTGGCTCCTGTTGAGAGGGAGAGGTTGAATGTAGAAAATGGAGAAAATATAAACTATAGTTTACATTTTCTGGGAAAATGGATGAGATTGGTATCCAAAGCACAAGTAAAGAAAGCAAGCTTAAGCCCCCAAAAGACAGGATTCTTAGAAGACTGGCCTGTGAAATCTAAGAAGA
This sequence comes from Odocoileus virginianus, assembly GCF_023699985.2. Taxonomy (NCBI): domain Eukaryota; kingdom Metazoa; phylum Chordata; class Mammalia; order Artiodactyla; family Cervidae; genus Odocoileus; species Odocoileus virginianus. The sequence goes on from NW_027224265.1 coordinate 2,986,666, forward strand.
CTGAAGGGGGACGAAAGAAAGGAGAGAGAAATACGAAGACAGAAGATACATCAACAGACTGAATAAAGTGTTTGTGGATCCAGAGAACAGTCACTGTGGGGAGGAGAGAATAAGTCCGTCAGAAAGGAAGATCGTCATGATCAGAGAGAACCCTTGATTTAGTGATTTTTGAAGAAAGGCCCATAGCTTTCTGTGTTACTGCTCTTTCTTTGATGTTTTATGTTTCTTCTTCAAGCTTGTCTTTCGTTTCTTTGAAACTGGAGAAATGCACCTGCCTGACTTCCCTCTTTCTAGGAGGAGCCAATGTAATGTCGGATGTTCCTCTCTTTGCGTCTATTCCTCTATGTATGGTAGGCGTGGATACCTGCCAGTTCACTGGCTCACGTTTGCTGTCTTCTGGTGATTAATCAATTCTGCAGTGATTCCATCCAGGCCAATGATTGCCAAAGCACAGGAGGGGAAGGGTGAAGAAAGCAGCAACCTGAAGCACTTCCAGTTTTGATTTGGGTTTATTTCCAACATGCAACCAGATTGAATGTGTTCCGCCATGAGCCACATCTCCCCATGGTGCTCACACTCTGAAGAGTCAGGAAAGTTCACAGTGTAGCCCTGAGAATCCCAGAAACTGTTAATCAATGTCGCGACTTCCTCTCACCCTCCTTACGTAAGACAACTGCCTTGCCTGAAAGCCTAGTCATAAAGCAATCTATTCCCCCACCTGGTTATAACGTGGAATCAGACATCTCAGAGGATGCTTCTTTTCCACTCCTAGATCTTGTCTGTCTAATCAAAGAATGATTAGATGGATTGCTAAGGACTATGCCACTTAGTTTTTGAACAGGGATCACAGAATGGCAGCCTACAGATGGGATCCAGCTGGCAGATAATTTGGTTTGGCCCACACAGTGTTTGAAAGATAGGAACATTTCACATAAATATCCATTTTCCAGCGACTTTTTAAAAAACAAATGATCTGGCGGTCCTCAGGGGCAATTTTTCCTCCCTAGCAAAACCGGCTAGAACTGAGCTCTGGTGTCCTTTCTGTATGGGTGTGCCATTCACTTCCACCCTCACCTTCCACCCTTCCATCCCTGCTGCCTTCGATTCAGTCCTCTTCAGGGTGTTCTGGCCCCTGGTTTTAGAAGAGCCCTATTGTATTGCTCACTCTGCCAAGAGAATGCACTTGCTTCAGTTCAGTTGCTCAGTCGTGTCTGACTCTTTGTGACCCCACAGACTGCAGCACGCCAGGCCTCCCTGTCCATCACCAACTCCCAGAGTTTACTCAAACTCATGTCCATTGAGTCAGTGATGCCATCCAACCATCTCATCCTCTGTCGTCCCCTTCTCCTCCTGCCTTCAATCTTTCCCAGCATCAGGGTCTTTTCCAATGAGTCAGCTCTTTGCATCAGGTGGCCAAAGTATTGGAATTTCAGCTTCAGCATCAGTCCTTCCAATGAATATTCAGGATTGATTTCCTTTAGGATGGACTGGTTGGATCTCCTTGCAGTCCAAGGGACTCTCAAGAGTCTTCTCCAACACCACAGTTCAAAAGCATCAATTCTTTGGTGCTCAGCTTTCTTTAGAGTCCAACTCTCACATCCATACATGACTACTGGAAAAAACATAACTTTGCCTAAACATACCTTTGTTGGCAAAGTAACATCTTAGGTTTCTAATATGCTGTCTAAGTTGGTCATAACTTTTCTCCCAAACAGCAGGTGTCTTTTAATTTCATGGCTGCAGTCACCATCTGCAGTGATTTTGGAGCCCACAAAAATAAAATCTCTCACTGTTTCCATTTTTTCCCCATCTATTTGCCATGAAGTGATGGGACCAGATGCCATGATCTTAGTTTTCTGAATGTTGAGTTTTAAGCCAACTTTTTCACTCTCCTCTTTCACTTTCATCAAGAGGCTCTTTAGTTCCTCTTCACTTTCTGCCATAAGGGTGGTGTCATCTGCATATCTGAGGTTACTGATATTTCTCCTGGCAATCTTGATTCCAGCTTGTGCTTCATCCAGCCCAGAGCTTCTCATGATGTACTCTGCATATAAGTTAAATAAGCAGGGTGACAATATAAAACCTTGATGTACTCCTTTCCCTATTTGGAACCAGTCTGTTGTTCCATGTCCAGTTCTAACTATTGCTTCCTGACCTGCATACAGATTTCTCAAGAGGCAGGTCAGGGTGGTCTGGTATGGTATTCCCATCTCTTTAAGAATTTTCCACAGTTTGTTGTGATCCACACAGTCAAAGGCTTTGGCATAGTCAATAAAGCAGAAGTAGATTTTTTTTCTGGAATTCTCTTGCTTTTTCAATGATCCAACAGATGTTGGCAATTTGATCTCTGGTTCCTCTGCCTTTTCTAAATCCAGCTTGAACATCTGGAGGTTCATGTACTGTTGAAGCCTGGCTTGGAGAATTTTGAGCATTACTTTGCTACCATGTGAGATGAGTGCAACTGTGCGGTGGTTTGAGCATTCTTTGGGATTGCCTTTCTTTGGTATTGGAATGAAAAATGACCTTTTCCAGTCCTGTGGCCAGCGCTGAGTTTTTTCACTTGTCACAGAAAATATTCTTTTTCAACAACACAAGAGATGACTTTACACATGGACATCACCAAATGGTCAATACTGAAATCAAATTGATTACATTCTTTGTAGCTGAAGATGGAGAAGCTGTATACAGTCAGCAAAAACAAGACCTGGAGCTGACTGTGGCTCAGATCATCAGCTTCTCATAGCAAAATTCAGGCTTAAACTAAAGAAAACCAGGAAAAACACTAGGCCAGCCAGGTATGACTTAAATCAAATCCCATATGAATTCACAGTAGAGGTAACAAATAGATTCAAGGGACTAGATCTAGTTAACAGTGTACCTGAAGAACTATGGACAGAGGTCTGTAATATTATACAGGAGGCAGCAAAAACCATCCCAAAGAGAAGCAAGAAGGCAAAGTGGTTATCTGAGGAGATTTTACAAATAACAGAAGAATGAAGCAAAAAGCAAGGAGAGAAGGAAAAATACATCCAATTAAACTTAGTTTCAAAGAATTGCTAGAAGAGACAAGAAGGCCTTTCTTCAATGAACAGTGCTTAATAATAGAAGAAAACAACAAAAGCATAAAGACTAGAGATCTCTTCAGGAAAACTGGAAACATCAAGGGAACATTCCACCCAAAGATGGGCACAATAAAGGATCAAAATGAGATGGAAAGAATACATGGAAAAACTGTATATAAAAAGATCTTAATGAACTGGATTACTACAATGGTGTGGTTAGTCACCCAGAGCCAGACATTCTGGAGTGTGAAATCAAGTGGGCCTTAAGAAGCACTGCTGTTAATAAAGCTAGTGGATGTGATGAAATTCCAGCAGAACTATTCAAATCCCTAAAGGATGATGCCATCAAGGTTTTGCATTCATTATGTCAGCAAATCTGGAAGACCCAGCAGTGGCCACAGGACTGGAAAAGGTCAATCCTCATCCCAATTCCCAAGAAGGGTAGTACCAAAGAATGTGCTAACCATTGGACAGTTGCACTCATCTCCCAGGCTAGTAAGGTCATGCTTAAAATCTTGCATGCTAGGCTTCAGCATTATGTGAACCAAGAGCTTCCAGATGTCCAAGCTGGGTTTAGAAAAGGAAGAGGAACTAGAGATCAAATTGCCAACATTTGCTGGATTATAGAGAAGAAAGCAAGGGAATTTCAGAAAAACATCTATCTCTGTTTCATTGACTATGCTAAAGCCTTTGACTGTGTGGATCATGACAAACTGTGGAAAGCTCTTAGAGAGATGGGAATACCAGACCATCTTACCTGTCTCCTGAGAAACCTGTATGTGGGTCAAGAAGCAACAGTTAGAACCCTGTGCGGAAAAACTGATTGGTTCAAGATCAAGAAAGGAGTACGACAGGGTTGTCTACTATCACTCTGTTTGTTTAACCTATTTGCTGAACACATCATGAGAAATGTCAGGCTGGATAAGTTATAAGCTGGAATCAAGATAGGCAGGAGAAGCATCAACAACCTCAGATATGTGGATGATACCATTCTAATGGCAGAAAGTGAAGAGGAACTAAAGAGCCTCTTGATGAGGGTGAAGGAGGAGAGTGCAAGAGCCAGCTTAAGATTATGTATTAAAAAAGCTAAGATCATGGCATCCCACCCCCATTGCTGCATGGCAAATAGAAGGGGAAGATGTGGAAGAAGTGACAGATTTCCTCTTGCTGGGCTCCAAAATCACCGCAGATGGTGACTGCAGCTGTGAAATTAGAAGACGATTGGTTCTTGGCAGGAAAGCGTTGACAAGCCTAGACAGTATGTTGAAAAGCAGAGACATTACTCTACCACAAAGGTCCATATAGTCAAGGCTATGGTCTTCCCAGTGATCATGTATGGTTGTGAGAGCTGGACCATAATGAAGGTAGAAGGACAAAGAATTTATGCTTTCAAACTGTGATGTTGGAGAAGACTCCCAAAAGTCCATTGGACGGCAAGGAGATCAAACCAGTCAGTCTTAATTGAGATCAACCCTGAATATTCACTGGAAGGTCTGATGCTGAAGCTAAAGCTCCAGTGTTTTGGTCTTCTGACTTTTCATTGGAAAAGCTCCTGATGCTGGAAAAGCTGAGGACAGAAGGAGAAGAGGGCATCAGAGGGATGAAATGGCTGGACGGCATCACCAATACAATGAACATGAACTTGGGCAAACTCTAGGAGATAGTGAGGGACAGGGAGGCCTGGTGTGCTGCAGTCCATGGGGTCGTGAAGAGTCAGACACTACTCAGTGGCTGAACAACAACAACAGTTGTATTGCTCTAATCTTCCTTCCCCAAGTCCACATTGCATTCTGTTTGGCAGGTCATTTTTCTACCTTATTTTGGGGGTTGTGACTGGGTATATTTTCCACTGTCTTTCTAGATGGATTTTCTTCTTTATTTTTTTTTACTTGAATTTTTGTAGTCACTTTTTTCTATTTGTGATTTTTTTTATTACTTTATGTATTTAAACAGAGGAGAATATAGTAAAATTGCTTTTATGTCATAAAAATCTTAAGTCTTCCTTTCCTGACCTTTAATATCTTCTATATCTAAAATGAGCAGTTATCAAAATAGACTGCAAAATATTCAAATATCAGAAATAGTGAAATTGTTGATGAAGGGCTTTAAGCTCTGAAAATGAAGTTACTAAAATAACACATACAAAAAATCAGTAGCAGTCTATATATTATCAGAAGAATCAAGCAACAGAACAGAAAGAACTTTTAACAAACTTTTTATATTTCTTTTTTCTTTCATTTTTGTGATAATCTGGATATGCCAAAAAAAGTGTAAATAGCTTCCTTCTCTCAGAAAACATTTATAACCTAGTATCAGAGGCAAAGGAAATAGAGTGAATATCCATCCCTTACTGGAGGCAATTCATAGATTGTCTTCAAGATGTACAATAATCGCCTGAGAATGTATAAGGCTAAACAAGCGGATTTCAGTATTTTTCTCAGTTGAGAATCTGTATCCTCAGAGATAAAGGGACACTGAGCAAAGTTCAGTGGTATCACTTGCCCTGGGATTATGACAGTAGCCTTCTCAGTCAGTCTCCCGGCCTCCCTCAGACCCTCTGTGATCCTTCTCTCATAGAGCAGAGGGGATTCTTTACAAAACACCACGACTTGTTCAGCCTTTTCCAATGGCTTCTCACATAGTTAGAGTAAAATCCCTCACATGGCTTCAAGGCCTCCAGAATCAGCCACGGCCACACTCCCGCCTCTGAACGTCCCTTTTTGTTGCCTTCCTCACAGTACGCCATGCTCACTGACCTCCTTTCTGTTCCTGAACCAACCACGTGTGCTCCGGCGGCAGGACTGTCTCACCGGCTGTTCCATAACGTCTCTCCTTCAGCTCTTTCATAGATTGGCTCCTCCTTGTCATCTAGGTCTCAGTTCAAGTGACACCATGCCACAGAAGTCTTTCTTGAATGCTTGATCTAAAAATATCCTTCAGCCACTATCTGATATGCTCTCTGTGATTTTCATGGCACTTATACCATCTGAAATCATTTTGCTCATTTACCTGGCTGTCTCTTTCTCTAGCAGTACTGTCCCCTTGAGAACAAGGACCATGTCTTCCTCCCCTACAATATCCTCAGCTCATTGGGTAAATGACTTAGTTTTGTAGGAGACAAACTGGGGCTTGGAGAGGGAAAATGGCTCAGGCAAAATCCCACAGCTCATGAAAAGCAGAGATCACCATGCAATTCACACCTCTTGAAATCAATTCAGAAACTTCTTTATAAACCTTTAGTTAAGTAAAAGGGAAATTCCACTATAAGAGGTTAGAAGGTTATGAAGGTAAAGCTGAATACTACCCACTGATTTCATTAAATTTAATAAGCGTTATTCAGCAGCAGTCTTAGTCATTCCATTTTAGTACATTTACCATTATAACTGAATGCACTGTTCATTGGCTGTTTGTATTAATAATATTCATTTTCAAAGACTGGCTTCCAATGCTATCATTTACCATTTCACATGTTCTTCAGCCACGTACAGTACCAAGAAACAATATCACTAACAATGCTAGTACAGTTAAATGTATATAACTTTTTGTCCTCCTGTGAAGTCAAATTGCTAGTGAGTTTAAATTTTCTTTCTCAGACTCCACCAAACAAGCAAGTAACTGTTAGTGTTGCTAATTGGCTGAATCACTCGTGAATGACTCCAAGGTCAAACGAATCCCTATAAGCTGGTGGTATAAATTTTCCCTTTGACAAAAATTCAGAGCTGTATTCAAAGCTGAGAACGATGTCACAGTAGTTCCCTAGTGTATCATTTTAAAAAACTAAATAAAGTAAAAAAAATATTTTTAATGAGCTGTATCAGTGAAGCAAGCATGCAAGTTTGCTCTTACAAGAGCCACAAAACATTCTGCTAAAAATGAAAGTGTTCATCTTTCCAGGGACATTCACCTTTAAAAAAATAGGCATTACATCCAGGTTTGGGCAATCCATTCCCAGAACAAAGGAGCAGCCTGATTAAAGACTCGCAGGGCTGGAAAGGGTTGGTCATCTCAGGCTCAGGGGGAGTCTGTCTCACTATTTGGAGAAGTTCCTGGGAAAAGAACTGTCCGCCTCTTCTCTGCCTCTCATACTTCCAACTCAGCAGGAGTTCGAAAGGGAGGCTGGCTGACTAACCAAAACCTCCACAGTACAGAAGTGCTCTCTCGTCTCAGTGAAATTTCAACAATGTCGCACTAAACCCAAAACTGCATATTCTGTTTCTTGTCCAGTTGGAAAAAATGGGGAAGGGTGTGTAGACTGAGGGAGTGTCCACTCAAAGACTCGGGGTGAGATGTTCCTCTTGAAGACTTGACTCTCAGTGAAGCTTCTCCAAGGAGAGGAACACCACAGAGGCAGAAGCTATGAAGTCAAGGAGAAACTTGAAAAAGAAATATTCAGGAACACTTATATATGTCCCTGCATTGCCATCAGGGGACGATACAAGCTTTAGCACCTGAAACAATCTTCTCTTTTTAAACTATAAACCAATTAAGTCAATGAGGCTATTAGCCTGAGCAATCAGCCTTGATATTTCTAAGCATTTTATTTTTTAAAAAGGGGAAGTCCTCTCATCCCTGCTCCAGACATAATGTAAACCAAGCATCCTGAATTCAGCCTGTTAACTACTCTATGCCATGTCCTTTCTCAATAAACTGAAACCTACTTCATATTCTGTGATAACACCCTGTGGACATGGAGTAAAATATACTGGCAGAACTGGAATGAATTTGAAAGTGTGTAAGAGAAAGAAAGAGTTTTGGTAAGGATTACATAAACCCAGGGACATCCTGGCTCTTCCAATGTACTAAACAGCAGTAGAGGCCAGATTATCTGATATGTGAACACTGTCACCAAAATTATTAAACATCAGTAGACTTCCTTGATTGCATGTACAGCAAGACTTCCCATCATTTGATTAAGCTATTTTTCTGTCCAAAAACCTTCAGTGAGGCTTCCATCCTACCAGAGTTAAATCTGTTTTTCAAGAGTCAGATCCATCACCCTCTGCTCTTGAAGGCATGCCTTCCAAGCCAGAGGAGTGCTGTGCATTTGTCCTACAAACTCCTCAATATTGTTTCCTCATCCCATATTTTTTCATATAAAACATCCTCTTTCCAAATCCATATAAGCATTTTGCCTGACAATCCTGGACTTTACTGATTCTTCTGTAATGGGACTCCTTTCCAATTAGGGAAAGGTCTACAACTTCACATTCTTCTCTGTGACTAAAACACAAATTCCATGAACATAGGATTCAGCATCCCCTATTTTCATAAAGATAAGTATCTTGGCATAAATTAGTGAGTTGTTAATAAATTTTATTTATTTGTTGTCCTAATTTCTGACTGTTATTACATATGCCAAATCCCATGATAACAAGTATAAGTTCACTAAAAATATTTTGGCAAACCTTTCAAAGCTCAATGATTCATATAATCATAATATTAAAGCAACAAGGTCAAAACTATGCTAACTTAAGAACTGTATTTTTAACAACTATCATTCGAGTCATAATGATTCTGGTATCCCTTCCTTCCCATGGCATTTGAATTTAAATCCTCTACTTGCCGCTGTGTAAGTTAACTGTCATAAGTACATGAAAACCTGGGAAGCCTGTAAGAAAAGCCTAAAAGAAATCTCTTCCCCAAATTGTAGGTCAGCCAGCAGGATTCCCACACCAGAGGAAAAGAAAGGAAGCATATTTTTTATCTCTCTCAGAACCTGAGTCTCAGCTCCCTTTCTTCTTTTACTCTCAAGTTTCAGAATTCATCATTTGAAAGCAGTTGGGTAACAGAGAGAATCCAAAAGGACTGTCTGCAGCTTCCTTACCTCTCTCTCCAGTTCTGTGTAGAAAGGAAGAAATGAGAATTTCTTTAGTTTTGAAGAATAGCCTTTGCAGGGCTCTTGATAGGTACATGAACTATGGCTGCTACCTGCTGCAGGGTGATCACTTTGCCCGTGACAGGAGAGGGGGCAGAGATGGGGACACCTGATCAGATAGCTTTCTGCTGACTTGTGGAGTGTCTGCCCTAGGAAGGCAGAGGCTCAAGGTCATCCTGTCTGAGCCACACAGGAAAAGCAGAGAGCTGACTTCACAGCTTTATTGTAGAGCACAGAGATAACGTTACCTAAGGACACAAACTCCCTCAGAAGCAAAGTTAACTTCAGGGTCCAATCCAACTACATTGCTTCAGGTTGGCCTTAACAAGTAGGAAATACTTGTTCAATCTGCCTCATATGAGCCAAGTTCTTAGTGGAGGAGTTGTGAAAGACCTGCTTGCCCAGCCAATACAGCATTTTTCAGTGGTCCCCAACCAGTTTGGCACCAGGCACTGCTTTAGTGGAAGACAGTTTTCCACAGACCAGGGCCGAGTGGATGTGGTTTGGAGTTAATTCAAGGGCATTTCATTTACTGTGCAATTTATCTCTATTATTATTACATCAGCTTTGCCTTACATCATCAGGCATTAAATCCTGGAGGTTGGGGACCCCTGCAATAACCTGAAATTCTCAACTTTATACTTATTCTTTTGCTTCACATATTACTTCCAGGAAACCATGTTTCAAATACAACTGCAATTCAGATGATCCATGAGAATCCTCCCCATCCCAACTCTCCTTAAACCCGGATGGAATTAGTGTTAGTGTGGCCATAGGAAAGGTAATGTTCTCCTGAAAATTTCTATTAATACTCAAAGAGCTTCAGTCCTTCTGGTTTTATTTGCCTCGTGGCCTCTAGCTAAGCCTTCCATCCAGCTCCAACATCCATATTCATGTGATTTTAATGATTTATGAGCAAACCCATACACAACCCATTCACCAAGCACTTTGAAATTCAGTCAACTTTCACTTGAAGACTTGAGTGACATCACAAGCATAGAGTCTTCTATTATTAATATCTTCTCTCCAGACCCACTCTTCCTTCCCACCACCTCCATTTCTTTCTCTCTTAACTCTTCTCCCTCTCTCTCTCTGGAACAGAACAAATGACTCCTCTTTTCTGGGTCATAGCCATTTTCTGAGTACTTAATGTTGCTTGAGCATGTTCTACTGGTTATACCCTGTTTCGAAACAAAATATCAAAGTATTTCTTTCAAGGTCAAGTCTTCCTCTAGAAGGGATTCTGGTCAATATTTTGTTCACAACTTCACCTTCACAGCTGAATGTGATAAAGTAAACCACTGATACTGACATCTTGCTTGATAAAATCAGTACAGAAGAGGAATTGAAGGGGATGGGAGTTTGAGTTCTGGTAGAACAGACAGCCAAGCAACTTCTCCCACCACCTCCCCCCCAAGAAAAACTTGTAGTCTGAGGAAGCTGTGACAGGGTCCTGCAAACCTTGATAGCAAGCCACCCAAAGCCAAATTCAACATGCTTGTCAGCTTGACCATTGGATGGTCCCAATAAAGATCCTTAACTTTCTTAAACATCACTCATTTTTGTGCCTTGACTTCTTTGGAACGGAGAAGTCTGCCACTCAATAGAAAGCCAATTTGTCTAACAAAATCCTCAGCATCTAAGTGAAAAAAGAGAAATACTTTTCCTAGGTACTTTTGTTTGTTTGTTGAGAGATTTGAATGTTCAAAGCCATTTACAATCTAGCCTTTACCTACCCAACTTCCAGTCACAAAAGCTATAGTGCTTCATGACCCAGGAACCCTGCACTAACACTGATTCCCCCAACACTGCCTGTTGTCTTGTGACTGTCTGCCCTCACAGTGCTGACCCTCTACCTAAACTATCCTTTCTTTCTTTCCAGCTTCCAAAAGTGAAATCAAGCATCTCTTCCTCTGAGAAGGCTTCCCCTGATTCAACACCCCTCTAGAGGTTTTGGCTCCTGTAACTACCTGTGCGTATGTGTGTGTGTATATATACATATATATAATTATAAACCTAGCATTGTGCCTTTCCCACACAATTATTATAATTACTTGTTTACATGTCCTTCTCCTCTGCTAAAGGTGATGCCTTTGGAAGCATGGCTAGCATCTTACTCATCTCTAAAACCCCAATGTCTAATGCTGCTTCTTCCATAGAAAGCATCTGATAAATCTTACCTGCATGGATCTCTCCCATTTTCACAAGTTTTTTGAAAAAGTACAGCATTTAATCTTTTGGAGCTCCCAACCCACCCAGTAATAGTACTTGTAAATCAGTTTGAAATTATTATAGTGTCATATAAGGTGTCAGAGAGTTAAGGCAACACTCCAAGGAACTAATCACAAATGCACACTTCAGAAGAGGACAGCTTAATTTAATCTGAGAGGCGATGTTCCCGAGATAGCTCCCCATCCCTATCTCAGTCAACACCAGAGATTTTTTTTATTAGCATAAACTATTTCAATATTACATTTATGTTGGCGAAAAGAATGATATTAAACCTTGTTAGGCAATGTCGTCAAAATGGCAGGTAGCAGGGTTCCACCACCCTTCCCCCAAAGAACACCAATTTTGGCAATCTTCTATGGATAAGCGTGCCTCTGTGGAAGCCTGAGAGTCAGTGGAGAAGTTCCAGACGTCAGTGGAATAACAGCAATAAATTATCCAAGACTCTGTGCACTGGAGAGAGTAAGAATGGTTTCACTTTACTCTTGTCATCCCTCCCCTAAGGCAGCACAGTTCAAGTGCCAAGAGAAGCCTGCTCAGCCACTGACGGATCCCGCTGGGGAGGTGGGAGGCTGTGAGTGAGTTCTTAGCTCTCCTCGCTGTGCAGAATGCTGCCAGAGAGGCCCGTTTCCTTCTCGCTGTGTTCAGAATACTGAAGTATGCTGTATCACTGGGTGAGTCTGCAGAGAGTGGCAGGGGGACAGTAACCAGGGCTCTTGGAAGGCATCCAAAGGGACAGAGACCCTAAAAACCATTTCATGCACTCCAGTAGGAAGCCCATTCATGAACCACGGGGGTTGCCTTGACTGCAGGCCTGACCACAGGCTTTCTCAATATTCCATATTACTTATTACTCCCCCATACACACCCCTCCCTGTAGCCAGCTTCCTGGGCAAGCTCTCAATAGTAGTGAGAGCTAGTGAACATGTGCAGTAAGCTGACCTGATTCTGTAGCTTTGGGAGAAAGCACACAAACTTGTATTCAGTACCATCCACAGGAAAGCAAACAGAATGTTGTCAGTAGCTGGCCTGGCTTTGCAGGATCAAAGGAAAGCAGACATTCTTAAGCATCTCCCACCAAAGAAAACAAGAGTGCAAGACAGTAGTAACCACAAAAAAAGATCTGAGAAAGCCTCAGAATCCCTAACAGAGCTGAAAGAGGTATTTATCTCTTGAAACCTACCAATAAAGACTAGAGGAGGTGACTGCTTCTTCAAATACAAAGACAGCAAAACAAGACTTCCAGGAACATGAAAAATCATGGAAACATTATATCAGTAAAGGAACACAATTTTGCTGTAATCAACTCCAAAGTAAAGAAGATCTGTGATTTGCCTGATACAGAATTCAGAATAGTTATTTTAAGGGAAGTCAGTGAGCTACAAGAAAACAATTAAAAACAAATCAACAAAATCAGGAAAACAATATATGAACAAAATAAGATTTAACAGAAAAATATTTAAGAACCAAACAAATCCTTTAGTTGAACAAGATAATAAAGAATAAAAGATGCAATAGAGAGCATCAACATCAGACTGGATCAGGCAGAATAAAGAATCTGTGAGGGAGAAGACAGTTCATTTGAAATTATCTTGCCAGAGGATAGCAAAGAAAAAATAAAGAAGAATGAAAGAAGTAAAAAATACTATGAACTATGGAATACCATTAAGAAAAACAACCCATACATAATTAAATCCCAGAAGAAAAGAAAGGGAAAGGGGGTGGGCAAAAGATTATTGAAGCAGTAATGGCTAAAAGTTCTAAAATTTGGGGAGAGATTTGAATATTCATGTTCACAGAACTCCTAAGTCCTCCTAAAATTTCAACTCAAAAACTCTTTCCCAAGGTACATTGTGATCAAACCAACTAAAACTAAAAACAGAGAATTTTTAAAGCAACAAAATAAAGAAAAATCTTCACATAAAAGGAAAACCCCAAAAGGCAGAAACTTTTTAGGCCAGGAGACAGTGTGATGATCTATTCAAACTGTTAAAAGAAAATAAACTGCCAACAAAGAATACTTTATCTAGTAAAGCCGCCTTCAGAAATGAAGGATGGACTCCCCCAAGCAAACAAAAGTTCAGGGAATTTGGCACTAGCAGACCTGATTTACAAATATGGAGAAGAAAGTTCTTTGAAGTACAATGAAAAAATGCTAATTAGCAAAAGGAATTTTTACTGGCAAAAGTAAGCATGCAGTCAAACTCAGAAAACACTAATACCACAATATGGTCATGTGTTAACCACTTAATTCTAGTATAAAGGTTAAAGGACAAGAGGATTAAAAATAATTACTAAAGCTACAGTAATTTGTTAGTGGATACCCAATATAGAAAGAAGTAAATTTTTACATTTTCTTGATTAATTACCTGATTAGAACCTCTAGTATATTGTGCTCTTCTGTTGACATTTTAAATTGTGTATTGATAGTCTAGCTCCATTTCAAACTATTTCCATTTCAATCTACATGCTTAGGATACTCCCAACCAAACTGATACTTGGAAATCATGAAATCAGGTAACTCTTAAAAGGTATGAGTCAGTGACTAGGCAATAAAGATAGAATATGTTGTTCTACACCTGTACTCTCCTTCTGATTCTAGATGCTTAATTTCCTCTTCTGTAGAGTTAGGGATCAAATGAAATAGTATTTAAAATGGTGAATTAGTGAGTGACTTTGCCTTCAGTCTAACTTGGTAGGAAACCCTGCAGCGTGCCCTCCGGACAGCAGCTAGCAGGGCAGGCTTTGGGAACAGACTGCTCCAGGGTTCAAATTCGTTAAGGTTGCTGGTATGGCCTCACCCGTGTTCACTCAGTGCTGCTCAGCAGTCTTGACATATTTAATGAATGTTCACACTCATGACAATTCTCCCATGTATGACACCCAGGGAAGGATTAAGATCAAGGATGTTAGAATGTCACTACAGGAATGCATTGATTTTAATCATTATGCAAGTATACAATTGCCTCATAATCCCCTTACGCTCTTATGGAACAGACAAGACTTGGACTCATTAGACACATTTGAATATGTTGTCCACTTGATGCAAAGAGCCAATACATTGGAAAAGACTGACAGCAAAAGGACACAAGAGCGGCAGAGGATGAGATGGTTAGATAGCACCACCAAACCAATGGACAAGAATGTGAGCAACCTGTAGGCGATAGTGGAGGATAAGGAGAGCCTGACATGCTGCAGTCCATGAGGCGGTAGAGTCAGATATCACTTAGTAACTGAACAACAATAATAGCGACTCATACGAAAATGCCTGGTGTGACTTGTTAAAACCAGAGTACTTTTCATTAATAAGAGAGCAGTGTTATACAGGGACTTTTCAAGTTAAGCCCTATGTTCAGTTCAAATCAGTTCAGTCACTCAGTCATGTCCAACTCTTTGCGACCCCGTGAACTGCAGCACGCCAGGCTTCCCTGTCCATCACCAACTCTCAGAACTTGCTCAAACTCATGTCCATCGGGCTGGAGATACCATCCAACCATCTTGTCCTCTGTCATTCCCTTCTCCTCCTGGCTTCAATCTTTCCCAATGCCTGCTTTCCCATGGTAACGTAAAGTAAACCAAAGATTCAGAAAATACCATTCTTGAACAGATTCATGTGAACATGACTTAGAGAAATAAAAATTCATAGGGTATTTACTATGGCATTCTGTTAATCTTTAGATACCAATATTCAGTATAGAATGTATTCTCAAATTTCGAAACAGAATTGAACTATATGTGACTTTCTACCTACCCCAATCATTATCAAATCAGTTCAGTTGCTCAGTCGTGTCCGACTTTTTGTGACCCCATAGACTGCAACATGCCAGGCTTCCCTGTCCATCACCAACTCCTGGAGCTTGTTCAAACTCATGTACATCTAGTCAGTGATGCCATCCAACAGCTCTTCCTCTGTCATCCCCTTCTTCTCCCGCCTTCAATTTTTCCTAGCATCAGGGTCTTTTCCAATGAGCTAGTTGTTCATATCAGGTAACCAAAGTATTGGAATTTCAGCTTCAACATCAGTCCTTCCAATGAACACCCAGGACTGATCTCCTTTAGGATGGACTGGTTGGATCTCCTTGCAGTCCAAGGAACTCTCAAGAGTCTTCTCCAGCACCACAGTTCAAAAGCATCAATTCTTCAGCATTCAGCTTTCTTTATAGTCCAACTCTCATATCCATACATGACTACTGGAAAAACCATAGCTTTGACTAGATGGTAAAGTAACTGTGGATAAAATAATGTCTCTGCTTTTTAATATGCTAACTAGGTTATGGCAGAAAGTGAAGAGGAACTAAAAAGCCTCTTGATGAAAATTAAAGAGGAGAGTGAAAAAGTTGGCTTAAAGCTCAACATTCAGAAAACTAAGATCATGGCATCTGGTCCCATCACTTCATAGGAAATAGATGGGGAAACAGTGGAAACAGTGTCAGACTTTATTTTTTTGAGCTCCAAAATCACTGCAGATGGTGATTGCAGCCATGAAATTAAAAGACATTTACTCCTTGGAAGGAAAGTTATGACCA
Source organism: Odocoileus virginianus (assembly GCF_023699985.2). NCBI lineage: Eukaryota > Metazoa > Chordata > Mammalia > Artiodactyla > Cervidae > Odocoileus > Odocoileus virginianus. The sequence continues at coordinate 3,002,358 of NW_027224265.1, forward strand.
ACCTAGATAGCATATTAAAAAGCAGAGACATTACTTTGCCAACAAAGGTCTGTCTAGTCAAGGCTATGGTTTTTCCAGTGGTCATGTATGGATGTGAGAGTTTGGCTGTGAATAAAGCTGAGCACTGAAGAATTGATGCTTTTGAACTGTGGTGTTGGAAAAGACTCTTGAGAGTCCCTTGGACTGCAAGGAGATCCAACCAGTCCATCCTAAAGGAGATAAGTCCTGGGTGTTCATTGGAAGGACTGATGCTGAAGCTGAAACTCCAATACTTTGGCCACCTCATGCGAAGAGTTGACTCATTTGAAAAGACCCTGATGCTGGGAGGGATTGGGGGCAGGAGGAGAAGGGGATGACAGAAGATGAGATGGCTGGATGGCATCACCGACTAGATGGACATGAGTTTGGGTAAACTCCGGGAGTTGGTGACAGACAGGGAGGCCTGGCGTGCTGCAGTCCATGGGGTTGCAAAGAGTCAGACACAACTAAGCGACTGAACTGAACTGAACTGAACTGAGGTTGTCATAGCTTTTCTTCCAAGGAGCAAGCGTCTTTTAATTTCATGGCTGCAGTCACCACCTTCAGTGATTTTGGAGCCCCAAAAAATAAAGTCTCTTACTTTTCCATTTTTTCCCCATCTATTTGCCATGAAGTGATGGGACCAGATGCTACAATATTAAGTTTTCTGAATGTTGAGCTTTAAGACAACTTTTCACTCTCCTCTTTCACTTTCATCAAGAGGCTCTTTAGTTCTTCTTCACTTTCTGCCATAAAGGTGGTGTCATCTGCATATCTGAGGTTACTGATATTTCTCCTGGCAATCTTGATTCCAGCTTGTGCTTCATCCAGTCCAGCATTTCTCATGATGTACTCTGCATATAAGTTAAATAAGCAGGGTGACAATATACAGCCTTGATATACTCCTTTCCCTATTTGGAACCAATCTGTTGGCCCATGTCATTTTCTGACTGTAGCTTCCTGAAATCTGTATGACTGTCACATACAGATTTCTCAGGAGACAGGTCAGGTGGTCTGCTATTCTCATCTCTTTAAGAATTTTCCACAGTCTGTTGTGATCCACACAGTCGAAGGCTTTGGTGTATCCATAAAGAAGTAGATGGTTTTTTTGGAACTCTCTTGCTTTTGCAATTATCTAGCAGATGTTGGCAATTTGATCTCTGGTTCCTCTGCCTTTCCTAAATTCAGCTTGAACACCTGGAAGTTCATGTACTATTGAAGCCTATCTTGGAGAATTTTGAGCATTACTTTGCTAGCATGTGAAAGGAATGCAATCGAGCAGTAGTTTGAGCATTCTTTGGGATTGCCTTTCTTTGGGATTGGAATGAAAACTGACCTTTCCCAGTCCTGTGGCCACTGCTGAGTTTTCCAAATTTGCTGACATATTGAATGCAGCACTTTCACAGCATCATCTTTGAGGATTTGAAATAGCTCAACTGGAATTCCATCACCCCCACTAGCTTTGTTCGTAGTGATGCTTGACTTCTCATTCCAAGATGTCTGGCTCTGGGTGAGTGATCACACCATTGTGATTTTCTGGGTCATGAAGATCTTTTTTGTACAGTTCTTCTGTGTATTCTTGCCACCTCTTCTTAATATCTTCTGCTTCTGTTAGGTCCATACCATTTCTGTCCTTTATCGAACACATCTTTGCATGAAATGTTCCCTTGGTATCTCTAATTTTCTTAAAGAGATCTCTAGTCTTTCCCACTCTATTGTTTTCCTCTATTTCTTTGCACTGATCACTGAGGAAGGCTTTCTATCTCTCCTTGCTGTTCTTTGGAACTCTGCATTCAAATGGGTATATCTTTCCTTTTCTCCTTTGCCTTTTGCTTCTCTTCTTTTCTCAGCTATTTGTAAGGCCTCCTCAGACAATCATTTTGCCTTTTTGCATTTCTTTTTCTTGGGGATGGTCTTGATCACTGCCTCCTGTACAATGTCACAAACCTCTGTCCATAGTTCTTTAGGCATTCTGTCTATCAGACCTAATCCCTTGAATCTATTTGTCACTTCCTCTCTATAATAGTTAAGGGATTTGACTTTGGTCATACCTGAATGGTCTATTGGTTTTCCCTACTTTCTTCCATTTAAGTCTGAATTTGGCAATAAGGAGTTCATGATCTGAGCCACAGTCCACTCCCAGTCTTGTTTTTGCTGACTGTGTAGAGTTTATCCATTTTTGACTGCAAAGAATATAATCAAATTGATTTCAATATTGACCATCTGGTGATGTCCATGTGTAGAGTCTTCTCTTATGTTGCTGGAAGAGGGTATTTGCTGTGACCAGTGTGTTCTCTTGGCAAAACTCTGTTAGCCTTTGCCTTGCTTCATTTTGTACTCTGAGGCCAAATTTCCCTGTTACTCTAGGTATCTCTAACTTCCTACTTTTGCATTCATTATACTTTTCCAACCAGTATACTTCTAGTTAAGTATCTTTCACAAGATATATCTCCAGGGTTCATCTATGGCTTTAATTCTGTAATTTAGGCCTATAGAAAGCTTATGTCAACAATAGGCACCTTTCTTACCTGCTTATTGCTTGTTTCAATTACCCATTGACCTTCTTGAAATGTCATTTCCTTAGCTACTGCTTGGCATAGCCTTTTATATTTGGCCTTTCTTATTTTGTAAAATTCTACTATGTTTTCCATACCCACCTTGTATCTGGATTTTCCCTATTTCTTCACTTATAAGCAATACATCTGTGTATCTCATCTGAATTTTTGCTAGCACATATTTCATTATTACTGTTTTCTTACTAGTAATTTCCTAGTTGCTTGTTTCTAAATTTTTCAAGAGTTCTTTTTACCTTTATCTATAAGGTACTTCATTTCCACATTACACGGATTAGTTTGTGGTTTAATTTACATCAATCTATAGCCAGTCTCTTTTCACTACATTTTAACTATTAACATAAAAATAAATACTAAATACTAAATCACTTTTCTATTAAGAGGTTCAATATTAAAAATAACTACAAGCTTTACTAAAAGACAACTTTTGAAAATACATTTAACCAAAGTATAACAAGGTTTTAAGAAAACTTAGAAGTGGGAAGTAGCCAAGATGGCAGACTGGGAAAGCCCTAAGCTCACCATGGGTATATCAGGGTACATTTACAGAGTAGCTATTAATGAGAAAGAGTGGGATATGGCAGACAAGATATCCCTCTGCAACTAAAACAGAAAAATAAATAACCACAGTGAGATGGGTAAGAGGAGTAGAGACACAGTATAGTCAAGATACCTAACTCAGGTGGTCAACCCACAAATGGGAGGATAATTGCAACTGCGGAGGTAATCCCCAAGGAGTAAGGGAATCCAAGTTCCACTACCACATATCTGTGTTCATCAAAACAATATGGTATATGCACAAAAACAGACACATAGTTCAGTGGAACAGGATTAGTTCAATTCAGTCGCTCAGTCATGTCTGACTCTTTGTGACCCCATGGACTGCAGCATGCCAGGCCTCCCTGTCCATCACCAATTCCTGGAGCCTGCTCAAACTCATGTCCATCAAGTCAGTTGGATGACATCACCGACTCCATCACTGACTCAATGGAACAGGATAGACAGCCCAGAAATAAACCCAATGGGCAATTTATGACAAAGGAGGGAACAATATACAATGTGAAAAGACAGCCTCTCCAACAAATGGTGTTAGGAAAACTGGACAGCTACATGCAAAAGAATCAGACTTAACTACACTCTCACACCTTGCATAAAAATAAATTCAAAATGGAATAAAGACAAATATAAGATCTGAAATCATACAACTTCTATTAGAAAGTAAGCATTATGCTCCTTGATGTTAGTCTTCTTAAATTTTTTTTGATATGTCTGTTTGGGCAAGGGAAACAAAAGCAAAAATAAACAAATGGGACTACATCAAATCAAAAACATTTTGTATGATGAAGCTATCAACAAAACGAAAAGGACACCAACAAAACTGGAGAAGATATTTGCAAACAATGTATCTGGTAACAGGTTAATATTTAAAATGCACAAAGAACTCATTCAACTCAACATCAAAAAAAAAGATGGAAAAACAGGCAAAGGTTCTGAATCAACATTTTTCCAAAGAAGATATAAAATAGTCAATGTGCACATGAAAAAATACTCAACATCACTAATCAACAGGGAAAAGCAAATTGAAACCACAGTGAGGTGTATTTCATACCTGTCAGAATGGCTATTATCAAAAACAAACAAAAACAAACAGCAAGTGTTAGTGAGGACACAGAGAAAAGGGAACCTTGTGCGCTATTGATGAAAATGTAAACTAGTGCAGCAACTATGGGAAAGTGTACAGAGATTCCTCAAAAAGTTAAAAATAGACCTACTATATAAACCAATAACACCATTCCTGGCTCTTCTGAAGAAAGCAAAAACACTAATTTGGAAAGATGTGTGCACCCCTATTGGAGAAGGAAATGGCAACCCGCTCCAGTATTCTTGCCCAAACAATCCCAGGGACAGAGCAGCCTGGTGGGCTGCCGTCTATGGGGTTGCACAGAGTCAGATACGACTGAAGCAACTTAGCAGCAGCATGCACTCCTATGTACATAGAAGCATTATTTATAATAGCCAAGATACGGAAGCAACATGAATGCTCATCAATAGATGAAAGGATAAAGAAGCTGTTGTGTGTGGACTGTTATTCAGCCATAAAAAATTAAATCTTGCCTTTGCAACAGCATGGGAGAGCCTAGAGGGCATTATGCTAAATGAAATAAGTCAGAGTAAGACACATTATGATTTCTCTTCTTTGTGGAATCTAAAAAGCAAAAGAGATGAACAACAAACATAACAAAACAAAGAGAGATAAAGATACAGAGAACAAAGAGGTGTTTGCCAGAGGGGAGAGGGGAGGGGCAGGAAATAAATAAGTGAGGGAGGTTAAGAAGTACAAAGATCCAGTTGCAAAATAAATGAATCATGGGTATGAAACATACAGTGTGGGGAATATAGTAATATGTAGTATCTTTCTGTATGGTGATATAATAAAACTAGATTGTGGTGATCATTTTAAAATGTGTAGAAATATGCAATCACTATGTTGTATGATATGAGCTAACATAGCATTGTAGGTAAATTATATTCAAAAACAAACTCAGAAAAAGAGATCAGATTTGTAGCTACCAGAGGCAGGGATGGGGGAGGGGGTGTGTCTAGGGGGAGTTGGATAAGAGCAGTCAAAAATGCCAAATTTTAAGATATATAAGTACTGGGGATGTGATGTACAATATAATAGATGTAATTAATGCTGCTCTGTGTTATACATGGCTTCCCTGATAGCTCAGTTGGTAAAGAATCCTGCCTGCAATGCAGGAGACCCTGGTTTGATTCCTGGGTCGGGAAGATCCCCTGGAGAAGGGACAGGCTGCCCACTCCAGTATTCTTGGGCTTCCCTGGTGGCTCAGCTGGTAAAGAATCTGCCTGCAATGTGGGAGACCTGGGTTTGAGTCCCTGGGTTGGGAAGATCCCCTGGAGAAGGGAAAGGCTACCCATTCCCGTATTCTGGCCTGGAGAATTCTATGGACTGTATAAATACTGGGGATTTAATGTACAACATTATAGATGTAATTAACACTGCTATGTGTTATACATGAAATTGTCAAGAGAGTGAATCTAAGGGGTCTAGTTACAAGGAAAAAATTTTTTCCATATCCTTAAGGTTGTATCTATATGAGATGGTGGATGATGACTAAGCCTATTGAGGTCAGTTTTCATGATGTAGGTAGGCCAAATTGTTATGCTGTATACCTTAAACTTGTATGGTGCTATGTGCCAATTATATCTCTAAAAAATAGAGAGAAGTGTTATGGGAATCATTTTGTTAGCTGAGGGAACACTGCAACCTTCAACATACAAACTAGAAATTAAATACACTGGCTTGGGGTTAGAGAAGCAATGACTCAGTGGTCACAAGTTCACCAGAAACAATATCTAGAAAATATTAACTCCTGACTTTAAAGAATAAATGCAAGTAAATAACACTTTAATAGACCAACAAGATAACAACAAGATATCTGGAACACATAACAGAAAAAGAAATTTGATATCCCTTATACACAAAGAAGTCTTGCAAGTTCAAAAGAAGCATTTATGAAAAGCAGGGAAAGGATAATAGGAAAAGAGATACAGGTGGTTAATACTTATAAAAAGATGCCTTCAATCTTATAAGTAATAGAACGAGTACACATTTAAAGAATAGGTTTCTTTTCTCAAACTGAGACATGCTAAGAAAAATTGAAAGTCATATGTTGAAGTTTCTTTTAGTTTTTATTGCTGCAAAATAAACTGCTCCAAGATTTGGCAACTTAAAAACCACCACCTAATTCTGTTTGCAGATTCTGTGGGTCAGGAATTCAGAAAAGGCACAGTGGGCAGTTTGTTTCTTCTCTATGATACCTGAAGCCTCAGCTGGCAAGACTCAAGAACTGGAGGTGATGGGACAGTTGGAGGCAGGAATCACTTGGAGGTGTCTTCACTCCTATGGCATCACCTGGCCGCCACCTAGGAACTCACCTCGGGCTGTGGGCCACATCCTTGTGTCCTCTCCATGTGGCCTGGCATAGAGGTGTTGCTTTTATTATGTAGTGGTGCCCCAGACCTCCAAAGACAAGGGTCCCCAGGGAAGCAGATGGAAGCTTATCGCCTTGTGAACCAGCCTCCAGGGTCACTTAGTATCAAACCCACTGAAGTCACAGACCTGCCCTATTCAATAGGAATAAACAAGCCCCACATCTCAATGTGAGGAGTATCAAAGTCATATTGTATAAAGACCATGTGAGAGTGGAGATTCTGCTGTGATCATCCTCAGAAAACAGTCTGCCACAGAAAAACTGTAGGAAAATGCATCCTCTCAAGGAAGGCCAAATGTGAACTGATATCTTTCTGAAGGCTAAACCAACATCAACCAGAGGTATTTTGTTTTTCAGTCACCAAGTCATGTCTGATTCTTTCCTGACTCCATGGACTGCAGCACACCAGGCTTCCCTGTCCCTCATCATCTCCTGGAGTTTGCCCAAGTTCATGTCCATTGAATAGGTAAAGCCATCCAACCATCTTATTATAAATGCTCTAATCCTCACATGCAAAAATAACTTTTTTCCCCCTAAGTAAAATCATATTCTAAGTGGGGTAATGGATAGACCATTCACTCCTCAAATATATTAATTAATAATCTTCTAAATAGAAATAATTAAACTTGTATAGCACCTCCTTTACCCACTCCAGTATTCTTGCCTTGAGAATGCCGGGGACAGAGGAGCCTGGCGGGCTGCCATCTATGGGGTCTCACAGAGTCGGACACGACTGAAGCGACTTAGCAGCAGCAGTCAGCAACACCTCCTTTAATGCAGATATTCTCCTGGAGTGGGTTTCACTGAGTTAACTCAACATAAGAGTCACACATTCATTCAACAAATAATTTCTGAGTTCCTACTAAGTGCCACGAGCTCTGCTAGGTGCATATTAACATGAACACCATTCTTGCTCTCATGGATCTAAAGTCTACTAGAGAGGTGGATATGAAATAAGCAGACAATTGTAGAAGTGTTTTTAAAATAATGTATAGAAAACTGTGAAAGGACTTTCAGATAGAATTATATTATGGATCAAGACTTTGAGATTTAAACTATGACTTGAAGAAGTACTCGAAATTTACTCTTTAGAGGGGTGGGAAGGTTTCCAGGGAGTAGGGAAGTGAAGTGAAGTGAAGTTGCTTAGTCGTGTCTGACTCTTTTGTGATCCCATGGACTGTAGCCTGCCAGGCTTCTCCATCCATGGGATTTTCCAGGAAAGAATACTGGCAGTGGGTTGTCATTTCCTTCTCCAAGGGAATGGGGAGAATTCACATAAAAGCCATGAAGCAGGAAACAGGTTAGCATATTGGACAAACATAAAGAAGTCCAATGCTTTCCCAATGTACTTATTGAGTGACGGGGAAGAGGCATAGCAGGAGACAAGAGAGGTAAACAGGACCCAAACAAACCAACAGAATGTGGTCCACTGGAGAAGGGAATGGCAAACCACTTCAGTATTCTTGCCTTGAGAACCCCACGAACAGTATGAGAAGGCAAAATGATAGGATACTGAAAGAGAAACTCCCCAGGTCGGTAGGTGCCCAATATGCTACTGGAGATCAGTGGAGAAATAACTCCAGAAAGAATGAAGGGATGGAGCCAAAGCAAAAACAACACCCAGTTGTGGATGTGACTGGTGATAGAAGCAAGGTCCGATGCTGTAAAGAGCAATATTGCATAGGAACCTGAAATGTTAGGTCCATGAATCAAGGCAAATTGGAAGCGGTCAAACAGGAGATAGCAAGAGTGAATGTCGACATTCTAGGAATCAGCGAACTAAAATGGACTGTAATGGGTGAATTTAACTCAGATGACCATTATTATATCTACTACTGTGGGCAGGAATCCCTTAGAAGAAATGGAGTAGCCATCATAGTTCAACAAAAGAGTCCAAAATGCAGTACTTAGATGCAATCTCAAAAACGACAGAATGATCTCTGTTCATTTCCAAGGCAAACCATTCAATATCACAGTAATCCAAGCCTATGCCCCAACCAGTAACGCTGAAGAAGCTGAAGTTGAATGGTTCTATGAAGACCTACAAGACCTTTTAGAACTAATACCCAAAAAAGATGTCCTTTTCATTATAGGGGACTGGAATGCAAAAGTAGGAAGTCAAGAAACACCTGGAGTAACAGGCAAATTTGGCCTTGGAGTACAGAATGAAGCAGGGCAAAGGCTAATAGAGTTTTGCCAAGAGAACGCACTGGTCATAGCAAGCACCCTCTTCCAACAACACAAGAGAAGACTCTACACATGGATATCACCAGATGGTCAACACCGAAATCAGATTGATTATATTCTTTGCAGCCAAAGATGGAGAAGCTCTATACCATCAGCAAAAACAAGACATGGAGCTGACTGTGGCTCAGATCATGAACTCCTTATTGCCAAATTCAGACTTAAACTGAAGAGAGTAGGGATAACCACTAGACCATTCAGGTATGACCTAAATCAAATCCCTTATGATTATACAGTGGAAGTGAGATAGATTTAAGGGACTAGATCTGACAGACAGAGAGCCTGATGAACTATGGACAGAGGTGTGTGACATTGTAAGGGAGACAGGGATCAAGACCATACCCATGGAAAAGAAATGCAAAAAGGCAAAATGTTTGTCTGAGGAGGACTTAAAAATAGCTGTGAAAAGAAGAGAAGCAAAAAGCAAAGGAGAAAAGGAAAGATATTCCCATTTGAATGCAGAGTTCCAAAGAATAGCCAGGAGAGATAAGAAAGCCTTCCTCAGTGATCAATGCAAAGAAATAAAGGAAAACAATAGAATGGGAAAAACTAGAGATCTCTTCAAGAAAATTAGAGATACCAAAGGAATATTTCATGCAAAAATGGGCTCAATAAAGGACAGAAATGGTATGGACCTAACAGAAGCAGAAGATATTAAGAAGAGGTGGCAAGAATACACAGAAGAACTGTACAAAATAGATCTTCATGAGTCAGATAATCACAATGGCGTGATCACTCACCTAGCCAGACATCCTGAAATGAGAAGTCAAGTGGGCCTTAGAAAGCATCACTACAAACAAAGCTAGTGAAGGTGATGGAATTCCAGTTGAGCTATTTCAAATCCTGAAAGATGATGCTGTGAAAGTGCTGCACTCAATATGCCAACAAATTTGGAAAACTCAGCAGTGGCCACAGGACTGGAAAAGGTCAGTTTTCATTCCAATCCCAAAGAAAGGCAATCCCAAAGAATGCTCAAACTACTGCACAATTGCACTCATCTCACACACTAGTAAAGTAATGCTCAAAATTCTCCAAGCCAGGCTTCAGCAATACGTGAACCCAGAACTTCCAGATGTTCAAGCTGGTTTTAGGAAAGGCAGAGGAACCAGAGATCAAATTGCCAGTATCCACTGGATCATCAAAAAAGCAAGAGAGTTCCAGAAAAACTTCTATTTCTGCTTATTGACTACGCCAAAGCCTTTGACTGCGTGGATCACAATAAACTGTGGAAAATTCTGAAGGAGATGGGAATACCAGACCACCTGACCTGCCTCTTGAGAAACCTGTATGCAGGTCAGGAAGCAACAGTCAGAACTGGACATGAAACAACAGACTGGTTCCAAGTAGGAAAAGGAGTACGTCAAGGCTGTATATTGTCACCCTGCTTATTTAACTTATATGCAGAGTACATCATGAGAAACGCTGGGCTGGAAGAAGCACAAGCTGGAATTAAGATTGCTGGGAGAAATATCAATAACCTCAGATATGCAGATGACACCACCCTTATGGCAGAAAGTAAAGAGGAACTAAAGAGACTCTTGATGAAAGTGAAAGAAGAGATTGAAAAAGTTGGCTTAAAGCTCAACATTCAGAAAACTAAGATCATGGCATCTGGTCCCATCACCTCATGGGAAATAGATGGGGAGACAGTGGAAACAGTGTCAGACTATTTTGGGGGGGCTCCAAAATCACTGCAGATGGTGACTGCAGCCATGAAATTAAAAGACGCTTACTCCTTGGAAGGAAAGTTATGACCAACCTAGATAGCATGTTAAAAAGCAGAGACATTACTTTGCCAACAAAGGTCCGTCTGGTCAAGGCTATGGTTTCTCCAGTGGTCATGTATGGATGTGAGAGTTGGACTGTGAAGAAAGCTGAGCACTGAAGAATTGATGTTTTTGAGCTGTGGTGTTGGAGAAGACTCTTGAGAGTCCCTTGGACTGCAAGGAGATCCAACCAGTCCATCCTAAAGGAGATCAGTCCTGGGTGTTCATTGGAAGGACTGATGCTGAAGCTGAAACTCCAGTACCTTGGCCACCTCATGCGAAGAGTTGACTCATTGGAAAAGACCCTGATGCTGGGAGGGATTGGGGGCAGGAGGAGAAGGGGACGACAGAGGATGAGATGGCTGGATGGCATCACCGACTTGATGGGCATGAGTTTGAGTGAACTCCAGGAGTTTGTGATGGACAGGGAGGCCTGGCGTGCTGCGATTCATGGGGTCACACAGAGTTGGACATGACTGAGTGACTGAACTGAACTAATGTCCACATTGAAGATCTTATACTTTACTCTCTGTACACTCTTTTTATGTGATTCTTTTGTTTTAATTTTAATTGGAGGCTAATAACTTTACATTATTGTAGTGATTTTTGCCATACATTGACATAAATCAGCCATGGGTGTACATGTGTCCCCAATCCTGAACCCCCTCCCACCTCCCTCCCCATCCCATCCCTCAGGGTCATCCCAGTGCACCAGCCCTGAGCACCCTGTCTCATGCATCGAACCTGGACTGGCGATCTATTTCACATATGATAATATACATGTTTCAATGCTATTCTCTCAAATCATCCCACCCTCGCCTTCTCCCAGAGTCCAAAAGTCTGTTCTTTACATCTGTGTCTCTTTTGCTGTCTCTCATATAGGGTCATCATTACCATCTTTCTAAATTCCATATATATGCGTTAATATACTGCATTGGTGTTTTTCTTTCTGATTTACTTCACTCTGTACAATAGGCTCCAGTTTCATCCACCTCATTAGGACTGATTCAAACACATTATTTTTAAAAGTTGAGCAATATTCCATTGTGTATATGTACCACAACTTTCTTATTCATTCATCTGCTGGTGGACATCAAAGTTGCTTCCATGTCCTTGCTATTGTAAACAGTGCTGTGACAAACATTGGGGTACATGTGTCTCTTTCAGATCTGGTTTCCTCGGTGTGTACGCCCAGGAATGAGATTGCTGTGTCATATGGCAGTTCTATTTCCAGTTTTTTAAGGAATCTCCACACTGTTCTCCACAGTGGCTGTACTAGTTTGCATTCCCACCAACAGTGTAAGAGGGTTCCCTTTTCTCCACACACTCTCTAGCATTTATTGTTTGTAGACTTTTTGATAGCAGTCATTCTGACCTCATTGTGGTTGTTGTTGTTGTTGTTGTTTTTTTTGGTTTTTTTTTTAATTTTTTTAAATTTTTTTTTCCATTTATTTCTATTAGTTGGAGGCTAATTACCCCACAACATTGCAGTGGTTTTTGTCATACATTGAAATGAATTAGCCATGGATTTACATGTATTCCCCGTCCGGTCCCCCCTCCCACCTCCCTCTCCACCCAATCCCTCTGGGTCTTCCCAGTGCACCAGGCCTGAGCACTTGTCTCATGCATCCAGCCTGGGCTGGTGATCTATTTCACCCTAGATAATATACATGTTTCGATGCTGTTCTCTTGAAACATCCCACACTCGCCTTCTCCCACAGAGTCCACAAGTTATTTGCATTTCTCTGATAATGAGTGATGTTGAGCATCTTTTCATGTGTTTGTTAGCCATCTGTATGTGTTCTTTGGAGAAATGTCTGTTTAGTTCTTTGGCCCATTTTTTAATAGGGCCACTTATTTTTCTGGAATTGAGCTGCAGGAGCTGCTTGTATAATTTTGAGATTAATTCTTTGTCAGTTGCTTCATTTGCTATTACTTTCTCCCATTCTGAAGGCTGTCTTTTCACCTTGCTTATAGTTTAATTCATTGTGCAAAAGCACTTAAGCTTAATTAGGTCCCATTGTTTATTTTTGCTTTTATTTCCATTACTCTGGGAGGTGGGTCATAGAGGATCCTGCTATGATTTACATCAGAGAGTGTTTTGCCTATGTTTTCCTCTAGGAGTTTTACAGTTCTGGTCTTACATTTAGCTCTTTAATCCATTTTGAGTTTATTTTTGTGTATGGTGTTAGAAAATGTTCTAGTTTCATTTTTTTTCAAGTGGTTGACCAGTTTTCCCAGCACCACTTGCTAAAGAGATTATCTTTTTTCCCATTGTATATTCTTGCCTCCTTTGTCAAAGATAAGATGTCCATAGGTGCATGGATTTATCTCTGGGATTCTATTTTGTTCCATTGATCTATGTTTCTGTCTTTGTGCTAGTACCATACTGTCTTGATGACTGTGGCTTTGTAGTAGAGCCTGAAGTCAGGCAGGTTGATTCCTCCAGTTCCATTCTTTCTCAAGATTTCCTTGGCTATTTGAGGTTTTTTGTATTTCCATACAAATTGTGAAATTATTTGTTCTAGTTCTCTGAAAAACACCATTGGTAGCTTGATAGAAATTGCATTGAATCTATAGATTGCTTTGGGTGGTATACTCATTTTCACTATATTGATTCTTCTGATCCATGAACACGGTATATTTCTCCATCTATTTGTGTCATCTTTGATTTCTTTCATCAGTGCTTTATAGTTTTATATATATATACATATATGTGTATATAAATATATATATATATGTGTGTGTGTGTGTGTGTGTGTGTGTCTTTTGTTTCTTATGGTAGATTTATTCCTAAGTATTTTGTTCTTTTTGTTGCAAGTGAATTGAATTGTTTCCTTAATTTCTCTTTTTGTTTTCTCATTGTTAGTGTATAGGAATGCAAGGAATTTCTGTGTGTTAATTTTATAACCAGCAACTTTAATATATTCATTGACTAGCTCTAGTAATTTTCTGGTGGAGTCTTCAGGGTTTTCTATGTAGAGGATCATGTCATCTGCAAACAGTGAGAGTTTTACTTCTTCTTTTCCAATCTGGATTCCTTTTATTTTTTTTTCTTCTCTGATTGCTGTGGCTAAAACTTCCAAAACTATGTTGAATAGTAGTGGTGAGAGTGGGCATCCTTGTCTTGTTCCTGACTTTAGGGGAAATGCTTTCAATTTTTCACCATTGAGGATAATGTTTGCTGTGGGTTTATCATATATGGCTTTTATTATGTTGAGGTATGTTCCTTCTATGCCTGCTTTTGGGGAGGGTTTTATCATAAATTGATGTTGAACTTTGTCAAAGGCTTTCTCTGCATCTATTGAGATAATCATATGGTTTTTATCTTTCAATTTGTTAATGCAGTGTATCACATTGATTGACTCTCTGTACATTCTTAAGAGGTTTTTATAGCAGAAACACAACATAGCCTTTCTCTCTCTCTCTCTCTATATATATATATATATATAGTATTTTTAAAACATTGTTCTGATTCTTCTCTAAAGGATTGTGGGACAAGAGGAGGAGACTAGTTACAAGGTCCCTACAGTGATAGAGGCAAGAGGTGTGTGTGAATGAGTGTGCTGGCAATGATGATGAGCTCATTTGGTAGGGAAATGAAGGAAGTTGGGTGTTCAAAACCCCAAACTAGAAATTTCTATACACTTCATGGCCATATAAATGGATACAATCTTTCTAGAATATAATTTGACATTTTGAAAGCCTAAAATGCTTAACATTTCCTTTAAGACAACAATTCAACTTCTAGGTATTTATCACAAAGAATAATCACAGATATCTGTGAAGGGTTAGGTCAAGGGATATTTAGAACAACAATGGTATAAACTAAGACTGAAAATCATCAAAAGACTGTTGTTCAAATCCTGGTTTGCTAATAAAAGGAATTAGGAATCCTTAAAGAAAAGACTGATTTTGGGTACAGGGCAGGGAAAATACAAGATGAATATGGAGTAAACAGTAAGAAAAGATAGGGAATAAATCAAAACACAAATGGAAGGCTTCCCTGGTGGCTCATTGGGTCCACTTGTCAATGCAGGACATGTGGGTTTGATCCCTGGGTCAGGAAGATCCCTTGGAGGAGGAAATGGCAACCCACTCCAGTATTCTTGCCTGGGAAATCCCATGGACAGAGAAGGCTGGCAGGCTACAGTCCATGGGGTCTCAAAAGAGTCAGACATGATGGAGCATACACACATGAAATGAGAAATTTTCTTATGAATTAAGAAATATTGGAGACTTCCCTGGTGGTCCAGTGGCTAAGACTCCATGCTCCCAATGCAGGGGGCCTGGGTTCGATCCCTGGTCAGGGAACAAGATCCCACATGCTGCAACTAAGAGTTTGCATGTTCAGCAAGAAAGATCCTTCATACCATAATGAAGACTAAAGATCCTTGCATGCCACAACTAAGACCTGGCACAAATAAACAATTAAAATTTTTTTAAAGAAATATTAGTAACAAAAAAAGTAAGAGAGAGGATTGTTATTTTTAGTGGGAAAGCAAAGCAACAGGGTTTTGGCTAGAGGGCCAAGAAGGAAAGTAGAAGTCCCAGGAGCTATGTGGGATCATCTCCATTACTGACTCTATTTGATTACCCTCTCTGACTTTCTTACACACTTCAGAAGGTGGCAACTGCCAGCCCTCATGTTGTATCTTGTGCTAGATCAGGGTTTCCATGCTTTTTAATTTAAGTTTTAAAATATAAAACAAACCTCAGAAACTTGAAGTGTTTTCTCATCTTCTAGGATATTTATAGTTGGTTTTTTAAAGCCCTCTGCAGAGAAATTCTTTCACGTATGAAACTGTACCAAGAAAGAGAAAAGAAAGAGAATTCAAGGCACATATATGAGAAGCAATTATCAGAAACCCAAGTGACAATATGCTCCTACAAGCTATTCAACAGCCACTGACTCCACTGTTTGTTCCTTTTTGTTTCTCATTGTTGTTCCTTATGCTGAGGCGTCATCTATGGTAACTAGATTCTCAACCATGACAAGTCTGTAACTCTCTGCTTGCTCCTCAGCACATTCTGATATAACACTGTCTACCTCTACCCCCAGTTCTAACTCTGAAGGTATAAAGTGACCATTAAGGTCTCCTTTCTCTGATGCGCTATCTCCTTAACAAGAGAACTGGTAACATTTCAGGTTAACATGGGGGTGGTACGTAAACATGTGTGAGCTTTGACACCAATGATCAGATACTACTATCATCATGCCTGATACTCGACCCATTTACTTACACAACAGAAGTAAAATTTCATTAGAACATAGATTCAGCTTTTAATACTGCCCAAGTACCAATGCTGCTGCTGCTGCTAAGTCGCTTCAGTCGTGTCCGACTCTGTGCGACCTCATAGACGGCAGCCCACCAGGCTCCGCCGTCCCTGGGATTCTCCAGGCAGGAACACTGGAGTGGGTTGCCATTTCCTTCTCCAGCACATGAAAGTGAAAAGTGAAAGTGAAGTCGCTCAGTCGTGTCTGACTCTTGGCGACCCCATGAACTGCAGCCCACCAGGCTCCTCTGTCCATGGGATTTTCCAGGCAAGAGTACTGGAGTGGGTTGCCATTCCCTTCTCTAGAAAGACCAAATTTCCGAGTGTACTTATTCCTAGATATTAACACCCAATCTATGAAAACAGTGCAGTCATTTGTTAATTAGAGCTGTGTGTTCACTAAGAATACATTTTTCCCATTTGGTAGAAATCCAAAAGATTAAAACTATTGAGTTGGGTTTCAAATATATTGAGACCGCTCTATCCTTCGGTTCTAAGATAGTTCACACTGCTGAAAATTTGGACTTTGAATTTTTTGCAATCCCCCAGAAAAGAAAGTAGTTCAGGGGGTAATAAGTTGTTGGGAAAGATGAGTGCCTGCAGGCACAATGTTGGCCAATTTTGAGAGAAATGACTGATTGTCTCAAATAATCTGCAACTAACTCTAATCATGGCTCATGCCCCTTTGCATCTCCTGGGTCTAAGATCCTCCACTTAGAATTACTTCACTGAATTAAGTCTCAAGGAGTCACACACACACACAAAATGGCATAGCATAGTATTTTAGATATTGTGGATATGATATAGAGCACCTAAGTCACTCTTTATTTTGTCAGATACAGAAGTTGAAGTCAAGAGAGGCAGTGTGCCCTATACAAGGTCACCCAAACAGGCAATGGTAAAGACAGCCCTAAAGCTCTGAGCTAAGGCTTCTAAGTAACCGTGTTCTTGTTGTATGTATAAGGATATAACAGAGATCCTGCCATGAAGCTCCTGTCCAGGGCTCCAACCAACACAGATTATTTCTATTGCTATCACTATGCATCACTGGTTCTTAAAGTGTCCTCTCTGGACCAGCAGGATCAGCATCAGCTGGGAACATTTTTAAAAATACTTTTATCTATTTATTTATTTTTGGCTGCGCTGGGTCTTCATTGCTGCACAAGCTTTTTTATAGTTGCAGCAAATGCAGGCTACTCTTCGTTGCAGCGGAGGGGCGCCTCACTGCAGTGGTTTCTCTTGTTGTGGAGCACAGGCTCTACAGGGCAAGCTCAATAGCTGTGGTGCACAGGCTTATTTGCTCTGAGACATATGGGATCTTCCCAAATCAGGGATCAAACCTGTGACTCCTGCATTGGCAGGCAGATTCTTTACCACTGAGCCACCAGGGAAACCCTGGGGACTTTTTATTAATGCAAAGTCTCAAGGAGCCTCTAGGCCTAAATCAGAAACTGAGGCCAGTAACTCATGTTTCAATAATGAAGCTTTTTGCATGTTTATGCACATCAGGATCCTTATTTTCTATTTTCACCAGAAACCTGACACAACATAGCACTTATTTTCAGTGAAACTTGGTATGGAATAGATCAATTTCTCTTGAATGTTAATGTGAGAAATCACTGCCTGGGGCTCCTGGTTAAAAAGCAGATTCTGATTCAGTAAGTCTGGGCTAGGGCTTGAGGTTGCTCAGTTCTAATAAGTTCCCAGGTGAGGTCAGTGCCTTGAGTCAGTGGACCACACCCTTAGAAGCAAAGGAATACAGTTAACAAGCATCAACATCAAATTTTCAGACTAATTATCTTGGACTAAATAGAGGTGAGAAGTGGGATATGCCACCATTCATGTGTCCTTCATAGCGTCAACACCAGTGGCCTCCTGTGGTCCTCGGTAAAAGACAAAAATCAGTAGATGTCTATCCCTAACACTCCACCGGTTCTTGCTAGTCAGTCTCACAGTTTCAGTGGTGCTTTTGGGACAATGCAGAGGATGAGGAGGGCTGAGTGAGAGCTGCGCTGCAGTGAAGAGGGCAGCCAAGGGAGCGAGACTCTGAGGGGCCCTGCAGTGGGGGGGCTCTGGGTGTCCATGAGAGAGACCAGCGAGACAGACATAGGGCCAAACAAGAACGCTGGGAGCCACGATGACAGGCATGACTGACTTCCCAGCTTTGAGAAGGTCAGCCCAGGGCAGAGGTGCGAGGAATGTCAGCGAACTCCATACAATTTAGTCTGAGGAGGGGGCCTGTCACGTCTGATGGAATGCCTTCACCCTCAGTAAGTGTTTGGGCATTTGTCATAAAACCATCCCTCTGTCTTTACATATAGTACTCTTAGATCTGCCTTTTTAAAAAATCTTCCTTCTTATTTACATTGGGAACTTTCATCAGAAAAATATTTTCTCCACAATTGCCATTAAAGAAACCCTATGCCAAATAATAAAAAGAAAATGCTGTTGGGCTGTACTCAAGGCAACATATGACTGCCGTGAATTATTCTGATTGATGACCCAGTGATGGATGGGTGTGCACTGTGGTTTGGATGCTCAGCATCAGCATGGCAATATGGCGAAAAGTTTTTGCTGCGTACGGGCTGTTGGCATAGGGATTCTTCATCTCAGATTTATAGTCCTGTATTCTAACATTGGTTTTTGTACTCTTTCATACTCTTCAAACTGGACAGTTTCTGGCAGTTACACAGTCAAAGGCCAAATGGACAAGGTGACTAAAACCACATTCATGAGGGAGAAAGGCAGGACAGGTCCTTGAGTCATATTCATGGTACAAATCGATGGCCAAATACTCTGTGGATCCCTCAGAGGAGATTTGCTGTCACTAGCCCAAATAACACTGCTGCCCTGGCTAACCTCCTATAATGGATCTTAACACAATGATATCCCTGGGCATATTAAAGAGTACAGCCCCCACCATCCAATAGAATAAGATTTGGGTGCGAGGCCATTTCTAATATAGGTCAGGAAGGAAGGAAAAGAAAGAGTCACCTGTCTTATCCTCCAAGTGACTTTGATAAATAATTTGTTGGCACATTAAATTTAGTTGAACTACACCATTTGTACTGCTATAAAACAAAGAAATGAGACTATCATGACCAAAATAGTCCCCTTCTTGGTGATTCTTTATTAAAGTTGGCTGGTAACTTGAAACTTACTTCTAACAAGCCTTGAACCCTAAAGTCATTCTCCCCGGCAATGGTTCAGCAGCTGACATTTATATCTACACTACTTCTCAGGCCAAAAGAGCCTCTTTGCCTTTCCAAATATCCTGCCAGCCTCCACCAGGGAATTCTGGATGGTGTAGAAGATTCAGGAAGTGAATTGAGGCTGCCAGGAATCTTCATCCAGGTTAATCAACTCTGTAGACGCTAGGAGAAAAGAAGCAAGCTGGCTGGCTGAGTGATGCAGATAAGCAGATGGCTTGGGCACAAGTTAAATGAACTGCATATTGGCTTCCAAATTCTCCTGCATCTAAAGCCATCAAAACAACGTGATATTACTGCGGATTTCATTATCAACTTGATGAACATTTACCATAATGGGAGAGAGGGGACAATAAATTCAACACTTTGTTACCTTTAAATGTGAATGTCCCTTTTAGAGTACACATCAAAAAGAGTTATGGGAATGAAATGTTAAAGACATCTAAATATTTATTTCATTTTTAAGATAATTCCAAATTCATATATTTATGGTGATTGTAAGGAGTCCAATTTAAAATTGAATAATTACTCAAGGCAAAAAGGCTGCAATTTTTCTGTGAAATATTTTATGACACATTTACTAATAGGAAAAAAAGATTGCATTCAGTTGCTTAAAGATGTCATTAATTTAGGAAACAAAAGAAGAATGTTATACTTTTCTGCCACTGATAATTGTTGTTTTCTTCCTAGGGAGTCCTATGATTTTAAATGATTTGAATGAACCCACACATGAAGAATGAATTTAGAGTCATAATTCCTTACTATTAATAGATAAACTTAGGTCAAGTCTGAAGCAGTAGGTATCAGGGAGTTGTAATTCTCAGTCTACACTAACTCATATATATAATACAAGATCAGAAAAATGATTATTAAAAACTATGTGGCCTTTGATTTTCCCAGGAAGAAAAGATAAATATATATTTGCTGGAATAAAAAAGTATCACTTGGTGAATAAATTTGAAAATAAAAGTTTGTTTGGCTCACTCTCTGTGTTTATCAGCTCTCATGTTGAAGCACAGAACAGTGGTGGGCACCAGAACCAACATGAAAGGATCCAGCGCTTGAACATATGCTGAGATTTGTAGGTCCTGATGACTCACTATTTTTAGTACTAAAGAAATTATTTATGTCATTATAAAGATTTAACTTTGAGAATTCACCATTACTTTAGATAATTCATGAAGGCTAGAGCAAATTGTTTTTTAAAAAAATTAAAATGCAGCAATTTTAAGTAAAATGTTTTGAGGATCAGATAACCCAAAAAGCAAATAAAGCCTTTATGATTTTATGGAGTATGATGTGTCTAATGGAATCTACAAACCTAATAATGCATTGTAAGAAAGCTTTAGCCTTCCTTGATTCCATTCGTTCTTCTACAACATTTTGCTATATGCTGTGTACTTTTTTGGGTGCTGAAGATACAAATGTATCGTAGACATCCATTTTGCCTACAAAGCACACATCTTTCATTTTATGGATAACAGCGCCCCCCTGTTTCTATGGGGAACTGCTTCACTTGATCATTTGAATGACAGAAACTATCGCTGCTCTCCCCACTCATGAATACAGAGCAGGACACTTGACCCCAAGTAGGCCAACCAGAACACCCGCTTCCCCTGGGAACAGTAACTGATCGGAGCTGAGCACATCTCAGAGGGACCAATCAGAGCCTGATGTCAGAAAGATACAGCTTCTGGTGTGACTCCTAACTGTGGCCACCACCACTTGGAGTATTTGAGAGAACAAAGCTGTCAACCACAAGTAAAAAGAAAAGAGAGTGTTGAAGACACTCAAGGACGACTGAAGTGTTTGAAATTCCTAGAGCAGCTGAACATTCTATAACCTGGCCTTCAGCCCTGTGAGTGACCCCCATAACCTTTCAAACAATTTATCATTGTGTCACACATTAAGTCAACCCTTTACCAATGGAAGTTGGACTACACCCGCCCACTAACAAGCAAACTTTTTCAAGATTTTTGACTACATGGAGGGTCAGCACTGCCTAACCCTCATTTTGTTCAAGGGCCAATTGTAGTTTGAGTTGAACTTCTACCTCTTAAAACCAGATAAGTTCTATCTTCCTATATTGGGTGGCCAAACCCACCCAGTCAGTTCTCTGACATTACAGTCTAGTAAAAAAGAATATCAGTCAAGTGATAAGTACATCTGTGGTTTCAAGATGTGTAAATACTATGAAGGGACATTGACACAGACTTTTAACCCTTCACAGAGCATGTTCACCGGAAGCCCTGAAAACAAACCTTCCATTACTGGCTGAGCAATCTCCTTCAGTTTTACAATCTGACTTGGAGCATAATTCTAAGCATAATTTCTGAACCCTTTTATGAAAGGTTTAAGAATTTAATCTACTAAACTCAGGAATCCACGCTATGTGCTAATCAAGTGTTCACTGGCTGGGTCTAGCAGACAAAGGGAGGTTGATCACTTTGCCTAATGACCAGTTGTGGGCTCCACAGGGAAATAGTTAGCAGCATATGGGCCTGGGGCTAAAGGAGTAAATATTTTCAATTAAAAAATTGAACACTTATTCTACCTTTCCTAGAAGAAATTATATGTTAGAGTAACCAAGAGAAAGGTTATTCTTTACTGAAGAATTTAAGATAATTGATATGAAAGGAAAAATAGAACTAGAAAATCACCCTTGTGCAACCCCTTGCAACAGTCACCAGTGGACAGAGACATTAGATAGAAGGATGGGGAGCATTACAATGGAGGGACCAAGTGACCACCTGAACCAGTGATCAATCTTAGTATCCTCAGAAGTGAGAAAATCAGATACTGTGTCTCTCGTGGTGGGACACAACACAAAGCACATAGCCCTTCCTATGAAGTATTTTTGCTGAAACAAATGAACCAGAATAAAATCAAGCCTGTAGACACCTCTTATGTACTGGCAAGAGAGGAATAGAAAAGCAAGTTAAACAGCATCACAAGGAAACCAACAGACAAATCCAAGAAAGAAAACATTCTAAGGAATGAACTCAGTTTCTGCAACACATCACCTGCAGAAAATAAAAAGGCAGGAGGAATAAGACTACACCAGATTGAAAGAAATTTAAGAAACAAAGATCAACTAAATTAATATGTGTACCTTGTTCGGGTCCTGACTTAACCAAACCAACTGCAAAAAGCCTTCAATGAGAACTGGAGACATTTGATAGTAGAGTAGTTATCAGAAGTTATCAAGGACTTATGATAACTATGTTAAGATTGTGGTCTATACTTTTCAGGGAAGGATACTTATATATGTAGAAGTGAAACAACACAATGTGTGACATTTGTTTTTAAATACTTCAGCAAAGGAAAACAAAGGGCAAATGGGGCAAAATCTTGATAAACGATGAAACTGAGTGATAGGCAAAAAGATATTCATTGTTCTTTTCTATTTCATGTATATTTGAAAATTTCCAGATGAATTTTTCAAAATTTGGCTCTTTGCAAAGAAAAATTGTCTCTTTTTTTCAGGGACCATACTATTGAGAATCACTGTGAGACAAAACACATATTGCAATTAAGCAACTTAAAAGTCAGTCAAAAGAAAACAAGAGATGCCAGCTTTCAAAAATATCTCATTCAATAACAAAATGTGTTTAAGAGCAGAATATCAAAACAAGATACTGCATTGGCTGATGGTTATAAGTTTTCAAAATTTATCCAAGAATAAAGAAGTTCTTCAGTAACAAATTATTTAGAACACTAAGAGATAGTTCATTTCCTGATTTTTTTTTAATTTAATGAAAATAATTTTAAACTTTACAAATTGGTCTCTATGTACAATCTTATTCACCATTTCTCCAGTCAATCCAAGTTTAGATACTTATTTACAAATATATTTAAAATATTTTAAAGACTGGATTTAAGAGAAACAAATTATTAATTCATAGGAATATGTACCACTCAGAATCTTGAAAAAAAATTTTAAATATGCATGGCATATTGATGAAAGGAGTGGATATGAACAAAAATGACTATCACTGGAGGCAAACATAGAATGTATTGAAGAAAGAAACTGCTATCTTTCCATACAAAACACATCACATTTGAAATATACGATGTGAGGATTACATCAGAGTCCAAGCTAAACATTGTCAACAATATTACACTGTTGTAATATTACATTGTAATCGTTACAAAAGGCCAATACAGGAGATTATGCCCACCATTTTTATTGAAGTAAAAGTTGAAAACTACAAGGAGCTATTTAGCCAAAAGGAAAAAATTTTGTCCACAACTGTATGTAACACTGAAATTTACAATTAAAATACAACACTGCTCTGTTCCTGAAAGAAAATGTAGATGACTTTCTCCTCCATGACTTCTAGACTACCTGCTTGAAGAGTGACTGGGAACTTTCTAGGTGTCCCCTGCTCCTGTCTTTCTGTAACCTCCTCCTTGGAACATCTGGCATCATATACACAACTGTCCAGCTCTCAAAGAACTCAAAAGTCTTCTTAAAACCCTCTCATCTTTGAGGTAGAAAATACTCAAAAAGGGTTCAAGCAATATCTTAATAGAGAACATTATATATGACTAAAAGTAAGTTTGGCCTGAATCTCACTGCTATTTAAAAAATAAGAAAAAAGAATGTTTTTAAGGCAGACATCAAAGAAAATGCAAATGCTTCCGCTGTGCTCTTTTCTTACAAGGGGAGGGTTATGTCACCCAACTGCTAATGAATAATAATGAAAATGACAAATTATCCCACAAGCTTAAAGTATGAGTATGTTTGTTCCACTAGATATTGCTTCTTTTCAGGAAAAAAAAAAAAAGCCTGCTTTTCTTCAAAATTTTTTACTTTAAAACATCTACTAAAATTTACATTAAAATAATAACTTCTGTCATGTTTTTCTTTGCTGTAACTACACTATTAAAAAGGGACTAGCTATCTGCAGGAAGTTAAAAATACTGGATTTCACTGAGGATCAGGTTTAATCACATAAGCTGAAATTTTGTAAAATCTCCAGGAGTGAGTAGACTTAGAAAACCTTTCAAATGTTCTCCTCTTCTCACTTGTTTCATCCCATGAGATAAAGGACACTAATCCAGTTTAAGAGATTGTTGCTGATATGACACCTGTCGGAGCACAGCAACGAGGGTGCAGGGCAACTGCTTCCGGCTACCATAACTGCTCTCTGCTCTAATTTGCAACGAAGCATCTCCAAAGAACTACCTGAGCTGCATTCTCCTCCTCCTCCTACCTCATTCTTTTTAATCCCTTTCAGACATGCTTCTAATGCTCCACCACATCCCTGAGACCACAAGGTCACTATTGCCTCAGTGTCACCAAATCCAGTGATCATTTCCATCCTTCATTCACTCAAATCTCAATAGCTTGATTATCTCTCACACTTTAGTCAGTGAACCATCTTCTCTGGGCATCCAGGAGGCCACACTCTCCTGGCTCTTGTCCTATCTTACTAGCATCCCTGCTCAGGCCCCTCTACTCTTTCCTGCTCCCTTGTTCCACTTATAAATACTAAAATTCCTATTAAGAACAAGGCATGAAGAAAGTAGAATTCATGAGAAATTACTTTCTTCCCACTCAATCAGCGGGCTTCCCCTGTGGCTCAGCTGGTAAAGAATCCGCCTGCAATGTGGGAGACCTGGGTTCAACCCCTGGGTTGGGAAGATCCCCTGAAGAAGGGAAAGGCTACCCACTCCAGTATTCTGGCCTGGAGAATTCCATGGACTATATATATAAGTACTGGGGATGTGATGTACAACATAATAGATGTAATTAACACTGCTCTGTGTTGGCCTAGAGAATTCCATGGACTGTATAGTCCATGGGGTGGCAAAGAGTTGGACACGACTGAGTGACTTTCACTTTCATTCAATCAGCATGTCTTCTTTACATGTCTCTCTTTCCATTAACCTTGCTTTGTGAGACCTAAAACAGTTTAAGAATCTCTTTCACTATTTCATTGAGTTTTAGCTAATTAAGATCACCTATGGTTTATAGATTAGAGTATATAATACAAGTGATATCACCACACTTTGACAATTTCTAAATTTGAGGCAGAAAAATACCTCTTTGAAATTATTATAATTAAGAATGATGAAGAAAATAAAACAATCTGTACCTTGGGGAATATTATTTCTATGAATTATTATCAGAGACCCAGAGAAAATGGGACTGCTTAAAAATCCAGAAGAAATGTATAAATTCCTAGGAACATGCAACCTATCAAGAATGCATCATAAAGAAACAGAAAATCAATAATGAGAAAAGAGATTGGATCACCACTCCAAAACCTCCCAACTAAGAAAAGTTCAGGACCAGATAGTTTCACTAATGATTTCTACCAAACATTTAAAGAAGAATTAACCCCAATCCTTCTCAAACTCTTCCATAAAGCTGAAGAGGAGAGAACAACCTCATTTTAGGAGGCCAGCATTACCCTGACACAAGAGCCAAGAAAGAACACTACAAGAAAAGAAAGTTCCATTCCAATATTGATCATGAACTGAGAAACAAAAATTCTTAACAAAATACTAGCAAACCCAATTCAACAGAATATTAAAAGAATCATATAGTATGATCAAGTGCAATGTATTCTTTGGATGCTAGGTTGGTTCAACATACACAAATCAGTAATCATGCTATATGTGCTTAGTCACTCAGTTGTGTTTGACTCTTCGCGATCCCATGGACTATAACCCACCAGGTCCTCTGTCCATAGGATTTCCCAGGCAAGAATACTGGAGTGGGTTTCTATGCCCTCCTCCAGGGGATCTTCCTGACCCAGGGATCGAACCCATGTCTCCTGGGTCTCCTGCATTGGCAGGCAGAATCTTTACCACTGAGCCACCTGGGAAGTCTTGCTACATCACAGTAACAAAATGAAGGATAAAAATTGTACAATTATCTCAATAATTGCACAGAAAGTCCTCAACAAAATTTGACAGTTCATGACAAAAACTCTCAACAAAAGGGATATAGAAGGGATATACCTCAACATAATAAAAGCCACATATGTCAAGATCACAGAGAACATCATACTCAATAGTGAAAAGGTAAACACTTTCTCTCTAAGATCAGGAAAAAGACCAGAATGCCCTCTTTTGCCACTTTTTTTCAACATAGTACTGGAAGTCCTAGCCAAACCAATCAGGAAAGGAAAAGAAAAGTCAGGCATCCAAGTCAAAAATTTCCTCTATCTACAGATGACATGCATACATAGATATGTGTGTGTGTGTGTGTGTGTGTGTGTGTGCATAGAGAACACACACACACACACACACACACACACACACATATATATATATATAAACTAAATTCTCTACCAAAAAATGTGTTAGAGCTAACAAATGAACTCAGTAAAGTTGCAGGAACAAAGTCAACATGCAAAAATCAGTTGCATTTCTATATACTAACAACCAACTATCTGAAAAAGAAATTATGGAAAAATCATATATAATATCATCAAAAAGGAAAACACTTAGGAATAAATTTAACCAAGAAAGTAAAAGATTTCTACACTACTTGAAACCTATAAAACCTCTTATGAAAGAAATTGAAGGAAACACAAAGATATGATGTTTTGTGTTCATGGATTGGAATAATCAATGTTGCAAAACTGTCCATAATACCCAAAGTTATCTACTGGTTCAATGCAATCTTTATCAAATTTTCAATGGCATTTTTCACATAGAGGAAACAATCCTAAAATTGTTATGAACCATGAAAGAGACTAAATAGCTTAATAAATCTTGAGCAAGCAGTATAAATTTGGGGGCATCAAGCTTCCTGATTTCAAATATTTTATGAAGTTATAGTAATCAAGTCAATATGATATTGGAATAAAAGAAGCCACATAGATCACTGAAACAGAAAAGAGAACCCAGAAGATAAATCCATGCATATATAGTCATTAATTTATAACAAAGGTGCCAAGAATATACAGGAGGAAAGAAGACCCTCTTCAATAGATGGTGCTGAGAAAACTAGACAGCCACATGCAAAAGGGTTAAATTGGACCCTTATCTCACACCATACACAAAAATCAACTCAAAATAGATTGAGGAAAAAAACACAAGACCTTAAACCATAAAACTCTAGAAAAACACACAGGAAGTAATCCCTTGATGGTGGCCTTGGCAATGATTTTTCGGATTTGTCACCAAAAGCACAAGCAACAAAAGCAAAAATACAAGTGGGACTATATCCAACTAAAAAACTTCTGTACAGCAAAGGAAACAATTAACAAAAGTAAAAGGCAACCTACGGAATGGGATAAACTATTACAAGTGAAGGTGAAAGTCACTCAGTCATGTTCAACTCTTTACAACCCCATGGACTGTAGCCTGCCAGCTCCTCTGTCCATGGAATTCTCCAGGCAAGAATACTGGAGTGGGTAGCCATTTCCCTTCTCCAGGAGATCTTTCCAACCCAGGGATTGAACCCAGATTTCCCACATTGCTGGTGGATTCTTCAACATCTGAGCCAAAACTATATATTCGGTAAAGGGTTAGAATCCAAGTATATATAGAACTCGTTCAATAGTACAAATAAAAAACAAAAAAAAAATCCCACAAATAACCCAGCTTGAAAATGTACAAAATATTTGAATAGACATTTTTCCAGAGAAGATTCACAGATGACTAACAGATATGTGAAAATATCTTCAACCTCACTAATCATCAAGGAAATGCAAATCAAAACTTACACCACTGAGGACATTAAAATGACAAAGGCTGATAAGGTAAATGGAGAAAATAGAACCCTAGTATGCTGTTGGTGGGAATATAAATCAGTATAACCACTGGGGAAAACAACATGGAGGTTCCTCAAAATATTAAAACTAACTACTATAGGATTTAGCAATCCCACTTCTGCATATGTATTGAAAGGAAAAGAAATAACTATCTAGAAGAAATAACTACCATATACTCCCATTTTAATGCAGCATTATTTATAAATAGCCAAGATATGGTAACAACCTAAATATCTATCAATAGATGAAGAGATAAAGAAATTTTGTATTTGTATACAACAAAATATTATTTGGCCTTAAAAAAAAGAAATTTTGCCATTTGCAACAGCATGGATAAAACTGGAGGGCATAATGCTAACTTAAATAAACCAGACAGAAAGAGAAATACTGCCTAATATCTCTCATATATGGAATCCTAAAAAAAAGTAAACTCATAAAAACAGTAGCATGGTGGTTGCAAGAGGCTGGGGATGGGAGAAATGGGGAGAGTTCGGCAAAATGATACTAAATAATTATAAGATGCATAAATTCTGAGGCCCTTATGTATAGTATAGTGGCTATAGTAATAATACTGTAAAATATACTTGAAATTTGCTTGTGATCTTAAGTGATTTCGCTAAGGGAATAAAAAGGTAA
Source organism: Odocoileus virginianus (assembly GCF_023699985.2). Classification (NCBI taxonomy): domain Eukaryota; kingdom Metazoa; phylum Chordata; class Mammalia; order Artiodactyla; family Cervidae; genus Odocoileus; species Odocoileus virginianus. The sequence continues at coordinate 3,030,835 of NW_027224265.1, forward strand.
CTTTGAGTGGATGGATTTCTTAATTAATTTTGATTGTGGGAATTCTTTCACAGTGTACATATGGATATTATCACATTGAACACTTTAAATATGTTACAGTTTTGTCAATTTTGCCTCCATAAAACTGGAAAGATGCTTGATCATGAATATTCATGCCTTATTTATAATACCAAAAAACAGTAAGCAATGTCAATGTCCATCAACAAGTGAACAGATAAGCAAACTATGGTATAATCATACAATGAAAAACATTTTAGCAACAGAAAAGAACAAACATCACACCCAACAGCCAGGATGAACCTCAAAATAATCATGCAGAGTATTAGTAGAAGCAAACAGAGAAAAGAATAATACATGTAGTATGACTCCACTCATAAAACACAGTGTGCAAGCCGATCTGAAAAGACAGAGCAGATCAAGTTTGCCCAGGGATGGAAATAGGTATTGAGGTTGAAAGTGTATGTGACAACTTTCAGGGGATATGAATATTTTCATTATCTTGATTACAGTGATAGTTTTATGGGTATACATATCAGTCAAAATTTATCAAGTTGGAAACTCAAGATACAGCAATTTAGTATATATAAAGAAGCATAATAAAGCCCCATAAAAAATATATACAGAGTTAGGCTTTAAAGGAAAGATGTTGAACTTGACATAGTAAAGGGAGGTGTCTTTGAAAAAAGTGAAAGTGAAATTGTTAGTTGCTCAGTCATGTCTGACTCTTTGCGACCCCATGGACTGTAGCCTACCAGGCTCCTCTGTCCATGGGATTCTCCAGGCAAGAATACTGGAGTAGGTTGCCATTCCCTTCTCCAGGGGACCTTCCCAACCCAGGGATTGAACTCTCATCTCTTTCATCTCCTGCACTGGCAGGTAGATTCTTTTTTTTATTATTATTAAACTAATTTATTTTAGTTGGAGGCTAGTTACTTTACAATATTGTAGTGGTTTTTGCCACACATTGACATGAATCAGCCATGGGTGTACATGTGTCCCCCATCCTGAAGCCCCCTCCCACCTCCCTCCCCATCCCATCCCTCAGGGTCATCCCAGTGCACCGGCCCTGAGCACCCTGTCTCATGCATCGAACCTGGACTGGCGATCTATTTCACATATGATAATATACATGTTTCAATGCTATTCTCTCAAATCATCCCACCCTCACCTTCTCCCACAGAGTCCAAAAGACTGTTCTTTACATCTGTGTCTCTTTTGCTGTCTCACATATAGGGTCATCATTACCATCTTTCTAAATTCCATATATATGTGTTAATATACTGTATTGGTGTTTTTCTTTCTGACTTACTTCATTCTGTATAATAGGCTCCAGTTTCATCCACCTCATTAGAACTGATTCAAATGCATTCTTTTTAATAGCTGAGTAATATTCCATTGTGTATATGTACCACAGCTTTCTTATCCATTTGTCTGCTGATGGACATCTAGGTTGCTTCCATGTCCTAGCTATTGTGAACAGTGGGCAGGCAGATTCTTTACTGCCTGAGCTACCAGGGAAGCCACTTCATGTCTTTGCCCAGAGTTAATGTTAGGTTTGGTATGAAAAAAGCATCTTGGTATTCTCAGTCAAGTATAAATTAGAATTTGAACAAAGGATCATTTTTACAAATCCAAAACTCAACAGGAAGCTGAGTTAGTGGCCACAAAGTATCTTAGGATAACAAATGCCACTCTGCACAGATGGGAGAACAACTCCTTCATGACATCTTTCATGATTGGACTAAATGCAATCATTTGACCCCCCTCTTGGTGACCAAGAATGCCTTAACATGTCCTTCAACTTCACTAAGCATCGGTCCACCTGGATTCAGATCCCTGCATAACTAGCTGACTTACCTTGTGGATAAGTTACAACTATCTGTGACTTAGTTTTCTCACCTGAGACATAGAGAAAATGATTTAAAAAAAAAATAGTACCTACTTTGCAGAGTTCTGTTAATACATGTAACGCAGATTAACACACATAAGCTGTGAAGACCATCTATTATTATTTTCATTATCATTCTCATTTTAAAGATGAGAAACTAAATTTCAAAGAGGTAAACTAACTCATAAGTAGATCCAAGAACTGATGGTAAGATTCAGGTCCTCACTACTAGGTTGGTGTTCTTTCCCATTCAACACACAGATTCCCTGCAGACAAAATATATTTGCAGCCTGCAGGAGTTCACACTGCTGATCAAATAAAAGAGGGCAAAACTACTTACCACTTAACAGGTTGGCAAACTAAAACCTGGGAAATTTAATCTCTGTGCTTATTGGGAAGATCCTGTACCCAGCTGACAATGACCTTGTCTTAAAATGATTGGAAACCCTAACTAGATTGAAAGAAAGAGGGGAAAAACCAGATTGGTAATTATAGACTACTGAAGTGAGCCCTGAGCGAGGCAAAACTGGTCCTTGACAGCTGATAAAGAAGAGAGAGGTCGCACGTTAATTTAAGTGTATTGTCTTTCTTGGAACGTAAAAGAGACTGCCTTTCAATTTAGCCCCTGATTTTGGTGACAAAACTCACAACCTGGTTCTTTTCCCACTGAGCATTCCCAGGATGCTGTCACCAGAGCCTGTGATATGACCTGATACAGTTATCACTGGAAAAACACATGAAAACCCATCTCTTTTTACCTCTCCAGTTTATTTTGCCTCCGGATATTCAAGAACTTGGAATTAAAATAATCTGAGCCCCTGACTTGAATTTTAACTTCCTTTGTGTCTATTAGCGTTTCCAAAGGAGCTCAACCTGCCGTCTGGAGTTCTAATGCTCTTCCGGGTGCCAGAGAAGAGACTGCAGATGAATAAATCATGTAACTCAGGTCCCTCATTGCATTTTCTTTGAGAAGATTAGAGATCTCACATCACCTCATTTGGCTTTCATGGGTCCAGTTCTACACAGAAAAGAGCAAGAGCCCTGAAATATTTAGCACTGGAAGAAATTCCTTCAGGTTTGCCCACACTATAAAGCCCCACATCCCCTTTCTTCTTGATTCTTTCCCTGGTGACCCATGTGTGCTTCCCCTACTCTGGTTCCCCCTGGGCACGCAGCGAGCCCTCCTCTCCCCGTCTCCCCGCTCAGGGCTCCCACCCTCCGACTCCTTCACTTGTCTCTAAGAAAGGGGTCCTCAGCGGTTACCTAAGATGCTCTGGACCCGCCTCTCACCACACACTCTCACAATAATGCTGATTAAAGGACTCTTGCACATAAGAGCAAGGCAGGAGGGAGTACCTCCGAAAATTCCTGTGTGGGAGACCCTTGGAATGCAGCAGTTATTCTGTGGACAAAGAACAAAGTTGCCTGCCACTTCAGTAAACAAAAATGTTGCATACAATCCTGGTAAACAATGTATTATGCCCACCAGCAGGCCATCAGCCACTGCAGCTGTCCCCAACATGGAGCAACCTGAGGGGAGTTCAGAATGGAGAAAAACAGGATCCCGGCCCTAGGTATGTATATCCCATGTCCCGGTCCTAGATGCATATCAAAGGCAGCATTTCAATGAGCCCAGTCTCTTGCATCTTCCCAGACATAGAAAAGCACTAAAATCATTAACTTGAGATATCTTGTTTTTGTGATTAGCAGTAACCTTCTGATGTTCAACTACAAGTTGTTTTAAAATTCCTACAAATCTTGACTCCTACCTTACCTCTTTGGAGCAGTTCCTCAAAACTTTCTGAAAGGCTGCTTTCCTAGTCATCTTCAGTAATATCACCAAATAAAGTATCATTCTCAACTTTCAGGGGGGTGGCTTGGTTGTTTTTTTCTCAGTCAACAATTTCATTGGCTAAGAGCTTGTATCTAACTTGATTAAGCACAAAAGTTTATGGGAAATATTCAAACTGAACATATATGCTCAGTTTAATATAATCACCAATGTTCTTTTTCTTCCAGATGTTGGAGCAGTTTTAGAATCCATGTGATGGTAAGTTCAGAACATCCGTTTTTCACTTTTATTAGCCAAAGCCAGTTTGCCAATATGATTAAAAAAAAAAAACTCAAAAAAACACCAAAGAATCAGAAATTAAATGCACAGAAAAAAAAAAGGGAATTAAAGAAACTCTATCAGACGTGGTTTCCATGAAAAGAGGAGTCCATTCTTTTTGACAAAGGAGAGACTCCAACAGAGTGAATTAGTGAATAACAATACTTGCCAGGTCTTTTTATTTCTTTGAAGCACTTTTACCAATCAATGCTTCATTTTTTTCCTCATAAAGAAGGTAGAACAGCATTGTTAACTCATCTGTCAGGTGAAAACACAGCACCAGAGAGGTTCATTAACTTTCCCAATTTCATACAAAAACAGAACTGGTACCCAAGTTCTCTTAGCTCACAGGAAAATAACCTAAAGGAAGAGATCCTTTCCTCTTCAAGTAAATTCTCTTTAGATACTAAAGGCCATCAGATTGGAACTCTGCCAGTGTTGGACTTGAATTTCATCTCGACAGGAGCTTCATGCCTGTGGGCTTCCTGAGAGACTCTAGCACCTATTCATCCTTCCCAGAACCTTGTCCATCCTTCCCAGAGCATGATTGTTCCAGGTTCTGAGGCTCAGCTTCCACTGTCCTTTCTGGAAGAAGAGGGTAGACTTGGGAGGGAGCATCTTCATTCAGAATTCTTCCCAAAGCTTCTGCTCTTTTGAATTATACAAATGATAAATTCAAAAGCATATTAATGGGCCAGGAGTAGGTCTCTCTTCTTCGTTTCTGAACTAGTTAGGACAAGTATTTTACTTTCTCAAATAAACTAAGGCAGAACCCACTTTTCCTCTTCCTATCAGCTGATTTTATTAGAAAAATAAGAATTTAAGATATTTTTATCAAGTTTAGAGTCTTTATCATCAACCCTGATGAAACCAAGACTATCCACCCAAGATGTTAATTAGTGACTTTGTTCAGAAAAGAGAACAAAAACAATGATCTTAGAGGGTGTAGAGAAAAGGAACCCTCTTACACTGTTGGTGGGAATGCAAACTAGCACAGCCGCTATGGAAAACAGTGTGGAGATTCTTAAAAAACTGGAAATAGAACTGCCATATGACCCAGCAATCCCACTTCTGGGCATACACACCGAGGAAACCAGATCTGAAAGAGACACGTGCACCCCGATGTTCATCGCAGCACTGTTTATAATAGCCAGGACATGGAAGCAACCTAGATGCCCATCAGCAGACGAATGGATAAGGAAGCTGTGGTACATATACACCATGGAATATTACTCAGCCATTAAAAAGAATTTGTTTGAATCAGTTCTAATGAGATGAATGAAACTGGAGCCCATTATACAGAGTGAAGTAAGCCAGAAAGATAAAGACCAATACAGTATACTAATGCATATATATGGAATTTAGAAAGATGGTAATGATAACCCTATATGCAAAACAGAAAAAGAGACACAGATGTACAGAACAGACTTTTGAACTCTATGGGAGAAGGCAAGGGTGGGATGTTTTGAGAGAACAACATCGAAACATGTATATTACTAAGAGTGAAAGAGATCACCAGCCCAGGTTGGATGCATGAGACAAGTGCTCGGGGCTGGTGCACTGGGATGACCCAGAGGGATGGGTTGGGGAGGGAGGCGGGAGGGGAGAGCGGGATGTGTAAATCCCGTGTAAATCTATAGCTGATTCATGTGAATGTATGGCAAAAACCATTACAATATTGTAAAGTAATTAGCCTCCAATTAATAAAAATAAATGAAAAAGAAAAAAAAAGAAATCCAAATAAGGGAATAGGAGTTTTAAATCAATGCCTTTATTTCTGTTGCCTTCAAAAAATAACTTAATATTACAAAACTACACTTGTTGTTCAGTTGTTCAGTTATGTCTGACTCTACAACCCCATGGACGGCAGCACTCCAGGCTTCCCTGTCCTTCACTGTCTCCCAGAGTTTGCTCAACTCATGTCCACTGAGTCAATGATGCCATCCAACCATCTCATCCTCTGTCACCCCCTTCTCCTCTTGCCCTCAATCTTTCCCAACATCATGGTGTTTTCCAATAATACATATAATAAATAATAATAAACCAAAATAATTGTTGGAAGATGCATTCAAGAGCTGAAACTACTGGACAGTTTAAAACAGAAACTGGCATTTGCCATGCCAATGACTACATCATTGCTCTTTAAAAAAGAAAAAGAAAGAAAAGGTACTATAGAAGAGTTGGGGCTAAATTCAGCTTTAAAAAAATTCCCCATTTTATTATAAATAAAAGAGATTCAAAAAGTAAGGAAAGAACCAAGTTTCTCCTTTTTGTCTTTTATTCATTTCTGCTTCAAAACCTTAAGGAATTTTTCTTTCCCTCAACTGTCAGATTTTTTACTTTTCCAAATAATGTCCATCCTAAAGGAAATCAGTCCTGAATATTCATTGAAAGGACTGATGCTAAAGCTGAAGCTCCAATACTTTGGCCACCTGATGTGAAGAACTGACTCATTGGAAAAGACCCTGATGCTGGGAAAGATTGAAGGCAGGAGGAGAAGGGGATGACCAGGATGAGATGATTGGATGGCATCACCGACTTGATGGACATGAGTTTGAGCAAGCTTTGGGAGTTGGTGATGGACAGGGAGACCTGGCATGCTGCAGTCCATGGGGTCACAAAGAGTAAGACACAACTGATCAACTGAACTTTTACTGAAACATCCAAGACAATATTTTGTTGTTTTTCCCAAAAGGGCTTTTCCTGATACAAGTGTGGGAAATGGAAGGGTGTGGACTAGGACAGAGGAGGGCTGGGGTTTGGGCCCAGAACGAGTCCTTAAACTCATATTTGATCTCAAAGAAGTCACTTTACCTGCCTGGTTTCCATTTCTTCCTTCGTAAAATAAAGAAGCAGATGAACTCTCAGATCTTTTCCAACACCAGCATTCTGTGTTTAATAGAGCAAACTTCCGCCATTGCTCTTCTCTGGAAAGTTATGTCAAGTCTGTGCTCAGTGTAGTCATGATCTCCAGCACCTTCTGATGATGTCCTATATGGTTTACACATATAGATTCACAGTAGGTATCAGCATTTATTTCTTTTAACCACATCGAAGTTTTTATATACACTTTTTTTTTACTTAGTATGTCAATAAGTACATTTCTGATTCCTGAAGCTAATTTTCACATCCATTATTCTTTTTAACAATAAACTAAAATTCTCCCTCTAATGAACCTGTTTCTACAAAATGAAAAAATCTAAATAATTGTTTGGAACCACTGTGTATTGTAGAGTTTTATGGATTTTTGGTAATTATCCACATATAAAAACTCAGCAGTGGCCACAGGACAGGAAAAGGTCCGTTTTCATTCCAATGCCTAAGAAAGGCAATCCCGAAGAATGCTCATATTGCACAATTGCACTCATCTCACACACTAGGAAAGTAATGCTTAAAATTCCCCAAGCCAGGCTTCAGCAATATGTGAACCCAGAACTTCCAGATGTTCAAGCTGGTTTTAGAAAAGGAGGAGGAACCACAGATCAAATTGCCAATATCCGCTGGATCATCAAAAAAGCAAGAGAGTTCCAGAAAAACTTCTATTTCTGCTTTATTGACTACGCCAAAGCCTTCAACTATGTGGATCACAATAAACTGTGGAAAATTCTGAAGGAGATGGGAATACCAGACCACCTGACCTGCCTCTTGAGAAACCTGTATGCAGGTCAGGAAGCAACAGTTAGAACTGGACATGGAAAAACAGACTGGTTCCAAATAGGAAAAGGAATATGTCAAAGCTGTATACTGTCACCCTGCTTATTTAACTTATATGCAGAGTACATCATGAGAAATGCTGGGCTAGAAGAAGCACAAGCTGGAATCAAGATTGCCTGGAGAAATATCAATAACCTCAGATATGCAGATGACACCACCCTTATGGCAGAAAGTGAAGAGGAACTAAAAAGCCTCTTGATGAAAGTGAAAGAGGAGAGTGAAAAAGTTGGCTTAAAGCTCAATATTCAGAAAACTAAGATCATGGCATCTGGTCTCATCACCTCATGGGAAATAGATGGGAAAACAATGGAAACAGTGTCAGACTTTATTTTGGGGGGGCTCCAAAATCACTGCAGATGGTGATTGAAGCCATGAAATTAAAAGATGCTTACTCCTTGGAAGGAAAGTTATGACCAACCTAGATAGCATTTTAAAAAGCAGAGACATTACTTTGCCAACAAAGATCCATCTAGTCAGGTTATGGTTTTTACAGTGATCATGTATGGATGTGAGAGTTGGACTGTGAAGAAAGCTGAGCGCTGAAGAATTGATGCTTTTGAACTGTGGTGTTGGAGAAGACTCTTGAGAGTCCCTTGGACTTCAAGGAGATCCAACCAGTTCATCCTAAAGGAGATCAGTCCTGGGTGTTCATTGGAAGAACTGATGCTGAAGCTGAAACTCCAATACTTTGGCTACCTGATGTGAAGAGTTGACTCATTGGAAAAGACCCTGATGCTGGGAGGGATTGGGGGCAGGAGGAGAAGGGGATGACAGAGGATGAGATGGCTGGATGACATCACCGACTCGATGGACATGAGTTTGAGTAAACTCTGGGAGTTAGTGATGGACAGGGAGGCCTGGCGTGCTGCGATTCATGGGGTCACAAAGAGTCGGACACAAATGAGCGACTGAACTGAACTGAACTGAACTGATCCACATGTGGTATGTGGTATGTGTGTCATGGGACCAAATCCTGAGTACAGTGCCTGCTGCCTCCATACATCTTCTGAGGGTTTCGCATGGTCCTGGTTCAATGCAGAGACTTGTGTCGTGGTGTCATGGCCCGAAATAGATGAACCCAGTCACTGGTGAACTAGTAACTTCCTGATACCATGAATGCCCTGTCAAAATAAAGGAAATTTGGAATTTCCTGATTTTAAAAGGCAGAGAAGAAGAATCTCGCTTTCTTTCCTTCATCCACCTATTCAAATATTCATAGAAGCCTGAGAGGTGCAAAGTAGAGCAGCACAGGTAATATCAAACAGCTGCTTGCAATACATCCAGAGGAACTTCCAGAAAAGGGAGAGAACCTATCTGAATGAGCAGAGCGAGGAAAAAGACATGGAGAGTCTGCAGCTAACAGCCTGGCAGACCCTTGCTTCAGAGATGCAGGACTTCTCTGATCTAAAATAAGGAGTGATCGAAGAACTGCTCCAGTCAGCTTGAGTCAGACAAGAGCGTTTCTCATCCCTACTGCCCTCATCAGTGCTTGCTTCACTGTACCTACTTGATGAACATCTGGCTTAATGAACATCCTACTTGGTGAATGTAATACCTCTTTTGCTTGTGAAAGGAGCAGGCAGAACCCTCCATCTTGAGGAAGAGCTTGGCAATGGGAAGAGGCAGAAGTAGAGAACTGGGGAAGCACCGCTTTCTGGGAGGTCATGTGTGTTGGAAATGAGACAGGAGATAGCAGGGCCACAGGCTGAGCTGCCAGAACCTGTCTCCTGTTACTTCAGGATACAGATAATGGCAGAAGCAGAGCTCTGTTTGAGTACAAGATAAGGAAGCACCTTTGTCTTGGGATCAAGGAGACCTCTCAGACTACACATGTGCAGAAAATATCCTTAGGGCCCAGGGAAGGGATGGGGTGCTAGCCCATAATACACCCTTCCAGCTTCCCAGTAACCCTCACGCTGGAATCCATCTTGGCTAAAAGATATGTGAGCACATGAGGAAGGGCCCTGAGTCAGACGAGACATGGACAGTAAGCAAGATGACTGGGCAGAGAGACTCTGGGAAAAGTGCCCCCGTGTAAGCAATCTAAGCCACCCCAAAAGGGTGGCTCACTCTGAACCCACCTGTGCCCTTCACTTGGGTTTACTTCTAATAAACACATTACACACTTCACTAGCTTCTGTCTGCTGGCTGAATCCTTTCCTCAAAGAAGACAAGGACTGAGGTCCTGTTTCAAGCTCACTGGCCCTTGTGATCTAGTGGTTAGGATTTGACTCTCTCACCACCACAGCCCAGGTTCAATTCCATAAGGAAACTAAGATCCCAGTTCAAGCTACCACACCCCATGTCCTCCCCCCTGTGCCTAGAGATCATCCATGACCAAGAGAAAAGGATCAAGTATGTCCTCTTATGAATAGTCTAACAGCAGTAGATACGCAGAATACAGGAAGAAGAAAAGATCCCTTCTCAGTCTAGCAGAATCACCCAGGAAAAGGACAAGGGGTTTGTCATGGAGCTATGGACATCCCCTGGAGGAAGGAATAGCTACCCACCCCAGGACTCTTGTCTGGAGAATTCCATGGACAGAGGACCCTTGCGAGCTACAGTCCATGGATTTGCAAAGAATAGGACATGATTGAGAGACTAACACTTTCACTTTTTTTTAAAAAATGAACAGAAGTCTTTCCATCAGGTTAACACTTTAGTGGGGCTGTTAATTCACAGATAAAAAGGCAGAAAGAGTAAGGTAAAATGAATCATTTGGTCTGTTAAATGCTTACATCTACACATAGGCATGGATAGGATAGGAAAAAGGATTTCAGAAACAGTCAATCTGGGGTTACATAGAAATACTACAATATAAATGAGGGCACAACAGTCGATAAAGAGAAGAAAAACTTTCTCCTGGAAATATATTCTAGGCAAGATGATAAAAGAAAAGCAAAGAACTTAACATTACAAAAAGCTAACTAGAACCAAGATAGAGGCAGAAATGAAAAGGAAGTTGGATAGGATTAAGAATGACTATAAAATTTAAATGCAACATGAGAATTAAGATCAGCAAGGGAAGAAATAAGTGTATTTTCCATTACTGAAAATAAAATCAGTTATGCAGAAGAGAAACTTCAAACCTCTCAGAATGCAGACAGAGAGACAACTGAAATTATGAGAAAAAAACAAATGAAGAGAGAATCAAGAGTCAGCCTAGATATTACTGGTATTTTTTTTTTAAATATATCTGCAAAGCATTACATGCTACATGTTCCCTTTGTTAATCATCTTATTTTGACCTCTGTTTTCTAATGTTTTTAGTTCCTCATATATGTCCTTTTTTCTAAAACTATTGCATTTAGCACTTATTCTAAAGCCACATGTTCTTCTAACTACTATTAAACACGGTATCTTCGTGATAAGATAATATATCTTATTTTTTGCTGCAACAGAAAAAATATATTATTCTATGTCACAAACTCTCTTTGCAAAAATAGTCTTATGAAACATCTAGAATTCAGATATAATTGCAATCAAAGAGAGAGCGACTACTTTAAACCTCTGAAATGTCTATAATTATGATTAACCATATTGTTTACCAATGGGCCATGCCTAGATAATAATATTAATAGTAAAATCTCTACTACCTCAAATGTAAACTGCAAATATATTATACAAAAGGTAAGATGAAATACATCAACTCCAGTAGAGTTCTCAATATTTTTTAAAGTTTTATTGCTATTTCTGTTAACAGATAACATCTAGGGGAACAAAACAAAAGTAATAGTCAAAGTGCAAGAACACTTGCTTGAGCTAAAAAGGACAAACAATGATTTGGAAGAGTTCTATCAGAACCATGCAATATTGTTTAAATTAACCAAGATATAAGCATGCCTACATACAATATCCATATGTCAAACACCAAGAAAAAGAAGCAGCAACGCATTAAAGAACATATTTTTGATGGATGAAATTTCTCCAAAAATTGCATTTTCTTATATACTATGAAGGACAGAGACAATAAAGAAATATTTATCTAAAAGCAATTCTTACCCTATTAATTCCTAATAATTCTGAGTAGTTAAGATACTCAAGATAAGAAAGCAATAAAGCAATAATAAATCTTTCTCATCTTTACACACACACACACACACACACACACACACACAAGGATACCCAATTAAATGGTATGAGAATAAAAATTTTAAATAAAAACCTTAAGAAGTATTGTTTTAAATGCCGCTTTATAACAGCATTGAATACAATTATTTCTTTATGGTTAGATTAGCAAAGAATGTATGGAAAATAAAAGATGTCTACAGTAAGAGAGGTTGAAAACAATATTTTAAGTCTAAAAGTACAGATGATAATAAGATAAATGGATGTAGATAAAAATGGAAAAATTGCTTCAACCTATAACGTGGTGGAAAATATTTTCATAGCTTTAATGGTTATTATTTCATTGTTAATAGTAACAAATGAAGGCATTATAGTGTATTTTTTGAAACCAGAATTTATATTTTAGAGTAGGGTAATCGCTTTCAAATAACTAAAAATAAGAACAATAATAGTTTAAACCAAATTTGTAAATATTCTCATGGAAAAAAGACCCAATATTAGTTTTGACAGTAAGTGTTATATTGTAAGTTAGTATCTTCTTCCTCTTTTCCACTCTTCTCTCCAAGGAAAGAGGCCTATTTCTATCAATTTCTGTCAATGACACTAGTATTTTTTATATGCAATTACATTAGAAACTTTAGGATAATTTTTGATCCACCCATAAATCTGATAAGGTACAGAAGCTTGTGAATTTTTCCTTAGAAATAACTCTTGAATTTGTCTTTCCCATTCTTACTCCTCCATCTATGATTAAAGTGTTACTAAATTTCTCATCCTGTTTGATTCTACGCTTCCTCTGTTTCATCCTACATATTATATAACTTTAAAATTCTACTTCAATCAGACTACAACCCTCCTGAAGAATTATGTCAAAAACATTCTATTCAAAAAGAACTGGCTGCCTTACTGTCCCTAAATGTCACTTTATTTATAAAGTCCATCCATCAGTAGATGGCATTTATTTTGCCAAAACTGCCTTCCCACTATCCATTCTAATGATCCAAGTTTTATCGTTTTGGCAAGACTTATTCAGATACCACCTCCTCCATGAATTCACCACTTAATCCAGTACAAGTATTTGATTCCTGTAGGATTTGTACCATCCATGCTGCTTACTGACATCTTTAACATAGTGACATGTGTGTGTGTGTGTGTGTGTGTGCGCTCAGTCGTGTCCAACTCTTTGTGATCCTATGGATGATGGCATGCAGACTCCTCTGTCCATAGAATTGTCCAGGCAAGAATACTGGAGTTGCCATTTCCTTCTTCAGGGGATCTTTCTGACCCACATCTCTTGCATCTCCTGCATCAGCAGGCGGATTCTTTATCACTGTGCCACCTGGGAAGCCCAATAATATGTGTGGATTTTATTTCTCAAAGCATGTATATCTCTATTCACTTGCTAGTAGGTATTATGAAGTCCTTGTGAACTACTGAAGTGCACTGCTGTTTTTCAGCACTTTTGACAGTAGTTTCTCTGCAAATCATGTTGAACCGATAAAACAAAAAAAGGATGGAAGCATACCCTGTGTTTATTGCCTTGTGTTGCTTTTCTCAAGGCATTGGAGTGGTTCTCAACATAGTGTGAACTCCTCTTGGAAATGCAGTTTGAGGTTCAATTCTAGATCATGTGGTGGTTCTCAACTATGTTAATTTTCTCATTTAAAGTCCATGTCATACCTACATGAAAAAAAAATTTAATTCATGCAAGAAATGGTGAACCCAATCAAATATGCGCCTAAGTAAGTATGATGAACTATTATGCAAAACGTCCAGAAATTGGCCTTGACTCCAATAGGGACTCAGCCTCCTTCTGTACCTGTTCCTTCAGCTTCAGCCTGTAACTTCCCTCCTTGTGGAGGCAAGGGGACTGCTGCCTCCCTGGAGGAAAGGATGGAAGGGCAAAAGGCCTGAAGGTATTGTCAGCCAAACCTGTCATTTTCTGAAATTTTTCCCAGAAGCCCTGCCCTTGCAAGTTTATCTTAGGGGACAGAATTGCGTTATAAAATATTTAACCTCAGACCTCCCTGAAAAGCAATTTGGAAGAAAGGGGAACTAGGTACTGAGTAGACAGCTAGAAATATCTGTCCTAGGTCCTACTAAAGAAAAGAGGCATTAGTAACCTCATCCTACACATTTTAAAATATTTTATTTTGACATAATTTCAGACCTTGACAAAATTTACAAGACTAGTAAAAAGAATTCCCAGATACCTTCACCCAGATTCCCTACTATAGTTGTTTCTCTCACATGTTACTGGAAATCCCACTAAAGTGTCCCAATTCAGAAGGGTGTGAGCCTCAGGAGTAGGGTATGTGTGTGTATATATATATATAATTACATATACATCAGCTTTTAAAATTTGAATCTGTACCCCCCAAAAAAAGCATCCATCAATTCCTATTTGCTTGAGTGCATTTTGTAAGGAATAGCTTTTGAAATTTGCTGAAAGCTTTTTCAGTATCCATGGAGACAAAATTTTGATTGTTTTTCTCTTAAACATATCACTTAGATATGTAATTTAGTTATATATTAACAGGCTTCCAAACATTAAACTAACCTCACATTCCTAAAATAAGCTCAAGTCATTGTATATTGCTTTCTTATAGTAGCACTGGATTCTGTTCACCACATTTTATTTTGAACTCTTGCATCAATATTCATTGATGATAATGGCTCCTAAAACTTTTGTACTATCTTTATCAAATCTATATGTCAATGTTATACTTGCTTCATAAAAACATTAGCAACTTTTCCTTCATTTTAAGTGCTCTGGAATAACACAGAAAGCATTGGGACCATCTGCTCTTTGATGTTGACTAGAATTCCCCTGTGAATTCTCACCTGAACATGGTACTTTCTGGGGGTAATCTGATAACTTTTTCAGTTTCTTCTAGACAAATTTGTTTGAGTAAACATTTTATCTTTAATTGGGTTAATCTTGTAAATTTTTATGGCCCTAAGAAATCATCTACTTCATCTCCATTTTCAAATTTATTGCATAGAGGTTTGCAAAATAAGCTGATGATATTTTAAAACTTTGCCCAACTCACTCTGGCCATTTCTTATTTTATATATTTGTAATTTGTTACTGTTTTTCTTGATCACGGTATCCATGTGCTTAAGTTGCTCAGTCATGCCCAACTCTTTGCAACTCCATAGACTATAGCCACCAGGCTCCTCTGTCCATGGGGATTCTCCAGGCAAGAACACTGGAGTAGGTTGCCATGCCCTCCGTTCCAGGGGATCTTCCTGACCCAGGGATTGAACCCAGGTCTCCCACATTGCAGGTGGATTCTTTACCATCTGAGCCACCAGGAAAGTCCAATGGTATCCATACATTTGTCTATTTTGTTAATGTTTTCAAATTACCACAAATTTATTAGATCTAGTTTTCTATCACCCTCTTTAATCCCTCCTTTCATCAGCAGTATCTCTTTCCTTGTGTTCTCTTTTGGTTTACACTGGGGTATCTTCTAACTTTTGTCTTTGCAATTTTTCTATTTTTTCACTTTTATGATACAGATGCTACTAATTTTGTTCTACTATTTCCCTATTATCACTGATTTAGACATATTTCACTGTTTGAATGTTTTCATTTTTTAGAAACTACATAATTTTTTTACATTTCTTTTTTTAATTAATTTATTTTAATTGGAGGCTAATTACTTTACAATATTGTGGTGGTTTTTGCCATACATTGACATGAATCAGCCACAGGTGCACATGTGTCCCCCACCATCCTGAACTCCCCTCCCACATCCCTCCCCACCCCATCCCTCTGGTTGACCAAGAGCACCATCTTTGAGTGCCCTGCTTCATGCATCAAACTTGTATTGGTCATCTATTTTACATTATGGTAACATAAATGTAACATAATATACAATTTTATTGACCATCCCCAAGAAAAAGAAATGCAAAAAGGCAAAATGGTTGTCTGAGGAGGCCTTGCAAATAGCTGAGAAAAGAAGAGAAGCTAAAGGCAAAGGAGAAAAGGAAAGATATACCCATTTGAATGCAGAGTTCCAAAGAATAGCAAGGAGAGATAAGGAAGCCTTCCTCAGTGATCAATGCAAAGAAATGCAGGAAAACAATAGAATGGGAAAGACTAGTGATCTCTTCAAGAAAATTAGAGATATCAAGGGAACATGTCATGCAAAGAAGGGCACAATAAAGGACAGCAATGGTATGACCTAACAGAAGCAAGAATACACAGAAAAACTGTACAAAAAAGATCTTGCATGACCTGGATAATGACAATGGTGTGATCACTCACCTAGAGCCAGACATCCTGGAATGTGAAGTCAAGTGGGCCTTAGGAAGCATCACTACAAACAAAGCTAGTGGAGGTGATGGAATTCCAGCTGAGCTGTTTCAAATCCTAAAAGATGATGCTGTGAAAGTGCTGCACTCAATATGCCAGCAAATTTGGAAAACTTAGCAGTGGCCACAGGACTGGAAAATGTCAGTTTTCATTACAATCCCAAAGAAAGGAAATGCCAAAGAATGCTCCAACTACCACACAATTGCACTCATCTCACATGCTAGCAAAATAATGCTAAAAATTCTCCAAACAAGGCTTCAACAGTATGTGAACAGTATGTGAAATTCCAGATTTTCAAGCTGAATTTTAAAAAGGCAGAAGAACCAGAGATCAAATTGCCAACATTTGTTGGATCATCAAAAAAGCAAGAGAGTTCCAGAAAAACATCTGTTTCTGCATTATTGACAACACCAAAGCTTTTGACAGTGTGGATAACAACAAACTGTGGAAAATTCTGAAAGAGATGGGAATACCAGACCACCTGACCTGTCTCCTGAGAAAACTGTATGCAGGTCAGGAAGCAACAGTTAGAACTCGACATGGAACAACAGACTGGTTCCAAATCCAGAAAAGAGTACACAAAGGCTGTATATTGTCACCCTACTTATTTAACTTATATGCAGAATACATCATGAGAAACGCTGGGCTGGATGAAGCACAAGCTGAAATCAAGATTGCTTGGAGAAATATCAATAACCTCAGATATGCAGATGACACCACCCTTATGGCAGAAAGTGAAGAAGAACTAAAGAGCCTCTTGATGAAAGTGAAAGAGGAGAGTGAAAAAGTTGCCTTAAAGCTCAACATTCAGAAAGGTAATGAATTTGCCACTTCATGGTAAATAGACAGGGAAACAATGGAAACAGTGAAAGGTTTTATTTTTTTTTGGGGGGGGGGGGGCTCCAAAATCACTGCAGATGGTGGCTGCAGCCATGAAATTAAAAGACGCTTGCTCCTTGGAAGAAAATTTATGACCAACCTAGACAGCATATTAAAAAGCAGAGACGTTACTTTGCCAACAAAGGTCCGTCTGGTCAAGGCTATGGTTTTTCCAGTGGTCACATATGGATGTGAGAGTTGGACTATGAAGAAACCTGAGCACCAAAGAATTGATGTTTTTGAACTGTGGTGTTGGAGAAAACTCTTGAGAGTCCCTTGGACTGCAAGGAGATCCAACCAGTCCACCCTAAAGGAAATCAGTCCTGAATATTCATTGGAACGACTGATGTTGAAGCTGAAACTCCAAAACTTTGGCCACTTGATGCGAAGAATTGACTCTTTGGAAAAGACCCTGATGTTGTGAAAGATTGATGATGGGAGGAAAAGGGGATGACGGGGGATGAGATGTTTGGATGGCATCATCGATGTGATGGATATGAGTTTGAGCAAGCTCCGGGAGTTGGTGATGGACAGGGAATCCTGGCATGCTGCAGTCCATGGGATTGCAAAGAGTCAGACAGTGAGCTACTAAACTGAATATACATGTAGAAGCTACATAATTTTATAATCAAACAATATTTAGAAGGCATAAAATTTTATATTGCATTTCTCTTTCAAGTGTTGTATAATAAAAAGTCAAACATCCACATGTAAGAACTTTGGGTTTTCTTTAAATAATAATTTTTAGTTTTAGTCCATTGTAACCCAATAGTGCTATTTGTAATCTAATAGCACTATTTGTAATATTTAATATTTTGATTGCTGTTTTCTTTGTTATCTAATATGATTTTTTGTTTCATCTGTTCTTGAGAAACATGTATCATCTATATCAAGGTATGAAGTTCAATATACCATAAAATTTATCTTTTGGTTATGATGTTTAGGTAGATTTTTCATCCTAACTGATTAAATGATGTCCATCACTTCTTTTACTAAAGTTTCCCTGGTAATCTGTTGGTTAAATGGAGTTCTGGAGGATTCTTCAAAAACAACCTCAAGGATACATAATTTCCTGAGCTCTTGGGTTTTAACATTGTTTTTCTATAGCCTTGATCCTTGAAGGACAGCTTGGCTGGAAGGAAACGCTCTGGCTCACACTTTCTTTTCTGGAAACTGATGCCCTACGGCTGCCTCGCTTTGTCTGCTGTTTTTGAGGAGTCTTGTGTCAGTCTAGTTATCGTTTCTTGTAACTTACTTAATCTTCTCCCCTGATGGTGCTAAGGACTCTATCTTTGTCTAGTAGTTTTATTGAAGTATGACTTTGCGTTAATCATTAAGGATTAGTTTACAATAGTGCCAGTGAGCACTTTCAAAAAGTCCTTTACACACACACAGCTTTTTTTTTTTTTTCTTTTAATAGTGGTAAATATTAGTTCTGTTCAACTTTTTGTTTTTGTTCCTTAGGACTTCAACAATTTAAATGGTATTCCTTCTGTGGTTGTCTTTCAAACCAACCACTATCTCTCTGTGTCTTTTTACTTCTACCTTTATCACATTTTCTTGGAGACTTTCTACTTTTTTTCTATGTTCTTAGGTTTTTTGTCTCTTATTCTTTGGCTAACTTATATGCTAGTCTACATTTCCAATATGATTTTAACTTTTTCTCCTATTTCTTTCTTTAGTGAAGTTGTTTCATTTGCATTTTAGTCCATTTTGTTCTCAGATTCTGGGCTTACAATTCAAAGCATTCTCCAAAAACCACAACAACTTGTTTGGGGATATTAAATACACTCTGAAGTGCTGCATTTCATTTTCTTTCTATTTGGCCATTGGTTCTGGTGAGGATGAGTCTTTAATCACCTGAATGTCTGGATTATTCTCAATCTGTTTTACTGTTGAAACAGTCTTAGAAAGAAGATGGAAATATTCTTCTGTGTTTTTGTGGACAGAACCAGCAGTTTGGGTGTTTGTGAGAAAGAATAAATAACTTCCTATAGCAGTGTAACAGGAAGTGATTTTTTAAATCAAATATTATATTTTGGAGGTTGGGGCAATGAGGAAGGGGTGCGATGTGTCATTTCCGGTTTTGATTCTCTTCTGTCCAAACTTCCCCATCTTGTTTCCTTTTGCTTCCACGAGCCTCTTTCCAAGGATGGCTCTCAATTACCTTAACCTTCCTCTTTGCCTACAGTGTTACTTCTCAGCTACTACATATTTACTTATGTCCCACAAATACGATTAGGTTCCTCCCCTACAATTAGAGGTCTGACCTAATATCACTATGCTTTTCCTGTATTTTCTATCTTTTTCTTTCCGTGGGTGGTTTCTACTGGATTAATTTTCCCCACTGCTATCTCCCCATTTTACTTCTATGTAGTCTTTTGCTAAACTGCCCATACAAGCCCCAAAGGCTTGCAGCAGGGAATATGAGAGACAGTATGCTGGGATTTCATGTTTATTCTTCCTGTTAGTGGTAACTTGAGGTTTGGTAACTAGAAGTCGGACTCCTAGTCATGGTGATGGAAAAGAGTTTGTGTAGTTGTGTTGTTTTTATTGTTTGTTTGTGGTATTTTGTTTATTTATTTATTTATTTTGAGAATTTGGAAGAGTTGAATTTATACGTCCACCCTTGGCTCAGCTTTTTTTTTTTCCTTAGATACTGACACATAAAAAATTGAGAAACAGGAATGACAATGAACATCACCATTCAAAACAGCTGACTAGCACACACACTGTTAAATTTAAAATGGATAATCAACAAGAGCCTACATTAACATCACAAGGAACTCTGCTCAATGTTATATGGCAGCCTGGATGGGAGGGGAGTTTGGGGGAGAATGGATACATGTATACATATGGCTGAGTCTCTTTACTGTCCACCTTAAACTAGCTATACTCCAATATACAATAAAAGGTTTAAAATAACCCCAGCTAACTAAGGAACTCATGCTTTAAGTAAAAAAAGTATCAAGAAGAGATCTTTTAGGAAACTGAGCCTCTAAGAAATTTACTACACTTACTTTTGGCAACTTTTCCATGACTTCTAGGACATAGGAAGTGGCCAGTCTGAGGTAGTATTAAAGGATGCAATGGCAAATTTAGGGAGTCTTAACAGACACCACTAATAATATTATCAGATATTTAAAGAAACTACTAGAGTATGGCACCCGTAGTACTGTTTCAGTACAATATGAATACAAACAATTGTAGACAGAGTGGTATTTAGGACCTTCAGAGCTGTTTCCACTGCAGCTAAAAACACTGACACATCACAGACACCAACTGCCACATCCAAGATAGATGGCTTATTTTACTGCCATGGCATATTATGCCGTTACATCACGTTATGTTACAACAGAATCTCCTGTGCCACCTCTTCAGTGTGAAAAATTGAACATCTGCTCATATGAGACACTGTTTAATGATGTGTGTCAAGCTTAATGTAACTTCCACCTGACACTTCATCGCTTATGCTTAGAGGCCCATATAACTCCACCAGCATTCCTTAGTTTTCCAGCATTGTTTTCAAATCAACTGAACACCATAAAAAATGAATGTACTCATTAAATGTTATAATATGTTTTCCATTCTGTGATATATGTGGAACTGTAAATTAGAAATGCTTCTTCTCCATTTTCTATGTCAATCAAGATAACAGGGTGTCTTTCTCATATAATTGCCACTCCTTTAATCTTTGCCTTCAGAGATCAAATATTACTGAAAAGAAAAGAAAAGTTCTCTCTCTCTCTCACTTGTTTTACAACTGAACTTCTTCCTTTCCTGTATCCTGGAGTAAATAGGTAGAAAACTTCATTGGCAGAATTCTTTAAAAACAGCAAGAGTTTTCTGGAAAAAGATGGAAAAATAGGCCCTTTTTCCTTTTTCCTCCAGGATTTTTAGCAAAACCACATAAAAAGGAGGCATTCTTTCTTCTGCTTATGTGACACTCACAACGTTTGTAATTATTTGCTTATTAGTCTTTCCTTCTATTTTTTGACTCATAGACACAGAGCTCACCTTTTGGAGGATTTTTTTCCTTTTAAATCGTATTTTCACTATCATGATTTTTGCTTTGTTAAAAGCAAGATAGTTATGCCTGCACACATCACCAAACCAATATTTAACACTTATTTACAATTTCACCATCTCCCAAGAATGGAATCTTAAACCAGTCACTCTGGAATTACCTGGTCAGCACTCTTGAGGTTATCTGCCCGATATAGACCTTACTTTTTCCTAAAGGAAGGTGACCTTACCACAATAAGTTCACATTTTGCTAGTTCAGCTTCCTTTTCCAGCTCCCTTTTGCCTGTGAAAGGCTCTCATCTTATAAATCTCCTTGGAGCATCCTTCTGTCTGCTAGATGGGACACTGCCTGATTCAAGAATGG
Organism: Odocoileus virginianus; assembly: GCF_023699985.2. Lineage (NCBI taxonomy): Eukaryota > Metazoa > Chordata > Mammalia > Artiodactyla > Cervidae > Odocoileus > Odocoileus virginianus. The sequence continues at coordinate 3,052,208 of NW_027224265.1, forward strand.
TTGAAATAAAGCCAAAAACTTTTAAATTTACTCAGTTGAATTTTATTATATAACAGCTCTATTCAAATAAGCTGCCTTATGAGCCAAGGTTCATGATTTTAATTTTTAGAAATTCATCCATTTTTTCTAGACTCTCAAGTTTATTAATATAATGTTATACATTTCTTACATAAAATTTCCTAGCATCTTTAATTCTACCCCATTTTTAACTCTTGAAAATGTTTAGATTCTTTGTTGTTTTTCTATTTAAATTTCTCCAGGAATCTTCTATATTTTAGATTAAAGGGGGGGGACTTATACCTTAACTGATTATCTCTGCTTTTTCTTTACTAACATGATTTTATCTTTATACATCTCTTCTTGAAAATATTTATTTTTACATTAAGTTTCTAGCTGTCCAATATATGTCTTTAAAAGACATTAAATGTCTTTAATGTCTTTAAATTTATCAGAATTCTTTTACTCTAATTTAATTTATTGATGACTTCTCAATTTAGTTTTGATTTTCTTTTAATCCCAGTTCTGTGAATATAACTTGTATATTTGAGAAGACTGTACTCCATACTTTATAAATTTATATATAGATGATCATATTTGGTCAAATCTGTAGATTGTATCACTCTATATTCTAATTCATTTTATCTACTTGATCAATTTCTGAGTGAGTGAAGTTTTTGGATTTTTTTTTTTAAGTCTTCCACTTTGATTGTGAATTTGTTCATTTCTTCTTATGCTGTTTCAGTGTTTTGCTCTATACATCATAAATCTATGTTACTAGGTTTATGAAGGTTTGTCCTTCATGTTTCTTAACTGATTTTCTGTAGTTAAAATGTCATTTAGTGCCTCCTGCCTTGAATGCCATTTTTGCTTGGTGTTTTGTATTATTTGCTTTCTTTTGAAAGGCAAATGTTAGGATCTCTTTCCTGGTTTGATTTCTGAACTTCTGGCTTCCTTTTGTTTCACAAGTTTCCTGAAATATCTTGGAGCTTAATTTTTTTAACCCAGTCTCAGAATTTCTACCCCAAATTGGGGAATTTAATCTGTTTCCATTTATTAGAATTACCAGTATATTTAAATTTTTGTTAGTCACCTTATTTTTTTATTTAACGTATTTTCTTATTTCCTTTCCTCTCTGGTATTTAGTTGGAGTGAAAAATTTAGATTTTTTTTTTCTCCTTTGTAATCTGGAATTCAAACATCCTATTTGTATATGAATATTTGTTTTTATTTTCCTACCACATATAGTTAGTTAGTGTCACATCATCTCATTGAGCAAGGAACACAGGTTAGCTCATACTTCTTTTATTCTCTAATTCCACATTAAAGTATACAAATTTTTGTCTAGAAATGAACAATTATTCCAGAGAAGGCAGTGGCACCCCACTCCAGTACTCTTGCCTGGAAAATCCATGGACGGAGGAGCCTGGTGGGCTGCAGTCCATGGGGTCAGGAAGAGTCGGATACGACTGAGCGACTTCACTTTCACTTTTCACTTTCATGCACTGGAGAAGGAAATGGCAACCCGCTCCAGTGTTCTTGCCTGGAGAATCCCAGGGGTGGGGGAGCCTGGTGGGCTGCCGTCTATGGGGTCACAGAGTCAGACACGACTGAAGCGACTTAGTAGCAGCAGCAGAACAATTACTCAGGCTTAACAGCAGCATTATTTTCTCAGATTCTTCCTCACCCTGATTTCTTGTAACACATTTTTTGTTGTTGTTACAGATATTGCTCTTTTTGCTAGAATACATGCTGGTTATTCTTTAACGGGATTGTGTGGAATTTATCTTCTTTAAACCTAAAAATATATATATATTTGCTCTTACAGATAAATGAGAATTTGACTAAACATATATTAATAAATCAGGGTTCAAATCATTTGCCTTCCTCTATCTAATGTTGCCATTGAGAAACGTGATGGCAATCCAACTCTTTTTTCATGTGTGTGTCTTTTTGGATTTCTTTCTTCAGAAGTGTCTGCTTACACTTGGTGTTCCAAGAGTTCCTTCCTGGTAAATTGAGGAAGATATGTCATCAGCTTCCTTCTACCAGGCCTCAGTGTGCCCATTTGCAATCAGGTACCCATTCAATCTCTAAGTTATGGGGAAATTATCTTCTAATATTTCTTTAAGTATATTCTCTTTTCTATTTCCTTCTTTGGGTGCTTCTATTAGATAAATTTTGAAATTTCTAGGTTTGTTTCCTTTCACCTATTTTTTCTCCATGCTTTTTTGCTTCCATGCCTTTTTGTGGTGGTTCTGGGATAATCTTCTGCTCATTGTTGTTGCTGTTCAGTCACGTGGCCGCATGTCTGATTCTTTGCAACCCTGTGGACTGCAGCACTCCAGGCTTCCCTGTCCTTCACTGTCTCCCAGAGTTTGCTCAAATTCATGTCCATTGAGTTGGTGATGCTATCTAACCATCTCATCCTCTGTTGCCCCCTTCTCCTTTTGCCTTCATCTTTCCCAGCATCAGGGTCTTTTCCAATGAGTCAGCTCTTTGCATCAGATGGCCAGAACACTGGAGCATCAGCATCAGTCCTTCCAATTAATATTCTGGGTTGATTTCCTACAGGATTGACAGGTTTGATCTCCTTGCAGCCCAAAGTGTCCATGAAGGGGCTCTGTTAAGTATCTTGGGTCAATATTTTGGTGCATAAATTGTGTTTCTTTTGTTATTCAGGTTAACAGAGCTTTTGGTTTTCAATCTGGGTAATCTTATTTCCTATTCTTAATGGGAAAGACTAGAGATCTCTTCAAGAAAATTAGAGATACCAAGGGAACATTTCATGCAAAGATAGGTTCGATAAAGGACAGAAATAGTATGGACTTAACAGAAGTAGAGGATATTAAGAAGAGGTGGCAAGAATACAGAGAAGAACTGTATAAAAAAGATCTTCACGACCCAGATAATCACAATGGTGTGATCACTCACCTGGAGCCAGACATCCTGGAATGTGAAGTCAAGCGGGCCTTAGGAAAGCATCACTATGAACAAAGCTAGTGGGGGTGATGGAATTCCAGTTGAGCTATTTCAAATCCTGAAAGATGATGCTGTGGAAGTGCTGCACTCAATATGCCAGCATATTTGGAAAACTCAGCAGTGGCCACAGGACTGGAAAAGGTCAGTTTTCATTCCAGTCCCTGAGAAAGGCAACCCCAAAGAATGCTCAAACTACTGCACAATTGCACTCATCTCACATGCTAGGAAAGTGATGCTCAAAATTCTCCAAGCCAGGCTTCAGCAATACGTGAACCAGAACTTCCAGATGTTCAAGCTGGTTTTAGAAAAGGCAGAGGAACCAGAGATCAAATTGCCAACATCCGCTGGATCATCGAAAAAGCAAGATAATTCCAGAAAAACATCTATTTCTGCTTTATTGACTATGCCAAAGCCTTTGACTGTGTGGATCACAATAAACTGTGGAGAATTCTGAAAGAGATCAGACTACCAGACCACCTGACCTGCCTCTTGAGAAACCTATACGCAGGCTAGGAAGCAACAGTTAGAACTGGACATGGAACAGACTGGTTCCAAATAAGAAAAGGAATACGTCAAGGGTATATATTGTCACCCTGCTTATTTAACTTATATGCAGAGTACATCATGAGAAATGCTGGGCTGGAAGAAGCACAAGCTGGAATCAAGAGATTGCCAGGAGAAATATCAATAACCTCAGATATGCAGATGACACCACCCTTATGGCAGAAAGTGAAGAGGAACTAAAAAGTCTCTTGATGAAAGTGAAAGAGGAGAATGAAAAAGTTGGCTTAAAGCTCAACATTCAGAAAACTAAGATCATGGCATCTGTCCCATCACTTCATGGCAAATAGATGGGGAAGCAGTGGAAACAGTGTCAGAGTTTATTTTGGGGGGCTCCAAAATCACTGCAGATGGTGATTGCAGCCATGAAATTAAAAGACACTTACTCCTTGGAAGGAAAGTTATGACCAACCTAGATAGCATGTTAAAAAGCAGAGACATTATTTTGCCAACAAAGGTCTGTCTGGTCAAGGCTATGGTTTTTCCAGTGGTCATGTATGGATGTGAGAGTTGGATTGTGAAGAAAGCTGAGTGCCAAAAAATTAATGCTTTTGAACTGTGGTGTTGGAGAAGACTCTTGAGAGTCCCTTGGACTGCAAGGAGATCCAACCAGTCCATCCTAAAGGAGATCAGTCCTGGGTATTCATTAGAAGGACTGATGTTGAAGCTGAAACTCCAATACTTTGGCCACCTCATGGGAAGAGCTGACTCATTGGAAAAGACCCTGATGCTGGGAGGGATTGGGGGCAGGAGGAGAAGGGGACGACAGAGGATGAGATAGTTAGATGGCATCACTGACTCAATGGACATGGGTTTGAGTAAACTCCGGGAGTTGGTGATGGACAGGGAGGCCTGGCGTGCTGTGATTCATGGGGTTGCAAAGAGTCGGACACGACTGAGTGACTGAACTGAACTGAACTGATTCCTAAAACCTCTAAGGATTTTGCTATACCATGTAATTGAATGTTCTTGCTTTGTAAACATGACATCCTCTCATCTCATGGAAGCCAACAGATATACTCCTTTTATTTTTAAAGTTTATTTTTTAAATGGAAGATTATTTCCTTACAACATTGTGCTGGTTTCTGCATAAAACAATGAGAATTATATTTATATAACTATATCATAATAATATATATTATTTTATATATATATATATACACATCCCGTTCCTCCTGAGCCTCCCTCCCCTTTCCCATCTCCATCACAAAACACCAGGCTGGGCTCCCTGTGTTATGTAGCAGCTTCCCACTAGCTATCTATTTCACACATTATAATGTATGAATATACATGTATGTCAGTGTTAATACATACTGATAATGTATGTCAGTGCTACTTTCTCAATTCATCCTATGCTCTTCTACCCTGCTGTGTCCACAAGTCCATTCTCTACATCTGTGTCTCCATTCCTTCCCTGCAAATAGGTTCATCAGTATCATTTTCTATATTCCATATATATGCATTAATATATAGTGCTTGTTTATCTCTTTTTGATTTCATGCTATTTAATTACTAAACTCCATTGTAACCTGAGACATTAGGTCCTCTGTTGAGCTGGCGGTGCTTGTTCTACAAACATTTGGAGATCAGAGTTGCTGGCTTGTTTTTGTGCTTGATTCACCATTAGCCTATTTGTGGATATTATTTTCACAACAGCCTTTCTCTGGTTAGTAGGGTGAAGGTCATGATCCACAAGTAAATAATTTTCTAGGTGAAAGAACTTTTTGCTCTCCTCACTGGCCAGTGTGGTGGGTAGAGGCCAGTCCACTTTCTGATCCATAAACCAGCTCTGGTGATTCTCTTGGGACTGCTTTCTGCACTTTATACCTAAAGCTGACTTTAGAGACTCCACAGTCTGCAGCCATCTTCTCCTCTGCCTGTTTTGAGCTTAGTTTTCCCACCAATCTGTCATCTGTCTTTCAAGTAGTCTTCAAATTTTTGTTCACTGATGGCTCCTCTCCCTATATCTTAGCACTGCTGTGTATTTATTCATTATATTTTGTATCTGTGGTTTATAACCATGAAGCCAATAAAAAGAAGTAACCTCCTACCCAGAATAACACGTATACACTGACACTTCAGGGCCCCCTGATACTGACCAACCTGCTGGGGAGAATGGATACAAGAAAACATCACTGACTCACTGGCCTTCATTCACTCCAGCTTTTCCAAGAAAATAAATCTGAATCCCCACTTCACAGCTTTCCCCTGACTTTCCATCCACTTTTCAAGGTCTCCTAGACTTTCTGTCAGTGACTCATCCCTTACCTGGTTAAACTGCCAAGACCACTACAGGAGTATGTCAGATGCTAACACAGATGTATCAATACCTTGGCTTTGCATTGCTTTTATAGCCACAGGTCTAAACTGAAAAAGATGAAAGTGTCTTCAAGAAAGATCCAAAAGAAAGCAAGGCAGACACGATACTGCCAGGCAACAAAGCAGCTGGGTGGGAAAAGACCCTCAGGCCAATAGCCTCAGCTGCAAACAATCACGGGGAGTGATGAATGGTGTTACAAAGGGTCATCATTACCCTCAGGGATGGGGACAGCCTAAGATGATAATGAATATGTTTGAGGAGAATAATATAACCTCATCTGGTATGGATGGGTGGCATCAGCATCTAGGCTGCTGGATAGGAGAACATGTTGACATTATTTATAGCTACAATGCAGAGCAATGACAGAGATCCATTGTAAACAATGCCTTCCAAGGCAGCTGCTTTCCATTAAAACCTTGTAACAGAAAAGAGTGTACAAAGGGTGCCTTAGGATGGTGGCATTAAAGAGGGCTGTCATCTTTGCTAAATCTGGGACTCATTTGCGTTCCTATTTTTATTTCCATTTACATTTTTTTTTAATATCTGAGCAAACTTTCTAATTTTTTTAAACAGTAAAGAATTTTTTTTCTTAAGTATGCTTCTATTTAGAGCTCTCATTACTTGAAAATGGGCCAAACTATACTTTTTTTTTTCAAAAAGTAAAGAAATTTGGTATAAGATGCTCTCCCCAAGTCCCCAGGAAAAATATTTTTCTCTAAAAGAGCTTTAATGCATGAGTCTATTAAGGAATTGTCATTCCCAAAAGAGGAGTTTTACTTTATCTGAATATAGGTTAAAAGGTCATTATCAGTTTTTTTAAAAATCTGATTATAAGTAAAAAGAAGCTATTAATGTCCTGAGGGTAGAATATATTAATCATGAAACATGACCTAGATAAGTCCCCGTGTACCTAGTGCCAATCTCTAGTTGTATAACTACAGGGTCTTGACATCAGAAGAAATGAGAGCCCCTAAAGTGAATAATATTGCAAAATTCTGGTAGACAAAGAGGTTCAGGACTATGATTCTACTTCAAAACAGTTTGCGCAAGTTTGACTTTGAAGCCAAAGAAAAGTTTTGCAACAGAATAGGTGCAAATCTATTGTAAGCTCTCCTTGCCTGGTTGCTCCTTCCTGTCTCCTGGGAGATGCCAGTCCTGTTGCTTTGAGTTCAACACATGGGCTCGTGCCAGTCTCCCCTTAGGGAATTCTCTGTCTCTTTTGATCTCGTCAAGATGTTTCCAGGAAGCCATAGACTTCTATTTCTGCACCACTTGGCTGAACATCTAGTCCTTTCACAACTCTCCTACTGTCTCCCCTTGCTTTTTCATCTTGTCTGGATTTCTTATCACTCTCCCCTATCACCAACACAGTCTACACCCACAGTTTATCTTGTTGTGCTCTTTGATACAGGGCACTGGGGAGATGATCCCTCCAGAACCACTTCTGTGGTGTACAAATCCAACAGACCATCTTTAAACATAGATTCAGGTTGGAGTGTTAGAATAGAACCAAGTGCAGGTCTTGGAGTTAGACTTCCATCAGTCAATGCTCTGTCACCCATTGAGCATGTCACTTACACAAGTTACTAAGCCTCTTTGAGTTGCAGTTTATTTGCCTATGAAAGGGAGAAAATGATTTTGCCTACTTTACAAGGTTATTGTGAGATTAATGAGTTCATCCATATGGTGACTTTATACAATAAATTCTCAGCAATTGTTAGCATATTACTCCTCCTAAGTGACTTAATGGCAGAAATCAAAGCACAAAGAAAAAGAGGCAAGATATTCGTGTGTGTGTGTGTGTGTGTGTGTGTGTGTGTGTGTGTGTGTGTGTCTGTGTCAGTTGCTCAGTCATGTCTGACACTTTGTGACCCCATGGACTGTAGCCCACCAGGCTCCTCTGCCCATGGGATTGTCCAGGCAAGAATACTGGAGTGGGTTGCCATTCCCTTCTCCATGTTTTGTATGTATCTATGTCCAATTATGGTTAAAAAAAAATCAAAGTTTAAGGTAAAATGCAATCATTTAAATTATTGCTCATCTCAATTTCCCCCTCACAGTAGACCAGGCCTGCTTTATGAGGAATCTAGTTTCTCATCCAGCAGGTGAGTTCTTCAAGTTTGGGAGGGGTGGAATTCTTACCTCAGACAAAGTATCAATATATTGAGAACAATTATTTTAAGGTACTGCAGACGAGTAAGAAAATGAAAATAATCAATTAAGTGAGATTAAGAGCATGTCTTGTGGGCTTCCTGGGTGACTTAGTGGTAAAGAATCTGCCTGCCAATGCAGGAGATGCAGGTTTGATCCCTGGGTCAGCAAGATTCCCAGGAGATGGAAATGGCAACCAACTCCAGGATTCTTGCCTGGAAAATCCCCTCGACAGAGGAGCCTGGTGGGCTACAGTCCATGGGGTCACAAGGAGTTGGGCATGACAGCAACTAAAACAACAAGAGCATATCTTATGCCCCAGGGTGTTGGAGGTAGGATTCTGGTTGGGAAGGTACTGCAAAGAGTTCAAATTTAGAGGAGAGAATTGGAGCACAAAGAGGGCAGAGACAAGTAAGCAGGTGGAGTCACAGTGACTGCTATAGTCCAGTGAATTTAAGTATCACCTTTGTCACAACACATGGGTGGATCTGGCTGTTTCATAAATCCCAAAGCTAGGTATAACCTCTGTGGCTCCAAACATCTCAGCTGCTTATTTCAAAATTCACCTCCACTGATCATTCAACCTGAAATTCTCACTATATAATCATTCTGATTAAAAGGTCAATCCATTCATTTAGCCAACACTCCAGAGCACTCTATATAAACCAAGGCCAACATAGAAGTGAGTCTCTGCTATCAAGTCTGTTCTTTAATAAATTAAATAAGAAAACAAATTATTATGAGGTTATCAGTGAACATACCATGAGCCAACCCTACAGGGGGATGTCTGGAACATTTCACAGAGGAGACAGCAGTTAGGATGTTTTGCAAGGAATAAGGAATTCAGTTGTACAAGTTTTGGGGAAGTTGAATTTCAAGCGGTAGAGCAATTAACAAAAGCAAATGTGTGAAATTCATTTGAGTCATGAGAGAAAATGTTCAGAGAATAAAATAGTTCAGCCTAACTGACCCTGGGGTGTCTGTTTCTGGGTCAGGGCCAGAGTAATCCTGTGGAAGTTAAGCTTGAGAGAAAAAAAATGGAGAAAGCAAACTGTAAAGAACCTTTCCAGACTCCATAAAGAGTTTTAAAGACCTTCATCTGGATTTAATGATTGAAACTCAAGACTGCAAACAAGGAAAACCAGAGCTATTCCAATAATCATGTATGAAATTATAAGAATAAGGCAGAGGTTGCAGATAGAGACAGGGAAATACTTGAGTCTTATCATATCAAAATACATACTGGACATCTCACTTTTCATATCTTGTCAGCTTTGCAAACATGACATACAGAGTGAAATTTATTACATTTCCAACCAAATCTATTCCTTCTGTTTTCCTATCTTGCTTAGTGGTTCTGCATCCATCCAGTCTTCCAGCCTAGAAACAAGTGAAAACTCTTTCTTCTCCCCTTCTGCCCCTCCTCTCCAGTTGGTCACCAAACACTATTGATTTTAATGGAGTAGAGAGGTAAATTGGGAAATAAAAGGGAAAATTGCTCAAGATCAACATGAAATCACAAGCGCTGTCTGATCTTTTATGTCTGAGGTCTGGCTGGTTACGAGGAATTGACTCTCCACTAAAGCCTGAAAGCACATAGTCACAAGAACAGTGGTGACTCTTGAAGGCCACCCTCTTTCCCCTGCTGAGGGCTTGCATCACTTCCAAACTCTCCACTGCACTGCAATGAGGTTGATGATCTTACCTACTCTTCTGTTATCTTTTTCATCTAAAAAAGCAAAGCTATTTTTAAAATCCTGGATCCTTGACAAGAACAAAGTCAATATTCTACAAAGACTTAGGTAAAAGTGAGCTAATAAAGGCCATTTAGTAATATTTCTCAGATAGGTACAACTTTGAGGTTAAATCTAAAGGTAAAATTGGTTTCAGAAGTGGAGAGAGAAATACAAACTGCTAACAAACCTCATTTAGAAGCATGGAGTAGGAGTGAGGAAAGAGCAAAGGAAAATATATAAACACAAATATGAGGTAAAGAAAATCAAAATACTAATTGTAAGAGAATGCTTACAAAGTTTCAAAGTCTACGCAAATAAAAACCAAAAATGAAAAAGACAATATACATTACTAAATAGCTCAGTTGGTAAAGAACTCGCCTGCAATGCAGGAGACTCTGGTTCAATTCCTGGGTTGGGAAGATCCCCTGGAGAAGGGAAAGGCTACCCACTCCATTATTCTGGCCTGGAGAATTCCATGGACTGTATAGTCCATGGGGTCACAAAGAGTCAGAGACAACTGAGCTACTTTCACTTTCAAAACCAACACTAAAAATAATAAGTAGGAAAAAAACCACAGTGTTATCCAAAACTTTCCTCACAAAAAGCACCTATACAGATAATATCACAGGTGAGTTCTAAAAAACCTTCAAAGAACAATTTCAATTGTTTAAAATTTTCCAACACAGATGGAGAGAACACAAATTGCTGATTTTTTTCAAAAGCCTACATGATAGTGAAACAGAAATCTGATAAATATAGCAGGAAAAAAACCACTATAGTCTAATCCAATTCATGAATATTGATAAAAAAAATTCTATATAAAGAGATAAGCAGAAAGAAGCCAGAATTACCCTAGAAGAATGATGTATCACTAACCATGCCAAGGATGATTCAATATTAAGGCACATACTAATATAATTCACTCTCTCAACAAGTCAAAAGAAAAAAAGCACCTATATTATCAGCTATACAGATGCTGAAATTGCATTTCATCTTTATAACCTGGTATGGAAGAAGAATTTTAATTTTTAATAAATGAAAAATATATAGAAACTCCATTGCCTGATAAAATACATATATCTCATGTCAAATGACAACCATTCTGCATGCTAAATATATATCAAATACTTAGAAGAGTTTTTTGGAAGATATTTAGTATCATACATGTGTTCACTACTATTTATAATTATCATAGCCATTACTGGAAACATTTCCAAAAAAGTAATAAAAAAACACATTATTGTCAATATTTAACACTGTTTTGAAAGTATTCAATTAAATTAGCTAAGAGAAATAAAAGACAAATCTTAGAACAAAGTTGAACACTCACCATTTTAGAATATATGATTTCACACCTGTAAACCCCAAGCAATTCAAGTGAAACAATAGAAATGGTAATAGAATCCATTTTGGTAATGGTAATAATGATGTATCTGGTTATTATATTAATACATCAAAATCAATAGATTTTTTATATGACAACAATAAGCAATTACAAAATATAAGAGAAAAACTCATTTACAACATAAACAAAAGGATAAAATATGTGGATGTGAAATTTGAAAGCGATGACCTCATTATAGATAAAGAAATGTTTGAAACACTGAAGATGAATACACAGGATGGTGGATGAATAGAAAGATTTGCCTTATTCTTGGGAACCAAGATTCAAGTTGTAAAGATAAATTTTCTCATTAATTTTGAAGTTGGATAAGTTGATTCTTAAGATCATGTATAATCAAAATTTTCCATTAAAACAAGAGAGTCATGGGATAGAACTATCCTAACCAGATAATAAAACATTACAAACATATCACAAATGGAATGGTACCAATGCCTGCAAAAAGAACAGAGTAGAGCGTTCAGAAACAGGCCTAAATACATATGGAACTTGTTGTAGAATAAATTTGGCATTCCAAACCAATTCATGACATTGAGATAACTACCTACTGTTCTGGAGAAACATTTTTTTTCTTATAAGATCATATTATATTAGATACTTTCTGAAAGTGAAAGTGAAGTCGCTCAGTGGTGTCCGACTCTTTGCCACCCCACGGACTGACTATAGCCTACCAGGTTCCTCCGTCCATGGGATTTTCCAGGCAAGAATACTGGAGTGGGTTGCCATTTCTTTCTCCAGGAGATCTTCCCGACCCAGGGACTGAAGCCGGGTCTCCCCATTGTAGGCAGACACTTTACCGTCTGAGCCACCAGGAAGTCGCCAAGGGACTTCCCAGAGAAGTCGATACCTTCTATACTAGTGTAAATTCCAAAATGATCACATATTTAAATCTTTATTTTTGTAGTAAACCTATAGTAAAACTACAAAGTATTAGGCCCACTGTGCTGTGTGATCACCAGAAATGAGTCTCCTTTGCAGGAGAGAAGGTCAAGGTCTCATCTGGTGCTGAGAAAAACCTCTCTGTAACTGCTACTGTAGGCACTGATTGGCAATGGCCCAAGTCTGCTCCTTCCACTACTCAGAACCATGGGTTCCAACAACATTTTCTTTAATTTTCTTCCAAGTTACAGCTCACTCAAAACAGGAAATAATATAAGCACTAGAATAAGTTTCCTAAAGGCAGAGACCATGATTTCCCTAGTTCTTGGAGCATAATGGGTATTCTGCATTCACAGGTGTGAACCCCAAGCCCACCCTCACAGGCAGCAATCTCATGCTTCAGGACCCCCTGTAGACCTTTGCCCACCCTTCCTTCCATGCTTCCTTCCCGTGCACTGTCCTTGTCTTCTTATCTCTATTTGGAAAAGTTGACTTCACCGTTTCAGATCCCTGTTTTCTATTCTTCAAATACTCCCTAGAAGCACCTCTTGAACTGACAGTGTTCTGTGCAATGTGTTCTTTCTTCAAATAAATTTCAGGACACTAAATATTCTGAAACTCTTTTAACTACACCAAGAAATCCGCAACCCTAAAACATAAGTTTGAAAAAGAAAACATTAGGAATTGACAATCGGTTGTGTTTAGGGCCAGTTATAAAATGCCAAAATGTGACTGATCAACATATCAAAAACCACATGCACACATAAGGACTAAAACTAGAAGGAAAATGAACACAGTGACACAGTTATGCTAGCACAGCAGAAGGTTGGTTTTCTTCCTTTTAATTTTTTTAGTATTTTGTAACATAAATAGAAATATAAGTTTTTCCATTTTTAAAATATCTTCATAAACAAATAAAACAAACCAAAAGGTGTTACTATTATGTTTCCTGTCTGTTCTTAACCACTTTACTAACAGACACACTTTATAAAACAATGTTCTGTAAACTGCTTTGCTAATTTAGCTTCAGATATTAAGCACTCCACATCACTTAAAATCTTTAAGAATATTTTATTAGTTACATAATAATCCAAAGGAAGACTGTATCATAATTTTGTTTACTTATCCCACCATGATAGGTGATGATGACTTTGGCTTTCCAGATGCCTCAGTGGTAAAGAACCTGCCTGCCGATGCAGGTTCAATCCCTGAGTAGGGAAGATCCCCTGGAATAGGAAGCGCCAACCATCTCCAGTATTCTTGCCTGGAAAGTTCCATGGACAGAGGATACTGGTAGGCTACAGGCCAGGGGGGTCACAAAGAGTCAGAGTCGACACGACTGAGTGACAGAGCATGCATGCACATTCCGCTATAGTTGGACATTTGGAGGTTATAGTAGCAAAAGATTTTAGACAAATGCTGTAATAGCAATAATAGCGTGTCTGGCAATTTACTTAGATGATTCCATGTGCAAAAATCTGCTAGCTCAAATTAAGATTTTCTATCTGGATATTTATATTAAAAAGTTGGTTTCAATGATTTTATTGATCAACATTAACCATGCACTATCAAAGACAATTCTCACCTTTGGTATTCCTTCTTCACAGGTATGACAGAGTAGGCCTTCTTAGCTAAGTCTTCAAAAACTGAAAAATGAGAATTTCAAGAGACCAGTTCACTGGCTTATTCCTAAAAACTTGGTTTCTCACATTTTCTAACTCATTCTATGGGACCGTAGGTGAAAACCTAAACAAAAATACCTACACTTGAGAAGAGCATACAAAAATCCCCCAGAAGGCCCTCAGTTCTCCTGAAGTGAAGGATTTAGCAAACTCACTCTAAACTTACTGTAGATCAGAATCACCTGGGTGGGGAGGGGGGACTTGTTAAACCCAGACAACTGGGCCCCACCTCCAGCGTTTCAGTAGGTGGGAGGATCCCTACAGTTTGTATGACTACCACTTCCCAGTGGCTGATCTGGGAACCACTTAGAGAATCATTGCACTGAATTGTTTTTTTTTTTTTCCCATTTATTTTTATTAGTTGGAGGCTAATTACCTTACAACATTGCAGTGGTTTTTGTCATACATTGAAATGAATTAGCCATGGATTTACATGTATTCCCCATCCCGGTCCCCCCTCCCACCTCCCTCTCCACCCGACCCCTCTGGGTCTTCCCAGTGCACCAGGCCCGAGCACTTGTCTCATGCATCCAACTTGGGCTGGTGATCTGTTTCACCCTAGATAATATACATGTTTCGATGCTGTTCTCTTGAAACATCCCACCCTCGCCTTCTCCCACAGAGTCCACAAGTCTGTTCTATACATCTGAGTCTCTTTTTCTGTTTTGCATATAGGGTTATCATTACCATCTTTCTAAATTCCATATATATATGTGTTAGTATACTGTAATGGTCTTTATCTTTCTGGCTTACTTCGCTCTGTATAATGGGCTCCAGTTTCATCCATCTCATTAGAGCTGATTCAAATGAATTCTTTTTAATGGCTGAGTAATATTCCATGGTGTATATGTACCACAGCTTCCTCATCCATTCGTCTGCTGATGGGCATCTAGGTTGCTTCCATGTCCTGGCTATTATAAACAGTGCTGCGATGAACATTGGGGAGCACGTGTCTCTTTCAGATCTGGTTTCCTCGGTGTGTATGCCCAGAAGTGGGATTGCTGGGTCATATGGCAGTTCTATTTCCAGCTTTTTAAGGAATCTCCACACTGTTTTCCATAGTGGTTGTACTAATTTGCATTCCCACCAACAGTGTAAGAGGGTTCCCTTTTCTCCACACCCTCTCCAGCATTTATTGCTTATAGATTTTTGGATAGCAGCCATCCTGACTGGTGTGTAATGGTACCTCATTGTGGTTTTGATTTGCATTTCTCTGATAATGAGTGATGTTGAGCATCTTTTCATGTGTTTTTTTGCCGTCTGTATGTCTTCTTTAGAGAAATGTCTGTTTAAATCTTTGGCCCATTTTTTGATTGGGTCATTTATTTTTCTGGAGTTGAGCTGGAGGAGTTGCTTGTATATTTTTGAGATTAATCCTTTGTCTGTTGCTTCGTTTGCTATTATTTTCTCCCAGTCTGAGGGCTGTCTTTTCACCTTGCTTATAGTTTCCTTTGTTGTGCAAAAGGTTTTAAGTTTCATTAGGTCCCATTTGTTTATTTTTGCTTTTGTTTCTAAAATTCTGGGATGTGGGTCATAGAGGATCCTGCTGTGATTTATGTCGGAGAGTCCTCTCCAGAAAGCAGGAATAGAAGGAACATACCTCAACATAATAAAAGCTATATATGAAATGTTATGTTAAGTGCCTGCCACGTCCCAAGCAGCAACCAAGGTGCACAGAGACAGCTATAAACAGGCAAGTTTAATGCTCTCACAAAGCTTATCATCTAATAAACAGACATTAGGCAAAAGCAAGTATGCAAATGACCAGAATTTTCTGGCAATGCCATGTTAAATCCTCTTAGAAACTCTCTAGGGCAAGAAACGACACCTCCAAAAACAAAGTGCTGGTACCTATTGCCATCTGTGTCCTTTCTCTCTGGCTGTTATAGAGTCGAAGTCAGCAGAACCGATCAAACTACCTGTTTATGTTTTAGTAAATTCCTACTCAAACTAGGCAAAAAGACAAAAAGACCACCCTTAAGCAAAAGAACCAAAAAACCCACTGTTAGAGAACAAAGGGAAGAATCCATCTTCTGTTCACAGTTCTGGAAAGCACTTTGTATCAAAAAACTGAATTCTCACTGCCACTCCTACTCAAGGCCTAATTATACATAAAGAGACTATATCGAGGTATAAAATGAAGTTACACATGCAAGTTATATATACAAACCACCTGACTTAGCAGAATCAATGGAAATGCTACCAGCAACTCTTGCACTAAAACTGCTTCCAACAAAATGGAAATAAAATACTTAAGTGACTTAAATATCATGCTATCTACTTGACATTTACAAAATGCGTTCTTTTCAAACTCATTTGTAGTTAGGGATTAAAAGACCTTAGACAACAGAGATCATCCCACCCCACCTATTGTGCCCCCATGGATCACTACAGGATTGCCTTAAAGATCTCTAAATGCCCTGTTCCCTTTTACATCTACAAAAAGCATTAAAAGAAGACTTAATAAATGGACTTTGGTATAAATAACTGGTATAAATAACTAAATGAGCTTCTTAGCACATTTACTTGCCTTTTGCCATTGCTTTAGAGCCTAAGAGCTCATTTCACAGTTTTACAGCATCATAGCTGGCTTTTAGACATGCTGTAAACATGATTCAGAATAAAATACACATTTTTACAGTTAACCAGTTTACCCAAATAGGTACAGAGCTGGCTTTTAAACATGCTATAAACATGATTCAGAATAAAATACACATTTTTATAGTTAACTAGTATACCCAAATAGGTACACATTTCAAACAAAATTTTACAAAATAATATTCACTGCCACCACACATGAAACATGATGACATTTTCATTCCATTTCCTTTGTTTTCAATGCCAGTGGAACCCACTAAATTTATTTTACAAACTAATGGGTCACAGTCCATAGTTCAAAACATATCTGTTCTAGGATATCTATAAAATCCATGCAAACCAATTCAAAAGAAATAACTCAGGTTATTCTTACCTCAAGTTTTTAGAGACAGAAGGGGATGAGAAAAACTATTTGCACCATTTTCTTTTTTTAATTTATTTTTTTTGTTTTAATTGGAGGCTAATTACTATTTGCACTCATCTATCTACTATTTGCACTCATCTATCTACTATTTGCACTCATCTCACACGCTAGTAAAGTAATGCTCAAAATTCTCCAAGCCAGGCTTCAGCAATACATGAACTGTGAACTTCCAGATGTTCAAGCTGGGTTTAGAAAAGGCAGAGGAACCAGAGATCAAATTGCCAACATCCGCTGGATCATCAAAAAAGCAAGAGAGTTCCAGAAAAACATCTATTTCTGCTTTATTGACTATGCCAGAGCCTTTGACTGTGTGGATCACAATAAACTGTGGAAAATTCTTAAAGAGATGGGAATACCAGACCACCTGACCTGCCTCTTGAGAAACCTATACGCAGGTCAGGAAGCAACAGTTAGAACTGGACATGGAACAACAGACTGGTTCCAAATAATAAAAGGAGTACATCAAGGGTATATATTGTCACCCTGCTTATTTAACTTATATGCAGAGTACATCATATGTATATAAGTACATATATATATGTGCATATAAGTACAACTTATATGCAGAGAAATGCTGGACTGGATGAAGCACAAGCTGGAATCAAGATTGCCAGGAGAAATATCAATAACCTCAGATATGCAGATGACACCACCCTTATGGCAGAAAGCAAAGAAGAACTAAAGAGCCTCTTGATGAAAGTGAAAGAGGAGAGTGAAAAAGTTGGCTTAAAACTCAACATTCAGAAAACTAAGATCATGGCATCTGGTCCCATCACTTCATGGGAAATAGATGGGGAAACAGTGTCAGACTTTATTTTTGGGGGCTCCAAAATCACTGCAGATGGTGATTGCAGTCATGAAATTAAAAGACGCTTACTCCTTGGAAGGAAAGTTATGACCAACCTAGACAGCATATTAAAAAGCAGAGACATTACTTTGTCAACAAAGGTCCATCTAGTCAAGGCTATGGTTTTTCCAGTAGTCATGTATGGATGTGAGAGTTGGACTATAAAGAAAGCTGAGCACCAAAGAATTGATGCTTTTGAACTGTGGTGTTGGAGAAGATTCTTGAGAGTCCCTTGGACTGCAAGGAGATCCAACCAGTTCATCCTAAAGGAGATCAGTCCTGGGTGTTCATTGGAAGGACTGATGCTGAAGCTGAAACTCCAATACTTTGGCCACCTGATACAAAGAGCTGACTCACTGGAAAAGACCCTGATGCTGGGAAAGATTGAAGGCAGGAGGAGAAGGGGATGACAGAGGATGAGATGGCTGGATGGCATCACCAACTCGATGGACATGAGTTTGGGTAAACTCCGGGAGTTGGTGATGGACAGGGAGGCCTGGCATGCTGCGATTCATGGGGTCGCAAAGAGTTGGACACGACTGAGCAACTGAACTGAACTGAATTACTTTACAATACTGTGGTGGTTTTTGCCATACATTGACATGAATCAGCCACGGGTGCACATGTGTCCCCCATCCTGAACCCCCCTCCCACCTCCCTCCCCATCCCTCAGGGTCAGGGTCATCCCAGTGCACCAGCTCTGAGCATCCTGCCTCATGCATCGAACCTAGACTGGTGATCTATTTCACATATGATGATATACATGTTTCAACATTTTCATGCAGCTCAGGCTCCAAGAACCACCCCTTCCTCCCCACGCAGGACATATGTTTGAGTACCTAATCTGTGCCAGGTGTATAATCTCCACTTGTGTCTTTCTTTAGTGAAACAGCAAACTTTCAGCCACTGTCATGATCCAGATCAAGTCTGACCAATAGGACCTTCAGTGAGGGTGGAAATGTCCCATCTGTGCTGTCCAGGACAGCACCATTAGCCTCAAGTGACTATTGATCACTCAAAAGGTGCCAAGTGTGACTGAGAAGCTGACCTTCTATTTTGCCTAATTTCTTTTTAAGTAGACACTTGAGTCAAGGGGCTCCCACAGCAGACAGAGCAGACACAGATTGTCCTCAAGTATTCGCCACATCTCTACAGTGGAGATTTTTGCCAGGCAAATTAATATTGAACTTTCTGCCCTCCTAGAAACCTAGCAACCGAAAATGTTTCTTTAGGATTCAAAATCATTTCATTTAGGCGGGGATTACAGAGATTTCTTCCATGATCAAAGGACGTGCCTTTTGTACCAATTTGTTCTACACAGTGAGCAGATTTAGCTAAATCATGGGAAGTATGCCCCTTTTGGCATGTGTCCCTGCCCCTGGAGGTTTGCCTGCTCTGCTTGATTCTCACACTACTTGACTGCCTTGGGGGCATTTGACTTATCCCCACCTGTGATCCTGCCAGGGGAGTCCAAAGAAAACAGCCCTGCTGTGAGAGCTGATCCACAAGCATTACCATTCACCCTGTTTTCCCCTTTCAGCAACTTGTACAGTACACACCCGCTACAGAATGGCAATGTTCAACAAAGACATGTCCTCCCTGGAATTTCTACAATGGAAATTTCCCTTTGATCTCTTAATAGTGGCACATATTCTGATGTCGGCTTTTATAAATAGCTTCGACAACTGGAGCTCTGATTTCAAGGTGCCCAGGTGTGTCTGCACCATGACTTCACCCTCTGCTAGCTGGCATTGAACCATTGAAAGTTCAGTGGTTTTTGCATTTCACAGCAAGTGCAGGAACCATGCCTTCCAACTGAGTGCCCCAACCTCCTCTACTCCCTAGATGTTTACTGGGAGCCATGATCTAAGAGGACTAGACAACGCAGGATTTGATTTACCTCTAGAGCAAGCCATGCAAGTTGATCAAGCCTGGTTTAAGGCAAAGTTACAAGCAAGCAAAACTCATCTACCACTACACTTATCTCCTCTAGTGTCATCCTCAGTCCCATTAAATGTTGTTCCCCAAGACCCCAGTCCCTTCCTACCACTCAGGTTCTCATCGGAGATACAACAGCCCAGACGTAACATTCCACTTTCAATGGGCACATCACCATCAAGAAACTCTCCCCAATCTCTTGTTCTTAAAACTTACCTACTCCAGGTGCAATATTTAGGACCTTACTAGATAAAGTACTGGAGAAGGAAATGGCAACCCACTCCAAGTATTCTTGCCTGGAGAATCCCATGGACAGAGGAGCCTGGTGGGCTGCTGTCCATGGGGTCGCACAGAGTCAGACATGACTGAAGCGACTTAGCATGCATGCATGCATTGGAGAAGGAAATGGCAACCCACTCCAGTGTTCTTGCCTGGAGAATCCCAGGGACAGAGGAGCCTGGTGGGCTGCCGTCTATGGGGTCACACAGAGTCAGACATGACTGAAGCGACTTAGCAGCAGCAGCAGATAAAGTACTCTAATAAAGTAACACACCCAAGCTATGAATCTAACAAAAATAAACTTGCACCTAGGTACAATGGCCTTATAGAAACAATGCCTTGTCATTTTATTGTCAAAATTTTCATACCTTATAGAAGATATGTTTTGACTTCCAAACATTTGGGAACTCTTTGATCATATAAAAAGAGACGTTCTATAGCTACAGAGATATCAGTAATACATCAAACTTCACTGTCTCAAAAATCCAAATAATTGATACATATCTGCTGTGGAGTAAATAGTAATTCTTCTGGGTAATGTTGCATGAAGTCTTCTGGGTTTTCTAAGTGCAGTTAAACTTACCTGATTCAAGTCAGAAACATGTTTTAGGCAAGACATTTCTAAAACTTAGCCTTGCTCTGTCTTATATCCCTTTACCATTAATCCAGCCGGATTCAGTGGCCTCAAATTACTAAACAAAGTATAGTACCAAATCATTCAGTTCATCTATTGAGTAGATGACAATCTAGTTAAACGTAGAAAGGAGGGTAAACAATAAAGCCAAGTCTATCAGAGGTCCTAATCCACAGACCATCTCAATCTGAGCAACAGGCATAATAGACTATGACTGAACTTGGAATTTCAAATGATAAAAATTAAGGATGTTCTCTAAAATACATTCACTGGTTTCAATCTTCAGAAGGATTATTGGTACCATAGTGAAAGGAGGCCAAAGATTATCCACATACATAATACTGATGATTCCTTTGCTAGATCTATGAGTCTCAGACATTGCTTCTCAAAAGCATATTTCTGGAAGTATACCCCAGTCACCACTCTGCTAAGGACTTCCCCACAAAGGCCTTCCCCACCATGAATCCATCAAAACCAGAACATGGGAACAACATCAGTTCAGTCAGTCAGTTCAGTTGCTCAGTTGTGTCTGACTCTTTGTGACCCCATGGACTGCAGCATGCCAGGCCTCCCTGTCCATCACCAACTCCCAGAGTTTACTCAAACTCATGTCCATTGAGTTGGTGATGCCATCCAACCATCTCATCCTCTGTCATCCCCTTCTCCTCCTGCCTTCAATCTTTCCCAGCATCAGGGTCTTTTCCAATGAGTCAGTTCTTCACATCAGGTGGCCAAAGTATTGGAGTTTCAGCTTCAGCATCAGCCCTTCCAATGAATATTCAAGACTGATTTCCTTTAGGATGGACTGGTTGGATCTCCTTGCAGTCCAAGGGACTCTCAAGAATCTTCTCCAACACCACAGTTCAAAAGCATCAATTCTTTGGTGCTCAGCTTTCTTTATAGTCCAACTCTCACATCCATATATGACTACTGGAAAAACTATAGCCTTGACTAGATGGACCTTTGTTGTCAATGTCTGCTTTTTAATATGCTGTCTAGGTTGGTCATAACTTTTCTTTCAAGGAGTAAGCGTCTTTTTATTTCATGGCTGCAATCACCATCTGCAGTGATTTTGGAGCCCCCCAAAATAAAGTCTGACACTGTTTCCCCATCTATTTCCCATGAAGTGATGGGACCAGGTGCCATGATCTTAGTTTTCTGAATGTTGAGTTTTAAGCCAACTTTTTCACTCTCCTCTTTCACTTTCATCAAGAGGCTCTTTAGTTCTTCTTCACTTTCTGCCATAAGGGTGGTGTCATCTGCATATCTGAGGTTATTGATATTTCTCCCAGAAATCTTGATTCCAGCTTGTGCTTCATCCAGCCCAGCATTTCTCATGATGTACTCTGCATATGCTTATATGCAAGGTGACATAGATAAACAAGGTGACAATATACAGTGACAGGAAATTGCAAGAATTTGCTTTGTCCATCACATCTAAGAATTTTCAACACATTTTTTACTCTCTTTGACTTGATTCAATTCAGAGTACCCTCCAGTCTCTACAAGTCTTGGGCACACATGAGTACACATCAACACTCAGATGTCTAATAGGCTCCCAAATTAACATGTCCAAGTATGAGCCCTCATCCTACACTCCACAAACCTGTTCTTCCCAGGCTTCCCCCATTGCAGACTATGGCAAAGTCACTTTCTCAAAGGCTCAAAACAAAGACACAGAATTCATCCTAAACTCCCCTCTTCAGCTCATACCCCGCATCTAATCCAGCAGCAAAATATGTTGTCTCTACCTTCAAATTATACACTCACCACCTCGACCACTACCAGCTCGGTCCCGTCCACCATCATCTCTCACCTGATTATTATATAGCCTGTGTAACCCCCTGCTTCCTCTCTGGACCCCCTACTTTCAATGCAAGAGACAGATTCTGTAAAAATGTAGATCAGATGATGATCTCTTAAGGTCTTGCATTAACTTCCATCCCTCAGAACAAAAGGAAAGATTCTTCTGGTCATCAATATAACCTTATCTGCCTCCTCCCCCTGCTTCTCACCTCCTCCCCTGCAATCCTGCCTCCCCCCTCCCCCACCTCTTTGCCATTCCTCAAGGGTTTACACTTGCTGCCTTCTCTACCTCTCATCCTGTTCTTTCAGAGCTGAAGTTCTTCTCTCACCTCCTTCACCTGGGAAAGTTTGCAAATTTCACATTTTTAGTGAGACCATTCCTGGACTTCTAGTTGAAAATTGAAGCCACTTCCCTACGCACACGCACACACACACACACACACACACACTCATTCACTCACTTGCTTTCCCCTATTCTTGCTTTATCTTTATCTGAAGCACATAGACATATATTGTATTTCATTCCTCTCCCTCTTTACTGGATTTCGTCCCTATGTGCATATAAGTTCTGTGAAGACAGGAATATTTTTGTGCTCTGTTCCATTGTTGAATCCTTAGCTTCCAAAGCAATACCGGGGCATAACAGGTGCTCAATAAATACTTGGTGGACTGGAAAAACACGGAACTTGTGAACTTGTAGCCCCCACCTGCCTTATTCTTTCAGGAGCTCACTTTTCCTTGCCATTTATCCAAGTGGTCCCAGCAAGTAGCTGACATGTGGACATCCTTGCTACAGCTGCACATCACCTCTGTCTTGCTCCAGAGTCTCCCTCCACATAAGAAGGCCACTTGTGCCACTGTGTCCCTGTTGCCACCTTCACGCTCCTCACTGTATCGGCCCCCAAGGCCCGCCTTGAGCCAGTGTGCACAGTCTCCATCACCGCTGCAGGCCTGGGCCTCTGCCACCAGTGCCCCATCTGGCATGAAGGCCCTGCCCTCCCTTTAGTGATTCTGGCCCCAGCATGACCACAAGCCTTTTCCTCAATTCCTTAGGACAACTTCTTCACTTCCTAGTGTAGTTCTGAGCAAATGATAGAACTTCTCCACTCCTCAGTATTCTCACTGCTAAATGCAAATACTACATGTCTTGTTGCATGGCCAGAAGATGGGAACTCATATCGTCAAAGCGCTGAGCAGCACTGTCTGCTGGAGAAGTGCATGATAAATATTAGCTATTATGATGATGATGGTCTTGACTGGCCCAGTTGGGGCAATCACTATTATTGTTGTTCTTTAGAACAGCTCTTCCAGGAACCCACAGGCCCTGACCTATGGTCCCAGACTCCTCTTAGGACCAAATTCCTGGTGATCTTCTGGGCTGCCCTGGGTGGCAGTCCCATTCTTTCCTATGCAGGAGCAGCCTGAGTTTTATCCCAGCATGGATGAACCCAAGCCCAAAAGAGCGACCCATGGAAAGGAGGAACATCCCTTCCTCGGGATCCAAGTTTGGCCTTCCTTCCAGACCCTGACCTCCCCCCAGATGAGCACTGGGTGAATAGTCACGCTTTTTAAGGGCAGCCTGTGCCCATCAGGTGTGGTCCCTGAGGGCTCAGACCATAAAGAACTGCCTGCCCTGCAGACCTGCTTCTGATCCCTGGGCTGGGAAAATCCTCTGGAGAAAGGAATGGTTACCCACTCCAGTATTCTTGCCTGGAGACGCCCATGGACAGAGGAGCCTGGTGGGCTTCAGTCCATGGGGTCTCAAAGAGTCCAGCACGACTGAGTGACTAACGCTTTCACTTTCACTCTTCTGCACCCAAACCACAGCAGTGTTATCTATCTAATCACAGCATACTAACAGCAGTGCACGCGTGCTCCGTCACTAAGCCGTGTCCAATTCTTTGCAATCCCGTGGACTGTAGCTCACCAGGCTGCTCTGTCCGTGGAATTTCCCAGGCAAGAACACTGGAAGGGTTGCCATTTCCTTCTCCGGGGGATTTTCCCGACCCTGGGGTCAAACCCACGTCTCCTGCTTGGCAGGCGGATTCTGCACTACTGAGCCACCAGTGAAGCCCCACACCAGTAGCAGAGGTCCAGGTCTCTCAGCTACTCTTTCCTTAAAAAAAAAAAAAAGCATCAGCTCTGTGACCCTGGACAAATTGCTTAAATTCTGGGTACCTATTTTCTCAACTATAAAAGTAGACACAGTTGTATCTACCTTAGAAGGTCATTGTGTGGGTTAAATGAGTTAATACACATCAAGAGCTCAGAACAGTGCCTGGCACATGGTGAAAACGTGAAAGGACGTGCTGTGCTTAGTTGCTCAGTCCTGTCCAACTCTTTGTGACCCCTCAGACTATAGTCGGCCAGGCTCTCTGTCCATGGAATTCTCCAGGCAAGAATACTGGAGTGGGTTGCCATGCCCTCCTCTAGGAGATCTCCCCAACCCAGGGATCAGACTCAGTCGGATCTCCCCATTGCAGGCAGATTCACCCACTGAGCCACCAGGGAAGCCCTACAGGATGAGCTAGCACAATTCTCCACAGCAATAGTATAAAGACAGCAAAACAGTCTTCTCTTCAAGCATTCAGTCCCTTATAAGCATTGCCTAGTTTATCTCTTCAGTACCTCTCCAAAACTGGGAATCTAGAGGGCTAGAACTAATTTGTCTTCACATGTCTATTTTCAGTACATAGTAGAGGGGCTAGCACCAAGTAGACTTTCAATACGGTTTTTTTTTTTTAGTAAATGAATGGATAAGTGCCATTCATGAATGAATGGCTTCCTTATTCAGGGTCACAGTAAAGCCTGGGTTATTGCAGAAAGATAATCCTTGCAAGCAAGAAACAGTCAAGAAAATAAGGAGAAAAAAAAGCCTCTCAAAGAATCAGGCTCTTCCTTCAGGAGGTGGCAGAGTACTCTGACTAATGATGGATGGGGGCCCCTGGGAGGCATCCATCACTTCTAATCCTGGACTCTGCTGGAGGAAATGAACCCCGCATGCATAAATTAGTTAAAGGCATAATAGCGATTCGTGTTCCTTTTGCAATTTCCTCTCTGCACAGCCGCTTATGCAGATTGAACAAGATGTCACTGTTACATCAGGAACTAAGTGAGATGCGGAAGTTGATAAAAATAAAGCCTTATCTTGGATTTGGTCAGCTGCTAACTGAAGTCTTCCCTCAAGGAAAAGACTTCATGAAAAACAGGAATTGTTCTTTTAATTGTGAAATGGCAAGAGCCATCCTGAAGTTGTGGGAAAGCAAAATTATATATATAGATATGATTATAACCAGGGGGAAGCAGAGTAGAGACAGAATCTGACAAAGTAGAATTCCTACAATTTAAATTAATATCTGAGCAGTGATGTAAGAATTCAGGAGATCCAACTCCTTTGGGTAGAAACTGGTTTTCTTGCTGTTGTGAGAAAGTATTGAGTTAAGCAATGAGCACTTTGGGATACCTGACAGATCAGTAGCAAAGATCACTAAGAAACTGAGCCCACTGTAGCTCAACAAACACCAACAAGCAGTTTCACACAGGTGACAACTCCAATGAATCCAACAACTAAACCCAATGTTGTTAAGCATTGGGTCATGTCTGACTCTTTGCAACCCCATGGACTGCAGCACACCAGGCTCCTCTGTCCTCCACCATCTCCTGGAGTTTGCTCAAATTCATGTCCATTGAGTCGGTGATGCTATCTAACCATCTCATCCTCTGCTGCCCCCTTCTTTTGCCTTCAGTCTTTCCCAGCATCAGGGTCTTCTCACAATATGGGAGTTAAAATGATTCTCATAGATATAACTGAGAGAGACACAGTGACTTTCTCAAGATCAGACCATCAATAGACAGTGGGGGTTGGCCTTGGTCCTCAGGCCCTCTTCCCTAAGGCTTCTGTCTCTCTTCTTTGTCACGCGTCCTGGGTATTTAAACCATGTTTAAAGTGACAGATACTCATGTATGAAATGTACTTGAATCTTCAATCAGTAAACAAAAAAGAAAGAAAAGACAGAATTAAAGGTAACATGGAATATAATACTGGAAACATCTGCTGGAACCAGGAACCACACTAAACTCCTTAGTTATCACTGTTTTCTGAAAGGACAGAGAATGCTATCTCGCAAATTTGGAGACTACAATTCCACCCGTTGGCTACCATGAACTGAAGCAAAACTAACTCAGGCAGCAATGAGAACAAGATTGTAGAAAGAAAACCACATTCAATGTCCTGAAAGCCTGGGTCATGATCAGTATATCAATACAAATATCTAATTTGTATCTAATACCAATATCTAATACAGGGAAAGTGGTGAAAATAATCATTCCAGATTGAAGAAAACCACGTATTCAAGAAACTGAACACATATTTATGTAAATTTAAGTGGTTTAAGTAGATTGTTGAAATTAAAAGACTCCAGTAGAATATGAATATGTGTTATTATCATATTCAAAGAATTTAACATTCTGTAAAATATTTCACAATAGTGCTTAGGCTATTCTTTATACCTTTCCCCAGACTGGCTCCTGTTTCCTATTGTTGTCTGTGAAAACCAATGTTTACACTAGGTTAAAATGCAGATTTAGGAATTTGTTTTTTCTGAGCTGGCTCAGATTTGAGAAGAAAAAATGGAAAAGCGAACAAAAAATCTTTAGAAGTCTAACACAGAAGGCCTCAGCTCAGACAACCAGAGTAGAAATCCACTTCTGCTCTGCCTGGAATTCCAGTTCTATCAGCCTCATCAAATGAGGGGGCCAGGTGGACTCAAGTTGTTCACCCCTTTGTTTCCTTCCAGAATTGGACTGCCCAGGAAACGCTGCGCATTTTTTTCTCTGTTGAGAGAATGTCATGTTCCTAGGAGGCTGATTGAGAAAAGTCAAGCTGGGGTGAGCGCAGAGCAGGAACAAGGAGGGATGACCCCAGAGCATCCTTTCCAGCACTCTGCCCTCTTGCAACAGGATGGTCCTGTACTGCTTTCTAAATTTTCAGGCACTTTCCCTTCCTCTGCATTTTAAGTAGCTGGACTCTCTTCATTGAACCTCTGGAGACAGGTGCTGTTATTACATCCCTTTTAAAGTTAAATAAATAGACGCTTGGAGAGTTTGAGAAACTTGACCAAAGTCAGAAAACTAGTGAATTATAGAACTGAGATTTGAACCCAGAAGCTCGAGTCCAGAGTGTCAGGGTCCATGTGTAGGTTGGAAAAGAATTTCTAGACATGAGACAGAATGAGAGGGAAATGAAGTTTACTAGAGTCGGGGAGGCTGTTAGAACAGCGGGCTGGCCCAAGGGAGAGCTGACATTGAACAGGTCCTTGGTCCATTTTCATAGCCAGGGCCCAAGGAGCGGGATAGGGGTCTTGTGGGTCATTTGCTGATAGGGGGAGGCATGTATGGAGGCAGGGGCAGTAAGGCAAATACCGTCCCCCTATGGGGTAGGAGGGGAGACAAGTTATACTGCTCAGGAAGGCCTGAAATTCATTCATAGTTACAACATGAGTGGGGGACAGAAAATAAGGGTCTGGGGTTTCTGTTCCTGCATTCGAAGACCCTCCTTGGTTTTATCTGCTCTTTCATCCTGGGGTCACCACACAGAGGTTGCTGTGTTCTCCATGTCTTAACTGCCTTTTATGACAAATGTCCTTGCACTGAGAGAAAAGGGGCAAGGAGCTAAACGTGGCATCTTCTATATGTTCGGGGGTTTTCTGTTTTTGTTAAATTAAAGGCAACACTCATGAAAGCTCTTAGTTCTAGAAACAAACTACTCTTATAATCAACCCTGAGGTTTCCTTTCCTGGAATTCATCTCAGTAAGAAAATCATTTAAAAGCCAACAACTGATTTGTCAGTTCTTAAGTATCTCCCCCACTCAGAATTCCCCAGTATCCTGGTTGGATTAACAACAAATTGCTCATGAATATGGTAGCTCCTGGTTAGCTGCAGGAAGGGGTGCCCCAAACCTGTAATTACATGGGGTGACATGACTCCCCCAAATTGCTAGATGTTTGGGGGGAAATGAATCATCCTAGTAGGCACCCACATATTTTCACAGCATGTTACACATTCTGTACAGAAAGAAGGCATTTGCAGACATAAAAGAAGTGTGTTCACTAGCCAAGGGAAGAGTGTAACTCTAGGTTTAAAGGAGGGGAAGGGCTGCCTTTCTCTGGCTTCATAACATCATCATTCAACCTTTCAGCCATGCACTGTCACGCTTGATCTTTTTCCTTTTAATTTATTATTTGTGCTGCTGCCACTGGGAAGCTTTGATGTCAGGGACCCGAGGGAGGCAAGCATGTCATCCTGAAGGAGCAAACACGTCGCTTCAGCACCATGAGCTCTCTCCTTCACCTGGTTGCCTTCCAGCTTACCCAAATTGTATCACACAGCAGCTATAAGAAAGCAAATCTCATCTCAAAGGTGTGCAAGGCCCTGGGGCAAAGAGGTGAGAAAGTGGCAACAATTCCCTATCAAAGTTTAGGTCTGTCTGCAGACGTGCTTATTCACTCTTCTAGTGCGTATGTCTAGCCGGGGTTTACTGAGCACCAAAAAAACTCCAGGGACTGTAGAAGACACGGTATGTGACAGATCCTGCTAATTGCCAATGCAATAGCCATGCCTTCCAACTTCCTAGCTAAGAGAACACTCATTTTGTTTTAGCACCTAATTCCTGACAATGGTAGTCCTGTCTCCACTCCCGGTGATTCGTGTCAAGTGTCAGTAAACAATGGCTTTTGTGAGTCAAATCCAGCTCATTGGCTGTTTCTATATGTAAAAAGATACACAATATGTCATCATTTATGTCTATGAATGCTTTCATGCTACAATAGCAAAACTGCATATGGCCTGCAGAACTATCATATTTGCCATCTGACCCTCTACAGAAAAAAATTTGCTGAATGCTGGTCTGATCCAGTTAGCAATACCTTTCACTTTGCCCGAGTTTGGTTTAGTTTACAGGCCCAAAGGTTGACATGGTGCTGATAAATGACCCTTGAGGAAAAGTCAGCTGAGGGCAATTTCTTTTCATCCACTTCATGTGACTTCTAGAATGATGGTGGCCATCTTTCATTTATGAGGGAGGCCAGCCTAAGGACCAAGCTGACGTTCTAGGGATAGCAGAGCCAAAACACAGAAATAACCTGAATCTTTGATGTCTTTGAGCTGTTGAACTAGCCAACCCTGGAACCAGATATTGCAGTATTTCTATCACATGAGATCACATGTCCTCATTGTTTAAGCCAGATAAGTTAGGACCTCCCCTTGATGAGTCAACCTCTAAGTTTAAGAAATCACCTTCTATCATCCTAGTAACAATCTTTGCTCAAATATCTACTCTGTCTGATATTAATATAGCCACTCCAGCTCTCTTTTGATTAGTGTTAGAACAGAAATCTTTTTCTATTCTTTAAACTACTTGTGTCCATATATTATAATGTGTTTCTTTCAGGCAGGATATGGTTCCATGCTTTTCTATCCAACATGACAATATTTTCCTCTCCATTATTTAGATCATTTACACTTAATGTGATCACTGATGTGATTAAGTTTAAATCTACCATCTGGCTGCTTGCTTTTCATTTGTTTCATATGTGCTATGTTTTCTTTTTGTCTTTTTCTGATTCTTTTTAACTAGTTAGTTTACGATTCTAAAACAGCTCCTTCGCTAATTATAGTAGTTGCTTTAGGGTTTGTAGAATATACCTTCCAGTGATTTTATACCACGTCATATATGGTATATGACTCCTTTAACAATATACTTTTCCTCCCAGCCTCTGCAGCACATATGTACAAATCATCTCTATTCAACTAAATACACTTTGTTATCTTTTCTTCCTCAGTTCAGTTCAGTTGCTCAGTCATGTTTGACTCTTTGTGACCCCATGGACTGCAGCACGCCAGGCTTCCCTGTCCATCACCAACTCCCAGAGCCTACTCAAACTCATGTCCATCGCATCAGTGATGCCATCCAACCATCTCATCCTCTGTCATCCCCTTCTCTTCCTGCCTTCAATCTTTCCCAGCATCAGGGTCTTTTCCAATGAGTTAGTTCTTCACATCAGGTGGCCAAAGTGTTGGAGTTTCAGCTTCAGCATCAGTCCTTCCAATGAACACCCAGGACTGATCTCCTTTAGGATGGACTGGCTGGATCTCCTTGCAGTCCAAGGGACTCTCAAGAGTCTTCTCCAACATTACAGTCCAAAAGCATCAATTCTTCAGTGCTTAGCTTTCTTCATAGTCCAACTCTCACATCCATACATGACTACTGGAAAAACCATAGCCTTGACTAGGCGGATCTTTGTAGGTAAAGTAATGTCTCTACTTTTTAATATGCTTGTGAGGCTGCGCCATGACAGGCAGCCTAGATTAGGAGTAGGCCTGGTTTTCCAGGGTAACATGATTATCAGGCCACCTGGAGCCAGCCAATCAACATGCGCCTAGTAAGAAAAAGGGAACCTATCAGGGGAAAGCTGAAAAGCCCGCGAACGCCCAAGTTTGAAAAAAGCCCGCGAAGGTTTGGGCCAATAAGATTACTTTGCAAACATGTAACCAATCCGCTTAAGCCAGCTACCAACTGCTTATGCACACCTTATAAATTGGGTAACAGCTTGGGCTCAGCGCTCTCTGACCCCGTACCACTGCGTTGGACGCGCGGCAGGAGCCCTGACTCGAGTCAGCAATAAACTTCCCTTTTTTGCGAGTTGCATTGTCTTGGAAGCCTTCTCTCTTCCCGCTCAGGGATTCGGACATCGGGCATAACAATGCTGTCTAGGTTGGCCATAGCTTTTCTTCCAAGGAGCAAGTGTCTTTTAATTTCATGGCTGCAGTCACCATCTGCAGTGATTTTGGAGCCCAGAAAAATAAAGTCAGCTACTGTTTCCACTGTTTCCCCATCTATTTGCCATGAAGTGATGGGACCGGATGCCATGATCTTAGTTTTCTGAATGTTGAGCTTTAAACCAGCTTTTTCACTCTCCTCTTTCACTTTCATCAAGAGGCTCTTAGTTCTTCTTCACTTTCTGCCATAAGGGTGGTGTCATCTGCATATCTGAGGTTATTGATATTTCTTCTGGCAATCTTGATTCCAGCTTGTCCTTTATCCAGCCTGGCATTTTGCATGATGTACTCTGCTTATAAGTTAAATAATCAGTGTGACAATATGCAGCCTTGACATACTCCTTTCCCGATGTGGAACCAGTCTGTTGTTCCATGTCCAGTTCTAACTGTTGCTTCTTGACTTGTTTCCTCCTCAGATCTCATCAGTCCCATAGCCTAAACAAAATCCCTAAAACTACACCCAAACCTTTTCAGACCAGATCTCTCTCTCAAGTTGAAGTCCAGTATTTTCCAGTGAAATCTATCTGAATTGACCACCAACACTTTAAATATATCCCAAACAGAACTTGTTATCTTCTCCTTCCTCTAGCAGCTCTTTCTTCTAAGCCCTTGGAAACCCAAGGGCTCCCATTAACCCATTTAATGGTTATCATTATCATTTCAAGTAGACCCCAAACCCCACAGCGACCTTTGGCATGAAGTCTTTTCTTACACTCCAAATGTCTCATATGTCTTTCCTTTATTTTCTGTTCTGAGAAAAGGTCTGTTCTCTGCCACCACTGTAATTTGACTTTCTATGTGGTTTTTCTGACATTATTGTTTTGCAAATTTTTAAATAATAATGTCCTAAAAGCTTTATTTTAATTATGTTACTGTCTTCTTTCAAAACTTCAGTGATTCTCAATTGCCTGCTGGAAAAATATAAAAATCCCAACTTTGGGACTCAAGCCCTCTACAATCTAGCACCCTTCACATTCATTTTCCTGCCACTTTGCTGCACAGAATCTGTGCTTCAGCCAAACTTCCTAAACACTTTTTGTCAATCCATTTCTCATATCACTTCTGTGCCTATACTGTCTTAACTTCTCCACCACTGCTATCAAAATTATACCTATCCTTAATGGAAGTGTGATTGGTACAAACTGTCTGAAAAGCAGCTCTCAACAAGCTCTAAAATTTTACATACACATTTATTCAGAATTTCACATTTAGGACTTTATCCTAAGAACATGATGTGCCATGCTGTGCTAAGTCGCTTCAGTCATATCCAACTCTTTGTGACCCCATGAACTGTAGCCCCCCCAGGCTCCTCTGTCCATGGGATTCTCCAGGCAAGAATACTGGAGTGGGTTGCCATGCCCTCCTCCAGGGATCTTCCTGACCCAGGGATCGAATCTCATCTCTTAGGTCTCCTGCACTGGCAGGCAGGTTCTTCACCACTAGCACCACCTGGGAATGGATGTGCACAAAAAGTTGGCTGAAAGAAAGTTCATATTACCAGTATTTATAATGGGAAATATTGGAAACAACCCAAGTGTTCAATAGGACATTTAATAGTAAGATGCCCAGTCATTTTTAAATGTTACAGAGAGGTATTTGTTGATGTAGAAATATGCTGTTTCCACAGACATAGAGAACAGGCTGTGGACACAGCAGGGGAAGGAGAGGGAGGGGTGAATTGAAAGAGTAACATGGAAACGTATACATTACCACATGTGAACTAGATAACCAGAGAGAATTTCCTCTGTGAAGCAGGGAGCGCAAACCCAGTGCTCCGTGACAACCTAGAGAGGTGGGATGGGGTGGGAGGTGCGAGGGAGCTTCAGGAGGGAGGGGCATATGGCTGACTCATATGCACGGCAGAAACCAACACAGTTTTGTAAAACAATTATCCTCCAACTAAAAAAATTTTTAAAAAGAAATATGCTCTCTCTATATTAAGAAGAAATGACAGAATGTATATAATGTAATTCCAACTTTAATTTTAAAATGTAATGCATAGATTTTGACAACCTCAAGATAACTAAGCAGAATAAACAAGAGAGAACCCACATCTCTTTTGTCTCCTGCATTGGCAGGCAGATTCTTCACCAGTAGCACCACCTGGGAAGCCCAAGAGACTATACACTTTACTGTTAATTGGTTAGGGATTCCCTGGCGGCTCACTCAGCTGGTAAAGAATCCGCCTGCAATGCAGGAGACCTGAGTTCAATCCCTGAGTTGAGAAGATCCCCTGGAGAAGGGAACAGCTACTCACTCCAGCATTTTAGCCTGGAGAATTCTGTGGACTGTATAGTCCATAGAGTCACAAAGTTAATTGGTTATTTCTGTGTGGTCGAACAACAGATTTTCTTCTTCCATGTTCTTATTTGTATCGGTTTGGTTTTCTGTAATATGTATTATTTTCACAACTTGCAAGACTCTTGGCTATTATTTGAGGGACTGCATTCAGGTAATCTTCTTTCTGGATATCCAAGCACTCATTTATCATTTATGAATGAGTGCCCTAGGAGCTCACGTCACAGACATCTCTGTCTATGTCTACATTTTTTCTATAGGAGTCTCAGCCACTTCACGTCAGAGTATGTCCTAAAGAGCCATGAACTTTCCAGCATCACAAGGCTGGGTGCTCACTAACACGATCCCTAACAGAGTGAATATTTGGCAGCAGTAAAAGGCACAAAGGCTGCAGGTAAAAAAAGATGAAGCCAGTGGCTGATGCAAGTGTTACGTTTAGTTTACTCTTCAGTTTTCAATTCTACTTCTTTAGTTCTCCCAGTACCTCTAGGAGAACTTTTTCTATTTATTCTATCTTTTAAATTTAATTTATTTTAGCTCTTTAAACTTTTTAATATCATCCCTACCATAGGAAAATATCATGGCCAATATTTCAGTTCTCCTTTTCCAAAGGGGAAAAAATCATGGAATATTTAAGAATCATTTGATATAGCCAGTCTGCTCTGCCCATAAGATTCTCCAGGCAAGAACTGGAGTGGGTTGTCATGCCCTCCTCCAGGGAATCTTCCCAACTCAGGGACTGAACCTGCATTTCTTATGTCTCCTGCATTGGCAGGTGAGTTCTTTACTGCTAGCACCACCTGGGAAGCCTATATTAAAACCTTGCTGACCTACAACATTGACAACATATTCTGTAGCTGATATCACCATAAAGTCTCACAGGAAGGTGGTTTCCACTCCAAAAGCACACTTATAGCCCAACTGGCTGGCAGATTTAAAGGACATGAAAAGCTGAGTCAGCCTGGTAGTCTTGTCCCAGGAGAATAATTACTAACTGATAGGCAACCTGCAGGAAAACAACTGGGGTGGAAACTATTATTTGCATGGGACCTAATCTCAGGGGTAGCAGTTGAGCATGGTGATCTAGAGTTCTATTCCTAATGGGATCCAGGGCTAATACCCGCCAAGACACATAAAACTCAAATCAAAATTTGAGGATAAAACTGCCCATCGTGGAGCTTTCTTCCTAAAGGAACTGTGGTCCAGAATTGTTTCCTTCCAAAGTACTTGAGAATGTGACCCAATCTTCCCGACTTCTCTTCACCCCATTCCAAGACATCTCAGAAAAGAGAAGTGGAAACTTCACTTTCCACTTCAGGTGAACACAGTTTACTTCTAACAAGATTGTTTACATTGGTCAAAGGTGTTCCTCCCTTTGCGTGACCAGAGAGGTCTTCAGTCAGGTTCTCAAATTTTAGTGAAGATGAGATTTACCTGGGTAGCTACATTCATTATTTAATGCTGTGAAACAAATCACGTCAAAACTCGGTAGGTTTAAGGACAAGAATTCAGAGGAGGCTTGGCTGGAAATTCTGACTCAGAGTCCCTCAAAGAGTTCAGGCAGATGTCCACTGGGGAAGCTGTCATTGGAAGACCCAACTGGGGACAGAGGCACTACTTCCAAGGTGGTTCACTCACAAAGCTGGCAAGTCAGTGCAGTTAGAAAGCCGCAGGTCCTGTCCACGTGGTCTCACCCCAGGGCTATTGAGTGACCTCACAGTATGGAGGCTTGCTTCCTCCAGAGGAAGCGCAAGAGACCAAGCGGAAGCTGCAATGCCTTTTACAACCTGCCCTTAGAAGTCACACACTGCCCATTTGTGGTATTCTTTGCAGCATGTGGGTCAGCCTGACCCAACATGGGTGATGCCAGATGACATGAGGCTCATGGGGACAGACAATCTCTAGCCCTTAATCCTGAGCCAGATGCTGTGATGGGATGAGGCTTGTGGGGTGGGGGGTGCAGGGGGTGTCTCAGGGGAAGAGATGAGAATATTCTGCACATGGAGGAATATGAATTGTGGCCATCAAGTGGCCTGAACAGAGTATATGGCCACGTGTATATATTTATCCCACCCCACAGACTCTTCATACAAAGGACAGATCTCCCCTTGCTAGGAGGTGGGGTTTATGTTTTATTCCCTTGAATTGAGGGAATAGAGAAGGGAGGAGATCACTGCCCCAATCACTGGGGACGTGGGTTTGGTCAAAGTAATACTATGTAAATTTTTGAGGCTAGGACATATCAAGAATACAGTTTCTACGCTTTCCTCCCCCTTCTCTGAGGATAATTGTCCTTGAGACACACAAACTTTATTGTGAAGAAGTCCAGGCCACACAGAGAGGTCATGTGTGGGTGTTCTGGCTGACAGTCCCACCTAGGTGTTCAGCTGACAACCAGCATCACCTCCCTGTGAGTGAACAGCAGCTTCAGGCACTTCCTGGTCCAATCTGAGTCCCCACACACCAGTGAAGAAGAGACTAGCCACCTGTGTTGTGTCCGGAATGAGAAACTGATTCACACAATCCATAAGAAGTAATATCTGAAGATGATTGTTTTAAGCCAGGCAGTTGTGAGGAAACTGGAGGTAATGCATAACTAATACAATAACTTTAAATATACTTGTTATAGCTACAAATCTCCAGCTCCCACTCCAGACCCAGTGAATGAGACTTCCTAAGCCAGGAGAAGCCTGGAAAACTGTTGATTTATGAAAAACCTCAGATAACTCTTATCATCAGAGAGAGTGAATTCTGATGAAGTGTCTTCCATCACAAGTCTCAATGGAATAATCTACCTGTTTTTACCTGAGATTGTCTATGCATTTCATCTACTTCATGAAAACCACAACTAGAAGTTGAATCTAAATATGGTTACAGATGAGGTGCTCTTGAATTGCTAACACTCAAATTTTACATTAAATCTTCAGAAGATAGTGTTTGGAGAAGAAATATGGAAAATACAATGCAAAAGTTTTATAGATTTCCAGGCAAACTATAAAATCCTCTTTTTTAATCTTTACTACAGTTATTAAAGTACTGGGAAAAACAGAGGACCGAAGGCAAAATATGTCCTTTTCTATGGCAACTCTAAATGTACCAATATGGTGTGGAATCTCCAAATTATATTAAGTGGGGAAAAAATAGAATGCATAATATATATATATATATTATATATATATATATATAATATATATATATATAATATATATAGGTGGTAAATGCATAAAATTGCCTCTGTAAAGATACACACAAAACTAGTAACAATGGTTGCTTTTGGAAATAACTGGATGGCTGGGCTAAGCACATAACAAAGACATTTTTTTCACTGAATAGTTTTTGTATACTTTGAATTTTATACTGGGATCCTGTAATACTTTATAAAAATAGATAAATAAAATGTATTTAAAATAACTTTTCTCTTTGAGGACCCTCTTGGGAGTTATTCCAGAACATGAAAGTATGACCCCATTGCTTACAGATACTTTTTTTTTTTTTTTTGTTTCATAGTGAAAGGAAACTCAAGATCTATCAGGAGCAGGGATCCTAATAGATTGAAATCTAGCCACATTATAGGGTTGCTCGCTCCATCCCCATATCTTACTGGGTCTCTCAGGTATCACGGCCTGACCTCTATTTCTGACACAGCACAGCCCTTAAGCTCTGTGCAAGTGGACACTTGTGCTGGCCTTACTGGGAAACCCTGCTCTGGCCCTGCCCTGGCTTCACCCATCCCACTCGCTAAAGAAAGAGCTGTGGCCAAGGGAACATGTCCACCAGGGCCCACATTCTATGTATTTAAGAAAATCTAACATTTGTTTCTGTGAAAGAATATGCTATGAAACTTTTCTATTTTAAAAATAAACAACAAACTGCTAATTACTAGAGAAATGCAAATCAAAACTACAATGAGGAATCACCTCCCACCAGTCAGAATGACCATCATTTAAAAATCTACAAACAATAAACCCTGGAGAGGTTGTGGAGAAAAAGGGACCCTCCCATACTGTTGGTGGGGATGTAAATGGATACAGCCACTATGCAGAACAGTATGGAGATTCCTTTAAAAGAAAGAAAGAAAGAAAGAAAAAACTAGGAATAAATCTATTATATGATCCAGCAACCCCACTACTGGGCATACATCTTGAGAAAACCATAGTTGAAAAAGACACATGTACTCCACTGTTCATAACAGTACTATTTACAACATCCCGGACGTAGAAGCAACCAAGATGTCCATTGACAGATCAATGAATAAAGAATATATGGAACATATATACCATGGGATATTCAGTTCAGTTCAGTCACTCAGTCATGTCCAACAGCTTGTGACCACATGTACGGCAACACACCAGGCTTCCAACATGGAAAATTGTTCAGCCATAAAAAGAATATTTGAGTCAGTTTTAGTGAAGTAGATGGACCTAGAGCCTATTAAATGGAGTGAAGTAAATCAGAAAAAAAATATAGAATATTAACCTAAACATAGGTCAAATATAATATATGACCTAAATCAAATCCCTTACAGTGGAAGTGAGAAATAGATTCAAGGGATT
The DNA here is from genome assembly GCF_023699985.2 of Odocoileus virginianus. Classification (NCBI taxonomy): domain Eukaryota; kingdom Metazoa; phylum Chordata; class Mammalia; order Artiodactyla; family Cervidae; genus Odocoileus; species Odocoileus virginianus. The sequence continues at coordinate 3,090,132 of NW_027224265.1, forward strand.
AGATCTGATAGACAGAGTGCCTGAAGAACTATGGATGGAGGTTCGTGACATTGTACAGGAGGCAGTGATCAAGACCATCCCCAAGAAAAAGAAATGCAAAAAGGCAAAATGGTTGTCTGAGGAGGCCTTACAAATAGCTGTGAAAAGAAGAGAAGCAAAAGCAAAGGAGAAAAGGAAAGATATACCCATTTGAATGCAGAGTTCCAAAAAATAGCAAGGAGAGATAAGAAAGCCTTCCTCAGTGATCAATGCAAACAAATAGAGGAAAACAATAGAATGGGAAAGACCAGAGATCTCTTCAAGAAACTTAGAGATACTAAGGGTATCATGCAAAGATGGGTTTGATAAAGGACAGAAATGGTATGGACCTAACAGAAGCAGAAGATATTTAGAAGAGGTGGCATGAATACACAGAAAAACTATACAAAAAAGATCTTCAAGACCCGGATAATAAAGATGGTTTGATCACTCACCTAGAGCCAGGCACCCAGGAATGTGAAGTCAAGTGGGCCTTAGGAAGCATCACTATGAACAAAGCTAGTGGAAGTGATGGAATTCCAGTTGAGCTATTTCAAATCCTCAAAGGTGATGCTATGAATGTCCAGAAAATTTGGAAAACTCAACAGTGGCCACAGGACTGGAAAAGGTCAGTTTTCATTCCAATTCCAAAGAAAGGCAATGCCAAAGAATGCTCAAACTACCACACAATTGCACTCATCTCACACGCTAATAAAGTAATGCTCAAAATCTCCAATCCAGGCTTCAGCAGTACATGAACCATGAACTTCCAGATGTTCAAGCTGGATTTAGAAAAGGCAGAGGAACCAAAAATCAAATTGCCAACATCTGTTGGATCATCAAAAAAGCAAGAGAGTCCCAGAAAAACAACTACTTCTGCTTTATTGACTGTGTCAAAGCCTTTGACTGTGTGGATCACAACAAACTGTGGAAAATTCTTAAAGAGATGGGAATACAAGACCACCTGACCTATTTCTTGAGAAATCCATGTGCTGGTCAAGAAGCAATAGTTAGAACTGGACATGGAACAACAGACTGGTTCCAAATAGGAAAAGGAGTGCATCAAGGCTGTATATTGTCACCCTGATTATTTAACTTATATGCAGAGTACATCATGAGAAATGCTGGGTTGGATGAAGCACAAGCTGGAATCAAGATTGCCGGGAGAAATACCAATAACCTCAGATATGCAGATGACACCACCCTTATGGCAGAAAGTAAAGAAGAACTAAAGAGCCTCTTGATGAAAGTGAAAGAGGAGAGTGAGAAAGTTGGCTTAAAGCTCAACATTCAGAAAACTAAGATCATGGCATCTGGTCCCATCACTTCATGGGAAATAGATGGGGAAACAGTGGAAACAGTGTCAGACTTTATTTTTTGGGCTCCAAAATCACTGCAGATGGTGACTGCAGCCATGAAATTAAAAGACACTTACTCCTTGGAAGGAATGTTATGACCAACTCTAGACCAACCAGAGACATTACTTTGCCAATAAAGGCCTATATAGTCAAAACTATCATTTTTCCAGTAGTCATGTATGGATGTGAGAGTTGGACTAGAAAGAAAGCTGAGTGTCGAAGAATTGATGCTTTTAAATGACTCTTGAGAGTCCCTTGGACTGCAAGGAGATCCAACCAGTCCATCCTAAAGGAGGTCAGTCCTGGGTGTTCATTGGAAGGACTGATACTGAAGCTGAAACTCCAATACTCTGGCCACCTGATGCGAAGAACTGACTCATTTGAAAAGACCCTGATGCTAAGAAAGATTGAAGGTGGGAAGAGAAGTGGATGAAAGAAGATGAGACAGTTGAATGGCATCACCGAGTCAATGGACATGGGTTTGAGTAAACTCTGGGAGTTGGTGATGGAAGGGAGGCCTGTCATGCTGCAGTCCATGGGGTCGCAAAGAGCCAGACACGACTGAGTGAAGTAAACTGAACGCATATATATTGAATCTACAAAAATTATGTTGATGAACCTATTTTCAGGGAAGGAATAGAGATGCAGATGTAGAGAATGGACTTGTGGACACAGTGGGGGAGGGAGAGAGTGGGACAAATGGAGAAAGCAGCACCACTATATATTCATGTGTAAGATGGATGGCCAGTGAGAAGTTGCTGTGGACGACAGGGAGCCCAGTCTGGGGCTCTGTGATGACACAGAGGGATGTGAGGAGGAGGGGAGGGAGGGAGAAAGGAGGGGATGTATGTATAATTATGGCTGATTCATGTTGTTCTATGGCAGAAACCAACACAACATTGTAAAAATTTTTTAAACAAAAAATAAAAATAAATGACAGCCATCTTGTCCTCAGAAATAATAGGGACTTCTGTACTGTTCTATACATTCTACTTACTGAAACATGTTACTAGTCTTAACTCTAGAAAAAAAAGATCAGTAAGGTACATTAATAAGGATTTTCATGTCTTTTTCAAAATGATATGAACATATTAAAAATAAATAAATTTAAAAATCTTTTTTCAGAAGTAGATTTATCAGTGGGAGTTACTCTGAATGTCTCTTATGTTCAAAGATCATTCACATTAAAGGCCAGATATCCTGATGCTTCTGATGATTATTGGGCAGGAATCTAATGGAAGGAAAATTAGAACCGAGATGTCAAAAGAAAAAAGAAGCTAATAATTTGTTATGTGTCAGCATGTTGCTTTCTAAACTTTGTATGAAGAATCTGAGTTTAAAACATAGAAAAATAAACAGCCAATCAAAGAGAAATGCATCATAGCTATGGGTTTTCCAGTGGTCATGTATGGATGCGAGAGTTGGACCGTAAAGAAGACTGAGCACCAAAAACTTGATACTTTTGAATTGTGGTGTTGGAGAAGACTCTTGAGAAGTCCTTTGGACAGCAAGGAGATCCAACCAGTCCATCCAAAAGGAAATCAATCCTGAATATTCATTGGAAGGACTGATGCTGAAGCTGAAACTCCAATACTTTGTCCACCTGATGCAAAGAACCGACTCATTTGAAAAGACCCTGATGCTGGGAAAGATTGAAGGCAGGAGGAGAAGGGGATGACAGAGGATGAGATGGTTGGATGGCATCACTGACTCAATGGACATGAGTTTGAGCAAGCTCTGGGAGACAGTGAAGGACAGGGAAGCCTGGCATGCTGCAGTCCATGGGGTCTATGGGGTCACAAACAGTCGGACATGACTAAATGACAACAACAGAAACAAAAAGGAAGATTAAAAGGAAGTTATATATTAAAACTATCTGCAGTTTACAGTTTTAAGGCATTTTCACTTATACACTAGCTTGAAAAGCTTTTTTTACTAGGAAAAAAGTCCATAAGGATCCATGAACTCGCTGGAATTTCTCAGTTTTTTTCACTGAAGCTGAGCTTGTGAATCACTAGAGATTTCATGTAAGTGGAGAACAGGGACAGATCCTGAATAGACTGCAAATGGGAGGCAGAGGAGGCCTAGTTTGACTACACAGAAATTTGGAAAGGCTGACATTTGGCAGTGGCACTTAAAACCCGAGGAGTATTAGATAAAATGTGCTGGAGGATATAAAGAAGTAACATGTGGAATGCCAACCTCCTTCATCCCCTGCAAGGAAATAAGTAATCTAGAAAGATCTGGAACTGTTATACTGAACTTAGTGCCACTTGTTATTAAATCTCTGTGTCAGGCGAGTGTATACTCCTCGGTTCTGTCTCATCACAACAAAGATTTGGAGTGACGGACATTAAAGCCCTCAGCATGTCACAGCTCTCGGGTCTTGGACAGACCTGTGTTATAGCTCTCAGGTCTCGAACGGACCGTGTTATAGCTCTTAGACAAATCAGTGTTACAGCTCCATGTTACAGCTCTATTTTATTTAGATAATAGCAGGAAAATCCATCCTCGAGGCGTGAGGGCATGTCGACCCAAAGACGCGAAGAGAAGAGTGCCCCAGTGCGCAGGAGAGAGAGAGAGACCCCAGCCCTTTGGCTCCTCTTTCTATTCCCCACCCCCCGGGCCTGCCCTATGTAAATTGGGTTAGCCAGGAGTGTTGTTTGTTCTACCTGAGGTCCTCACTCCGGTCCTCGGACCTTCCTTTGTTCTATTTTCACGGGCTTTTCTCTTCCTTATCTTTTAGCCACTGCCATTCTGGACTCCTTTTCCCTATTCTAACTACTTAACTTTTGGGAACTCTAGAAAGTAAAATAATTTGTGTCTGGACTCTATACATGATGCTAGAAGTTGGGTATCATGATCTCTGGCAGGAAGATGCCCATGGGGTTGCAAGATCCCTGCAGACACTGATTCACCGCAGAACATTCACCAGAACAGGCCCCTCTCAACAGCAGGGACACAAGGTGTGAGCCTGTCCCAACCATAGACAGTGATCACTCAGTGCCTCTCTCCCCTGGGTTTTGTCTTATGAGGTCCCTGAGAAATTGATACAGAATTCTGTCAAAGAAATTATTCTTACTTTAGGGTTTAAAAAATTTCTTGCTCCACCTTAACTAGATGAACAAATGAAGTACCTAAGAGGTTGAGACTTACTCATCCTCCTAACTGGGATCCACACTGGCAGAGGGCAGCTGAGAGGAGACGCCAGCTCTGGGTTCCTCTCCACGTCAACCCAGCCACCGGACCCAGGGCCTTTCCTTCGTCTTGCTCACACGCTCATACATGCTCACCAAGGCTGTCAGGTGAGTTGCAGACATTACTGAAAGTTGAGAAAAAAAGAGGGGTATGACAGCGTGAGAAAAACAAGTTAAAATTAAATGTGTGACACTGCAGTGTCCAGCATCTCCTGGGCCCTGTTTAGCAAGACAGCATTCAGCTCCCCCGATGTGGTTTAAGTCTTGTTTTGGTCCTGCTCCCTCAGTCCCAGCACATCTTTCCTCTCTCCTACCACCCCCAAATTTATGTCCATTGAAATAAAATAGTGCAGTTCTTTGTCCTCTTTTAAAAAAGCATACCCTTAGGCCCTTGTCTTCTGTCCCTAGCACTTAACAAAGCATTTAATACATAGGTACAATTCCTTTTGTAAAAGAAACTCATGCCCTTTAGTAAAATGATCAGATTTGTTAATCTTCAACAAGAAGCACTTTGCAAAGCACCAGGCAAGTGGAGGTCACCCTTACTGGTCCCTGCTGTTTCTCTTTGTGCCTCCAGCAGGAGCTCTCTCTGTGTTCAGAGCCCCCTGGATCCTGCAGGGCACCTGAGTGCCTGTACAGCTGCCCCACCAACCAGGCCTGACGCCACCCTTCACCCTCCCCGTGGTCTGAGACTCAGGCCAGAAGTAGTGGGAATTCACTCCCTGTCATCTCATAGAACGCCAGGACCTTGGCCTTGAGTTCGCTGATAAGTCAGGTCTTTTTCCAGTCCCGCTGAAGCTCAGTGTTTCCACCAACACAAGTACTTCATGGGCACTCTGACTCTTGTTGCTGTGCCCCCGAATGTGAGCCATTTCCCAAATTTCCCCCTTCCCTAAATATCCAAATAGTTTTGTTTCTATTGATGCCCAGACCCAGAAATCCCTACTCTTGGAGCTCATGGTAATTCAATGTTGGGGACCAGTTAACTCCAGGGTTCAGACCCTTGCAAAATTGCAAAATACATAGACCCCCACTTTCCTAGGGGTGATGGGAGGCAATGCTGAACTGACCTCTTACCTCCACATTCTGCCTTCCTTCCAAATGCGTGAACACTTGAGTGGGTGGGTTTCCTTTAGGCCCAGGGGAGTTTTTCCCACTATATACTGAGAGACCAGACTGCTTGCTGGTTGAAGATGCATAGCAGCCCAGGGCTAAGACTTCCAAAGCAGTCTTCAAACTATAGTCCAGACTCTTTACTCACTAGATGTCACAATAATAATACCTGACATTGAAGGAATGCTTCCCATAAGCAAGGCATAAGGCTAAGTACCTCATATATATTATCTCATTCAATCATCCTTAAAGACCAACAACACGGGTATTTTTGTTATGCCCATTTTATATATGATGAAACTAAGGTTCAGTCAAATTAAACAAACTTGCCCAAGATCATAGAATTAAAGAATCAAAAACAAGACTGAATGTTCTTATCCACGGGGCTATACTATCACTTCCCTTATAGCTCAGTCATGAAGAATTTGCCTGCAATGCAGGAGACCCAGGTTCAATTCCTGGGTCAGGAAGATCTCCTGGAGAAGGAAATGGCAATCCACTCCAGTATTCTTACCTGGAAAATCCCATGGACAGAGGAGCCTGGCGGGCTACAGTCCATGGGATCACAAGAGTTGGACACGACTTAGCGACTAAACCACCAACCACCACACTATCACTGAAATCATTTCACTAGTAATCCCTCTGAAACCAGCTCTAGTATATTCCCTCTTACACACAGCTGAGCTGTGCACTTACAAGCCCGTCTCAGATGAAGCACAGGGGTCCAGTCAAGAGAAACTGGTTGAGAACTGTGAAGCAAAGCTGGAAGTTCCCCTCAACACCAGCTCCCAGGAACATTTTATTTGAGGCCCTAGGAGATGCTGTCCATCTAGTCAAAGCTATGGCTTTTCCAGTAGTCATGTATGCATGTGAGAGTTGGACTATAAAGAAAGCTGAGCACCGAAGAATTGATGCTTTTGAACTCTGGTGTTGGAGAAGACTCTTGAGAGTCCCTTGGACTGCAAGGAGATCCAACCAGTCCATCCTAAAGGAAATCAGTCCTGAAAATTCATTGGAAGGACTGATGCTGAAGCTGAAACTCCAATACTTTGGCCACCTCATGTGAAGAGTTGACTCATTGGAAAAGACCCTGATGCTGGGAAAGATTGAAAGCGGGAGAAGGGAACAACAGAGGATGAGATGGTTGGATGGCATCACTGACTTGATGGACATGAGTTTGAGTAAGTCTCTGGGGAGCTGGTGATGGACAGGGAAGCCTGGCATGCTGCAGTCCATGGGGTTGCAAAGAGTCAGACACGACTAAGTGACTGAACTGAGGAGATGCTCTGTAACTCAGAGTAGACACCAATTGCTCAAAGTCACCCCTGAAGAGTCAAGGTCAACCCTTGGGATCACTGCCTATTAACTATTGTCATCATCCCTAAGTCCCCCTGAGAAGCCATCAAACTTTCAAAATAACCAGACTTGGCTTCTGACCAGCTCAAGGAATTAACTAAGGCCCCAGAGTCTTCTCTGGTATTTCTTGATGGTGCAGTGAGACTCCTCCAGTCACCAGGCTGATTTATAAATCACCAGTCAGAGTGACCAAGGCAACAGATACAACTGACCTAACACTGTAACATATTGACCAGCCTTGACAGGTGGGGGTGGGGATGAGAGCTAGGAGCTCTCATTTTCAAATTCTCAGGTACATTACAGCTACATGGAGTACCCTTAGTATTAGCCCCAAAACCACACTCCTCAAACCCTGAGCTCCACCTCAGATTTAGGGTACTCCCAGGATTACAGTTTCACAGTCCTCCTATTGAAGTTCTTTCAAATGTCCTTTCCATCATATATTGTATCTTATACACTTGGTTCAAAAGAAGCCATTCCTGGATACTGCTTCATAGTGAAACCATTGGTGTCCACCTTGTATGTGCAGTCCTGACTTCTATTTTAGCCTATGACATAGGTGCCCAAAACACTGGGATAGCCTTCGCTCTCATTTGTTTTCCATGAGGCATTAACAAAGCACTCTGGTATAAAACACGAACCAAGAAGCATGAGTAGTAGCCCCAAGTGTCTCACTAACTAGCCAACCCACTCACTGACCTTTGCTGTTTTCCAGTCTCCCCTCTGGGATGAACATTCTGAATAATTACAAAGCTTCCTGCTGCTTTAACTTTTCATGTTTTCCCCTCTAATGTTTAACTACCATTTGAAGTTAGTAAGAGCTAGGTCACTTACTGTCTTCTGATCTTACTCCTGACGGCTGGCATGTCCAGTTTCCTCCCTAATGTCTTAACCTTAGAGAGATTCTTGATATTTTTTGTTGTTGCTGTTATTTTTGGCCTACAAAACTAGCATAACCAAAACCAAGTTCTGCTGAATGATAGTACTCAAATGTATTCTTCAATCTTTGTTTCAGCCCCCATCCATGCCATTTTTATTTGTGCATAAACTTTTCCAGTGTAAACTTCTCCATTCTTACTAATATAGTCTCCTTCCTCTTTTTTCCTTCCCCATCTCTATATATAATTCTACAGAAACAATCAACTCTTTCATGTATTGTCTGATATTTTTACTTCTCATGAGATGCTCCCAACTGCCTCCTGCATTGATTTTATACTCTTCCAACTAGTCCCTGAGCATACACATCTCCATTTACCTCCAGGCTCATGTCATTTTAAGCTTGTAGAGAGAAAACAATAATAGTAAGCAACCTTTGGAATAATGGCTGCTATTTCTTTCGCATGCCTAAACTTAGAAAAGGTCATAGAAAGGTATTTGCCTCTTATTAACATCTAATAGCTGTGTTATTCCCATAGGCAGAAACAAACCAAAAAATAGCAATTACAATTTGACAGTGACATAAACACCTGTCTGGCTAATGAATTCCTTGCCAAGTGCATGTTCCAAAAGAGAAAGCAATGTCACCTTTAACATAAGGGACTTTTTTGGGAATACTGAACTTACACCGAGGGAAAGTAAGATCTATGAATAACGTAAATGAAAAAGTATTGGAGCTATGTCTCTGGGAACATTAAAATGGAAACGATCTTGTCATTTGGGTTCACCCCACTGCATTCTTATCTTTCTCATGAATGAACATGGTGCTGACTCCTGTTAAAACTTCATAAGAACTTTCAGTTCCACTAACTCGGGTATGTCACTTGATGCCCAATAAAGTGCCCTCTTTTCTAATCCTAGGAGCAAACTACCCAGATAACACAACAGTGCTTCTTTAAGACTAAAATTACAGGCTATCAAAGTTGCCAAATACAATCGCTAAGAAAACTGGCTTCCTGAAAGCTTATCTATGCCAAGTATCTTGTAGGTTGAGACTCTTCCATGATACATCACACATGGAGAAAGGAAACAGATATAGGAAGTTAATGACATTTTCCATCAGAGCCTTGACTGAATCTGGATGCCCCTTTGCCAAGCAAAATCAGCCTCCATTAATAAGTCCACCTCTGAAGGAAATGCTATAGATGATCTGTATAGCAGCAAAGGCCAAAAATAGATATCCCTTCTGAAAATGAAATCTCCACCTATGAGGCCAAGATGGTAACATCACTCTAGCCTCATATTTGGCTTTCTGTGCTGTTGCTCAGGTATGTCTGACTCTTTGAAACCCTACGGACTCCTCTGTCCATGGGATTCTCCAGACAAGAATACAAAAAGGGATTGACATTTCCTTCTCCAGAGGATCTTCCCGACTCAGGGATCAAACTTACATCTCCTGCGTCTCCTGCATTGCAGGTGGATTCTCTACACTGAACCACCTGGGAAGGCCTGTTTAACCCTCTAGAAGCTTCTATTTGAGCAAGACTTCAAAAATTTGAGACATCTGACCCAATTTTAGTAGCTGCATTTGGAAGAGCTATTTTCCCAAACATCTTTCAAGGTAGATAGACCAGCCATTGAAATTTTGCCACACATTGATATAGACATTATTGATGGTAATTTCTGGAGAAGATTTAAATTTATTTTCACTTTGCAAAACTGTTCTGAACCAATGATAAATGTTCTTCTGCTCCGCAAGCAGCAGTCACCTTCAGACTCCCTGTGAGCATGCTACTCAAGGGGAAGAACAGAGTCACTGCAAGACTTCTCTGATCACCCAGCCTAATTGCAAGGAGGGGTAAATCACTAACCTTTGTACCTTAAATATAATAAAAGAGTAATTTAGCAAACCAACAGGAAGCTGAACATTTAGCAAAATAATGTATCAGTTTAGGCCCAAGAAATACACTTCAGTTCTTACTATCATCATCCTGATCACCATTATTTATTATTTACTGGTCGTGTTAAGCACTTTCAGAGAGTTCACTGGACACATTGTTGAGTTGCCTGTGTAAGTCTTACACTCAGGTACTAGTGTCCACAGAATCGCAGGGCTGAAGAAAAATGTCTATCAGAGTCAGTTGAGCCAGATACATTTGTCGTTATCGAGATAGGATGCTGTTCAGAACCCAAAAACCCTGTCAAACAAGACTGACTTCTCCCTTTGGGAAATTCAAGGGTGAAGTTCTTGTTACTTCAGATTCCGTGTTACTTTCAAGTGAAGTCCTGCTGTTTACACAAGTCTGGTGGACAACTCAGCCTGGCCCTGAGCCCCGGCTCCCTTCCTGAGCCTTCCCTTCTCCAGTTAGAAGATATCAGGCACATGGTTTCTGCCTCCTCAAGGCAGCAGCGGTTGTCAAAACTACCTCCAACCAAATGGGGAGTTTGGCTCAACTGAGGAAAGCCTGAGGTTACAAGGCCAAGGCAAAAGGTCCTGTTTGAGCCCATTACCTTCACCATATGTCATGCTGGCTCACTGCTTTTTACTCCAGTCACCTGTCCAACAAATCCATGAAAATGATCATGGGTGGGGTAGGGAGAATGGGTGAGGTGCCCTTGAAGCCAACTGGGATTCCATTTTCATCTAAGGTAATATGAAAAGGATAAAAGATGGTCATCTCAAAAGGGAGAACTTCCTGTGTTTTGTAATTTGGTACCAAACTGAGTCCACGCAAATGATATCCACAAGAGCCATATAATGACCAGAGTTCACCCACTATCTTCTCTAAGTCCTGTACCAGCATCTCTTCCATCCTTCAGATTCAGGCAGCCTCCATCCCCAACGCAATAACCACATAGTTGGCCAGCCAAGACGGGTTTGAACTGGGATGAGAAGCCCCATCAAGACAGCTGGGCTTTTGTTTGGCCTGCCAAGTAGACCTCCAGCCCAGGCAGACAGGGCCAAGTCCCTCAGCCAGCTCTGTCAGGCCAGCTCTGTTATGCTGACCGGCCACAGGCACTTTGCCTCCTTTGCACAGCCTGGTGCCCTGTCTCACGCCTAAGCCAGGGACACAGTCCATTTGATCAGGCCTGTATATCTGCTTCTGTATCATCTTCTGAAGCCTGCTCGTAGGCTGAGCTGCCACACTCCAAGCTGAAGGCAGGGTGATCCTGGCGCCTAGGAACAGCAACCACAGTCTGCTGATCCTTCAGTTTGCCCTCATCCCTCCCCCTCCTCTGCTATGCCCGCTGGCCACTGTGGACCTGGGCCTAACAGCTTCCGGACCCTGTGACTGACCCCGCCTTTCCCCTCCTCCACCTACCCCTACACTCTGGGTGCCAAGGGCCCAGCAGGCTCCCACCTGGGCTAATATTACCAACTTCACTTTGCCAAGCTGCAGAATTGGAGAGCAGCTGAATAAGCACATGTTTTAAAATGGTAATGAGGGGATGTTTGAAACAAAAGTATATGGGAACAGTTGGCAGAATATTCCTTTCCATGAGGGTAAACTGTTGTCATCCTGATGCCTGATTTTACTTTCTAATCCACCCCACTTTTCTGTACTGTATGTTCTGGGGCCTAATGATTTTTTTTCAAGTTATCTTAAAGCAAATGGCACTGTGAACCATTTAATTTAGAGATGATAAAATACGGCCCCATGAGAAATCTTACTCCAAGGATATGGGGTGAACGCAGTCCTGACAGCTCTTGTGTCTGCTCAGTAGAGACCACTGATGCTCTTCCACCTGGTGCCAGGTTCATGCCACAGTCCAGGGCTGGCTGGGCCTCTTCTCTGACCACTGGCTCTCTGTGACTTTCCTGACACGCCTCCGGCCAGGACCACTCTCTCTCTGAGACCACCAGGCAAGGCAGCAAAGTCTCCACCACCCATCTCCCTTTCTGGATGGAGGCAAGAACCACCACCAAACACCTCTCTGTGTCAGTCCTTCAGTAAGCCCCGAGTCTGCTTAATTCCTACCACTTACATAAGCTTATGGGGGACTCTGTTTATTTCCAAAGACCAAACTTTGGTCTTGTGATGCTTTGTTAGTCCAGACTACTTTAAGGGAAAGAGTTAATTAATAAAGACAATTTTTCACAGGCAAAGGAAAAATGGCTTTATTCATTCCCAAATAATACCACCACTCCACTTTTACATAGCATTTCTTCACCACAAAAGCATGGCGCAGGTATTGTTGGGCCATTCTGTTTTCAGTGGCCTCAACCTCATAACTAGGTCAGTCAATATGGCACAGTGTACTCAGAAGATGAGGAAATTGAGACCCAAGAGAGTCAAGTGGTTCATCCATGTTCACACAACCGATAAGAGACACAGGCAGATCTGCTAACACATCTCTCATGCTGTGAGAGAGGAAAGTCTCAGAAACAAACTGTAAGATATACATCAAAGGGTCAAGGGTGACAACCACACAGCTATTGAAGGTTACTCCTAAGCAGGGCTATTCAGAGATCTAGTGATGCCTGGGCTACGACCATATCTGCATTTTAATGATTTGGTTGAGTATATACATCTATGTGCATATATATTCATATACACGTGTGTACAGACATATATACACAAACATGCAGATATAGAAGACATACATGTATCATACATATATACCTGCATACATACATATACACCTACATAAATATATACATGCATGTATATTATACACATACACATACACATATATAATATACAATGCATATAGACATATGCATACATATACATATACACACAAACATACATATAGATACATACATACATACAGATACATGCACATATATAATTTTAATACTCTCACATAAAATACACATTGGGGCTTTGGCTCTCAGTCTGAGGTGCACATGAAAGCGCCACAGGAGAGGTCCCCTCCTCATCCCGTCGCCACACCTCCCGCCTCTTGATCAGCCCTGACCTTGTGATTTCCCTACCATCTTTCTCTTAAGAACTGAACAGGAGTTCTCTGTCCACCCCCCACTCTTAGAAGGTGGCCATCACGGAAGGAGTTGCTCCATTTCAGCCCTTTGTTTTACCACGCAAGGGGCACAAAACCAAGACAGGGGCCCGTGTGGGGTCCACGGGGCCTCGCGGGGTCTCTGCAGCTCCAGCAGGGACCGTCCATCACAGCGGCCGGGTCAGGACGCGCCCTCGCTGGGCCACGTGACGCGGGCACAGCGGGACCCTCGCCGCCGGCCAGGCTCCACCAGGCCCCCTGCAGGCACCTGGCCGGCCCTCGCAACTGTTTCATTTACCGTTCGGGACAATTCTCCACAGGGCTCAGGAAAGCGCATGCTGCTGCCACGCTCGGCTCGGCTTCCCCTTCCAAGCCCTAATGAGGTGAGATAATGGATGCAGGAAAGTGTGCAAATGCAGATCAATACGAAACATATGCTCCGCTCCCTGTATTCCCTCCAAGTCAGCCTAGGGGAGCGGAGGAAACGCTTTAGAAATAGTTCTAGACCCGGACTCCTTCCTTTCCACGCAAGAGGACAAAATCCGTAAGGTTCCACACAGCTCCCTGACCCGTGCAGTCCCGGCCCTGGGAGCAAGCTGCCAGTTCTGATTGTGTCTCAGGAACACATTTACCACTCACTTGGCTTGATCCCACCTCACAAAATAAAACAGCAGGATGAAATGAAAAGGGGAAAGCTGGCAGCAGCTCCTCTATTGTGCAAATGCCCCACGCATCCCTTCGGGTCCAGGGAGGCAGACCCTGGACCAGAGAGAGAAGGCGGCAGCGGGCCCCAGCCAGGCCTCCTGGCTCCTGCCGTCTTTGGCTCGAGCAGCCCCGGCCAAGGGCCAGGCAGCGCCGGGCCTTCTGCCCGAGCCATTGCGTCAGGAGCCCAGCAGGCCACACTGCTGGCCAGGGCGGTCTCCGCTTTCCGGAGTCCAGGGGACGGATAAGCTGGCATGACACTCTCCCCGCGAGCCAGATTCCCAGGATAGGAGCTTTCTCTGGGTCTTTTCGGGGCTCCCGTGAGGCTCTGAATGAAGAGAGGCGGAGGAAATCAGCTCAGCCCAGGGCTGCATGTTCTCTGCCCTGCCCCCCCCGCCCCTGCACCCCCGCAGCCAGCGTCAGCACCCCCACCACCTGCCGAGGAAACACCCCGACTCCAAGCAGGCCAAGTAACCAAGGGAGGTGGAGCGCAGACCCGCGTCTGCCACCCTCCAACACCAGGGCCCTTCCACTGTGCGTGCGTCTGCTCAGTCACGGCCGGCTGCAGCCCGCCAGGCTCCTCTATTCCCGGGGTTTCCCAGGCAAGAATACTGGGGCGGGTTGCCATTTCCTTCACCAGGGGCTCTTCCCGACCTAGGGATGGAACCCAGGTCTCCTGCATTGTCAGGAAGGTTCTTCACCAGGGCGCCACTAATGCACAGGGGTCAACTGAGCACTCAGCCACCAAGGTCTCCAAAGTCACGAGAACAGCAGGGGCCAGCAATGCCCTGCAGGGCGCCTCCTTCCTCCCGCAGATCGCCAGTGCTCTGCAAGCCAGCACAGGGCCTCCTCCAGACCATCTGTAGACCTTTATCCTACACTAGTCAGGGAGGATGGAAATGATACAATTGTTCAGTATGTGACAAACTCCTGTGGATCCAGAATGCTCAGAAAACGGGTGCGGCGGGGGTGTGCTCCAGAGTCCAGCTGATTTAGTAGACAGGGCTCAAGCCTCAGCACCTCTCACCAGGTCTGCAACCTCTCCAGGGAAGCTGGAGAAACCGGAGAGCTCAGCTTCATGTTCTCCATGACATGGGATGATAACACTATATGCCTGCACTGAGTCAAATATACGATTAACAGAGCTGGGCCCCAGAGGCAGGCTGCCCCAGGGCATGCCCCCCAGTCCTCCACATACTAGTTTACAACCTTGGGTCCCTTACATAACGGCTCTACGCCTCAGGTTCCTCAACTGTACAATGAAATTAACATTGTGCTTACCATACAAGACTATTAATATTAATGAAGTAACAGTTTAAAATGCTGAGATCAGTGGGGGCTCAGAGTCGTGTTATGCGAATTTAAATTAAAACAAGTCAACAATGACGATGAAGTGCTCAGTGGCATGGAGGGAGCTCTCCACAGTGGCAACTATATTTGTGACTGACTTGCAAAGATTTCAAACGTCCTATCTTTAACTCCCCGCAGTAGCCACAGTTCGGATTGTTAATTGAGCCATCTGCCGTGAGGATGGTGAGTCAACAGGCACGTCTCCAGTGTATGGCGTGCACCCAGACGGTGTCATGATTGAGGAGCTCCGGTTCTGTGCACCACTCCTCTGGGTCCGATAGTCTCTGAATTAGCAGACTTAGCTTCCCCACCAGCTTCAGATACCATGGTGACCTGCCCTGGGGCAGCCCTCTCTCTGGACTGACTTGTGGGAGGATTCCAGCAACAACACAGATGCACACTCTGGATATTCCCCCAAGGATGCCCACCACGTGCCTGCCAGCTCAGAACACGGGCACTGACCCAGCTGATTGCCACCCAGGGAGAGGCTTAGTGAACCCAGGATAACGTTCATGACTTGGACGATTCTCTGATATAATGCCTAGACACAAACATGTTTATTCTGCTAAGAACTCATAATGTGCGTTGAAGTTTCTGGATAGGAAATGATCAAAGATAGAGACTATGGCTCACCAGGAACATGCCAGTACTGAAGGTCCACCAGCACATCTGCAAACACAGTTTTAAAGAAAAATGGCCCCTAACAGACAAGAGTACAAATGGAGCCATACTGTTAAAAAATAGGTTCTGTCTGTCTACCCTGGCAACAATGAGGTGATGAACTAGAGAAGGTCCGACTTAAACTCAGCAGGAAGTGTCATATGAGGATAGCCACCCAGACTCTCGACTCCATCGGTACCACAAGGAACCTCACGTGTTTGAGCATGGACACCACAGACCGCACGTCCAAGCTCCATCCACCTGCCCTTCAGATAGACAACTCCCAGCTCCCCTCAGACTCAGGGTCACACACTGGTGGCTGGCCCACCCACAGGAGGACAAACAGCCTGGAAACAGGATGGGGTTGTTTGTGCAGTGAATTCTGGGAGCCTTGAACTCAGGCTCCTTCCTGAGCCCAGGAAGTGGCCAACAAGTGAACAGTGTGAGCTGAGTGAATGGAAGTCCCCTGGGCTCTGCAGACTTGGGTCCTGTGTGGGGACCTCTGTGGGTTAGAGCAGGCTAACCTGGGGGCCTCTGATACACAGGGTTCCCCTTACCCAGATCTATGTTCTGAGAGCTTGATCTCTGCCATTTAAAGCTACTCGTGACTCCGAGTCTGAATCATTCTCTTCTCGCCACCTCCTCAGATCCAGAACCCTGCTGTTTCTATTCCTCCGTGATGTGAAAGTCACTCAGTCGTGTCCGACTCTTTGCGAACCCATGGCCTGTGGCCTGTCTCCTCTGTCCAGAGGAGAAATCTGGAAATTTCCAGGCAAGAATACTAGAGTAGGTTGCCATTCCCTTCTCCAGGAGATCTTCCTGACCCAGGGATTGAACCCAGGTCTCCTGCATTGCAGGCAGATTCTTTACCATCTGAACCACCAGGGAAGCCCTCAGTAGCCCCTGACAATCCTATGTGACTTCAAGTTCACTCCCCCTGGTCCTTGAGCATTTTTGACCCTCTGAGCCTTCCTGGGTCTCTGACAGGGACATGCCTGCAGAAGCCGTGTTTTAAAGCACCCGGCGCTCCTCAGTCACTTGTGTCTCAACAGTACACGGTTGCTGATGGTCTCATTTATGGTCACCTGGGCTGACGACCGTGACCTCGGACTTCTGGCCCCAGGGCAGCCACTAACCAGCTCTAATTGCCACCAGTAAGCCGCTTTCTATGGCTGCTACTCCTTCTTTGTTGCCAGTTTCCTTTTGTACTTTTCCAAAAAGACAAGGGACTGAAATGCACACTGAAGGTTTTTAAATTTAGAATAATAAAGTAAATTATTTGTTTCGGGTAAGTTGCACCATGTCATACATTATTCAAGCTTAGGATCTCCAGTGATGACAACTGGACTGCCAAGTCACAAAAATACTCAACGAAAACACATCTACCAAAAAATTGTTTGTGTGTGTGTTTTCTATCTGAAAGCAGTTTCTTCTGCAAAAGGAGTGATAGTGAAAGTTTCTCAGTTGTGTCTGATTCTTTTTGACTATAGATATACAACCCATGGAATTCTCCAGGCCAGAAT
Organism: Odocoileus virginianus; assembly: GCF_023699985.2. Lineage (NCBI taxonomy): Eukaryota > Metazoa > Chordata > Mammalia > Artiodactyla > Cervidae > Odocoileus > Odocoileus virginianus. The sequence continues at coordinate 3,107,247 of NW_027224265.1, forward strand.
ACTGGAGTGGGTGGCCATTCCCTTCTCCAGGGGATCTTCCCAACCCAGGGAGTGAACCTAGGTCTCCATTGCAGGCTCATTCTCTACCAGCTATATTTTGACAGCTTATTCTAGTGATGTTTAATACACCATCTTTTATCTAGTTCTTGCTTCTGTTTCCCCATTAGAACAATAAGGTGATGGGCTAGAGCAATGGTCCTCAGACCTTTTCAGTCTCACGATCCCTTTTTACTTACAAGAATTATTTCAGGTCCCCAAAATCTTTCATTTAGGTAGACTACAGCCATCAATATTTAACATATTAGGAATTAAAATTGGAAGTGTTTTAAATTAGTAAAAGTAAATCCATTACATGTTAACCTACAAAACATATTTTTTGAAAAATAACTATTTTCCAAAACAAAAAAATGAGAAAAGTAGGATTGTTTTATAATTCTATAAATCTATTCAATATCTGGCTTGAGAAGAGATAACTAGATTCTCAAATATGATTCTGCCTTCAGTCTATTGTCATATGTGGTTTAGGTTGAAGGTTGGTCAAAAAGTTCATTCAAGTTTTTCTATAAGCTGTTCAAGAAAAACTTGAACAAGCTTTTTGTCCAACCCAGTATGTGAAGTATATCCAGCCTGACACAAATATGTAGTAGGAAAAAAGGAGGGGTATTTTAATAGCCTTTCCAGATAATTGTCATTAGTCATCCATGATTCAATACTGAACTTCATAAGTTATAGTCTCTTAAAGATCAGTTGCAAATGGGAAGGCATATCAAAAACTTACATTCTGTTACATCCATGGGTCCATCTTGCACTTTCAATGTTATTTTTACTGATATATGATTTACTAAAAGCCTGCATTGGTCATGTGGTTTACTGCCTTATTTCAGATCTTACAAATACAGACATATTACTTTGTATAACATTTAAAAGTCATATTTATTAACATTACCATTTATCTCATAGGAAAATCTTTAAGTACTGGCAAGGTATTAAATATGTAGTAGATACATGTTTTTCAAAATTCTAATTTTTTGCTTAAAAGCTAAAATTTCCATCACCAACAAATACTTTCAGATGTTTTTCTTGAGATAGCAGGGTTTTATCTTCAAGAAAATGCCCACCATCTGCCCAGGTCCAAACAAGCATAGTCTGTTCTTCTGAATAAAAATAGTATACCATGAAAAAGAGACTAGTTAGGCTTGGAACTCAAACAATCACCCAGGAGCTTTTCTGAAAGGCAGTCATCATACTTCCATATGCAGCAGAAATGCTTTATGCATGCTTCCTGCTTTGTCATACTGAAGAGTACAAAGTTATGTACTTGGGGGTTGACATTTAATAAAATTAATTTCTGTTTTATCAAGAACATTCTTAAGCAAAACTGGCTTTTTTAAAAACTATTTTTTACTGTGAGTTTGCAGTGGTGAAGAGTACAGTTTAGTGTCCCTGCCTTGACCCATGCTAAGGTACCAACCATTTCACCCACCATTACCTTTGTGCCCTTGACATAAACGTCAACATGATGAAAAAGGCAAATCATGTGTAGTACTCTAGTGAAAATAGTTTTGATCTTGAAGACTACCTGAAGGGTCCTGTGGACTTCCAGGGGTCCATGAATCATACTTTGAAAATCACTGGACTAGATCAGGGCTGGCATCCTGCCAAGTCTAACATTTCATGATACATTTATTTGTGCTTTTAATGATGTTGTGGATCTGTCTTCCTCTTCCTATGTTCTTCCTCTTCAAACCTAATTTGCCAGAAGCTTTCTAGAGTTGTTTTTCAGCTCAGTATTTTAGGAAGATGAGAAAAGAAGTCTCCAAGAATTACTGAACCCACAACTGGTAACAGTAGTTCTCAAGCCCATAACATTAGAATTACATGCTGTGCTCTGTTTAAATGCCTAAACCCCTCCCAATGATTCAGATATAATTGTCTGGGTCAGGATCAGTCTTTTTTGAGTTTCCATGGTGTTTGTAATATGCAGCCAGGGTTGAGAACCACCATTCTATAATGAGATTCCTTTGAAATTTTTTGTGTTAAGGAAACACCAGCTGATGTTACAAACAAATCGAAAATCTCAATAACAAAATAGAAGTTACTCCCAGACAGCCAGGAACTATCCTCCAAGTGCTAATTCGGGGAGGCAGGCTCTTTGCATCTTGTGGCTCCACCATCTTTGCTGCATGGCTTCCACTTTCCTAGGGAAGAGGACATGGAGAGAGCACATGGGAAGTCTTCATGAGCTGAGAGGTAGTGGTACCTACCCCTACACCCACATTCCATCAACCAAGACGCAAGTCATCTGGTCACACTGAACTGCAGAAAAAGGGCAGGAAAACTAGTTTCGCTGTGTGCTTAGAAGGAAAAGGAAGCAGGATTCATGAATGTGTAGCCAGTCTCTGCCACCAAGATTCTTACATTCAAACAACTTATATTTAAGAATATAGTTGTCTCCCGCAAATTGATTGCAAGGAATAAACAAGAGAGTAAAGTGTCCCTGTAAATTTTCAAAGACTGATAGATACATATGCCAATCACAATGGTACACCTTATTTAGATTCTGGTTTAAGCAAAAAAATATAGCAATTATGAGTCAGAAGTTTGAATATTGATTATATATTTGATACATGTATATTAAAACATTTAAAGATAAATTAATGCAATGTCTGGGTTATGCTTCAAAAATAATACAAAGGGGCTTCCCTGGTGGCTCAGGGGTAAAGGAGAGACATGTGTTTGACCCCTTATCTGGGAAGATCCCACATGCTGAGGAGCAACTAAGCCCATGGACCACAACTACTGAGCCTGTGCTTCAGAGCCAGGAGCCGCAACCACTGCACCCACGTGCCACAGCTACTGAACCTGCACAGCCGAGAGCCCGTGCTCTGCAACAAGAGAAGCCAGCTCCTGCTCACCACAACTAGAGAAAAGCCTGTGCAGCAATGAAGACCCAGCACAGCCAAAACTGAACAAATCCGATTTAAAATAAAAATAATAACAATATGAGAACAAAGAGAAGACAACCGAAACAAGATTGGCCATGAGTTGATCATTGTTGAAGTTAAGAGTATACTAGTCTATTTTTATAGAGGATTGAAACTCTCCATCATATATATGCATGAAAGAATACAGGTGTAATTCTAGGTACAGTGCTCAGCCCTCCTCCCTGTGGAACTATTGCCAGGCCTGCCCTTCACCTAAGGAAAAGTTCTGTGCCCTTCTGTCCACATACTCTCTGAAAAGTTCAATTTCTCCAGGGAAACTCCTTATTGTTTCAAAAACTTTGTAACTTAATATTGGTCTTTGCTTATATTTGCTCAGCACACAGTAGAGACACTGATTTCTGCTGGAGGCTTTGTTTACTCAACATGGTGCCAGGTGCTGGTCATGCTGGGGATGCTGTAGCTCCCTGCCTCTCTCCTCTGAGCCCTTGGTGTGAGCATAGATAGGCGAGCATCCCCCAGTGAAAGATGTTTACTGAAACTCCCTTTTGGTAAGAAGAGTCATTTCCTGATGGGAAAAGAGCAATAAGGAGCTGAACTCATATGGTATTTTCTTTGTGTGTTATGTGTAGACACATATCAAGAACTGCAACTTAAAGAAGTGACTGTGCATCACTTTATAGGTAATGTTGGCAAGTAAAGGGTGGGCTTTAAATGTGCAGCGATAAAACTGAAGAACCATTTATCCTTATTCACAGCTCTCCTTTCTGTCTTACTGAAAATCACACCAGTAGTTAGTACATTCTCCTGGGCCAGGTCCCCTAAGTTCTCCTGATTCCAGGACGCACTTCTAACAACTCTTCCAAAGAGCTTTTCCCCCCCCAAAAAAGATCTCCCACTGCCAAGGGACATTTGTCTCTACTTACTGTCCATCTCCTCTCAATTTACACAGTCTCAAAACTAGAAGCCAAGGTTAGTTCTTCACATCCATTTCCTTTGCATAACCAGGTTCTCCCCAAATCCCAGCTTTCTTCTCCATCCCCAAAACACTCCCTTCTTCCTCATCTTCACAGCCACATTTATTGGGTCCCAGCCATTTCCTGTCTTTCTTGCAAGAAGCTCTCATGCAGCCTCCTATCTTCTTGTTGCCCTTTCTTTAACTCTTTCATGTTTAGGGCTTGAAATGAATTTGCTATACTGCCTTTTAATTCCCATATGCCCCACACTTCGAATGTGATTTCTCTGGATCCCTTCAACTTAAGCATGTCTCCCCATCCATGCCTGGGGCAGACACGTTCTACCACCTCAGTTTCTCTAATTTAGCACCCCCCAGGTTCTAGAGCCCTTTGTTCAGTTGCAGCAACTGGGCAAAAACCAGGGTAGACTGACTCTGTGGGCTGCAGACACTTTTAGTTGTTCCTCTACCTTTCATTGAAGATTTAAGTACAATCCTCAGCCTCATTTCCACCATGCTCAGTTCAGTTCAGTCGCTCAGTCGGGTGGGACTCTTTGCGACCCTATGAATAGCAGCACGCCAGGCTTCCGGGTCCATCCCCAGTTCCCGGAGCTTGCTCAAACTTATGTCCATCGAGTTGGTGATGCCATCCAACCACCTCATCCTCTGTTCTCCCCTTCTCCTCCTGCCCTCAATCTTTCCCAGCATCGTGCTCCCAGGTAGTATAAGGAAAGTATGGTGTGAACTTGCTCACAAGTGTTAACGAGGAAACAGTGCCACCTAGAGGTAGTGGTAGGAATAACCAATTGACGATCTCTAGCAGGAACTTCCGACATAAAAGAATTTCTCCCAGCCCCTCTGCAGACTTAATTGCTAATTCCGGAGAATCTGTGACAATTTTTAAGTGAATGACCATCTACAGTTGTTCCTTTTTCTCTATACTTCTCAAACAGAATTATCAGGAAAGTAGCATCTTTTGGAGGCAGATGGAGGTGACACGGCATATATAAGAGAGAAGTACGGGTGATCTAGGAATTGAGAATTCGATTTCAGTGCTGTCTCTGCTACCAACAGGTTGTGTGGAGTCACCTATCCCTCTGAGACTGTTTCCTGAAAAAAAGAGGATCTCTGAGCTCCCTTACAATACCCAGATTCCATAGTTTTAGATGCCTGTGTGAGTGATTATGTGTGTTTTGTTTGTCATATGGATAGACACAGTCATCCACACATACAAACAACCACACAGCAAAAAAAAAAAAAAAATAGGATGCCTTCCTAATTTATTTCCCATCTGTCTCTGGGAAATAGCTTAAGATCATCCATCAGTATCAGACCCTAGAGAAATAGAGATGAACCTGCACTTAAAGGCCAAGAGGCAGGGAGCTAAACTGTTCATCTCTAGGTCTGTGTATCCTCTCTGGCAGTGGCTATAAAAGAGAAAACACACAGGAGAGACTCGGTGTCCCCAAGCAGAGCAGAAGCCATGCAGCAGGCTCAAGTCTTCCAAGAGCGTCACCAGTGACGAATATCTCCTCAAAACTATTCGGACCCCAGAAAGCTGAGTTATCACGAAAGCTCACCATGACTGCGTGTCCTGCCACCGCACCTAAGTCTCAAAATAAAAAGCAGCCTGTTTAAAAACAAACAAGATGAAAACCCACCTCTCCCGGGGAACAGGAGTCATCACAGAAGAGAAGGACAGTAATAATAACTTATTTCATACAGAGTAATTAATAGTCGCAAAGCATTATACACATGGCAAAATGCCCATCTCAAAGGGAGAAGAACATATGGCATCACTAAACACATTCATAACAAAGAAGCAAAGAATAGTTAAACAGAAGGTTCCTGAAGCCAATGTATTTGGACTGTCCCTCATGGTAGTCTAATTTTAAATCAGGACAGGTTTTATAAGATGGGCCCGTATTAGAGCAAGGTCAAGCACTGCCAATGACTATTGTTAGAACATGAGCTCTCCCTTCTTCCCCTTCTTTTTCTTCCTCTCTCCCTCTACCTATTCTGCCCATGTCTAGAATATGTCCAGTAAACTCAGTAAATTAAACTAATATTAACCAGTATTTACCAATATATAGTGTCATTTTTTAATGATAGATGCAAGTGGCACATAAATGTATTACAAAATGTATCACCACACTGGTTATGAAAGATATGAAAATGTAAAAATAATAGGCACCTTTTCTTCCTACTAAGATCACCAAAAAAACTTAAATAATAACACCAAATTCCAGCATAATCATGGTGAAACTGTAGTCGCATGTTGGAATATATCTGACAAACTGTTTCAAGAGCTAAAAAAATAATGATACCCTTCAAGCAAATAATCTCACTCTTGGGAATGTCTTCTGATTAAATAGAAGAGCAACTGGAAAAGCATCATGTAGATAAGAAAAAATGTTTAATTATTCAGCTTTGAGGAATGGATTTTGTCATAGCCATTAAAATTTGAAAATCTTTTTATATAACTATCGTAAGAAAGTAGACAAAATAATAAACTGCCAAAAGAATACCTAGTTGTTTAAGAACCATTTATGTTCAGGTATCATAAAGCCAGGACACTTAACCATAATTGCAGGGCTTAGGATCAAGGCAATAAGGGAAGAATCTGTCAGAAGCAGAAAAAAATATTCTTTTCAACAGGAGTAGCAGCTTTAGTTCTCTGATATGAAAGAACTGGATTAAGGACTATTCGGGCATTTGAGCAACAAGCTTTTACATGGTGACACCAGCCCTTATTTTTGGTTTTCTTCTGGGAAAGGGCATTGCAAAAAAAATTACCAAAAGTAGGTAGAGAGCAAACATTTGCATGAAAAAACAATTTAAATAAAATAACTTTCAAAGACAGCCTCGAATACCTCCCAAAATAGCAGACTATAAAAGAAGAAGCATGAAGCATTCATTTTCCAATTTTTTCCTTTTGGGGTGAGAAAAGCACAACTAAAAACTGAGTGATGTAATTCAAGCAAGCAGAGAAAGCCTCTGAGTGGTCCTGGGTGCAAGACCGGGGTGGGGGATTCACAGCCCAACTCAACTTTCTACAGGTTTCTCCACTTCCCCAGTTCAAAGAACCACATCATTTTCTGCAAGAAAATCAGATCTTTTCAGTACTCAAAGAAGTGCGCTCTCTTATGATAAATCCTACAAGTAAATATCCTAAGATTTACCAAATTGTTTATCGAATTTAATCATGAAAGCTGTCAAGAGTCCTTTTTATGCTGTTTCATTCTATTCCAGTATTCAAAAAGTACATGCTTCAAATTCTGTTTCTGTTCTCCTGAATACGCTCCTCCTCTCTAAGTTTTCAGTGAAAGCAATAAATCACAAATCAGCACGGACAATTATCTCTGGAGGTGTAGGGAAAACAAAATACTGCCTCCTTCCCCTCCACGGTTTTTACGCTGTAAATGTTTGGCGGTGCTCCTGCAAATTAAATCAAGGAGAAGCTGCAGTTTAAAAGGTGATTTCCCCACTTCAGCGTTTGATTCTTTTGATCAATTAGTCATTCCTTCATGGTATGTTTCTTAGTTTTGCTGCCAAGATCATCTCACACCTTCTCATCAGTGAAGGGCCACTGAAAAGGGGAACCCGTTCATGTAAATAGAGTCCTGCCTGTGACTTTTTGTCTTCCTTACTTTAAGGAAAAGGAAGGTCAGAGAGACTAGGGCCATCAGTAAGAAGCCAAGCTTACAGACGAATCTGGTATGCAGACATGGGGTTCTACAAAAAAGAACAGAAAAGACACTCGAAGTGGGATAAAAACCAGCAGCACCCACTGGGTAGAATAATGATGCTATTGTTCAAGTGTTACGCTGTGGTGCAGTTGTCATATTTCAGATGACGGGATTTCACCCATCGTAAAACCAAATTTATGCATCATAACAAATTGTAGAACCTACAATTGTTTACAAGGGAAAAGAAAATAAACTGGCAACAGATGGACAAACTGGTAGACTTCCTTAGTACTTTCTTCGTAAATTACATTTTGCTGAAAACTAAAAACCCTTTTTAAAAAAGCACAGCCATGTTCAAATATTTAGGTTTGTCACGTCCTGAGCCCACCAGCCCACAGAGACCTGGCTGGCTTTAGGTAAGTGCATGAACGCAGCAGGGCTCCTGGGATGCTGCCAGCATCCGGTCTTACTGCCTGAGCATCACCCAGAGACCAAGGAGAAACGGGAATTCTTAGCCTAAACCCAGACCTCCTGAGTCAGAATCTCTGTGATCAGGGCCAAGGTATCTTGAGTATTTCCAAGCCCTCTGGATTCACATATGAGCTAGTTTGAGGACCACCAGCAAATAAAGTATTATTCACAAACAAACTTCTACTCACACAGGACCAGAATTACTTTCAGTTTTGCAAAACATCTTGTAACTCTGCCCAGACGTCTGAGGTTCCTCCTTAGAGTGGACGCAGCTACAGCTTATAGAGTCATTCCAGCTCTGCACCTAGGGGCTAGTCACATTTTCCTAGATTGTGGAAACAAGTTCCTAGGCACCAGAAGAGCAGAAGAGTTCTTACAGAGAGAGAAAGCCAGCTCTCCATCACTTACCACCCTGCCTTCCTTAGAGGCACCAGTCAGGCCAGCATAACTAAGCATGCAGAGGTGACTTCTGACACGGGGGCTGTCCAGGAGAGCAGAGGGGAGGCTGTTTGAGCTGGAACATTGGAGCCATTGGTGGGGTGAGACGGGGAGGAAAGAAAAAAGAGAGGGGAAGGGGGAGAGGGAAGGGAAGAGGGGGGAGGGAGGGGACAGGAAGAGGGGGGAGGGAGGAGACGAGGGGGGAGGGGGAGGGGAAGAGGGGGAAGGGAGGGGGGGGAGGGAGAGGGGGAGGGAGGAGACGAGGGGGGAGAGGGAAGGGAAGAGGGGGGAGGGAGGGGGAGGGGAGGGAGAGGGGGAGGGAGGAGGGAAAGAGGGGCGGAGGGGGAAAGGGAGCAAGGAAAGAGGTGGGGAGAGGGTAGGAAGAAGGAGGGAAGGGATACCGGCTTCACAGTTTTAACCAGGGGGCCTTAAGCTCAACCCATCTTCTCCAAACCTTGATTGTATCCTTTAGAACAGAAGCAAGTTGAGCTCCATAACCTCCAATTCCCCTTCCACATCTCACCTCCTGTCACTGAGCCTTGGCCAAGTCACTTTTTGGATCTTGTGTTCTCCCCCCATAAAAAAAAAGAGCAGCTGACTTTCTAGGGTGGAGACAGTGGCCATCCATACCAGCTCATCCCCATACCACCTGCAATCTGTGACCCCTTGGGAAAATATCATTTCTCTGAGCATTGAGAACTGACCTACATGAACGAGTAAAGTATGCACCTCCCTCCCAAAGTTCCTGGGCAGATGAAGTGAAGCCATCTTTGTCATCTTCCCAGATCAGGTCTGGTGGCTGGTGGCTGAAGAATAAATATTGCGTCAATCCCTTCTCCCTTTTGTGATGTAAAAATCACAGGAGCCATACACAAAGCGTTACATGAACGCTGTGTGAAGGCTCTGCAATAGGACAACAAGCTAAATGATCTCTGAGGGTTCCCCCATCCTCTAATTCCACCATCACAGACACACAACGGTCTTTTGACATGATGATCTAATTGCAACCTGTGTTAGCACTTACTTTTACATCTGCATGCATTGTAATTAAATAGATTGCAATTAAGAGCTCGCTAAATTACCTTTGCATCGTGGTATAAAAGAAAAAACAAAACTGAGCAACTGATTGATCTCTGTAAGCTGCTATGTTGGTCCTAACTCCCAGGTGGTATTACCTAAAATAGCATTGTTAATTTTTGATATAATGACAAAAGAACAGAAAATCCCCTTTGGGGTTGTAGCTTTTCTGAGAAAAGGGTGTGGAAATATTGAAGAATCCTCCTATAGTTTCAATACTCTGTTAGGAAGAAGAGCATTCAGGGTTGTCCTAGAGGCCAAGGTCTGCATAAGGTCTGGATAGACACTCAATAAATACTTGCTGAGGTTGCTGAGGTCTTTAGCACTTTCTATCACTTCTGATTGATGCCCCAGGTGAGAAGGGCTGCCTCTTTTGGGTGATATGCCAAGTACAGTGGTTCTCTTTCAGTTCAGTCAGTTCAGTTCAGTTGCTCAGTCACATCCGACTCTTTGTGACCCCATGAATCGCAGCACGCCAGGCCTCCCTGTCCATCACCAACTCCCGGAGTTCACTCAAACCCATGTCCATCAAGTCGGTGATGCCATCCAGCCATCTCATCCTCTGTCATCCCCTTCTCCTCCTGCCCCCAATCCCTCCCAGCATCAGGGTCTTTTCCAATAAGTCAACTCTTCGCATGAGGTGGTCAAAGTATTGGAGTTTCAGCTTCAGCATCAGTCCTTCCAATGAACACCCAGGACTGATCTCCTTTAGGATGGACTGGTTGGATCTCCTTGCAGTCCAAGGGACTCTCAAGAGTCTTCAACACCACAGTTCAAAAGCATCAATTTTTCAGCACTCAGCTTTCTTCACAGTCCAACTCTGACATCCATACATGACCACTGGAAAAACCATAGCCTTGACTAGACGGACCTTTATTGGCAAAGTAATGTCTCTGCTTTTTAACATGCTGTCTAGGTTGGTCGTACCTTTCCTTCCAAGGAGTAAATGTCTTTTAATTTCATGGCTGCAGTCACCATCTGCAGTGATTTTGGAGCCCCCAAAAATAAAGTCTGACACTGTTTCCACTGTTTCCCCATCTATTTCCCATGAAGTGATGGGACCAGATGCCATGATCTTAGTTTTCTGAAACTAAGTTCTCTTTAGATATGGGAAAAAATGAAGAAATTCAGATTTATTTATTTATGCTAAATTTTACATATATAAAGCAGCAGTCCTAAACTGAGTGTAATCTACATGCACTGCTGAGGTTCAAAGATGGCTAAGTGCCCAGGTCTCTGAGGGATTCCTGGAAAAGGATTCGGACTAAGGGAGTCGTGAGGATGACCAACCTTCTCAGGTCACTGGGGATTTCCCGGTCTCAGCGGGGTTGGGTCTCTGTCTGAGAAACTCCATCCCAGGAGCTCAGGAAAGCTGGTCATCCGTGGAGCACAGCGTGCTTGGCCCAAGAACAAAGCCTCAGCCTGGGTCTGAGCGTGTGGAGGTGTTCCTCACTCGGCTTTGCCATGCTGGCCCAGCCTTTCTACTTCCTTCTCAACAGAGTTGGATCCCTGTTTGGGAACCGGAAACTCTAAGGAAAAATCCAGAGTCCTGTCTCGCTGTCCAGACCCAGCAGCTCCTTTAGGATCTTCTGCAGGCGTGCGTGTAGCACTGCAGTGGAGTCTGCCCTTGGCCAGTGAGCAGGACAGGGTGGCGTTAGGACCGCGGCCTGACTCCACAACAGCCATCTAAGAGAGAGGGATGCCTGCTAGACAGCAGCTGCCCGGCGAAGGTGCCAGCGCAGGTGATAGAGCAGGAAAAGGACGAAACTCAGGCCTCCCGTAGGCAGGGAGAGAGGCCTGGGAAGTCCCTGGAAGCCTGCCTTAGTAGGACAGGCAAGAGCAGGAAAGTGTCTGTTTTTTAATTATTTTGATTGACTTATAAATACAATGCAGCTCTATATAGAACCAGAAGGGGGTGCTTCCCTGGTGGCTCAGAGGTAAAGAATCCTCCTGCCAGCACAGGAGATGCAGGTTCGATCCCTGATCCAGGAAGATCCCGCACGCTGGGGAGCAGCCAAGCCCGTATGCCACAGCTATTGAGCCTGTGCTCTAGTGCCCGGGAGCCACAACTATTGAACCCACATGCTACAACCAGCCTTTCTTGAAGCAGATTCTTTAATATTATTACTGACATTGTTGTGTTAGTCACTCAGTCGTGTCTGACTCTTCGCAACCCCATGGACTGCAGAGCGCCAGGCTCCTCTGTCCATGGAATTTTCCAAGCAAGAATCCTGGAGTGGGTTGCCATTTCCTTCTCCAATTATTGACGTTGATATTCAACAAATGCTTATTTTATAAGTAACTCAGGCCCGAAGAGGTTTGTGTCATCATGTGCTCAATGCCACCCAGCTCGCATTTGGAGCAGAGCCTGGAACGTGAGTTTGGGTGGTGTCACAATTGTTGCTGTTTCCCACTGCCTTCCCCAATGAAATTCTGTTCATTAGACACCTAGCCTCACTCTGACCCCTGTTTCTGAGACAAGCAACACTCCCAGGACCCGCTCAGGCTGCCCAAGCCTGCTTCTTCCCCATCTCCCAGCAGGAGGAGCCTCCACAGGGCACTCACGGCCCATCCCCTCCGGCCCTGTCCTGTCATGCTTGGAGATAAAAGCACAAGCTGATTGCCTGTAACCTATCTCTTGTTTCTGAAGGCTTCTTACTACCTATAAGAAGAATCACAAGGACAGAGCAAGAGAGAAATTATGGACATGTAAGAAGATCCAACCAGTCAATCCTAAAGGAAATCAATCCTGAACATTCATTGGATAGACTGATGCTGAAACTCCAGTACTTTGGCTGCCTGATGAGAAGAGCCAACTCACTGGAAAAGACCCTGATGCTGGGAAAGATTGAAGGTGGGAGGAGAAGGGAATGACAGAGGATGAGATGGCTGGATGGCATCACTGACTCAATGGACATGAGTTTGAGTAGGCTCTGGGAGTTGGTGATGGACAGGGAGGCCTGGCGTGCTGCAGTCCATGGGGTCACAAAGAGTCAGACACGACTGAGCAACTGAACTGAACTGAACTGTAGTAGAAAGAGAAGCCCAACCCTAAAGATGCATTTAGGTTCTTAGTTACTAACTGTGCAACCTTAAGAAAATCACTTAACCCTTCTGATTCTCCTTTTCCCTGCTCTGAAATAATGGACCCTAAGAAACAGAGAAACAAAGGTGAAGATGGATGCTTGCGAAAAATGAAAAGGAAGAGGGATGGGGACAGGGGAGCTGAAAATTCAGAAGTCCGGGTAAATCCATTTCAACCAGCACAGAGAATGGTAGGCCTTGAGGAATGGGGAGGAAGTACAGAGTTCCCGGAAATCTCAAGCACTCGTGCTCCAGGTAGAAACGCCCAGGCCCAAGGCGGAATGACCGTCCCAGCTTCACACAGTGGCTCTCCACGGAAGGAGAACTGAGTGCAGCCTGCCTGCTGCCTCCCAGTCTGTATGCCCCCTGCACTCGGCTCCTCTTTTTTTTCTCCAGAAACTTGGTATCGGAACTGATTTCAAGCAATATCCAAGCCAAATCACACCTCAAACCCTGGTCCTTGTACAAAGCGAGAAAATCACACCTAGGGAGTTTGTTGCCACAAGAAATGTTGACCTATAACATGCAAACTGTCTTTCACTGGAGGATAACTGCTTACCCTGTTGTTAGCTTCTGCCCCTACCACAGGGTGATATAAGTATACGTATATCCCTTCCGCCTTCAGCCTGCCTCCCCGCCCTCCCTGTCTCACCCCTCTAGGACATCACAGAGCACCAAGCTGAGCTCCTCGTGCTATTCAGCAGCTTGCCACTAGCCATCTGTTTTACACGTGTGTGTGTATTCAGTTACTCAGTCGTGTCTGACTGCAGCCTGCCAAGCTCCACTGTCCGTGGAATTTTCCAGGCAACAATACTGCAGTGGGTTGCCATCTCCTTCTCCAGGGGATCTTCCTGACCCGGGTATTGAACCTGCCTCTCTTGTGTCTGCTGCACTGGCAGGTGGGTTCTTTGCCACTGTGAGTGTGTATATGTCAGTCCTATTCTAAAAAAGACAGCATATTACAGAGCCCCAGTTTGGGTTCCTTGAGTCAAACAGGAAATTCCCATCAGCTATCTATTTACATATGCTGATGTACATGCATCCATGCTACTCTCTCCCTTTATCCCAGGGAGGGAGATTCAAGAGGGAGGGGACATATGTACACCTATGGTTAATTCATGTTGATGTATGACAGAAATCAAACCAATATTGTAAACCAATCATCAATCAATTAAAAATTAAAAAAAATTTTTTTAAAGAGCTTCGCTTGCAGCTCAGCTGGTAAAGAATCCGCCTGCAATGTGGGAGACCTAGGTTCGATCCCTGGGTTGGGAAGATTCCCTGGAGAAGGGAATGGCTACCCACTCCAGTATTCTGGCCTGGAGAATTCCACAGACTGTATAGTCCATGGGGTTGCAAAGAGTTGGACATGACTGAGCAACTTTCACATTAAAAAAAAAAAATCAGTGGTCCTCCCTACTCAAAAAATAAAAAAGAAAAGGGAGGGAGGGAACGGTAGGAGGCAGGGAAGGAAGGAGGAGAGCTGAGAGTTAAAACCTCAGTAACTTCATCCAGCACCTTTACAGTTACAGAGAATTAGCAAAAGGGCAAGCGTTTGCGGGATCCAGATACATACTTAGAAAATGCAGATGCTGACTGCCCCTGGTAATTAAAGAGTCTCACCTCCTCTCAGGGGCAGAGGAGAGATATACAGGACCAGAACCAAATACCAGAGTCTGAAGATTCTTAGACCAATAGCAAGCCCCATCCTTTCAGGTAAAAGAGATAGGTAAGATGGGACTTTGTGCCTGGGGTTAGCGAGAGGCAAAGACAGTCTTCCAGCCACCCAGTGCCGTAACAGATGGGGATGGCATACACCCATTACAAACCCAGCGCTGCCGGGGAGCAGGAGGTAAAACCTACGTGTGCAGCACAGTTATTCGTCTTGGGTTTTTAGATGATCCCGTAGTGTCTCCTGTTTCTCCCGGGACTACTTCCTGCAGTGCTCGCTATTGCAAAATACATTCATTGAGTATTCACTGACATTTGCACAGAACTGGTACCCTAATTTCTCATAAGCCTACATAATTTTTTCTCATTCCTACATAATTCTTTCTTCATAATTTTATCCTCATTCTTCCTCTGAAAGATAGAGTTTTTCCTGAAATAATCCCACCTTATTTAATAGAAGCCGTTCTGTGCACAAACATTTAATCCTCAAAGTTACAGGAAGATCAGTATTCTATCTAACATTAAAAAATGCTTTCCCTCAGCCTAACACTACATTTCTGTTGTCATGCAAAGCAGTTTCATCAGGCTAGGGCAAATATATAAGAAAACAAAGCCTAGATTTCCAGAATGAATTCCTTGCATTTTATCTGGAATCAGCATACACAACAAATACAAGTGTTGATTTCTTTATAAAGTTAATATTCACCCTGAGCAGCAGAGGAAAGAAAGAGGTCTGGAAAGGCATTCACTGTACATGCTTATCTAGGAAGTATGTCCAAGTTTAGCAGTGACTTGTGTCATAGAAAGAACATGCCAAATCATCATCTAGAAATGGTTCTTTTTGTTTTGTAGAGAACCGGGGATTGCACCTGAAAGTTGCTAATGCACTTTGCCTCTATTCGGTTCCTGCTCTGCCTTCCCTTTACCGTTGTCTCCAGTCTTGTAAGAGGACATGAAAAAGGAAACCCCGCCTGGACCAGCAGAACTGTACAAAGCAGCTGAAAGTGATTGTTTCATGCAGTTTCAAAGACAGGAGTAGAAGCTTTTCATTTCTCATTACACATGATGTACTCCTATCAGGTGCAACCTTTGACATTTTCTTCCCTAACCCAGCTAAAATAAGGTCTCTCCTCATCTCTCTGGCCCTGAAGGCCTGTCAGATACAGTCTCAAGTTGAGCTGCTGCCCAAGGAGCCCTTAGTTAATTACCTGTAATTATGCTGCACCCTACCTTCAAATGCTAGAGCTGTTTCTCTTGTATCCTTGTAACACAATATGACCTCGGACTGTGGCTGAGGCTCTGTGAGCAGCCCCCTCCTGTCTGAGGATGTTATAATCCCACAGCACTTGGCTGAGTCCTGGTGATCTTTAAACATAATGCAAGATGCCAACTAAATTAGTAATAGCAGCTGCTGACAGTACTCCCTGGGGGCCTGGGCAGCTCTGCCAAGGGGCTGCATTGCTCAGCCAGTGACACGTCTCATCCAGACATTAAAGATAAATGATCAGGTCAGTTAACTGGCAACCATCATGTTCATCCTCTCTGGAAGGAAAGCTTTCATTGTGATGCAAACATCAGAAACAAAAAAGCAAAAGTCAGCTGGGGTCAGAGACTATTTTTTTGGAATTTCTTGCATAGTGTTGTAATGCTTTTAGAGTGTTCTCTTGTTTTAAGAGGCATGCTGCTGCTAAGTCGCTTCAGTCATGTCTGACTCTGTGCGACGCCATAGACGGCAGCCCACCAAGCTCCCCCGTCCCTGGGATTCTCCAGGCAAGAACACTGGAGTGGGTTGCCATTTCCTTCTCCAATGTGTGAAAGTGAAAAGTGAAAGTGAAGTCGTGTCTGACTCTTAGCGACCCCATGAACTGCAGCCTACCAGGCTCTTCCGTCCATGGGATTTTCCAGGCAAGAGTACTGGAGTGGGGTGCCATTTCCTTCTCCTCTTTAAGAGGTATAGTGCTTTCTAACAGGTTGGAAAGCCTCTTCGGCTAATTCAAATCTTATAATGCTGGTGATAGAATTCTTGAGCACATCTTGATACTTATTGGTGCTCACCATACCGAGCAAAGCAATCTCTAGATACTTTGAAGGATTTTTTATTTCTATCTGTATTTTGGGCTGAGAAGCAAAGGGAAATCTATCTATCTTCGATCACTTTGATTTTTTTAACCTAAGCACAAAATGGACCATCCTAAGTCATTCTAGTAAATGGATTGTAGAATCCTGAAGTCAGTTACACCATACTCATCACAGCAAGTCAACAGTGTGTGACTGAGACATGACCCCTTTGGAGGTCAGGATTCCAACCCTACCCTTGAGAAGACATTTAATTTCTCCTGGCAACACCCTGTTAGCCTGCAATTAGAGGACATCACCAGTAGGTGGTGGTGTTATTGTTGTTGTTGTTAAGTTGCTAAGTTGTACCGATGCTTTTGTGACCCCATGGACTATAACCTGCCAGGCTCCTCTGTCCATGGGATTTCCCAGGCAAGAATACTGGAGTGGGTTGCTGTTTCCTTCTCCAGGGGATCTTTCCCACCCAGGGATCAAACTCGAGTCTCTGATGTCTCCTGCACTCATGCATGCCTGCCATGGTTGGTGGGAGGTCCAAATTAGACTTTGTGGATAAAGTGTCTAGTTTTGTGACTGTTGCACAATTAATGGTCACTTTATTAGTTCTATTCCTCACCTCTAGTGCCACCTGGGAGACCACCATGGCATGAGGAAGATGCCATCATGACTCCCATTTGAGAAATGAGGAGTCCGAGGGAAGAAAAACGGAGTCATCTATTTAATGTCACACAGCTAGAAGTGGAAGAGCTCTAAGTGCCTGCTACAACCTCGGCAAAGAGGCAAAGAAATTGCATACCTCCTTCCTTCACCCAAATCGAACATTGCACACTCACACAGAGGACCAGCCAGGAAAGCTTCCAGGCCTATAAGTGTCTTTAAGACGAGGAAAACTCATTTTCTGATTTTTCTTTTCTCCTAAAGGCTCTGTAGTTCTTTTCTGTCCTTTTCTTCACAACACATCTTCACCATTTTCTCAGAAGATAAAGATAGTAACCAGTAAGAGACACAATAGTCAGATAAGCAAATTAAAAGATACTGTGGCATTATTTTAATTAGTTTCCTTTGAGTTTATGGGCAGAATCTTGACCTGGGAATAATCCTACATAATTAAAATACCCTAGCCTATATTTTGCTTTTTTTTCCTTTTCTTTATATCAAAGACTGTAGATGATGATCTTTTTCAACAAAAGACACTTAGAAGGAGCCAGCTGTGTGTCTGTCAGCAGCCGGATGGAAGTGCAGCTACTGTGTTAAAGACAGTCAGTGTGGTGGGCGGTGAAAAGAACGTCCTGCCTCTTTGACATGCGGCCACAGGCAGAGGAGATCCGCAGGGAAGAGGCAGGAGCCAGGCTTGCCTTGGATAGGCAATAACATCCCACTAACAGCAGGAGGTGCCTGACCCTGGCAAAGGACGTACCGTAAAAGGCCTCCAGCACGGCGTAGCTGCGCACCGCACGGAAGACTGCCTCTTTCAACAGACAAGCTTGACGCACCGGCAACTGCCAGAGAGAAAAAGGATGTGTATCCTTAAGCCGAACACGAAACAGATATCCACTCTTGGCTCTGAGATTCACTCAGGAAAGAAGCTGGGATCCTCTTTCCACACGTGGAGAAGGAAGGGAAACAGAGATGGTAGGAGGCTTGTTCCAGGCCGCACAGCAGTCAGAGTCAGGGAAACAATAAAAACACAGCTGCCTGAGTGCCAGAATACTGGAGTGTTTGGAAGATAACTATAGGTAGAGTTTGCCACCTATTTCATGAGTTTAAAATAGAAAGTTTCTCATCTGAAACATTCTAAATTAATTATACTTCAATAAAAAATTTTAAAAATTTAAAAATGGCTTTCCCAAAGGGAAAAAAAAAGTCCAAATTGTGACATGAACTCTATCCCTAAACTTCCTAAACATTGTCCTGCTAAGTTCCTCTCCCTTCTACAACTCTGATGTATTCCAGAGGAAGGCTCCTGGTTTAGACAATTACCTTCATAATCATTTGTTTTGTTATATCACTTCACCCTTTACAATGCAACTTCATTTATAAATTCTTATCTGTGCTTCCTAACTCACCTGTAACAGGAAGAGAGAGGGGAGGCTCACTCTTTTTAAACCTACTACATGCTAGGTTATTGCAAGAGCTTATTTGTGTAAGCACTCCATGCATCTTCTTTCATCCTCATGAGAGACCTGTGAGTTAGATATTACTACAGGTGATTAAATCTAAGGCACTGGGGTTAAGAAACATGCTAAAGTCTTAGAGTTAGAAGGGTGTGGCCCCAGAATTCAAACCCAGGAAGACTGATTCACTATATTCTAACTCCTCTACATGATACCACTGCTGATAAGAATAAATGGAAAACCAGGTACAATAGGCTTTTATAGACCTAGCAATTAAATCAAATCAAACTTCACAGAAAATAAAACGAAAAAGTAAAAACTGATCTTACATTCTGGTAGTGATTAAAAATGAGGCTGATGAAGATCTCATCCTAGGTGCAGGAGTGTTCGCTCTGCCTGTCTCTTGCTGTTTCCATGGGCTTGCACAGGTAATGTCATAGTTCATGGTTTATTTGCAGGAATATTTTTAAGTCATAAGTCTATTTTGTGGAGGTTAATTTAAACATAAATACATATAACCACATGCATATGCACCTCCATATGCTACAAAACATTGAAAGCAAGAAAATAAATAAGAACACCATTGTCAACACCCCTCCCCCCATTTAGTGGAATGCCTCTTGTCCCTTGCAGTACCTCATGCTTGTGTGACATCTGGCTGTCTTTCATGTGGATCTGGTAATCAATACAGCATTAAGATGTATACTAAATGGGGGTGGGGGGGGGACTAATTTCTCTCTACTGTATTTAGTATATGAAGATATGCTAGATAGCATAAAAAAAGTAAAATTCCTTCTAACACAAAAATAAAACACCAAAGAAAAGCTGAATAAGATGTAACTTTACCCCAATGAAACGCAGAACTTAGCTTGAAGGGAAAAAAACAACCAGGAGAGATCAGGAGCAAAAGGGAAGAAGATGCTGGAAATTAGGTGATAGGTAACTGCAACAGTCAACATGTGTATCTTAGCCCACCTTGATAATAAAGAACCTCACTTCTGACCACCACATGGGAGCCAAAAGAGAAAGTGGCAGTTGGAACTGAGACCCTCATGTAAAGCCCAGGTTGCATCAGGACTGTGCATTCAGTGGAGGAATGGAATACTGAGGTCGACTTGCTGACAAAGATGATAAGAAAATTCGTCTGTCTTAGTCTGTACTCAGGAGGGGGGAAAATCTCTCCAAGCACTTGTAATCCCATGCTTGCCTTCACAAGGGTTTAAGACTTCAACTTATACCTCCAAAGTAGTTTAGGGAAGAAAAATAGGCAGAACATTAACTTAACAAAGATTGGTAGCTACCTGAGGTACCAGTTAAAAGCAAACTCAGATCAACTGTGGAGAGAAATGTCATCAACTCAAGCTCAAAAGAGTCCCAAAGACAAAGTACCACAGAACACAGATTCAAACTCCAAAGGTACATAATTACTTAAATTGTCATGAATGAGAATCAGCAGAGAGAATTGTTAGCAGAATTAGAGTCCTAGGAATTATCAGATACATAACACAAAATAGAGTATTTAAATAAACTAAAAATGGAGTAAAACATTAACAAGGAAAAATAACTATCCCCAAATAATTTGCAGATTCAACACAATCCCAATGGGCATTTTTATTGACATTGACAAGATGACTGTAAAACTCATACGAACATGCAAAGGACTTATCAGAAGAAGAGCAACTTTGAGAAACAACAAATATGAAGGATTTTCACTACCTTACTTCTAAACTAATAAAACAACAGAGATCAAGAAAGTATAGTATTGGTGACAAGATACACAGAGATCAATGGAACATAATAGAGTTTCCAGAAATAGAACCACACGAATATGGTCAATTGGTTTTAGACAAAGATGCAAAGGTAATTCAATGGGGAAAAAATAATCATTTCAACAAATGGTGCTTGAATGATTTCATATCCATATCAAAAAAAAAAAAAAAACTTTGACACATACTTGCACTATATATAAAAATTACCTGAAAATATATTTATAGACCTAAATACAAACAACAATAAAACTTCTAGGGGGAAACACATGAGAAAATCAGAAATTCCTTAGAAACAACACCAAAAGCACATTCCATTAAAAAAAATAAAAAGGTAAACTGGATCACATCAAATCAAGAACGTCTGCTCTTTGAAAGACACAGAGAACAAAAAAGATAAGCCACAGACTGGGAGAGAATACTGAGAATCACCTATCTGCTAAAGTCCTTGCATCCAGAATAGATTAAGTATCCACCTAAACTCAATTATAAGAAAGCAAATAACCCACTTTTTATTTTAATGGGTAAAAAGGATTTGAACATGCATATCATCAAAGAAGATGACAAATAGTCACTTGAAAAAATGCTCACCATCATTAGCAACTAGGAAAAGTTCAAGTAAAAACCATAATTTGGTGCCTATTCACACATTAGGATTTCTCAAATTAAAAAGATTTGACCATACCAAGTGCTGAAGAGGATGTGCAGAAACTGGAACCTTCAAAGAGAACTCCTGGAAATGGGAAATGACTAAACCACTTTCAAAAACAGCTTAGCAGTTTCTTCAAACTGTTTTCTTTTTTTTAATCAAACATACAACTATCCTTCAATTCCTTTTCTAGGTATTTACCTAGGAGAAATAAATGTATATGTCTTTACAAAGACATATCCTCTCCAAAGACATGGTGGGCTCAAACAAACCTTGTGCGCACCAGGACCCAGAGACCCTGCAGAAACCGAGCCAGAACTGCGTGTGAGTGTCTCCTGAAGGTCCGGGTCCGCAGTGGCCTGCCGCAGGGGCAGGGGCTCCGAGTGCAACGGACCTGGGTATGGCATAAGCCCTCTTGGAGGAGGTCACCATTAACCCCGCCATAGAGCTGCCAGAACTTACACAGGACTGGGGAAATAGACTCTTGGAGGGCACAAACAGAACCTTGTGTGCACCAGGACCCAGGAGAAAGGGGCAGTGACCCCACAAGAGGCTGATCTGGAGTTGCCTGTGAGTGCCCAGGAGTTTCTGTGGGAGGCGTGGGTTGAGGTGGCCTGCGGCAGGGTTGGGGGCACTGAGCGTGAGTGTGTGCATGGACCTTTTGAAGGAGGTCACCAGTATCTCCATTCAGTTCAGTTCAGTTCCACTCCTTGCAATCCCATGGACTGCAGCACACCAGGCTTCCATGTCCATCACCAACTCCCAGAACTTACACACACTCAGGACCATCAAGTCAGTGATGTCATCCAACCATCTCATCCTCTGTCGTCCCCTTCTCCTCCCACCTTCAATCTTTCCCAGCATCAGGGTCTTTTCAAACACACCGGGTGGCCAAAGTATTGGAATTTCAGCTTCAGCATCAGTCCTTCCAATGAATATTCAGGACTGATTTCCTTTAGGATGGACTGGTTGGGTCTCCTTGCAGTCCAAGGAATTCTCAAAGGTCTTCTCCAACACCACAGGTCATAAATATCAATTCTTCGGTGCTCAGCTTTCTTTATAGTCCAACTCTCACATCCATACATGACTACTGGAAAAACCACAGCTTTGACTAGATGGACCTTTGCTGGCAAAGTAATGTCTCTGCTTTTTAATATGCTGTCTAGGTTGGCCATAGCTTTTCTTCCAAGGAGCAAGTGTCTTTTAATTTCATGGCTGCAGTCACCATCTGCAGTGATTTTGGAGCCTCCAAAAATAGTCTGTCATGGTTCTCACAGTTTCCCCATCTATTTCCCAGGAAGTAGTGGGACTGGATGCCATGATCTTAGTTTTCTGAATATTGAGCTTTAAGCCAACTTTTCACTCTCCTCTTTCACTTTCATCAAGAGGCTCTTCAGTTCTTCTTTGCTTTCTGCCATAAGGGTGGTGTCATCTGCATATCTAAAGTTATTGATATTTCTTGCGGCAATCTTGATTCCAGCTTGGGCTTCATCCAGCCCAGCATTTCTCATGATATACTCTGCATATAAGTTAAATAAGCAGGGTGACAATATACAGCCTTGACATACTCCTTTCCCGATTTGGAACCAGTCTGTTGTTCCATGTCCAGTTCTAACTGTTGCTTCTTGACCTGCATACAGATTTCTCAGGAGGCAGGTCAGGTGGTCTGGTATTCCCATCTCTTTAAGAATTTTCACAGTTTGTTGTCATCCACACAGTCAAAGGCTTTGGCATAGCCAATAAAGCAGAAGTAGATGTTTTTCTGGAACTCTCTTGCTCTTTCAGTGATTCTATGGATGCTGGCAATTTGATCTCTAGCTCTTCTACCTTTTCTAAATCCAGCTTTAACATCTGGAAGTTCACGGTTAATGTACCATTGAACCGTTCAGGTACCATTGAACTGTTCACGTACCATTGATCCAAGCCTGGCTTGGAGGATTTTGAGCATCACTTTGATAGCATGTGAGATGAGTACAATTGTGTGGTAGTTTGAATATTCTTTGGCATTGCCTTTCTTTGGGATTGAAATGAAAACAGACCTTTTCCAGTCCTGTGGCCACTGCTGAGTTTTCCAAATTTGCTGGCATATTGAGTGCAGCACTTTGACAGCATCATCTTTTAGGATTTGAAACAGCTCACTGGAATTCCATCACCTCCACTAGCTTTGTTTGTAGTGATGCTTCCTAAGGCCCACTTGACTTCACATTCCAGGGTGTCTGGCTCTAGGTGAATGATAACACCATTGTGCTTATCTGAGTCATGAAGATATTTTTTGTATAGTTCTTCTGTGTATTTTTGCCACCTCTTCTTAATCTCTTCTGCTTCTGTTAGGTCCTTATTGTTTCTGTCCTTTATTGTGCCCATCTTTGCATGAAATGTTCCCTTGGTATCTCTAAGTTTCTTAAAGAAATCTCTAGTCTTTCCCATTCTATTATTTTCCTCTATTTCTTTGCATTGATCACTGAGGACTGCTGTCTTATATCTCCTTGCTATTCTTTGGAACTCTGCATTCAAATGGGAATATCTTTCCTTTCCTCCTTTGCCTTTCATTTCTCTTCTTTTCTCAGCTATTTGTAAGGCCTCCTCAGACAGCCATTTTCCTTTTTGCATTTCTTTTTCTTGGGAATGGTCTTGATCACTGCCTCCTGTACCATGTCATGAGCCTCTGCCATAGTTCTTCAGGCACTCTATCAGATATAATCCCTTGAATCTATTTGTCACTTCCACTGTATAATCATAAGCGATTTGATTTAGGTCATACCTGAATGGTCTAGTGGTTTTCCCTCCTTTCTTCAGTTGAAGTCTTGAATTTGGCAATAAGGAGTTCATGATGTGAGCCACAGTCAGCTCCAGGTCTTGTTTTTGCTGACTGTATAGAGCCTCTCCATCTTTGGCTGCAAAGAATATAATCAATCTGATTTCCATATTAACCATCTGGTGATGTCCATGTGTAGAGTCTTCTCTTGTGTTGTTGGGAGAGGGTGTTTGCTATGACCAGTGAATTCTCTTGGCAGAACTCTATTAGCCTTTGCCCTGCTTCATTCTGTACTCCAAAGTCAAATTTGTTTGTTACTCCAGGTATGTTTTGACTTCCTACTTTTGCATTCCAGTTCCCTATAATGAAAAGGACATCTTTTTTGGGTGTTAGTTCTAGACGGTCTTGTTGGTCTTCATAACCATTCAACTTCAGCTTCTTCAGCATTACTGGTCAGGGCATAGACTTGGATTACCGTGATATTGAATGGTTTGCCTTGGAAATGAACAGAGATCATTCTGTCATTTTTGAGATTGCATCCAAGTACTGGCATTTTGGACTCTTTTGTTGACTATGATGGCTACTCCATTTCTTCTAAGGGATTCTTGCCCACCTTAGTAGATATAATGGTCATCTGAATTAAATTCACCCATTCCAGTCCATTTTGTTTGTTGATTCCTAGAATGTCGGCATTCACTCTTGCCATCTCCTGTCTGACCACTTCCAATTTGCCTTGATTCATGTACCTAACATTCCAGGTTCCTATGCAGTATTACTCATTATAGCATCAGACCTTGCTTCTATCACCAGTCACATCCACAACTGAGTGTTGCTTTTGCTTTGACTTCGTGTTCTCATTCGTTCTAGAGTTATTTCTCCACTGATCTCCAGTAGCATATTGGGTACCTACCAACTTGGGGAGTTCATCTTTCAGTGTCATATCTTTTTGCCTTTTCATGCTGTTCATGGAGTTCTTAAGGCAAGAATACTGAAGTGGTTTGTCATCCCTTTCTCCAGTGTTTTGTCAGAACTCTCCACCGTGACCTGTCAACATCCTTGGTGGCCCTACATGACATGTTTCAGAGTTTCATTGAGTTAGACAAGGCTTTGATCCATGCGATCAAATTGGTTAGTTTTCTGTGATTGTGGTTTTCATTCTGTCTGCCCTCTGACAGATAAGGATAAGAGGCTTATGGAAGCTTCTTGATGGGAGACCAATTGAAAGGGAAACTCCCAGTTTAATTCTTAAAAATTTTATTCTTATTCTGATGGGTGGAGCCATGCTCAGTAAATCTTTAATCCACTTTTCTGTTGATGGGCAGGGTTGTGTTCCCTCCCTGTTATTTGACCTGTGACCAAAGGGTGGTGGAGGTAATGAAGATGGTAATGAAGATCACTCACCTAGAGCCAGGCACCCTGGAATGTGAAGTCAAGTGGGCCTTAGGAAGCATCACTACAAACAAAGCTAGTGGAAGTGATGGAATTCCAGCTGAGCTGTTTCAAATCCTAAAAGATGATGCTGTCAAAGTGCTGCACTCAATATGCCAGCAAACTTTTGGAAAACTCAGCAGTGGCCACAGGACTGGAAAAGGTCTGTTTTCATTTCAATCCCAAAGAAAGGCAATGCCAAAGAATATTCAAACTACCACACAATTGTACTCATCTCACATGCTATCAAAGTGATGCTCAAAATCCTCCAAGCCAGGCTTGGATCAATGGTACGTGAACAGTTCAATGGTACCTGAACGGTTCAATGGTACATTAACCGTGAACTTCCAGATGTTAAAGCTGGATTTAGAAAAGGTAGAAGAACTAGAGATCAAATTGCCAACATCCATAGAATCATTGAAAGAGCAAGAGAGTTCCAGAAAAACATCTACTTCTGCTTTATTGACTATGCCAAAGCCTTTGACTGTGTGGATCACAACAAACTGTGAAAAATTCTTAAAGAGATGGGAATACCAGACCACCTGACCTGCCTCCTGAGAAATCTGTATGCAGGTCAAGAAGCAACAGTTAGAACTGGACACGGAACAACAGACTGGTTCCAAATTCGGGAAAGGAGTATGTCAAGGCTGTATATTGTCACCCTGCTTATTTAACTTATATGCAGAGTATATCATGAGAAATGCTGGGCTGGATGAAGCACAAGCAAGATTGCCGCGAGAAATACCAATAACTTTAGATATGCAGGTGACACTACCCTTATGGCAGAAAGCAAAGAAGAACTGAAGAGCCTCTTGGTGAAAGTGAAAGAGAGTGAGAAAGTTGGCTTAAAGCTCAATATTCAGAAAACTAAGATCATGGCATCCAGTCCCACTACTTCCTGGGAAATAGATGGGGAAACTGTGAGAACCATGACAGACTATTTTTGGAGGCTCCAAAATCACTGCAGATGGTGACTGCAGCCATGAAATTAAAAGACACTTGCTCCTTGAAAGAAAAGCTATGACCAACCTAGACAGCATATTAAAAAGCAGAGACATTACTTTGCCAGCAAAGGTCCATCTAGTCAAAGCTGTGGTTTTTCCAGTAGTCATGTATGGATGTGAGAGCTGGACTATAAAGAAAGCTGAGCACCGAAGAATTGATATTTATGACCTGTGGTGTTGGAGAAGACCTTTGAGAGTCCCTTGGACTGCAAGGAGATCCAACCAGTCCATCCTAAAGGAAATCAGTCCTGAATATTCATTGGAAGGACTGATGCTGAAGCTGAAACTCCAATACTTTGGCCACCTGATGTGAAGAACTGACTCTTTGGAAAAGACCCTGATGCTGGGAAAGATTGAAGGTGGGAGGAGAAAGGGACAACAGAGGGTTAATGGTTGGATGGCATCACCAATGCAATGGACATGAGTTTCAGTAAGCTCCAGGAGTTGGTGATGGACAGGGAAGCCCAGCATGCTGCAGTCCATGGGGTCACAAGTCCACTAATAGGTAACTGAACAATGATCTGATATAACCAGTTCAGTCTGGTAAGTAAGGTGATATAACCATAGAAGGGAACGACACTCAGCTATGAAAAGGAATAGGTATTGTTGGTAAGGGCAACACCATGCCTGACTCTCAAAATAATGATGCTGATGAAAGCAGACAGAGGAAAAGAATTCAGACTATTGGAATTCATTTACATAAAAGTCTACAAAATGCAAACTAAATCTACATTACAGAAAGCAGACCAGCAGTAGCCTTGAAGGGGGAGAAGCTAGAGGGAGGAGTCACAGATATCATCTCTGTAAAAGGATTTTTCAAATCATGACAGTAAGACCCCAGATTTCTTCTGCTTTGACCCTTAACTCCTTTCCTTCCCCTCCTCTTCACTTTTATTTGCTACTCCTCTCTTCCCCCAAACTCTGACTGATCAATAAAGCACAAGGATTTCAAAAACAGCTCTGAGGACAGCTCTTCTGACAGTGACCTGGATTAGATTGCACTATCCTGAGCAAGAAGCACCAAAAAAGAGAGAGAGAAGGCAGATAATTTCCAATGATGCCAGATGTGAGATTCACAACAGTTAAAAGCAGATGTCTATCTGAGCCACAGCACAAGGACGTGTATCCCTGCTTCTACTTACCCCATCAGTCCCAGCCCTGCTTAGAGAGGGACTTACCAGGTCTCCAGAGGCTGCCTGACGCATACATCAGCTGAGCCTTTAACATTTATTTCAGCCACTTAAACACTGCATATCTTGATTGTAGTGAGGTTGTATACATACGTGAAAGTGAAGTGAAAAAGTGTTAGCCGGTAAATTGTGTCAGACTCTTTGTGACCACATGGACTATAGCACACTAGGTGCCTCTGTCCATGGAATTCTCCAGGCAGGAATACTGAGAGTGGTTGCCATTTCCTTTTCCAGGGCATCTTCCCAATCCAGGGATTGAACCTGGGTCTCCTGCATTGCAGGCAGATTTCTTTCCCATCTGAGCCTCCAGGGAAGCCCTATGTGAAACATATTAAATGACAGAGCTTAAATATGTGCAATTTTCTATATGTTAATTACACTTCAATAAAGCTGGGGTTTTTTTAAGCCTTGCTTTACAAAGGGAAATCAGGCAGAAACCTTCAAATCTGACAGTAGCAAACAGACAAGCACTGGAAGCTACCAGAATATTCCACAAGCTCTTTCCTATGTCCTATTCTGTGAGTGATCTTTCCTCCAGACTCAGCCTTACACCAGGAACTTTTCCATTCCCTTTTGGGCCATGTTTACCCAGTGAAAACCCGTGTAATCAGGTAACATGCAAACACAGTTTTCTCCCTTTTTGGCTTCATTAACTTTCATTCAGTCAGCTCTGTTTGTTTAGCCCCTCAAGGTTTCTAAGAATTGGCATTTCATCACTAGGCTGAAAAAACAAGACTATACTGTGATTTCCCTTTAGATCACGAAAACTTTTACCCTCTACTTGAAAAAAAAAAAAAAAGCTACTCTCAGAATTTCTGTGTGAAATCATGTTTATTATTTTTCAAAGAACAAATGTATCACGGACCTAGAAAAGTAAACTCTGCCAAGGCACGGGCATATACGCCTTACCCTCACCTTCTCTTGATGGTTTGAGCTATGGTTTCTAATTCCACAAGAACAAACACCAAGTGCACTGCCTTGCCTTTGGATAAAAACAAACAAATCTCCAGCCTTCTGCAATTCATGAGGTCTTTATGACACTGGTAGAGAGAGAAAAAAAGGAAAAGAAACAGGCTGGGATGAGTTCTGCCTGCTTTGTCCTGACTCAATGCTTTTTTGTACTCTCCCGACCATAAGCAGAGTGATGTGCATGCAGCCAGCGAAGAAGCCAATAGTACACGATAATCCTGTTTCCTGTGGGAGGGGAGGAAGGCTCCAGTGATGCTGTTACAGGACACCTTGTTGAATTAATAGGAAAAGATGAGCGGGAGAGTTTTGTTTTATGGTTTTATTGGGGGGAAGGGGTTGATTGGCCATCTGACTTTCTCCAAACTCATGGCTTACATTGAGAAATAAGTGAGTAGAAGCTAAAGGAAGAAATTACCATTTAAACTTGGTGCCCACAGAAGACGCCAAACATGCTCAAAGGATGACTCAGGTCTTGACACCTACCTGAGCAATCCAACCCACCTGTTCCTAGGATGCATTTGGCATATCCCGGTCACGTGAGAATGATTTAGAGTATTACTCTGTGGAAATTGCATTTACAGTAAGACTGAATGAAGTGCCCAAGCTTCCATGATGCAAAAACCAGGCTGTCCTTTTAGCCTCTACAAGGTCCTCTGTTACTTCCGTCCTTGAACTATGAACCCTAAGTCTTCCCAGAAAAAGAATGATAAAATCAAACATAACCACACCTTGATTTCACTGGTTCTTAAATAAGCCACTGGATCCATATAATGTGGAGGGCAAATGCTAATTGCAATACAAGCTACCTGATAAAGCTTGGAAGCAACATCAGGCAAATGTTAAATATGATTGGTCCCTGTGTCCTTTCACCCACAGTGGGGAGTTTGGCTGTTGATCAGAGGGAAGTTCTTCTTGGGAGGTCTAACACACATGAGCATGCTGAAGTTCATTTCCTTGTGGGAAACAAAATCTCTCAGACACACTAGTTCATCTTCACACCTCTTAATTTGGATATGTGAAGTTAAATCTTAATTTGCATTTGAGATGTTAATGAAATATTCTTTACAACTGCTGAAAATAATTTTTCCATGCTTTAAGCCCTTTCTGGTTTCAGAAAGGAATCAGAATACTAAAGTATTGTATCTGCCATTCCTGTATTCTTTAACATCTCTTTACCCTCCTTTAGTAGTTAATCTCCATTACTAGGCAAAAATTCTTATTAAATTTTCCCTATTCAAAGTATTTGTATAGTTTGTATCTCCTGTTAGAGCACTAGATATTCTTAAGGACAGATGACTGATACTTCCTTGACTTGTGCAATATGCAACTTGCTCAACTATACACACACAGCACAGCAACCCACACATTTTATTGTAGTTGTTGTTATTTAGTCACTAAGTTGTCTCTGACTCTTGCAACTCCATGAACTGTAGCCCGCTGGGGTCCTCTGTCAATGGAACTTCCCACGGAAGAATACCGGAGTGAGTTATAGTTTCCATCTCCAGGGGATCTACCTGACCTGGGGATGGAACCTTTGTCTCCTGCATTGACAGGTGGATTCTTCACCACTGAACCACCTGGGAAGCAGTGCTCCTCACTTTACATTTCAGCTACCTTCATGGAGGGCTCCCCAGGTGGCGCTAGAGGTAAATAACCTGCCTGCCAATACAGGTAGATATAAAATATGTGGGTTCGATCCCTGAGTTGGGAAGATTCCCTGGAGGAGGGCATGACAACCCACTCTAGTATTTTTGCCTGGAGAATCTTATTGACATGGACAGAGAAGTCTGGCAAAAAGTAGCAAAGAGTCAGACATGACTGAAGCCATTTTGCACACAGGCTTGCAAGCACATTTACTAAACTACAGGCTACACTATGGCAGGGACTAAGGAAGGTAGTAGAGCTGGCTGTTAAGGGCAGGGCTCCGTAACCAAATTGCTGGATTCATATTATGGTCCCAATGCTTAAAGGCAATGATCTGAAAATGCAGGAAATTGAACTTTTCTCCTAAAGCTGGCTGCAAGGGTTAGCACAGAAAGAAAAAAAAAAAGACACAAACGATTAAGCATTGTGATGCTGAAGCTGAAGCCTCAATACTTCTGCCATCTAATGCGAAGAGCTGACTCATTTGAAAAGACCCTGATGCTGGGAAATACTGAAGGCAGGAGGAGAAGGAAACAACAGAGGATGAGATGGTTGTATGGCATCAATGGACATGAGTTTGAGCAAACTCCAGGAGATGGTGAAGGACAGGGAAGCCTGCTGTGCTGCAGTCTATGGGGTCACAAAGAGTCAGACACGACTGAGTGACTGAACAACAACAATGGAAGAGAGTGCTACTGTGATTAGTCGCTCAGTTGGGTCTGACTCTCTGCAGCCCCGTGGACCGTAGCTCACCAGGCTCCTCTGTCCATGGAATTTTCCAGGCAAGAATACTGGAATGGGTTGCCATTTCCTACTCCTAGGGGATCTTCCTGACCAGGGATCAAACCCACGTCTCTTATGTCTCCTGCACTGGCAGGCAGATTCTTTACCACTAAAGTAGCTGCTTTCACTACCTTATTCAAATGTGTATTCCAGCATTTTAACCATGGCTAGAACCTAATAGATGCTGTGACAATTTAATGGGAGAATTCATGTCTTTTAATAAGCAAACAAGCTTTACCTCTAAAATAAAAGGAAAAAAATTGTTGTAGAAAGATGCTTTATTTCTCAATTGTCAGAAAATCAGTTCAGGAAATCATTTTACTGTGTCCCACATATATTCCATGAGGGTTAGAGAAGATGGGAGAAGAAAAAAAGACTAGAAAGTGAAAATAAAGTATATAGGAAAGGACATGAGATGGTGGGCTAGTCACAGACAGGACATGAGCCAAATATGGGAAGTGAAAACTGAACTAAGAATTTTTTTTTTTAATGTGAGGAGAAACTGAAGATGGCAAAATGAAAATTAGAGGGAGAAAAAAGGAATTTAGCTCTACATAAGCCATCTTGGGACTTTGTCATAATCCATAAGAACACTCAATTGTTCACTGTTTGCATCATTTGAGCCTGCAGCTGTTTTGGACTTCATTTGTGGCTTTCTCCTATTTTTCTTCCTTCTTGATCCTGCTATCTTTGTAGGAGGACTGGGAATTCAACTCTGCAAGAACCACTCCAGCAAAGGACCATCATCCTCAAGACCTCTGTTTTTTTCACACAGCCACTGGTCCCTGCAGCACACTGGGTATTTCATTTCTGCTTACCTATTTTCATGGGCTTCATTTCAAATGACCAGTTCTAAGGTCTGCCTGCTTTGCTTTGTTTGTTAGAAAAATAGGGAGGGGGAAAAAATCTCTGCATTGTGAGAAGCCTGCACTAGAAGGGGTTACTTCCACTGGGGAATTTCCCTGTCTCAAAATGAAACTGGGTTAATTGGGAAGGGCATGGAGAAATACTGGAGCCCAATTAGCAAAATCAAAAGTCTTCAAATTAACAAGATAATTGTTAAATGGCTTTGGGGCAGCACTTAGGAGCTTTAAAAAAAGAAACCACTTATTCCTGGCTTAGATCCTTCCCAGCTCATAAAAGGTGCCTAAAAGTACAGAAAGAGATGTCAAGAAGTTTAGATAGATTATGAGTGGGAAGCCCTAAATGGATGCCATGCATCCTGAAGAGCCCAAGCAGAAGCATTTCTGGCTTTTTGGACTTTATCCAATGATAACACCGGTGTCAAAACTTCCGCCCAAGAGTGGGCCTTGCAACAGACTGCTCTTGGCCACCCCTCCTAGATTTCTGTCCTCTGGCTTTGATCCTTATCTGTATTCCAATTATTATCCCTGTATTAATAGGCTGTTCCCATTGGCTACAGTTCTGACAGCATTTGGTACTCCTCTGATGAGTTTTAAATCAAGATACAATCTGCATGAAAGACCAAAAAGGAGAGAGTGGGAGAGAGAAGGCTTCCCGGGGCTGATCTACTGTAGGAGGGAGGCCGGGAGCTCAGCCTCTGCGTAGGAATGGCGCTGCTCCATGAGATCAAGAAGCTCTGTGGGGGAAAAAACCCCGCAACAGCTGAGGAGAACGGCACAGTCCCTGGGAGCATCACCACCTCCGACATGAAGAAGACACTGCTCCAGAGGAGACAGAGCTGAGTCTTTGCCATGCCAGAGCCAGCCGCCAGCCGCCTCCTCCCAGTCCCCGCACAGCCTGCGCCCTCCCAGGGGGCAGGCGGAGCAGGGCGCCCGAGGTTCCCGCCCGGCCGAGATGGCGGGCGACGAGGCCCGCGGCCTGGGTGCAGAGCGCCCGCGGCCTGGGTGCGGAGGCCCGCGGCCCGGGTGCAGAGGCCCGCGGCCCGGGTGCAGAGCGCCCGCGGCCCGGGTGCGGAGGCCCGCGGCCCGGGTGCAGAGCGCCCGCGGCCCGGGTGCGGAGGCCCGCGGCCCGGGTGCAGAGCGCCCGCGGCCTGAGTGCGGAGGCCCACGGCCTGGGTGCAGAGCGCCCGCGGCCTGGGTGCAGAGCGCAAGGGGCCCGGGTGCGGAGGCCCGCGGCCTGGGTGCAGAGCGCAAGGGGCCCGGGTGCAGAGCGCCCGCGGCCTGGGTGCAGAGCGCCCGCGGCCCGGGTGCGGAGGCCCGCGGCCCAGGTGCAGAGCGCCCGCGGCCCGGGTGCAGAGCGCAAGGGGCCTGGGTGCAGAGCGCAAGGGGCCCGGGTGCAGAGGCCCGCGGCCCGGGTGCAGAGCGCCCGCGGCCCGGGTGCGGAGGCCCGCGGCCTGGGTGGGGAGGCCCGCAGCCCGCTGCGTGCACCTCCACCCTTGGCTGCGCTGGGCCCCCAGGCGCTCCTTCGGAGAGGGCCTCCCTGGCAGCCACAGGGACTCTCCTGACACGATGTGTTGTCACTCTTGAAACAGATCTCTGGTTTTACCTTGAAAAATAAGATTTTTTTTTAAACTGAAGTATGCTAATTTGCCAGAAAGGCAGTGAAAAAAGCAGCTGTGGGTGTGGGGGCTTTCCACCACTGGGAGCTACCCCTGGCAGGGAGCATCTTCCAAGGCCTGAATTCAAAATACCACCCTGACGTTTGAAGTCAGCCATTGGAGTACATGCTGAGCTTCTTCAACAAAGGGTCGAGGGTTGACTGGGCACGAAACCCAGCCTGTTGGTATCCTCATCCCTTTGAATTACTGGGAAAGCTTTGGAATTCAAAGGATAATTTCTGCTATTGGGGTTGAAACCCTTTAACCAAACACAAACTCTGTATTGTGAATTGTGCTTTTTGTTTTTTTAAACTCTGCTATATGGTCTCTGACACCCTGCAATAAGAAAACTGAGATTTCTTCTCTCAAAGAAATGTGCTTGTTGGTGATTAGACAATATCATTAACCTGCCCCACGCCCTGCCAAATAGCCTAACATTTTCACTTGGGTCTGTTTGATGTTTGTTTTATACATGTGTGTGTGTGTATATATATATATATATATCCTCTTCCCCAATGTTTTACTGCTACAAGACTGGGAATTATAAACAGTCATTGAGTATTCGTATATTTGCTTTTAAATCTAAAGAGTAGTACTCTATCAAGTTCCCACACACTATAGAAAAAGCTCAGAAGCTGAAAATCATCAAAATACCAGTGGTTAATTTGCTTTAAGGGATGTCCCTGGTGGCTTGGTGGTAAAGAACCCACCTGTCAGTGCAGGAGACATGGGTTTGATCCCTGGGTGGGAAAGATCCCCTAGAGAAGGAAATGGCAACCCACTCCAGTGTTCTTGCCTGGGAAATCCCATGGACAGAGGAGCCTGGCAGGCTGTAGTCCATGGGGTCGCAAAAGAGTCTGACAAAACTTAGTGACTCAACAACAATTTGCTTTAAAAATCATGCCTCCTCAGAAGATGACAGCCTGGTGTTTTCTATAGAAACCTCTCCAAGCACTTCAGTCTGTCTTAGAGGGAGGGAATTTTCTACAGATGAATCTAGAGCCAAAAGTCTCATCATGATCCTTGACTGGATTTGAATTGGTGGCTTTTCCCCAAGGAGTATAAAAGGAACTTGACCCAAGCTTTGGTCTTCCCATCTTGTCTATATCAACGACAGCTGCAGCGAGCCGCCGCTCAGCTGCTCAAGCGCAGTGACTGGCACGGCTGCTGGAAAGTAATAGGAGCAGTGTCATGGAAGACGGTACGTAGCAGAGGCGATAATGAGATCAAGTGTGATCCCCAGGCCCCACCAAGATTAAATGTGCAAGTGTCTTTCTTCTCTAATTAGACATTTATATCATTCACTTTCCAACCTTAAGAAACATCCAAGGAGAGCACTGAGCGTGCCAATTTTTCTACTGAACTTTCACAGCTTGCACAAGCAAAAGACCCCACTTGGGGTGGGGGAAGGAGGGAGAGTACAGATTCAGCACCCCCTCCCAAGGCAAGCACAGTCAGCCAGTCCTTCCTGAGGGCCCCCTGTCACAGGCAGAGACTCAGGGAGGGAAGGGTAGTCTGTTGAATGTTTGCATCTTAAATGCAAAGAATTTATCCCATATGCTACAGGCAGCCTCAGATCATGGAAGCCTGTCTCGGTGATTTCTGAATGGAACAGCTTGTCTCTTCCTGCTGCTTTACAAGCATAAAGAAGAGGGGATAAATACTCAAGTTTGGGGGTAAGTTATAGACACATCCTTGGTGCTTCACATCCTGTGACTGTAAACATTCATGCTTCCTCCTCTCCCCCTCTCTGGCTTTTGGGAGATCCTGAGCATTTGTGAGGACACAGTGATCTTTAACAGTGTGTATAGTTTAGTCAAGCTATGCCTAATCCTTGCTCTGCAAAAGATACCAGATGCTGTAATGTGATGTAACAGCAGTAAAGAGTGAGTGTGATACTGTGGAAGGGGCAGAGGCCAAACAGAGCAGAGACCTTTATTCCAGGGTGGTTCTCTACTCAATAGCTCCTTGGCCTCAAATAGAGCACTTCCCCTCTATGGGTCTTGTTTGTCTAGTATCCAAATGACATGCAGAGTGGGGAGGGTGGGCCATCTCAGCTAGCATCATGGCAAAACTAGGCTTCTATCAATTACTGGCATGATTTATTCATGCCCTCCAGCCATTTATATATACCCCCAAACACACATGTAAACACATGCACACAAATATATTTTTAAGAAATTTTGAAATTAAGAATAGTTTCAAAACGAATGCAGAGGATGTTAGAACTAACAGAACTCTCAAGGGCATCTTAGGATGATGCACAGTTGACTTGAACAAGGCAGGACTTAGGGGGTGCCAACCCTCCTCCCAGTCAAAAATCCTCATTAACTTTATAGTTGGCCCCCTAAATCTGCAGTTCCTACCAACCCAGATGGTGTATTACTGAGGTATTTACTATCAAAACAAATCAGCATGTAAGTGGAACTATGCCGTTCAAACCCTGTCGAAGGATCAACTGTAATTCTTTCCTCCAAAATTGCTGTCTAATTTTTTGCTCAAACCTGCTCTTCCCACAGACTTCCTCCATCTCAATAAATAGCAACCCTATTCTTTTGATTGGAGTAGGAAATGGCAGCCCAATAGCAACTGCACTCCAGTACTCCTGCCTGGAAAACTCCATGGACAAGAGGAGGCTGGTGGGCTACAGTCAATGGGGTTGCAAACAAGTTGAACACAACTGAGCACACATGCATGCCTTCTTTTGATTGCTCATGCCAAAACCTTCTAACCAACTTGGACTCTTTTCTCTCCCATCCCACATTCCCTCTGTCAACAAGTCCTATCTGCTTCACCATGAAATGGACCTTGACTCAGAACATCCCCCACTTGGTCTCCTCAGTATCTCCCTGTCTTCGCTATCCATCGAGTCTATCCTCAGCGCCATGACCAGTGTGTTTTTCAGAACGTAAGATAAATCATATGCACTTCCAGTCCTGTGCCTCTAAAGGTTTCCTTCTCACTCAGAGTTCAGCCCATACCCTCACATGTTTCGTGACCTAACAGTCTATGAGCTCTGACTTGGTCCTCCACCCCCTGACTCCTCCTGCCTCCCTCAGTTCTCCCTGCTGCAGCTACACCAACTTTTCTGCTATTCCTCCAGATCCACCAGTCACACGCCCACCTCGAGGCCTTTGCCCAGAACGTTCTTTCATCACCATCCCCAGCCTTCATCGATTGCATTCTCATTCTCTGCAAGTCTCCCATCAAATGAGAGAATTCCCGGATCTCCATCCTTACCTGAGACTCCAAACCTCCTTACCCTGACTTATCTTTCCCTGCAGCTCTTGCTACCACCTGACATGTATTTATTTGTTAATTTATTTATACTTTGTGATTTCTCCCCTAAACCAGCCCCCATTGAATACAAGCTCCAGGAGGTCAGGGGCTTTGTCTATTTTGTTCCCTGATAATCCTCGTGGCTAAACCACAAACCACCACCATAAGTACCTTAAGTGGGCTTCCCTTGTAGCTCAGTTGGTAAAGAATCTGCCTGCAATGCAGGAGACCCGGGTTTGATTCCTAGGTCAGGAAGATCCCCTGGAGAAGAAAATGGCAACCCACTCCAGTATTCTTGCCTGGAGAATTCCATGGACAGAGGAGCCTGGCGGGCTACAGTCCATGAGGTTGAAAGAGTCAAGAGGTTGCTAAGACATGACTTAGCAACGAAACCACCGCCAATTCTCATGGCTAGAGCAGTGCCCACCATGTGGTACGAACTCAATAAACATCATGAAATGAATAAAAGCATTCAACATTTCATTAACAAACATCAATTCTGAGAGTCTAGTGGCTGAAATAGATACAGTAGTGAAGGGGCCAGCATGGGCCCTGGCTGATGGAGCTGACATTTTAGTGGGAGAAAACCTACTAAATGCTCACTTGCTTAATTGATTGATCAACTGATATATCTATTTATTTACTGATGTTAAATAACCTAAGAGAATGATAAATAATCATGGAATAAAGAAGGTCTAACTTTCCTTGGAAGGAAAGTTATGACCAACCTAGATAGCACATTAAAAAGCAGAGACATTACTTTGCCAACAAAGGTCTGTCTGGTCAAGGCTATGGTTTTTCCAGTGGTCATGTATGGATGTGAGAGTTGGACTGTGAAGAAAGCTGAGTGCAGAAAAATTGATGCTTTTGAACTGTGGTGTTGGAGAAGACTCTTGAGAGTCCCTTGGACTGCAAGGAGATCCAACCAGTCCATCCTAAAGGAGATCAGTCCTGGGTGTTCATTGGAAGGACTGATTCTGAAGCTGAAACTCCAATACTTTGGCCACCTCCTGCAAAGAGTTGACTCATTGGAAAAGACCCTGATGCTGGGAGGGATTGGGGGCAGGAGGAGAAGGGGACGACAGAGGATGAGATGGCTGGATGGCATCACTGACTTGATGGACATGAGTTTGAGTAAACTCCGGGAGTTGGTGATGGACAGGGAGGCCTGGTGTGCTGCGATTCATGGGGTCGCAAAGAGTTGGACACGACTGAGCAACTGAACTGAACTGAACTAAAGGATAGGGATGAAGGACTACTTTAAATAGGGCAGTGAGGAAAGACCTCACAGGATGAGCTGAGAAGGAGGAGGCAGCCAGGGGTAGAAAAGCATTCCAGGCAGATGAGACAGCAGTGCAAAGGCCCTGAGTCAGGAAGAAAGCTTGGTGCTTTGCAAGATCAAGCAGAACATCCACGTGGCAGGAGCATGGCATGCCAGCCCCAAGAATGGGAAGAGGTGAGAACCGAGAGATAAACAGAGGTTAGACTACAGGAGGCCATAACAAACCACTCGTGTTTCATTTTAAATCTAACAGCAAGATATTGGAGGGATTTAAGCAGGAGAGTGATAGTCGACCATTTTTTAAAATCACTCTGACTTTTCTGTGGAGAATAGACTTCCTATGAAGGAAGGGTAGAAGCAGCTGGGAGGCCATCTTGCAGCTGTCCCAAGGGGAATGACTATGGCTCAAACCAAGATATAGTGGCAGAAAAGTGGTCGACTGTCAGGAGGCTAAAATGGTGATCATGGTCCCTGTTCATAAGAATCAGAACCCTACAGCAGTTCGGATGTTCTCAAGAGGGCACTGCAAATGAGCAGGAGAGTAAGGGCAAGAGCCTAGTTCTCTCAATTCCCAGCCTGGTAGGAGGAGGCTAATAGGAATCCATAGACTTAATTAATTAGCCCCAGTAACTAAAGCAGGGGCTTCTCTGGTGGCTCAGTGGGAAAGAATCTGCCTGCCAATGCAGGAGACATGGGTTCCATCCCTGGTCCAGGAAGATGTCCTGGAGAAGGAAATGGCTACCCACTCAGGGAATCTTGCCTGGGAAATCTCACAGGCAGAAGAGCCTCACAGGCTACAGGCCATGGGGTCATAAAGAGTCAGCCCACGACTGAGCGACCAAACAACAATAACTAAAAAAGGAACTCCTCTCCAGCAAAATGTCTCCTGTGAAATCATGCCGCAACCTCCTCTCCCCAGGAGCTACAGTGCTTCTCTTCTCAGGAAACTCCAAATGTGGACAGAGCTGAAGGTGACCACTCACACAGAGGCCACGCACATGTGTCCCCTCCCTCCTGGTCATGCATGCGGTTGGGAGCTGAGCAGTGTGTTATGGCGAGTTCACCAGCCACTGCTGCTAGAAAAGGAATAAATAGCAACTGGAGTTTAACAAGACCCTGTAACATGGGCTCCCCTGGATGAGCCTCCCGGAGGAAGGATGGCAGCCAGGAGATGAGGCCAAGGACTCTCCACAGAGTGAAAGGCCAAGGGAAATACAGGCACAGCAAGCATCTGGTCAGTGACACTGCCTACTAGTAGTCTGCTGTCAGGATCTTGACTGTGACTGATGAGGTTGGGAGCTTCTTGAGGAGGAACGTTGCCAGGAATTTGGAAAGAGCCTCCTCTCCTTCAAATCGGGAGACCCAGGTTCTGGTCCAGGCTCTGTTATTTGCTGGGTCTCTGATGGGTGGGGCAGTGGAGGGTAGGTGTGGACGGCAGGTCAGATGAGCAGTTCCATCCCTGGGATTCCTCAGGAGGATTCTGTAATTGTAACATTACTCTCTTCTCTAGTTTCAAGAGATAACTAGAAGCCATGTATGTATCCACCCTATATAAGGCTGAAATGGTAAGCTTGGGTATTAAATACAATGGAAGTGTTACAAGGTTTTAGTTAAAGAGTAGAAAAGTAATTAAGTCATAATAAAGCAATTCAGAAGAAATCTTTTTTAAAAGAATCATGGGGTAGAGGTGAAGGGAAGTAACAGAAGGGATCCATGATGGTAATTAGGTTGGAAACACAGAGTTCGCTGACCCCCAATTCCCTACCAGCTTTAACGGTGTAGAGACCAGACTAGTGACAAATTCTGGGAGGCTTTCACATGAGGCTCCTCCAAAAGCTCAAATGCATATGTATCCAGGATGGCCCCCACCTATTTCTATCATCCTATCACAGGGCCGTTTTCTGGGGTAAAATCACTTTCCAAGTAGGTTAGCGTAGATAAGAGCCTGGGACGAGGAATCAGGAAGCCTAGGTTCTTGGTCTGGGATACATTCAAATAGCTGAACCATTTGAGCCTCTGCCTCCTGACCCATAAAATGGGCAGGATTAGATGAGGTGACCTTTAAGGCCCCTGCTAACTGAAGTTCTATAGTTCTGGGAATTTCAGGAAGGTGATATGGCTTTAACCTGGGTTCTCTAGGAAACAGGGGCCAAGGCAAAAGATACTGCGCTGATGTTTCAGGGCAAAGGTACACTCTCATGGGTAACAGGAAGGAAAGGGGATGAAGTCAAAAATGGGGGACAGTGCAGACAAGGGGGCCTCACCAAGCCGGTTACACCTTTGCAGCCAGTGCAGCACTCCCTGATTGGTCTCAAGAGCCATGTCACAGAACCAGCGACGGGGGAAAGAAAGGAGAGGATGTATCGGTTGGTGCCTTTCCATCTCCCATCATCCATCAAAACCCTCTCTGCAGAGTTAACTCCCTGTGTCACTCAGACCCAGAAGGCATCCCCTGGGACATCCAGGACCAGTGGTGGGTGTGGGAACACCACCCAGCTCCTTTCTGTATCCCCCAGTCAGGACCCACTGGCCAGCTGCTGGATCACAACCATCTCACAGCTCTTAGCTGAGGCCACCCGTGGGGACCACAGTCAGAGAACACATCCCCTCAGCCAAGGTAACATCCCCTGCCAAGGGCAGCCTGCATTCAGTGACCAGTTGATAAGGCAACGCAATGTCTCAGACCCATTGCTACAATTTGAGACAATTCTGCATAACCACCCTAACAGTAGACCTCCCCATGCATCTCAGAGACCTTTGTTGCAAGAGCATCATACTTCATCCCCTCCCTCTGTCCAGCCTCACTCTGCTGGACAGAGGCAGCCTGACCCTAAATCTCAGGGACGTATGACAGTAATTTTAAGTAAGTTAGAGGGAAAAATCCAAAGATGTATTGTTGTTCTGTTCTCTACCACAGTTATGGCAAGAAACCAAGTGCTTTGTGTCATTCTGCTTTAAATTCAGAATCACTCTTGACAAAGAGAAACACTTGTTATTGCCGGAGAAGTTCCCGCCCAAGGAATGACGAGTTATGAATATGCATATCAAGTCAATAAGTTAAACTTCTGAGTATTTACATGGAATAGCAATAACAACCATGCTTTGTTTTTCTGTTTTTAATTCCTAATGCTCCTGAGTTACCCTGCTTCCTTCTCAGAATTCTCTGATTCTCCCAGAATGAAGAAGGCCAGAGAGCCCATAAATAAGTGTCTTGCCTGCATTTAAGAAGAATCCCAAGAGAGACTTTGTCTCTACTATTTTTCCAAACTGCCAACATGCTCCCCAAGCACACGATAATGACTCTGAGTCTCCTCCTAGATACAAGACCAACCCTGAGCATATGCTGTCCAAAGAAATCCTTGCTTTCTCTGCCATCTCAGGCACCTTTCCCTTCTTGCCTTTCAGCAGAATTGAGAGCCATCTGGTGTTCTGTCTGGGCAACATGGCCCTAAGGATGAGGGAGGAACCACATTCAAACTTACACATTCAGTAGGAAAGACTCACTTTGGGACCTGGGTGATCTCTATTCACTGTTGACAGTTATCAAACAAACTGCCAAGTAATTGTCCCTTTTTCTTTTTCCTTCCTGCTTTAGGTGGCACCAGAGTATAGTGACCAGAGCAGAGGGAGGTAACATCTCCTTCCTCCTTGCAGTCTGGATCATGCCATATTGAAGGGGTGAAGGGGTGAAGGCTGGAGACAACCTGTGATGGTTTGGTGCCATGTCTGACACGTGCGACCCCAGGGACTGTGGTCCTCCAGGCTCCTCTGCCCAAGGGATTTCCCAAGCAAGAATACAGGAGTGGGTAGCCATTTCCTTCTCCGGGGGACCTTCCCGACCCAGGGATCGAACCTGGATGTCCTGCATCCAGGTGGATTCTTTACCACCTGAGCCACCAGGGGAGTCTGGAGACCACTAGTAGGTGAACCAAAAGAAAGCGTGATAATGAAATACATGTTCTACAGAGAACCAGTGAAAGCGCAGGGAAACTGGATCTGGAGGAGCAAGTCGGCATTGTCTTTATGTGGAAGATTGACTAGGGTCAAGAGAGCAGGTGTATTCTTTGTAGTCTTTATCTGTTCATATTGTTGGTGGCAAGAAGTAGAAACTAACCAGTTAATTTTTTAAAAGGCGAGGAAGAAGAAAAGGAGGAGAAAGAAGGGTGGGGGGAGGAACTAAAGTAGAACTAGAAGAAAGACCATCATTTATTGAAAATACATGAGGTAGTTCAAAGAACAGAAGGAAGACCTGAGTTCTAGACTCAGAAGCAGTGGTGAACAGGACAGGCCCGGGGACCTGGCAGGAGCTGTGGTCAGCAGTGTGACAGAGCTCCTGCATCCCTTCCTCTTCTTTCACATTCTCCAGAACCAGCATCCCATGGCCCACCTGTGCCTCATGCCCGCACTCCGCTGGTGGATGGCTTGGCTGCCACTCCCAGCCAGTCTGCCTGCACAGGAGACAAGTTAGTCCCCAAAGGAAAAACCAAGTGAGGTTCCCAGAAGAAGGGAGAAGGAACCTTGGATGGTCTGAATCAGCTGTTCAAAGGTCATCCA
The DNA here is from genome assembly GCF_023699985.2 of Odocoileus virginianus. Taxonomy (NCBI): domain Eukaryota; kingdom Metazoa; phylum Chordata; class Mammalia; order Artiodactyla; family Cervidae; genus Odocoileus; species Odocoileus virginianus. Next base: position 3,149,585 of record NW_027224265.1, read on the forward strand.
CAGACCAGCAGCAGCATCTGGGAGCTTGTTAGAAATGCAGATTCTCTGGCAGTGCCTCAGACCTACTGAGTCAGAATATCTGGGGATGGACCCCAGGAAAGTGCACTGTGACAATTTCTTAAGTATGCCCAGGTAAAGAAGCATTGGTCTAAACAATCAGATGCTAATCCAGGCTCCAGACTGTATAAATAGGACAAATAGAATGAAAGTTAAAAGAATAGATTTAAAGCAGAAATAAGGGGGACGATGTCTATGTGCATTTTTTTTTTTTAACAAGTTCAGTCACAGGTAGCCCAAAGAATCAGGAAGCTTCCTGCTGGAGGAACCAATTAGAACGCTGGAGAGGGAAATTCAACATCAGATGACCTTGAAAGTCTCTTCTAGCCCTGAAGATTTTAACCATGACTCACTTTAAATATCTGTTGATCTCTGATTATAAAATATAATCCTTCTAGAGAGACTAATTCTCTTTGAATTATCTATGAATAGAGTAACTCTCCCCATCCCAAAGAGAACACAGTAGAGCTCCTAATCCCACATCCCAGGAGCGGAGAGGACTTTTCTGTCCTCTTTTGACTCTGTTGTCCTCTTTTCTGTCTGACTTTTCCTGATATTTACAGCTGCCTTGGCCACAGGTAGACTTCCCTGAGGAGCGGCTGAGCATTGGTTGTGCAAGCTTAGCTGAAGCCCAGACACAGAATTTCCCAAGGGGGCACAGGGCATATTGGGGCTTTCCAGGTAGCACTAGTGGTAAAGAACCCACCTGCCAGTTCAGGAGATATAAGAGACGTGCATTCGATCCCTGCATTGGGAAGATCCCTTTAGAGGAGAGGATCCAATTCCAGTGTTTCAGTATTCTTGCCTGAGAATCCCGTGGACAGGGGAGCCTGGGGCACTACAGTCCATAGGGTCACAAAAAGTCAGACACGACTGAAGTGACTTCGCACAGGGCATATCAGCTGCTAATCCTAATAAAAGCCATCTTTCGTGGTCCAGCATCCAGTGATTTGTCCCAATTGTGAGTTGGATCATAGAACCCAGAAATCTAAACAAAACCATAAATATTTACTGGACAAAGAAAGAAAAAAAGAAAAGAAAAATGCTCACATACAAACATCAGTATGAGTTCTTTTTTCAGGCTGGATTAGCATTTTACTCAGTCAAAAATTACTCTGGAAAATGTAGAGAGGAAATAAACATTTCTCTTTGATCTCTATGCTTGCCTACAAGGATGTTATTTAGTCGCTCAGTCGTGTCCGACTCTGCGATCCCATTCCAGCAGCACACCAGGCTTCTCTGTCCTTCACAGTCTCCCAGAGTTTGCTCAAACTCATGTCCTTTGAATCAGTGACGTTGACTTGTAGGATATTTTCCAGCTACTCAGTCAGGAAACCCTTTTTCACAGAAATAACACATGTCTTCAAAATAGATTCTAAACCATTTGATGAGTGTGACCTTTCATAAAAAGTGAGATCAATACTGATGTTTTTCATTCTCTCAAAATGATTGGCATTGCTTCCAAGCACTAAAATGATTTTGTTTCTCCTTGCTTATACTTAAAGCCAATGATACGGAAAAGAGGTAGAATGCTGCAGACAAAACATCTGTACCACTCTGAGTTCTTACAGAAGGGCAGTTCTCCCTTGTAATTTTATTTTGCTTAGACATACACATTGACTGTTAAGGGATGACTGTGAGTCTCCCAAGTTTGTTCATGAATGTTCTGAATGAAAAAGTGTGGAGGGTAAGTGACGGGATATACAAGGCCTTCACAGAAACTAGTCTGCTTCAACTTTTTCACTCTCGACAGACGTGTTCTGTTGTGAACATCTGAGTGCTGGCTTTATTTCTACTCTGCCAAAAACAATTTCTGAGTCTCTAAGAAGTTTAAAATCTGTTTAGTCAGCATATAATCATTCAATTTTAAAAGGCACAGGCCTAAAACTATGTGGCATGTTCAAATGGAGATAAAAACCTAATTATATAAAGAAAAATAATTTGAAGGAAATAAATCACTTCAGTTGATGTGTTTTTTTTAAGGTTAGAATTAATCCTTATGTATTTTTTGCTGTGATTGTTTTATAGTCAGTTAGCTTCCCCCCCCCGCCCCATGAAAGGCGGTGGCTATATTATTTTCAGGTAGTAATAAAGGATTTTATACATTCACCATCTGGGAAAGTAAACAGGGTAACTGAGTCAATGAAGTATCAACAGATGCAGGAAATTCTGCTCACTGATCCCAGAATTAGGTCTCTAAACAATAATTGGATTAGGTCATTCCCACTGTCACCATCCCATCAAGTCCGTGAGAAAATTCAAACACAGCTGTGTCACATTTATGGGCTTACTTTGCCAAATGGCCTTGTTCAGTTTTCTCATTTCCCCCTTCGCCATTCTCCCTCTCTATACACATAGTTTACACTCCAATCACTTTAAACCATCCTCAGTTCCCAAACACGTGTGTCATCTCTATAGCTTCCTGCCCTGGTGCATACCACTCACTCTGCCTGGCTTGCCCTTTTCCCTGCAGAACTTGTTCATATTTTAACTCTAGAGTGAAGCCTGATAAATATTCTTTCTTGGTTCTCATATTTGATACCACAATACAGAGGTTTCTTCACAAATCTGTCTCCCTTAGCAAACTATGGGTTCTAAGGACGAGCTAATCATTATTCTTTATTTTTCTTTGCAATTTCAATATCACCTGCCATGTAAAAGTCTCAAAAAATGTATGTTGAATGGATGAGTGATTAAGTAAGTCAATGAATCAGACATGAGTACATTGCCAGAGGCCCAAAGAATACATAAACACAGTAGACCAGTCTAGAAACTAGACTCAGTTCAGTTCAGTCCAGTTGCTCAGTCATGTCTGACTCTACTTACGAGTAAACCTCTCTTAATGCAACAGAAATACTTAGAAATCAACCTACCAGTGAGTATTTCTTATAATGACCACCGTATTAATGGCAAATGTCAAACTTTCCAAATAATTAATATTCATTGCTATGATAAGGAGAAGGCAATGGCACCCCACTCCAGGACTCTTGCCTGGAAAATCCCATGGACGGAGGAGCCTGGCGGGCTGCCGTCTATGGGGTCGCACAGAGTCGGACACGACTGAAGCGACTCAGCAGCAGCAGCAGCATTGCTATGATAAATATAAAAGAATTAAGTAACATGATCTCTGTTCTTCAAGTCTCTTCAGAACACTGTCTTACAAAGTTTACACTCTGAAAATAAATCTTTCGAAATTGTACCAAATATCCACTTCCTGCCCTAAAGTTTTCCTGGCAAATTATTAAAACTCATGCCTCCTGGTACTCTGCAGAAAGCAACAGGAAGTAGAAAAGAGCTGAGCCAGGGAGCAAGTACCCGCCAACTTCCTCTTTTGTCCATTCCTGCAGAAATAAGTGTTCATCTCAGACCTGAAGGGTGAAATGGAGTTAGAGGAAGGACTAAGGCCGAAGCACATCAAGGAGCAGGAATAGCAGAATATAGCCTTAAGGTTAGACAGGAGCTTGGTGTTCGTGAGACCCAGAGGGAAGGCAGCATTAATGTAACAGAGTAATGAAGGATCCAAAGGCCTGAGATAATTGATGCCAGACACCAAACCACAGATCCAGGAAGCTCAGAGACCACCAAGCAGGATAAATGCCAAGAAAAATACATCTAGGCAAATCATATTCAAACTTCAGAAAATCAAACATTTTTTTTAATATATTGTGATAAACCAAAGAATGAAAGCACCTTAACCTAAACAGGAGCAAAGATAAGAATTACATCGAACTTCTCATCAGAATCATGCAAGCAAGAAGAGAGTAGAGAGAAATATTTAAGTTTTTGAGATTTTTTTTTTTAAACCCACCAATCTAGACTTCTGTAAGCAGACAAGTTATCCTTGAAAAGTTAAGGAGATATAAAGATTTTTTCTGACCAAAAAAAAAAAAACAATTGATATAGCAGCACCAACTGACTAAGACAAGAGATTAACCTTCAGATGTCTAAAAACCACAACTCAACAACAAAGAAACAAAAATGGGCAAAGACTTGAACAAACATTTCTCTAAAGATTTCTAAATGGTCAGTTAAGCACATAAAAATATGCCCAGTGTCACTAATCATTAGGGAAATGGAAATCCAAACCACAATGAGATACTACCTCATATTCATTAGGATGACTATTATTAAAAAGAAAAGACCAAGTGTTGGTCAGGATGTGAAGAAATTGGAACACATGTGCACTGTTGTTGGTTCACCAAAAAAATGGTGCTGCCACTATGGAGAGCAGTATGGCAATTCTTCAAAAATCAAGCATATAAATCCACTTTTGTATATAGGCCCAAAGAATCCTTTGATTCCAATTTTATGTAAGTGCCAAAAGCAGTAAAATCAGGGATTAGGAGAGAGATTTTTACACCCCTATTCACAACTGCTAAAAAAGTGGAAGCAATCCAAGTGTCCACCAACAGATAAATAAATCAGAAACGTGGTATGTACATACAATGGACTATGATTCAGTTTCAACAAGGGAAAAACTGTGACACATGCCACAACACAAGATGACCATTAAGGATATTATGCTAAGTGAACAAAATAAAAATACAGTATGATTCCCTTTATATGAAGTTCCTAGAATAGTCAAGTTCATAAAGATATTAAGTAGAATGGTGGCAGCCTGGGGCTGAGGGGAGAGGGGAAGGGGAGTTTTTGTTTAATAGGTACAGAGTTTCAGTGTTACAAGATGAGAAGAGTTCTGTGGATGGATGTGGTAATAGGATCACAACAATATAAATGCTCATAATGCCACTGAGGAATACACTTAAAAATGGTCTGTTTTATATTACGTATATTTTACCACAATACAAAATACTCAAAAGTGTGTAATGATAAACATGTATAGAGATAAAAATTTTATATACAATGATTTAAATCATGTAGATTAAAAAAGTTAAAATCCTAGGGGAAAACAGACAAAATATTAACAGCCAATCTCCTTAAGGCATAGAGATTTGGTTACTTTCTAATTATCCCATTTGTGTACTTTCTAAATGGTTTCTTATAAATGCTGATTACTTTTATAGTAAAACAGACTTGAAAAATTATCTAACTGGGGGAATATATACTTAGCAGAAACATATATTCAATTTAAGGCAGAAACTGAGGAATCAGTAATGCTCACAGAGGGCTAAAGGTCAGAGAGAAAAACAGTGTGGACATTAATCTGAAACGGATGAGGTAACTAAAAATTAGTATATGTGCTTAAGGTACTAATATACAAACAAATATCATTCTGGTTTTAATAAGACTCTCACACCTATTAAAATCAAGAGCAGAGGGAATAAACCAAGGTCACCAACATCACTGGATTGTTATAGATAAGAAAACTCAAGGTAGTTTGCCTAAAAGGGGGAACTCCTTTTTTCTTTCTTTTACTTTAAAGAAGACTTGTACCTTTACCATCATAGTGTTTCTAAGAAGTCATTAAAGTTGGTAGGAGTGAAACCATACATAGCAGCATAGGCCATCTAGCAATGAGTCAGCAAATTCATTACTTATGAAATACAAGAGACTCAACAAGAGGAAAATGATTCCATGAAGAAAAAAGAGCCAGTCCTGACCAATAGGAAGGAGACTTGTAAGGCCCACAGACAATCTTATCAAGGTATGTAAGGAATACACCATTTGAAATTGGGCTCAAAAACAAAGCAAGTTACTTTTTTAATTTCTGGGAAGCAACGTTATAACAGATTGAGTAATAACAAATTCAATATTCCTTTCTCTATTTATAAATTCAAGCTCTTCTACCAGGCAGAACTGGCTGACTGACTCTCCTTAACACAATAGTTTATCCTCTGACATCCTGGCTTAGAGCAGAGCTCTGGCAAACTATGATGGATACATTCCTTTGTGGTGTTGTTCAGTCGCTCAGCTGTGTCCGACTCCTTGCAACTCCATGGACTGCAGCACGCCAGGCTTCCTTATCCTTCGCCATCCTCCAGAGCTTGCTCAAACTCATGTCCATCGAGTCAGTGATGTCATCCAACCATCTCATCCTCTGTTGTCCCCTTCTCCTGACTTCACACTTCCCCAGCATCAGGGTCTTTTCTAATGAGTCAGCTCTTCACGTCAGGTGGCCAAAGTATTGGCACTTCAGTTTCAGCATCAGTACCTTCCAGTGAATATTTAGGATTAATTTCCTTTAGGACTGACTGGTTTGATCTCCTTGAAGTCCAAGGGACTCTCAAGAGTCTTCTCCAACACCACAGTTCAAAAGCGTCCATTCTTCGGCACTCAGCCTTCTTTATGGTTCAATCCTCACATCCATACATGACTACTGGAAAAACCATAGCTTTGACTATTTGGACCTTTGTCAGCAAAGTAATGTCTCTGCTTTTTAATACACTGTCAAGGTTTGTCATAGCTTTTCTTCCAAGGAGTAAGCGTCTTTTAATTTCATGGCTGCAGTCACCATCTGCAGTGATTTTGAAGCCCAAGAAAATAAAGTCTGTCACTGTTTCAATTGTTTCCCTATCTATTTTCCATGAAGTGATCATTTTTGGAGAAGAGGAAAGAGGCAAAGAAGCACTTTTGCATCTCTGATGTTCTCTCCTTAGCGTCTCTGAAAATTTTAAATATGCTTAGCCTTTGACCAAGCAACTCTACTTCTAAGACTACACATAAAGAAATTCTTGTACAAGTATCCCAAAGTAAGTGGACAAGTGATGTCCATGGCTGGACTTTTAGTAAAGGAAAAAATTTGCAATCAACCTAAATGCCCCTGTTTGAGAATGGTTAAATAAATCATGAACACTTCAAACTAGGAGTACTATACAGTCATTAAACAAAATGTATTATACTTATATATTCTGACATGAAAGGATGTCCATGGGACATTATTGAAAAAAAGAAAACCAAAATTTTAATATATAATGTTTAGTATATACATAATATAGTGAGCAAGATATATATATACATTATAACATATATAATGTAACCTTATGTGCTTAAAAAGCATATTTGTGAGTGTATTTGAACATGTATATGCTTGCATGTCTATATGTATGTGTATATATGACTACACAGGAAAAAATAATAAAAATAACAACAAACACTCATAATTCCAGCAATAGCAAATTATACTTAAGGGAGTAAGTATGGATAAGAAAGGATGGGGAAAGACTAGCCATTTTAAATTTATAACCCTATATATATCGATAAAAACTTTTTCTAAGTCTGAATATTAATTAAGTTAAAAACATTTAAACTTATTTTAATTTTGGTTCTTCTAAAATTTTCTAACAATATTCAGAAGTAAAACTTAAGCCAAGTTTATTACAAAATTAAGACTTCATCAAGAACCATAATATTCTAATATATCTAATGTATGAGAATATGTCAGGCTTTTTAGTCACCATGAAAAAAAAAAAGGTCTCTGGATAACTATGGTTATTACTTTGGTCAATCCTCCCAAGACCTTTAAAAAGAGGTAGAACCTTTACCCAAAATGTGAGCATAAATGAGGTAGCATTTCATGTTTCTGTAGCAGAGCCATCCTACAAAGCAGGTGCCCGGCCTGAGCTTGCTCACTATTGCTTCGAAAGAAAGAAAACTTATGCACATTTTCCTGGTGCTGACCATAGCCTCCATAAGCCCCATACAATCTGTGAAGAGTGCCACAATTACAGGTGCTGGCCCTAATAACATGATTTGTTGTTGCTATTTAGTCACTAAATCATATCTGATTCTTCTGTGATCCCATGGGCTGTAGCCCATGGACAGCAGGCTCCCCTGTCCATAGGTATTTCCCAGGCAAGAATACTGGAGTGAGTTGCCATTTCCTTCTCCGGGGGATCTTCCTGACCCAGAAATCGAACTTGCATCTCTTGCATTTGCAGGTGGATTCTTTACCACTGAGCCACCAGGGAAGCCCGTAACATGATTTGCCCTCAAATATTTACTGAATTGGAGAAGTGAATGAATGAATAGATAATGCCAAAACATCTCAGAGGCTACTGGCCACCCTCATGTTCAACCTCATCTTGGTTAACTTTGATTTGTTTGTCATACATGACCCAATCATCAATAGAAAGCTTGGTTTTATTTAAAAAGTATAGTGTGAGTAGTTCATTACAGCTTATGCAAGAAAGAAGACAGTTTCTCAGGCTCCTCCATCAACTTTTCTAGTTCACCAGGCATTCAAATCCAAGAGTCTGAAGTTAAAAGCAAAATCAGGAAACTTACTTGTGGAAGAAAAGATGGGTGATACATAAGACCATTTGGTCAAAGTGGGAAAGCTCAATGGTGCTCATTGTCTAGTAGCAACCATGGAAGTCCAGACCCATTAGACAGATTTAGCTGTATTTCAGCACCAGGATATCCAATCATTTGGAGGCCTTGGTGTTAGATATGAGCTTAACATGATGGCCTGGAATATGTTCCTATAGGGAGATGTCCGTCATTAGTCATAGTCCCTAACACTGCCAGGAAAGCAGAAAGATGACAGACTAACTTAATTTGCAATTACACAGGAGATTTTATTGCCCCTATAAAACCAACAGGCAACTCAATGAATCCAACCATTTGAATAAGAAAACTTACAAATTATGTATCATTTTTAAAAAACTTTTCTGTCATCAATATATTACATTCTATTCCAATTTCAACTCCTTTAAGCACCACAACAACTTGCATCTCATGGAAAGCAGAGAAAAGCAGAGAGCTATTATTAGCAGAGAGAAGAGAATCCCAAATTCAGATACTTCTGCTTTCTTTTGAAAGTACTCAGCCTTGTGGAACATTTTAAATTTCTCATGTACTTGTACCAAACATGGAAAGCTTTAGAATTGGGGTGTGTGTGGGGGGGGGGGGGGTACTCCAAAGGAAATGCTCTGGAAATAAAACTAAACAAAGAAAATTAAAACAAAACTAAAACTAAACAAATAAAACTAAAATGTATTTTAAAGCAATAAATACACCAGTAAATTCATGTGCTAGATAAAATCAATAACGCAAGGAAAAAAATACTTCTAAATACAAAAAATGCACTTCTTAAATGCAATCAATATTTATTGAACACCTACAAACACACTAAGTAGTACATTTGACTATGAAATACAGAGCAAAACATACTTGCCACAAATATGGCAAATCAATTTAAAAAACAAGATTTCTACAGATATATGGGCAAAGGATACAGACAATTCCCAAAAGAGGGCAGAGCCTGAAAAACCAGATAGATGAAAAACCTGATCAAGTAGTGATCAGAGATGTAAAATCAGGAGGTTGTTTTGATTATCAAATTAAAAAGGATTATGAGTGGAAAACATCATATTAATTTTACTATAATAATTGCTTTGTGTATCTGTATTTCATCTATATAATTTGCTAAATCCATATATCTTAAACTTAGTTATTGATTATTATTGCTAGTTATATCTTACTGAGCCCTATTTAATTTTCTCACAAAGTTCTGAATTTACTTAATCTGATTCTGTCTTACTTTCCAAACTAAACAATCTTTTTGCTATGTTGTTTTTAATATACTGCAGCTGGTTTCTTCCAAAATGTTCAAATACAGCCCACTCTTTGACTCCCTAGATAAACATCTCTCAAAGGATTTTAAACAGCAATGTGCCTTCCTTGAGCTACAACTAACTAAATTCCCGTAGATAAATAACTCAGAACCCTTCCCACCCTGAATTATCCCCATTATAGATCAAATTAAGCCTTTTAACCTAACCATATAAATTAAAGCGTATCCATATTCAAACAAGCATAGCCCAGGAGAATATTCTTGGGTGCTGTTTATAGATCTAGAAATAAAGTCTGAGGGGCTACATTCTTATTAATGCAATGGAATTACACTCGTAGAAATGGGAGTGCCAGACGCTGGGTGGGAGGCTGGAGAGAAGGCGATCAGATCAGAACGCATCTGTCTTTCAGGCCTTGAGCAGCTTGATACGGAGGAGCACGCGCTCACTCCAGATAAATCCATTTTAAGTTTAGGAAGTTCCTGATTTGGCAAAATAGATCATGTCATGGATTTTCTAAATTCTTTCTCTTGATCTAGAACAGTAATTCTCCAGGTGCAAGTGGGCGAGATACTCCTAAGGGCGGTGGTATATGCTGCAAGGATGGGGTGGGGAGAACACGTAGCTTGAAAAAGCATAGGATACACCTTCCTGAGTAGAAAAGATGGGGTCAGATCTGTAGGGAATGACTCTTAATGAGAGGTGCACTCTGTCTAAGGAGCAGCCAGTGTGCAGAAGAGCAAAAAAAGTTTAGGACCACTGCTCTTGATGGCTAAGACTGATCAATATGTTTACATAGGTAGAGATTGGAAATATGCCATCCTCAAGCATCTCCAGGCCATCTCCTTTTTCTGAGTTGTCAGATCCGTGGGCTGATCCAGGCCACAGCTGACTCTGGGCACAGTAGTAAAGTATGGCTTTTGAACAATCCCATAATGCTTCCCAGGTGGCCCAGTGGTAAAGAATCCGCCTGCCAATGCAGGAGATGCAGGAGATGCAGGTTCAATCCCTGGGTCAGGAAGATTCCCTGGAGGAGGAAATGACAACCCACTCCAGTATTCTTGCCTGGGAAATCCCATGGACAGAGGAACCTGGCAGGCTACAGTCCATGGGGCCGACCTGAAAAGAGCTGGACACGACAGAGCATGCACACACACATGTCTTCTAACAGGGGTCATTTCAGTGCACTGGGGGCCTTGTCTTCCCGCACTGAAGTGAGGTTCAGCTTAGGAGAGAAGATGTTCTAAGATAAAACTGATTTGAAATATGATAGTTAACAAAGAAGAATATCTACATAAGTGAATTCTTGGGGAGATGTGTGTTGACATGGGATATAAAATTGTAAGATGCAATCATAGTGATAATATTTATGAGAAAAAAGCATATAAGATACTTGGAAAAGATACAAAGAAATTTCTTGAGAAAGAGAAGCAGAGGTGATGGTCTACTGCAGAATTAAACCACATATTCTGTAGACCAAATGAGATCAATATGATATCCAGAATATTCATATCAACAGTCATCCCAACTGGCCATTTCTGGCAGCACCAATTCATCTAATAGTTCATGAAGCAGTGTAATATAATGGTTATCATATCAAACTTTCTGACTCATTCCTTACTAGTTACATATCCTTAGGCAATTTTTCATCATCATTCTGCCATTGTTTCCTCATCTATAAAAATGAGTTGACCATAACATCTACCGCAAATATTTTTCACAATGGCTTAGTGCATTAACAAAGGCAAAAAACTAAGTACTATATCTAGCATGAAGTAAACTCTCAATAACTGAAAATCATTATCATTGCCAACAAAGGAAGTTATCTTTAATTTTTATATCTTTACAACTCTGAGCTTTCTCAATTTTGTTAGTCAATTTGCATTTCTTTATAAATGTAATTAAATAGTTTCATATGTATTATCCATTTATTATTTTTATATTGGAAACTATTCATTTCCACTGTCCATTTCCTCACTTGCTGTGTTTTTTTTTAAACTACTGATTTGCATGTATTTTCCTAAGCTTGACTTTTAAGATTTTTTTTTTAATTATTTTTTAAAGTATCATCTCACGGAAAAGAATTTTAAAAATAGATTTTTCAATCATGAAAGCTACTTAAGGCTATTTTAAGACTCTGAGATCTTTATGTCCTTTTATTTTTTCTATTTTTTTTCATTGAAGTATAGTTGATTTACAATGCCTCTGATGTACAGCAAAGTAACTCAACTTTACACAAATATATTCTTTTTAAAATATTCTTTCCAAAAAAATAATAAAGTAAAATATTCTTTCCATTATGGTTTACCCCAGGAGATAAGATAGAGTTCCCTGTGCTACAAAGTAAGATCTCGCAGTTGTCCATTCTAAATGTCATAGTTTCCATCTATCAACCACAGATTCCCAGGCCCTCCCCTTCCCTCTGTCTTTCCCCTTGGCAACCGCAAGTCTGAGTGCTATGTCTGTGGGTCGGCTTCTGTTTCATAGATGGGTTCATTTGTGCCATATTTTAGATTCCACATATGGTATTTGTCTTTCTCAGTCTGACTTACTTCTTAAAATGTTAGTCACTCAGTCATGTCCGACTCTTTGCAACCCTCTTGGACACTTCTTAAGGTCATTTTAAACATAAAGAAACTTTAGGCCAAGTTTATGACTATAAAATTAAATCTGAAAAAAATATATATATAATGGAAATTTTGTTAGAAAATGCCTCCAAGCCCTTCTTATAGAACTCCTATCAACAAGGGTTTAGAAACATGTATTTCACAATTACGGGATGTTGCAGAATATATGATATCACACTGTCCTTTCATACCCTACTCACTGCAACTCAGCACAACTGGACTCCTCTCCACCTGAAATGTCACAAGGCTTTCTATTTCAAAGCAAATACACATCCTCCAAAGTGCCTAGAACACAGACATTATCAAAACAGGCCATTACAGTCTCCTTCTGATAGTTCACAGAGCAAGAGCATCCAGAAATTCACATGCTCTATATAAATCCGAACAGAGGCATCTCTCCTTCATTAGGAGCTGTTTCTTTTTAATTAAAAAAAGAAAGAACCTCAATTTAAACAATGCTAGATAAGACTATCTTAAATCAATAAATATCAGTTAAGCTAATGTATTCATCAAGCTAAGTCTCAAACAAGGTTTTGAAGCTTCTAGTCAATTGTCCATAAAAGCCCTATCATTACTTTTAACTGTTCCTCAATAAGATGTAAAGTGTTTTTACATCACACACACAACAATCTAAGGCCAGAAAGGATCAATTATTTCCAGCCTCTAGAATCGTCAGCATAAAGATACTTAGATGTCCTCCATACTTCTTTATAACTTCATTCAATAAAAGTCATTACTTTGAATCGATATTTAATGATTGCCTGCTGTATGCTGAGACTGGAAATACACAATAGATATGGCAGTTCTTATCTAAATATATCATTAACGGAATGTAGAGACTAGCAGGGAAGACTGGCAATGACAGTGCAGTAGGAGAAGGAGTTTCCAACCTGCTCTCTGGACAAGGAACCTCCAAGTTGAAACCTTAGGAATAAGAAGAAAAGTAAACAAAGGGAGAACTAAATTCCAAGTATAGGAAAATGTAACTGCAAAAGTGAGGAAAAGAAAAAACTAAAGCTTTTTCAATGATATCTCAATAAAACTAGATGAAAAAAAACAAGTCACTTTCCTTACCCCGAGGAGCTTATAGTTGCACCGGAAAAACAAAATGAGCAATCCAGTTATATCAATCCGTAAATCACTCACAAGCCATCATCAGTGCTCTCAAAGAAAAGGAAGGTTTTTATGACTAGCCCATGTTCCAATGCTTTTCAAATTTGCCTAATAATAACTGATTTTTTATGAAGGGAAACCACAAACCTTGGAATTGGACCACATGAGTTAAAACTCCTGTTTCATGTACTTACGGTCCTGCATTCTTAGCTCCTTTCATAGGTATGTAATGAGGCCTCAACAGGCCACTGGAAGTGCTCCTGCACTAATACACTGAACAGAACGTAGTTCCCAGGCTTCAGATATCTTACAGTTTTGTAGTAAAGACTTATAATAAAGCCAAGCATTGTTTATTTGTTTAGTTACTCACTATTCATGGATGCTGCTAAATGAAAAATAATGAATAATATAAAGCAAAAACATAAAAATAATGTAAAACACAGGAATAAAATTTCTGATAGCACTGGTGAGTGGCAAGAGATAAGTAAGAAATTAAATCAAAGGGTCCAGGAAAGAGATCTGAGCGTGGGTGCTCATTGAAGCTTCAGGATGGATTGAGATTTACCCTTCCAAAAAAAATGAATATAGTAAAAAGAGACAAGAGTCAAGGACAGTATCCCAAAAGTGCTGGCTAAACAATGGACAAAGAAAATAACACTGACAACGAAGCCTGAAAAGGAAGAGGGAGAGAGGAAGGGAGGGAATGAGACAGAGAGAACTGGAATAGTATGGTGTCACAGAATCCAAGAAAAGATGGTGACGTTCTTGTTCAATAGGTCCGGAGCTTCTGTTAGTAGTGAGGAAAAAATTTGGAAAAAGATAGTGGTGATAGTTTAATAACATTGCAAATGTACTTAATGTCATGGGATTATACACTTGAAAATGGTTTAAATGGAAATTTTTATGTTATACCTATTTTCCTACAATTAAAAAAAATAGCAACAAAAACATCTGAGGAAAACTGTTTCAAGAAGGAGACCAGTCAAGTGTTATCACTCTTAAAAGTTTTAGCAAAATAAGGAATAAAAGTATACCTTAGAGCACTCTGATGAGAGTGCATTAATAGTGCTGAGGCGGGAGGAAGGGAGACAAGATGTCAGGATGAGGGAGTGGAAGAGTAAATGGAGACGCAAGGTGGGCAAACACAGACAAACACGTCTTTAAAGAACTTTGCCTGAAAAGAGAAGACAGGACGGCAGTTCAAAGCGACCCGGCGATGGAAAGACTTTCGTTTTCTTTGTAAGGTGGAAGTAGCTGAGCCTGTCCACTGTAACCTGTTCTCAGATAAAACTCTCACCTCTATGAGTAGATCTGAGCAGAAAAGGCGGGGGAAAAAAGATTCCTTAGACAGACAACCATCCGTTCCAAAAGCACAAAGGAGTGAAGAGTGAGACTAGTTTATCAACAGTCTTTACTCCAGATAAATGGTTGCCTCTTTCATTCCTAAACGATCTCCAAGTACGATTCATCAGGCCTCCCCATTACCTGTTCCGTGGTATAGTCACCCATGCAGACAAGAAGACCCTCCTTCATCAAACAGAATTCTGTGTGTGTGATTCCATTCCACAGTCTCGGCCTCTGGCTTGCACAGTAGCATAGTAAGCTAGTGAGCTAGTGAAGTCGCTCAGTCGTGTCCGACTCTTTGCGACCCCATAGACTGCAGCCCACCAGGCTCCTCTGTCCATGGGATTTTCCAGGCAAGAAGACTGGAGTGGGTTGCCATTTCCTTCTCCAGGGGATCTTCCCAACTCAGGGACTGAACCCGGGTCTCCTGCACTGTAGGCAGATGCTTTAGCCTCTAAGACACCAGGGAAGCCCAAGTGAAAGTGAAAGTAACTCAGTCCTGCCTGACTGTTTGTGACCTCATGGACTATACAGTCTGTGGAATTCTCCAGGCCAGAATACTAGAGTGGGTAAGTTGTTCCCTTCTTAAGGCCAGAATACTGGAGTGGGTAAGTCATTCCCTTCTCCAGGAGATCTTCCTAACCCAGGGATTGAACCCAGGTCTCCCACATTGCAAGCAGATTCTTTACCAGCTGAGCCATGAGGGAAGGGCATTTGTTAAACAATACCTCAGTCATTCTTCAGATTAAATAAGTCCAGCATTTCAGGTCTTTCTCCCAGACTCTGCCTCTAACCTATTTTTCACTCTCCTTCCAGACTGCCTCCAATTTCTCAGCCTTGCTCTCTTTGATCAATATCTGTCTTTTTTAAATTTATTTATTTTTAATTGGAGGATAATTATTTCACAATATCTTGTCTTTTTATTTCTGTTTTCCTTCCTCTTTCCTCTGAAACATCTGTCAAACTCAATGTTTGATTATGTTTTAATCAGTCTTTAAAGAGTTACCATGAGAAGCTTTTCAACCAGCTCTTTGCCTATGTAACCTGTTCTTGAGGGAAATTTTAAACTTGGTTCTCTCTGCATTTCTCTCCTTGGCAAATCCTGAAGCTTATATCTCTTTTTCATGTTCCAGTCTAACAACCCATTATGAATCCATTCACTTTTTTCAGAAAATATTTAGGGAGGTCATTCTATGTGCCAGAAACCATGACAGGCACATGGTTTTACAAGATAAAGCAAAATAGACATAGATGGTGCCCCGCAGTTTAATGATGGAGTTAAACGTTAACCAAATTATCACGTAAAGACATGTAAAATTGTAACTTTGGTAAGTGGAACGAAGTTGAGTTGAAGCAGCTGTTGTTTAGTCTCTAAGTTGTGTCTGACTCTTGCAACCCCATGGGCTGGAGCCTGCCAGGCTCCTCTATTCTGGAATTTTCCAGGCAAAATTACTGGAGTGGGTTGCCATTTCCTCCTCCAGTGGATCTTCCCACCCAGGAATCGAACCACATCTCCTGCATTGGCAGGCAGATTCTTTACTACTGTGCCACCTAGGAAGCTCCAATACATTCTCCATTAGAGAAACGCAAATTAAAACTATAATAAGACATCACTTCCCACCCATTAAATGGTCACTATTAAGAAAAAAAGAAGGAAGAAAGAGAAGGGAGGTCAGTATTACGGTGACATAGGCTGTCCCTCTTTTTGCCCACCCCCACAATGACAAAATTTGAGATTTATCCACTAACAAGAGTGTCTGTGTGGAAATTGTCACCCCATACACCAAGGAACCCTGAAGGAGTCTTACCCACTTGTATATCGAATAACAGGCAGAGAGACCTCCGTGGCTAGGATCCCTGCAGTGGCCTGTGAACTAGTTCCAGCCCCTCTTGGCCCCTGTATGGGAAGCAGAGAACACTGGACAGCCATCCAAAAACCAGAGAGACTTTGTTCAAATATAGATTTCCAGAGAAGAAGTTCCAGCACTCCACTGGAAGAACGAAATACCGAGTTTAGAGTAGACAAGAGAAACAGCTTGTCTGTGCATGTATCACTTCTCCCCCAAGGCATGATGGTTTCAGTTCAGTTCAGTTCAGTTCACTTCAGTCGCTCAGTCGTGTCCGACTCTTTGCGACCCCATGAATCGCAGCACGCCAGGCCTCCCTGTCCATCACCAACTCCCAGAGTTTACTCAAACTCATGCCCATCGAGTCGGTGATGCCATCCAGTCATCTCATCCTCTGTCGTCCCCTTCTCCTCCTGCCCCCAATCCCTCCCAGCATCAGAGTCTTTTCAAATGAGTCAACTCTTCGCATGATGTGGCCAAAGTATTAGAGTTTCAGCTTCAGCATCAGTCCTTCCATTGAACACTCAGGACTGATCTCCTTTAGAATGGACTGGTTGGATCTCCTTGCAGTCCAAGGGACTCTCAAGAGTCTTCTCCAACACCACAGTTCAAAAGCATCAATTTTTCTGTGCTCAGCTTTCTTCACAGTCCAACTCTCACATCCATACATGACCACTGGACAAACCATAGCCTTGACTAGATGGATCTTTGTTTACAAAGTAATGTCTCTGCTTTTTAATATGCTATCTAGGTTGGTCATAACTTTCCTTCCAAGGAGTAAGTGTCTTTTAATTTCATGGCTGCAATCACCATCTGCAGTGATTTTGGAGCCCCCCAAAATAAAGTCTGACACTGTTTCCACTGTCTCCCCATCTATTTCCCATGAGGTGATGGGACCAGATGCCATGATCTTAGTTTTCTGAATATTTGAGCTTTAAGCCAACTTTTTCACTCTCCTCTTTCACTTTCATCAAGAGGCTCTTTAGTTCTTCTTTGCTTTCTGCCATAAGGGTGATGTCATCTGCATATCTGAGGTTATTGATATTTCTCCCGGAAATCTTGATTCCAGCTGTGCTTCTTCCAGCCCAGTGTTTCTCATGATGAACTCTGTATACAAGTTAAATAAGCAGGGTGACAATATACAGCTTTGATGTACTCCATTTCCCATTTGGAACCAGTCTGTTGGTCATGTCCAGTTCTAACTGTTGCTTCCTGACCTGCATATAGGTTTCTCAAGAGGCAGGTCAGGTGGTCTGGTATTCCCATCTCTTTCAGAATTCTCCACAGTTTATTGTGATCCACACAGTCGAAGGCTTTGGCATAGTCAATAAAGCAGAAATAGATGTGTTTCTGGAAATCTCTTGCTTTTTTGATGATCCAGTGAATGTTGGCAATTTGATCTCTAGTTTCTCTGCCTTTTCTAAAAACCAGCTTGAACATCTGGAAGTTCACGGTTCATGTATTGCTGAAGCCTGGTTTGGAGAATTTTGAGCATTACTTTACTAGCATGTGAGATGAGTGCAACTGTGCGGTAGTTTGAGCATTCTTTGGGATTGCCTTTCTTAGGGATTGGAATGAAAACTGACCTTTTCCAGTCCTGTGGCCACTGCTAGTTTTCCAAATTTGCTGGCATATTGAGTGCAGCACTTTCACAGCATCATCTTTCAGGATTTGAAATAGCTCAACTGGAATTCCATCACCTCTACTTTGTTCATAGTGATGCTTTCTAAGGCCCACTTGACTTCACATTCCAGGATGTCTGGCTCTAGGTCAGTGATCACACCATTGTGATTATCTGTGTCGTGAAGATCTTTTTTGTACAGTTCTTCTGTGTATTCTTGCCACCTCTTCTTAATATCTTCTGCTTCTGTTAGGTCCATACCATTTCTGTCCTTTATCGAATCCATCTTTGCATGAAATGTTCCCTTGGTATCTCTAATTTTCTTGAAGAGATCTCTAGTCTTTCCCATTCTGTTGTTTTCCTCTATTTCTTTGCATTGATCACTGAGGAAGGCTTTCTTATCTCTCCTTGCTATTCTTTGGAACTCTGCATTCAGATGGGAATATCTTTCCTTTTCTCCTTTGCTTTTTGCTTCTCTTCTTTTCACAGCTATTTGTAAGGCCTCCTCAGACAACCATTTTGCCTTTTTGCATTTCTTTTCCATGGGGATGGTCTCAATCCCTGTCTCCTGCACTATGTCACAAACCTCTGTCCATAGTTCATCAGGATGATCTGTGATTTCTCCCGCAAGGAAGGAAAGGAAAGCAGGTGAGTGAGCACTTGGCCTCCCCAGCTGTGCCAAGTGCTGGCACAAAGACTCATCTTTCTCCTGCAGCTCAGATTCTCTATGATTGGGGAGAGGAACAAGATTGGGAGAGTGGCAGATAAAATTCTTGTAGAGCATTAAAGGGACATGCTTCCTGCCACTTGCTCTGTGGACTCCATCAGGAAGCCAGTCTACAAGCCACTAGGAAACCATCACCTATGGATGCAATCTAGCAGCATAAAGGGAACCCTCATCCCAACCCTACATAAAGTCATACTCCATTACGTTACTTCTTGTTTTATCCGAAATGCTTTTACCAATATCAGGAAACATCTTCTATGTTTAGTTTCCTAAGACTAAATATAAACTCAATGAAAGCAGATAGTGTAACTCATCTGGTTTGCAGGAAAATAATTTGCAGAGTATGTTATTAACTCCTCTATTGTTCTTTCTTTCTTTCTTTCTTTCTTTTTTTTTTTACTTTTATTTGCATTTATTTTCTGCGGCATTTATTCCCGGGCCATAAGTTTTTGTTTTTTCAGTTTCTTCTGGGATATCTTTTTCTTCTGTGCAACCTCCTCTTCTGGTTTAGGAACAATCTGTTCTTTTTCAGTAAGGATCATCTCAATGTGGCAGGGAGAGCTCATGTAGGGGCTGATCCGACCGTGAGCTCTGTAAGTCCTGCGCCGCATCTTGGGGGCTTTGTTCACTTGGATGTGCTCAATGACCAGAGAATCTACATCTAAGCCCTTAAGTTCAGCATTACTCTCTGCATTTTTGAGCATGTGTAGTAAAAATTCAGCACTCTTTTTGGGCCACCGACCCTGCGTCCAGCCCCACTGTTTGGCCTGTGCACACCTACCAGCTCCACCATTGTAACGACGGAATGGCACATGTTGCTTCTTTAAAGTGACATCCTTCAGATACTTGGTGGCTTTTTGGATATGCATACCCTTAATGGCCTGGGCAGTTTCATGAGTGTTCTTAAAGTGAACATGAAGATTTGAACCTCTTGATTTGCATGATTTTGTGGGGTTTTCTGGGTCGAGTGAATAGCGCACCATTTTTAGGGGTCAGCTCAGGCCGCTTACCGGAAAAAGTGTTGTTCTTTCTTATATAAAACTCACCTCTACTAATTCTAAGACAAATAATACTTGAGGAATCATTAGAATTGCTATAGCAGAAATGCAATCAAATGAAAAAATGTTCAGATTTTTTTCCCCTAAAATAAACTTCTGAGGCCAGCATAACACAAACATTTGAAAAGACAGACTTTAGCTCCTGTAAAAAATTTTTTTATAATTTTCAGAATTGTCATTTTACATACCAAGAACAAAACCTAGAGATATAACAGAATTTACCACAAGCCATAGAGAGAATTCAGGATATGACACAAAGGCAGTTCCCAATTGTCCATGGAAGAAATACACAGCTCTTCCTGTTGAAAGAAGGAACCAGGATGGACCTAGGATTCTCTAACTTTAGTGGGTCAAGAAGATAGAAATCTTAGGTTGAAAGAGAAGTCAAATCAGTAAGAGTCTGAGCCCCAATTTCCATTGGGAATTGTAGGAAGGCAGCACGGCAGAGTAGAAAGAAAAACGGTGCCCCCAAGTCTTCCCTGGCTCCCATGTTATGTCCTGAATAGAAGAGATGGAAGAGGGCGAGGAAGATGGCTGAGGTGCTTGTTGAGGTGAAGGTTGAAATGTCCACATACCAAGGGGCACAGGAGTAATAATCTAGAGGAGTCAAGGTTTGGAGGAGGAGTCATAATTAGACCTTAGAGGTTACATGTCCTTAGTATAGAGCTGCACACGTGCTAAGTTGCTTCAGTCATGTCCGACTCTACAACAGTATCAACCATAGCCTGCCAGGCTCCTCTGTCCATGGGCTTCTCCAGGCAAGAATACTGGAGGCAGTGGCCACACCCTCCTCCAGGGGATCTTCCTAACCCAAGGACTGAATCCACATCTCTCATGTCTCCTGCTTTGGCAGGCAGATTTTTTTACCACTAGCACCTTCTGCGAAGTAAGAGCTGAGGTAGTACCTATTCAGCAGAGTGAGATACTCAAGCTGCTAAGCCACACTCATTTCATATACCCTGTGCCAGAATCAAATGCTACATACAGTATATACAGTAGATGAAGTGATGACAGAAGTCAGTTCCCAGGAACTGGTGAGACAAGCTGAGGTCAGTAGGTGCCAACAGAGAAGGATGCTCCTAGGATCAAACTCACTTCATCACCCTCCACCGCCCCCAACTCCAGTAGGTTAAATCAGTTCCACCTGTTTCCAGATGCTTCACAACAAGAAAGAAAAAGAGAGAGGAGGAAAGCTCTGAAAGGACAACCAGGTGCCCCAAAGAAACTGAGTGTACCCACAAGAGACTGTTCTGAACCCAAAGACAGAGCAACCTTGAAATGGCAAGTCTACTCCCACCCTCCACCCCTGTTGGTAGAGAATAGGGTGTTTAGAGCAAGGTTCATGTTAGAATTTAAAGGACTTTCTTTTTCATTTGCTTGCTTGCATGTCTGGGTTGGTCCTGCTCTATTTGCTCCTGTTTACTGATATTTCCCCAGCAACTGGTCAAATGCCAAGTGTTCAGTAGGTGCTAAAGAGATATTTGATGAATGGATGAATAAAATGCACTTTTGTCACTTTTCATCAGACCTCCACTCCATGTGTCACCCCCTTGAGAAAGCCATCATGACTCCTATACGCTCTCCTGGCTGCAGTAAGCTCCCCGCTGCATACCCATGGCATCCTGTGCAGAACTGTCATCCTGCTCCTACTCCTCTAGACTGTGACCTTCTTGTCTCATTTTTCTTTGTTTCTTCTAGATGTCAGAAAAATATATCTTTGCTAACTCATTAAATTATGGGTGAATTTCCTGTACTTGAAGCAACAAGCTCAGAAGCTGAACAAGCATGGCCAAAATAAGCCAAACAAGATGGGGCTTTTTATTTTGTGGTTCCATGATGCCAGGCTAACCATAGCCTTATTTTAGCCCATCTTCAGAGCATCCTGGAGACCTCTGGCAAGCTCTGGGGCAAGGGGAGCTTGGCAGGATCCCACCTTGGATACTTGCCCTATACTACACAATACTGAGGAGAGTCCAGGGGCAGTCACAGAACTCAGGCAACTAAAGCACCCAAGGCAACTAAATGATTCCTACCCATGTGCACATATACAAAGGGGCAAGGTGAACTCACAAAATAATTATCATTCTCTAGCTACCTCTCTCCTGGCAGCCTTCCTTTGGTGAGGGTGGAGCAAACAGACACTGCTCTGAAAGGAAAGAGGTTGTGTCAAAAGGCTGCCTTCTCTTCTACATTTCTTGCATTTCACTCATTATTTAAAATTCTGACATTTATTATTAATCAGCCTCATCCAGTTTGAGATCCACATGACTAAGCTCTTATTCAAGCCAACTTGAATTCATTTGGCAAGTATAACTTCACCAAGCATGTGCTGAACAAAATCTAAATATATCAGCCAAGAAGATAAGCAGCCATAGCTCTTTAGCGGTTAAGACATGTGGTTTCATTTGGGGGTGGGGAGACTCTCAAAGTCATATCCAGGTTTCTACTGCTACTTGAAGATTGATGTATTTTGGATTGTCTTTTTTTTTTTTTTTAAAGACTAACATTGTCATATTGTTCAAGATGAGCAATTCTCAAAAGGTGCTTCTTCCTCATAAAGGTGATACCATCTTTGTTTTACCCCAACCTGCTGCCTTCCTAAGCTTCCTGCCACTGATTCACTCTGTGACTTCTTGAAAACAACATGCATGATTTATGTAATTACCTTGCAGTGTTCTGGACAAAGTGTGTGGTCAGACATCTTCCTTCAGATTCCCTTAACTCCCTCAGTTGTTCTTGGTTTGCACCGGATTTTAGAAGTCTCATGGCATTTGCCCTGTGGAGATGGTGAGACTGTACATATTTGCTATGGAAAGCTCCTCCCACAGATGTCCCCTGAGAATCCACTAAATAGGAGCTTGTGTTCTCTCAGAAAACCATCTCAGATGCCAGGGAGTTACTGTGAAATATTTGTCACTGCCTCCCGAGTTCTTCCTGTTCAAGTAAGAAATTCATGCATGCACAATACTTTGCATTTGCTGGGGTGTCACAAAAGCTGGAGAACAGAAGGCAATCTCTGAAACCACATATTCCTTTTGGATCGTTTGCTGTGAAGGGAAACACTTGAGACAAAAACAACGGCCCTTCATGTTTCACACACTACTCTGTGCAGACTGATCTTATAAATCTTTGGATTCTCCCGGCTGTCGCTTTGGCTCTTATCAAACCCAACATCCTCGCTTGTGGAGGCATCTTTAATGACTCTTCAGCACTGCAAGCATCCTCTCAATTTCTTTATACTCCAGCACCTTGGAAACTCACAAGAAGTTTCTCAGCCCTGTAGTTTTATCCTGCAATGAACTTTGAAAAATGGAAGGTCAAATCTTTCCTGCAGAACCTTATATACCAGCAATTAATTCTACTCTAAAAGTAGTCCCTAACCCTATAATCAATCAGCAGAACTCACATGCACTGTGAGAAATACAAAAGGAACATATAGCTTCATCTTCTAAGAATTTATAGTTTATCTGAAGAGGTAAATAAGAAATAATAGATAAAGTATGTCATTTAGTATTTAGTGATGTGAGCTAGGATTACAACTGGTGATGAAAAAGTGCAGAATCCTGGGCCTATGGGAATGCTGGACCAGAATTGCCTTCATAGTTACAAGTCCTTTTTAGGCCTTGAAGAGACATGGGAATGGACTGAACAAAGAAGATAGGAAGAACATCTGAGACTATGAGAACAGAAGCTCAGAAGTAGGGCATCACGCTGGGAGAACTAAGAGATCAGCTGAACTAAGTACTGTAACATTTGTGACCATATAGTCAAAGCTATGATTTTTCCAGTAGTCATATATGGATGTGAGAGTTGGATCATAAAGAAGGCTGAGCACCCAAGAACTGACGCTTTCAAATTGTGGCACTGCAGAAGACTCTTGAGGGTCCCTTGGACAGTAAGATCAAACCAGTCAATCCTAAAGGAAATCAATCCTGAATATTCATTGGAAGGATTGATGCTGAAGCTCCAATACTTTGGCCACCTGATATGAAGAGCTGACTCATTGGAAAAGACCCTGATGCTGGGAAAGATTGAAGGCAAAAGGAGAAGAGGGTGGCAGAGGATGAGATGGTTAGATAGCATCACTGACTCAATGGACAATGAATTTGAGCAAACTCTGGGAGATAGTGGAAGACAGAGGAGACTGGTGTGCTGCAGTCCATGGAGTGACAGAGTCAGACACAACTTAGCAATTGAACATTTGTGTATATCCATCTGGTCTTCATTATTGGGCATTTTCCTTCATTTATAAACTCATGCCTCTGTGTGCATTTTTGCCTTTTAGAGAGATTATAACTTCTGGGCTTTAAAGTCAGAAAAACCCTAGACTCAGATTCCATCTCCATTACTTACAAGCTGTGTGACCTTGGTCAAGTTGATTTAATCAATGTCTCAATTTCCCTGACAGTTAAATGGAGATAATCATGGCATATTTTTTCAAAAGATCATTGTGCAAATTAAATTCTATGATTATAAATGAAAACACAGAGCCTAACACACAGTGAGGACTCAAAAATGTTGAGTATTTTACTAACGAATTAATTTTTGCCAGTGTTTGCTGATTTTCAGATTAAGAGCCCAGTTCTTAATTTTAGTTCATACAATCTTACTAGATAAAAATTGTCAGGAAGCATTTACCAAGAGGCTTCCCGTGTGCTGCTTTGGATCTGCCAGGAACCCTCTGGACCTTATTGATTCCTGAATATTCAGGAATATTCCTGAATATTCAGGAAAGGCACGCCTTTCCGGGGCTGAGGAATCCAGGCATTTCTCATTACAGTGATAAGTACCCTCTTCCTTCTTATGAAAAGGTGATCATTTGCAACTCTCTCTCTTTGATAGGGATCATCTTACGTTTTGTAAGTCTGGAATTTTAATCTTTGTCTTTGCTGAGAATAACCACCTTGTAGGACAGTATATTTGCCCACGCCATGCTGATTAAAACACCTTTGCTCCGTCAGAGCTTTGGTCCCCGTGTCTTTTTTTTTCTTTCTATTCTTCCTGTCTTTCTCTTTCTCTCTCTCTATTTCTGGCTAATTCCTTGGAGCGCGGAGGCCCGCTGAGCTCACTTTCTTGCCCGGGCTTCTAAGCCCCTCTCAGAAGGCGCACTGCGCCTTCACCCACTCGAGAGGGCGCCTGGTGCCCACGTGCGGCAGCGCGAGCCCTAAGAACAGGACTCTATTGGCTTTCCGCGTAAACCAGGGGATATCAGCCTCTTTCTCTCTCTTACTCTCGGAACCACCAGGTTCCGGTCCATTAAAGGACCAACAAGCGCTATCAGCCTCTTTCTCTTACTTTCTTATTGTCGACTCCGGACCACCAGGTTCCCGTCCATTAAAGGACCAACAAAAAATATCCTCTCTCCTCTGTGACATTTTCATTGGTCTCTGAGCAAAAAACAGCTTCTCTTTTCTGAATTCTCATAGCATACTTGTTATACCTTTGTTATGATGATGATCAGATTTGGGGTTACTGGTGTCAAGGTTGTATCTTTGCTACCTTCTAGCCTCCAAGTGCATTGACTGCATGACTGAAGAACAAAATCCTCTTGGTTTTTCCAGCAGCACTTAATCCAACATCTTACTGTATACAGTGGGCACTCAATGTGGGACTCAATAAACTTTGAGATTTGAATTTAATAGTGAATATTGTTAAATCAGAAGATTGTCTTTACAGGAATTCCAAAGAGGAGGAAATGGTTCTTTCCCTTTTCCTTTCAAATAAGGAACTTTGCTGTCTGGAATGTTGCCAGACAGCTAGAGAAGGGTGAAGGTAAAGAGTTCCCTGGGAGACTTGATACCTGTTGCCTGGATTTGAGAAGGGGGTGGTACAATGGAGACTGCTGCCTGGCTATGCTCATGAGAGCCTGCTGAAAAGCCTGACTGTTTTGCTAATGTCATTGCCTTAGACTAAGTGGAATGTAACTGGGCTTGAGTCATCTTTTTTTTTTCTCCAGATAGTCATTTGTTCATTTATTAGCAGCAGAGGCAATAACACAATACTAAAAATAAACATTCATCAATTTTACAATACATTTTTACAAAAGCCTTCTATCTCAATTGGTAAATGCAGATAGACCTTCTATCTATCCTTAGTGCATTATTATTTTCACAAGTAAAACAGGAAAGGAAAATAGTGAGTTTAATGCTATTCAGCACCTTGAGTAAAGTCAAGAGACTTAAAATCTCCATATATCAAAACATTTGCATCTGTGTCACCAAACTTGTAAAGTTAATTATTTTGTTCCATGAATTATTTTATTTACACTTCTCTTTAGTTCAACAAATTTTAGCAATATTTAAAAATTATCTAAATTCATAAAAGTATTTCATAAATTTCAACATTTAATTATTATGTACATATAAGGAAGTCCATGAAAAAGTTAAAGAAATGTAGTCAGAAAGTTCAAGCAACATTACCAAATTTAGCAAAATTCCAACCAAATCAAGGCAGAGGGCATTCAAACATTCAAAAAATCTCTAGATGCTGCTAACATGAACATGAAAAGTTCCAGTAATAAAAGTCAATATAAGAAATAATGTTGAAATCACCTGTAGAAAATATATTTTAATAGGCATGGCAGATGTTTACTAGCAACAGTAATAATAACTTTTTATAGAAAACTTTTATAACATTGTCATATATGAACTACCTGGTTTGAGAGGGCAAGATAGTTGATTTCAAAAAATATGTTTTAGCAGCCATAATTTTATTTCCAGTTAAACATAGTAAAATGTTAAAAGTAAAATTTATGACTAACTAAATAATACCCCCATACTAGAAAATTTAAAATCCCATGCTATTCTAGAAATTCAGTTCAGTTTAGTCACTCAGTTGTGTCTGACTCTTTGTGACCCAATGCATTACGGCACACCAGTCTTCCCTGTCTGTCACCAACTCCTGGAGCTTCCCTGTCTAGCACATTGAGTCAGTGATGCCATCTAACCATCTCATCCTCTGTCATCCCCTTCTCCTCTTCCCTTCAATTTCTCCTAGCATCAGGGTCTTTTCCAAGGAGTCAGCTCTTCACATCAGGTGGCCAAAATATTGGAGTTTCAGCTTCAACATCAGTCCTTCCAATGAACACCCAGAACTGATCTCCTTTAGGATGGACTGGTTGGATCTCCTTGCAGTTCAAGGGACTCTCAAGAGTCTTCTCCAACACCACAGTTCAAAAGCATCAATTCTTCGGTGCTCAGCTTTCTTTATGGTCCAACTCTCACATCCATACATGACCACTGGAAAAACCATAGCTTTGACTAGATGGACATTTGTCAGCAAAGTAATGCCTCTGCTTTTTAATATGCTGTCTAGCTTGATCATAGCTTTTCTTCCAAGGAGCAAGCATCTTTTAATTGCATGGCTGCAGTCACCATCTGCAGTGATTTTGGAGTGATTCTAGCAATAATGGCCTTTAATATGATGTGTCTGATGTAAGGATTGTGGAAAGCCAATAATAAAACAATCATACATACATATGGGCTTAAAGTTTCACTGAAATACTTGAGTCATCTTAAGAGGAGATCACCCAGGAGGACCACATGCTGGAAAGTGTTTCCAGAAGAAGAAAGACTAGAAGTAGGGATGATATTTTAAATACCTACTATTAGTAAGACACTATAGACTACCAAGCCCCTCTTTCCATGGGATTTCCCAGGCAAGAATACTGGAGTGGGTTGCCATTTCCTTCTCCAGGGGATCTCCCCACCCCAAGATAGAACCTGGGTCTCCTGCATTTCAGGCAGATTATTTACCTACTGAGCTATGAGGGAATCACAATAAGACACCAGCACCAAACAATGAGGATAGACTCCAGCAGATGATAATCCAGTACAGATCCATACTGGCTGAACATCAATATGGCCAGAAGTATTCCCCAGGGAGCAAGAGGCATCAACTACTAAGGAGAGGCTACTAGCATAGGAGTCCACAGTAGGAAGGTGTCACAATGGTCAGCTGAAGTGCCCACAGAGAGAGCCAGCATTTGGACAAGACAACGAAGGCTGTATTCTCCCCCTCTTCTACTTTCCCTTTATAGCTGCCAACCACAAATACAAGAAAAGCAGAGTCAAGAGAGAAAATGAACAAACTTTATGTGCTCTTTCTCTTGGGCTGGTTGGGCAAAGCCTGAGTTGAGGGTCCATGCTGGACAGAGGCAAGGAGCTTTTGATCAGGTGACATTCTGATGTTCATTTCATATGAGACAATTGAAAAGAGACTATATTGCAACATAGGGGTTGGGGAATGGTAGGTATAAACTACTGGGTGTAAAATAAGCTCAAGGATGTATTGTATGGCATGGGAAATATAACCAATATTTTACAATAACTAAGTAGAAAGTAACCTTTAAAAGCTGTATAAAAATAAATTTATTTTAAAATTCAAAACTCTGGAAGGCACCCAAGATACTGTTTAGGAACAGAAGGGAGATAGGCTTAAAGGCAAAAATCAGAGAGAAAAAATAAGTGATTTCCTAAGTGCATTCTTTTGTGTCCAATCTTTTCAAAAAACTGTTTATAGAGCATCAAGGCTTTCAGGAGTTGTCATGCAAGAATTCTGGCATTAAAAACATCAACTGTTTTTTGCCTCTTTGTTGATACACTAGCCGGTCAAACAGCAGTCTCAGAGTGTATCTCTGACATGGGCCATTTCCTACAGGACGGATGAGAGGAGTACATTTTCCAGCGTCGTAGAGACCAGGTTATAATGTGCATGAAGCGGGAAGAATAATTATGCTCTTCACAGTGACTGAACCAGAGACGAATATTAACATCAGTTCTTGGGCACAATTAATTACCCTCTCTGATATCTAATTTCCACTGTGTGGAGAACACTCTTGGTGAGTGCTGAGGTGGAAGTAAGAGGGCAAAAACCAAACAGCATTTCAGAGTTTTTATTACAAAAAATTGGCTTCCCTATGGTAGCCATCCCTGATTCTCTGAGGGTGGAAGGAATTGATGTGATGTAGAAGAAAATGGGGAAAGAGAAAAATGACAAGGTGATTTCCATTCACCTCAATTTACTCATGCCTTTTGGCATGACCAGGGTCAAAAGACTTAAACGTTTCAGGTAAAATTTGAACCAGAGACAATGTCAGCAAAATCACTGATATAGACATTTTTATTTTGAAAGATCAGTTGATGTTCAAAGTAAGCACTTCAAGGCTTTTTCCTCCCAACAGGAATAAGACACTGGACACTCAGCAGTCCAGAGTTAGAAACTTAGATTAAATCTATTTCCTCATAATGAATATCCCCTCTCCCTGATGCTATCTATACACATAAAACCTAATTCCAAATATCATTAGATGACAAATATTGATATTATGGAACACAATAAAATTAAATACAAGTCACGTATATTGTGGCTCAAGTAGATCAAAATTTATAGAATAATCTTTAAAATATATGTATGGAATTTGACTGGGAGAAGTGAGTTCTCCATAAAATTTAAAAAAAAAAAATGAACCGCTTCTAGGACCACAGTATCCTTATTCAATATTCCTTATAGATTAATCCTGTTGGCACACTAAAATAACTTCTGATAGATGTAAAAGGGAAATTATCTAATTGTTATAAAATAAAAGAGATTGTGGTAGGCATATCAATGGCCTACCCTTAATAATAACTCCAAAAGATACCCACATCTTAATTCCTGGAACCCTTGAAGGTGTTATGTTATTGATACATGACAGGGGAATTGAGTTTGCAGAAGCAAGTAAAGTTGCTAATCAGCTGACCCTGAGAGGGGAAGATTATCCTGGGGTGTTCAGGTGGGCCCAATCTAATCACACAGCCCTTGAAAGTAGAGCGCCTTCCCTGGCTGTGATGAGAGTGAGATGTGAGGGTGAAAGAAGGGTCAGAAAGATGCAGTGTTGCAACTTTGAAGATAGAAGAAGGGGCCACAAGCCAAGGAATGTGAAGTGAAAGTTGCTCAGTCATGTCCGACTCTTTGCAACCCCATGGACTATACAGTCCATGGAATTCTCCAGGCCAGAGTACTGGAGTGGGTAGCCTTTCCCTTCTCCTAGGGAATCTTCCTAGCCCAGGGATCAAACCCAGGTCTCCCACATTACAGGAGGATTCTTTGCCCTCTGAGCCACCAGGGAAGCCCAAGAATACTGGAGTGGGTAGCCTATCCCTTCTCCAGTGGTTCTTCCCAACCCAGGAATTGAGCCAGGGTCTTCTGCATTGAAGGTGGATTCTGCAATGGAATGGAATGTGCAAAGAAATGTGAGTGGCCCCTAAAAGCTGGGATAGGCAAAGAAGAGATTTTTCCTTACAGGCTCCAGAAAGAAATGTGGACCTGCTAACACCTTGACTTTAGTTCAGGTACAAAGATGTTAGCCTAAAAGGCCTGTACTGGACTTCTGACCTTCAGAAGTATAAGATGGTATAATCAGTTTGCATTAAGTTGTTAAGGTAGCAACGGAAAATAGAGGTATAAGATACAGGTTTTAGCCCAGAAAATACCCAGGTAATACTAGAGATCAGAATATAAACTAAAAAACACATAAACCCAAATCAAGTAAATAAAATGGGCAATAATCATTTCAATTGACACTACAAAAACTTGATTTTGGTCAAAGTTAGGTCTTTAAGTCAAACAGAAATAAAGAAATAGGTCAAAAAGAAAGTGAAAATCAAAGGAAAAACATAAATAAGATTTCATGATGGATAAGCATGTGGTACATATATACAATGGAATATTACTCAGCCATAAAAAGGAAATGAAATTGTGTCATTTGCAGAGATGTGGATGGGCTTGGAGGCTACCTCACACAGTAAGTTAGACAAAAACAAGTATTGTATATGAATGCATATATGTGGAATCTAGAAAAATGGTACAGATGAACTTATCTGCAAAGCAGAAACAGAGATACAGACCTAGGGAACAAACATACGGATATCAAGGGGGAAGGAAGGGTGGATGAACTGGGAATTTGGGATTGACATATACACACTACTATGTATAAAATAGATAACTAGTGAGAACCTACTGTATAGCACAGGGAACTTTACTTGGAATTCTGTGGTGACCACATGGGAAGGAAATCCAAAAGGGAGATATATGTATGCGTATAGCTATTCATTTTGCTGTGCAGCTTAAACTGACACACAAGTATAGAGTAACTATAACCCAACTGAAAGATAAAATGAAAATGGAAAAACATGAAGTTCTATGATAATGAGTATTTGGTGCTAGGTATAATTCATTGCTTTTTCTCTCACTTTTCCATTCTCTAGCTGTCTCTGTTTCCTGCCTTTCTTCATTCTGTCCATCCTCTTTTACTTAACTAACCTCTTTTACTTAACTAACCTCTTTTACTTAACTAACCTCTTTTACTTATCTAATATGTAGTGGTTAATTAAAATACATCTGTTCTACATGTTGCGTTTATCAGACCTACCCTGTGTTTCCTATTCTTAATCATTCATGTTGATGATTGAACTTACATTTCTTCTTATGAATGGAGCCCTCAATTTGTGAAAACAAGTTGATGCTCCTCCTGAGATCAAAACCAAAGGCAACTGGTGTCAATCAAAGTGACCACAAGCTGGTTCTGCACAAAACTATTTAAATGTTTCCTTATTTGTATTTTCAATACAAATTGAAAGAACAGAAGGTGACAAATTCATTCAGTAATTGATTGGTCTGGATCCCTTTCAACTAAATGCTCTCAAAGGGAAGATATTCTGAGTGAAATAGGAGACAGAGAAACCCTTCCCTTCCCACCACCAATCCCCCCATGAGCTGAAAGCCGAGAAAGCTCAGTCAGTTACCCATAAACTGTGTTCCCAGGTCTCAGCTACATTGCCATCATTTCAGATCAGCCCCATCAATATACCAGATGGATGCATGCTCATTAGTCATATGCTTTAACACGAGCCCAGCTCTCACACCCACCCGATGGTGGCGACGGAAGCGATTACTCTGGGCACCATGACTGTGTGACTGTGAAAGCAACTGTTTGGTGTTAACTGATTTGCATAATGGTGGAGAACTCCCGGAGTCCTGTTTTGGGGAAGACTCTCCTGTTTCTGCAGCTCCACATGTAGTGCTAGTCTCTATGGGACGGGGTCCAGAGGGTGAAGCCCTGTCACCCCACCTGTGTAAGGAAGCTGTGCCTCCTGTCACCCTAAACCACCTCAGTTTAGTCACAGAGCCCTCACAAGCAGAAAAACTAGCTGCCCTGGAAGTTTCCATGCCGTGGGTAATGTATTCAGACCCCAGGACCAGATCTGAGTGCCCACTCCACTCTAAGAGGCAGATGAGAATAGTAAGATTTTTTGAATGACCCTATATTCTGGGTGAGACACCCTGGCCAGGGATTGCAGAGTGCCAGATGAGCAAAGGGAGGCCATTCAGGCGGCCGATGGACACTTCCAGAAGGGGCACAATGAGGACCTGGAAAGAGCCATTGGTTTGAGAAGAGAAGAGATAACAGCTGACCGCATAGTGGCAGCATGGTAGGCAGAGTAAAGGCAGAAAGATGTCCTTTTTCTAATCCCCAAACCTCTGAACATCATGTTACATGGCAAAAGTGACTTTGCAAATATGATTCAGTTAAAGATGTTGATATGGGGACATTATCCTGGGCTGTCCAGGTGAGCCCAATCTAAGCACAAAGGTCCTCATGTGAGGAAGCAGGAGCATCAGAGTCAGAGAGAGATTGGAGTGGTGAATGGGGCTGTGAGTCAAGGAATAGGAGCAGCCTCGAGAAGCCAGAAAAGGCAAGGAATCAATTCTCCCCAGGAACTGCAAAGGCACAGAGTCCAGTACTATTTAATAGAGAAAAATAAAATTAATATTACATTATATATGTGTTTCTTAGTCGCTTAGTTATTTCTCACTCCTTGTGACCCCATGAACTGCAGCCCACCAGACTCCTTTGTCCATGGGATTCTCCAGGCAAGAATACTGAAATAGATTGCCATTTCTTATATCCAAATACAAAAGGAAATGCAGCTCTGCCCACACTTTGATTTTGACACATTTCAGACTTCTTTTTTTTTTTTCAGGTTTTTTTTTTTCCCATTTATTTTTATTAGTTGGAGGCTAATTACTTTATAATATTGTAGTGGTTTTTGCCATACATTGACATGAATCAGCCATGGATTTACATGTGTTCCCCATCCCGATCCCCCCTCCCACCTCCCTCCCCATCCCATCCCTCTGGGTCTTCCCAGTGCACCAGCCCTGAGCACTTGTCTCATGCATCCAACCTGGGCTGGTGATCTGTTTCACCCTTGATAGTATACTTGTTTCAATGCTGTTCTCTCTGAACATCCCGCCTGACCAGACCTGTGAGATAGTAAACTTGTGCTGTTTAAAACAAAAGTGAAAGTGTTAGTCACTCAGCCATATCCAACTCTTTGCAGCCCTGTGGACTGTGGCCCAGCAGGCTCCTCTGTCCATGGGATTCTCCAGGCAAGAATACTGGAGTGGGCTGCCATTCCCAAAGAAAACAGAAATGTCCCTATAGCCTCAAAATGAAAAATAAAATTCAGTCTTTCTCCCTTCCTTCTACACTGTGGGCAAGTAGTATTGGTTTTGGTTTGTTTTGTTTTGTTTGTTTTTTTGCTTGTTAATCTCCCAGACTTACCTCTTGGAAAGAATAGAACTATTTGTTGCAAAGGTCTTTGCACATGAGAACAAACGGTTAATATGCCATTTCCTTCAACCTCGGGGCACAGAGAATTTTGTGAAGATAAGGAGGACAGAAAGTAAAACAGATTCCTCCAGAAGCAGAAATCAGTGCCCTGATCCCATCATATGTCCCAGGAGACACTAGGACCTTCTTATAAATGTGGATTCCCAGGGACTGGACCTGGAGACACAGGCTAGTAGTCCATGGCCAAATTTCATAGGGGTAAACTGGGGTGAAACAAATAGGCCCTTTTAAGCAGAATAATTGCCTGACTTCAAGGGAAACACAATTTGGACAATAAGCAGCTTATCAGCACCAATCACAACATGGAGCCCAGAAGGGCCTCCCCACCTCCTGCACAGTGTAAGAAACCTCCCATGTTTGGGACCACCAAACATGCCAAATATTTCATTTTTATCAAACATGAGACAAAGACTCAGAGCCCAGTATGGTTTAATAGAGAAAAATAAAATATTATACTTCTTGAACAAAACACAGTGAAGCAAATTCCTGCCCCTTTATAAAATGATCAGGATGAATCTTGTCATGATTCAAATCATAATGCAAGCCTCCCTGGTTACTTTTGCTGAAACCCTTACACCCACACTGCTCTGTCCTATCTGAACCAGTCTCCATTTGATCCCCTTTCTCCTAATGCCTTTAATTTATGTCCATGATCAGCAAACAATCCTACAAACTCAACTTCTTGGAATAGCTCCCCCACCTCTTCCTTTAATTGAAATCTGGTTATCTCCTGAGAATAAAGCATTCCTGGGGAGACTTTCTTATACAAGCTATTCTTGTATTCAGTCTCATGCAGCAGTGGGTGGGTCATCCTCCCTGTTTCTCAATGGCATGCCCATTCCATTGCACCCTCACTCTCTTACAAACCCACCAACTGTGAGGCTTGCCATCTGGCTATATCACCATGCTCCTGGCTTACAACTTTCCTTTGTACCCCAACTCCTTTCATCATTTTTAATAATACCAACACACATATAGAAGACCTCACTGACACCCCAGGACTCAAATTCTTGACCTCATTATTTTGTGATGTAATTTTACTTCACTTTCTATTCTCAAGGGCAAACTATGATTGGATCTTATCATCACCAAAAATTATATAACTTCAGCATCTTGAATGCAAACATTTCACTCTCTGAACAGTCTGTTCTCCTGTGAGCCCACTTGCTTAAGTACCAACATTTTAAAACGCTTCTACTCTGTCAGGACCTTCCAGTCCATTGATCCAATAATTTTTCTGTCTATCCAAAGCCTATCTTCCATTTACTTCCCTGCTTGTTCAGCTTAGATGACACACTCCATCATTATAATCACACCATAACTGGTGTTGGCAAACATCATCCATTTCCTTGTCCCCTCTCTCCCTCCATCATGCCCACCTGAAAACATCCCACGTTGGATACAAAGCAACCATTTACCTTTCTAGGCCTACATCCAAAGCAGCTTAACATGGCTAGAGAAATTCAAAGAAAAAACCAGGAAGCACAGTTTCACTTTTAGTTCATGTTTGTACGTGGCAAATAGAACCTCAACTACCCAGCAATTCTACTTCCTTCTATAGTAAATTTGATTTTCAGTCCTCTATGGTTGTTCTTCCACATGTTCACTTGTCTCCCCAAATTTCCCACTCCCTCTCAGTCTCAGATGTTAACCTTGTCTCAGACTTGACAATGCTTACTTATCATTACATCACCAGACCTACAACTTTGCCATGTGCATATATGGGCTACAAATTCCTCTGTTTCAATTAAGGAAGCGCCCTAGTCTTCACTAAGTGTTATGTTAGTCACACAGTTGTGCCCAACTGTTTTGCGACCCCGCGGACTGTAGCCCTCCCAGCTCCTCTGTCCACAGAATTCTCTAGGCAAGAATACTGGCATGAGTAGCCATTTCCTTCTCCAGAGGATCTTCCCAACCCAGGGATTGAAACTGTGTCTCCTGGGTCTCCTGTATTGTTCATGGATTCTTCACCGTCTGAGCCACCAGGGAAGCCATTCTTCCTTAAGATCATCCCAATGTTTTCACAGGATCTTTGGTCACCACAACTGTCCAGCAGTATCAATCTTTCTCCCTCCACTGATCATTTCCAATAGTATACCAAAATGCTCGAATATTTCTCCTCAAGAGTAAGGAAGAGGAGGAAGAAGAAAGCCACCCTCTTTCACATAACCTGCCAGCCATTGCTTCTGTTCATATACAAAATTCTCAAAAAAATTGGCTGCACACACAGTCTCTATAACCTGCTTCCATTCCCTCCTCAATTCACTTCAACCTGGCATTTTATACCATCTGCCTTCTATGTTCTAATTGTTTACTGATCCACAGGAGAGCTGTGGACTTTTATACCTTCATTTTGATTTACTCTCTTGGAAATACAGTTCATATGTCACCAGATTCTATTTCCATTTTCAAGTAGATCAACATGACATCTGCATATATATGTGATTTTTCTTCTAACATTAATGCATATTATGCATTTGCTCCCTATATTGAATTCATTAAGATTCCTAGTACAAAGTAGAATGGCAGCAAAGAAAGCAATGAGAGCAAGCACCACCAGCTTAATTCTGACTATGAAGAAAATTATTTCTGTGTGAATTTTATGTCTATTTTGAAATAATTTCAGATTTTTTAAGTTACAAAAAATACATATGTGGATATATATATATATATATAGTAAGAAACATTATATGCAGAGTACATCATGTCAAATGCCAGGCTGGATGAAGCACAATCAGGAATCAAGATTGCCAGGAGAAATATCAATAACCTCAGATGTGCAGATGATACCACTCTAATGGTAGAAAGCAAAGAGGAACTAAAGATCCTCTTAATGAAAGTGAAAGAAGAAAGTGAAAAAACTGGCTTAAAACTCAACATTCAGAAAACTAAGATCCTGGCATCTGGTCCCATCACTTCATGGCAAATAGGTGGGGAAACAATGGAAACAGAGACAGACTTTATTTTGGGGGGCTTCAAAATCACTGCAGATGGTGACTGCAGCCATGAAATTAAAAGATGCTGCTCCTTGGAAGAAAAGCTATAACAAACCTAGACAGCATGTTAAAAAAGCAGAGACATTACTTTGCCAATGAATGTCCACATAGTCAAAGATATGGTTTTTCCAATAGTCATGTATGGATGTGAGAGTTGGCCCATAAAGAAGGCTGAGTGCCAAAGAATTGATGCTTTTGAACTGTGGTGTTGGAGAAGACTCTTGAGAGTCACTTGGACAGATCAAACCAGTCAATCCTAAAGGAAAATCAACACTGAATATTCATTGGAAGGACTGATGCTAAAAGCTCCAATACTTTAGCCACCTGATGTGAAGAGCCAATTCATTGGAAAAGACCCTGATGCTGGGAAAGATTGAAGGCAGGAGGAGAAAGGGACAACAGAGGATGAGATGGTTGGATGGCATCACTGATTCAATGGACATGAGTTTGGGCAAGCTCCAGGAGATGGTGAAGGACAGGAGTGGGAAGCCTGACATGCTATACTCCATGGAATCACAAAGAGTCAGACACAACTGAGCGACTGAACAACAACAAGAAACATTAACACGATCCTTAAAGTCAGAAATAGAGCAAGAGGTATACTCAGGGAACAGTCACTCTCTCCATCCCTTCCACCCCATTCCCATCTACCATACTGTTCTGTTTCAACAGTTCTTCCTAAGTTTTTCTATTTGGGGAGTTGGGGGAGGGGGGTGCACAAATGAGCATAGACATTGTCTTATTTCATCTTCTTTCTTCCATGAGAGATAGCATGTTGCAGATACTCTTCTGCATTTTCTATTTTTCACTTAACAACACACTCCCAGAAATCATTCATACTTTTATTCATAGAGATTCTTTCCATTAACCCTCCATTATGTGGTGTTTTCGTTTATTCAATCACTCTCCTATATGTGGGTATTTGTTTCCTTAAGCTCTATTTTGAAAATTTTTTAAAGCTTCTGTAAATAGCCATGGTCATATACATATTTTGAGATTTGGGAAGGTATATAGTATCTTCAGGTGAATTTCTGGAAGTGGGATTGTTGAGTCAAAATGTAAGTGCATATATAATTTTGTTGGATTTTGCTAGATTCCATTCCAAATGGGATGTACTGGTTTGCATTTTCACCAGTGTTACATGAAAATGGCTGTTTTTCCAGCCTCATCAACAGCATTATTAGTTACCCGGTTTTTAATTTTCACCAATAGGATAGGTGAGAAATGGTATCACAGTGCAGTTTTAATTTGCATTTTTGTAATTATGAGTGAGGTTAAAGAGCTTTTCATTAATTTAAAGGCTGCGATGGACCGCACAAAAGCGCGGCGGCTGCGATGAACCATGTAGAAGTGCGGCCGATTAAGGAATAAGAGACCATCCAAAAGCCTCCATACCTACACCAAAACCAACCACCACCCAAGAGCCAATAAGCTCCAGAACAAGACATACCACGCAAATTCTTTAGCAACGCAGGAACATAGACCTGAGTGTCAACATACAGGCTGCCCAAAGTCACACCAAACCCATAGACCCATCGCAAAACTCATTACTGGACACTCCATTGCACTCCAGAGAGAAGAAATCCAATTCCATGCACCAGAACGCTGACACAAGCTTCCCTAACCAGGAAACCTTGACAAACCAATTGTCCAACCCCACCCACTGGGTGAAACCTCCACAATAAAAAGGAACCACAGACCACAAGAATACAGAAAGCCCACTCCAGACACAGCAATCTAAACAAGATGAAAAGGCAGAGAAATACCCAACAGCTAAAGGAACATGAAAAAAGCCCACCAAGTCAAACAAAAGAGGAGGAAATAGGGAATCTACCTGAAAAAGAATTTAGAATAATGATAATAAAAATGATCCAAAATCTTGAAAACAAAATGGAGATACAGATAAATAGCCTGGAGACAAAGATTGAGAAGATGCAAGAATGTTTAACAAGGACCTAGAAGAAATAAAAAAGAGTCAATTAAAAATGAATAATGCAATAAATGAGATAAAAAACACTTTCGAGGGAACCATGAGTAGAATAACGGAGACAGAAGATAGGATAAGTGAGGTAGAAGATAAAATGGTGGAAACAAATGAAGCAGAGAGGAAATAAATGAAGCAGAGAGGAAAAAAGAAAAAAGAATCCAAAGAAATGAGGACAACCTCAGGGATCTCTGGGACAATGTGAAATGCCCCAACATTCGAATCATACAAGTCCCAGAAGAAGAAGACAAAAAGAAAGGCCATGAGAAGTTACTCGAGGAGATAATAGCTGAAAACTTCCCTAAAATGGGGAAGGAAATAGCCACCCAAGTCCAAGAAACCCAGAGAGTCCCAAACAGGATAAACCTAAGGCAAAACACCCCAAGACACATATTAATCAAATTAACAAAGATCAAACACAAAGAACAAATTTTAAAAGCAGCAAGGGAGAAACAACAAATAACACACAAAGGGATTCCCATAAGGATAACAGCTGATCTATCAATAGAAACCCTTCAGGCCAGAAGGGAATGGCAGGACATACTTAGAGTAATGAAAGAGAATAACCTACAACCTAGATTACTGTACCCAGCAAGGATCTCATTCAGATATGAAGGAGAACTCAAAAGCTTTACAGACAAGCAAAAGCTGAGAGAATTCAGCACCACCAAACCAGCTCTTCAACAAATGCTAAAGGATCTTCTCTGGACAGGAAACACAGAAAGCTTGTATAAATGTGAACCCCAAACAACAAAGTAAATGGCAACGTAACCACACCTATCAATGATCACCTTAAATGTAAATGGGTTGAATGCCCCAACCAAAAGACAAAGGCTGGCTGAATGGATACAAAAGCAAGACCCCTATATATGCTGTCTACAAGAGACCCACCTCAAAACAAGGGACACATACAGACTAAAAGTGAAGGGCTGGAAAAAATTATTTCACGCAAATGGAGAAAAAAATAAAGCAAGAGTCGCAATACTCATATCAGATAAAATAGACTTTCAAATAAAGGCTGTGAAAAGAGACAAAGAAGGACACTACATAATGATCAAAGGATCAATCCAAGAAGAAGATATAACAATTATAAATATATATGCTCCCAACATAGGAGCATCACAATATGTAAGGCAAATGCTAACGAGTATGAAAGAGGAAATTAATAGTAACACAATAATAGTGGGAGACTTTAATACCCAATCACAACTATTGATAGATCAACTAAACAGAAAATTAACAAGGAAACAAACTTTAAAGGACACAATGGGCCAGCTAGACCTAACTGACATCTATAGGACGTTTCACCCCAAAACAATCAACTTCACCTTCTTCTCAAGTGCACACGGAACATTTTCCAGAATAGATCACATCCTGGGCCATAAATCTAGTCTTGGTAAATTCAAAAAAATTGAAATCATTCCAGTCATCTTTTCTGACCACAGTGCAGTAAGATTAGATCTCAATTACAGGGAAAAAATTATTAAAAATTCAAACATATGGAGGCTAAACAACATGCTTCTGAATAACCAACAAATCATAGAAGAAATTAAAAAAGAAATCAAAATATGCATAGAAATGAATGAAAATGAAAACACAACAACCCAAAACATATGGGACACTGTAAAAGCAGTGCTAAGGGGAAGATTCATAGCATTACAGGCCTACCTCAAGAAACAAGAAAAAAGTCAAATAAATAACCTAACTCTACACCTAAAGCAACTAGAGAAGGAAGAAATGAAGAACCCCAGGGTTAGTAGAAGGAAAGAAATCTTAAAAATTAGGGCAGAAATAAATGCAAAAGAAACTAAAGAGACCATACCAAAAATCAACAAAGCAAAAAGCTGGTTTTTTGAAAAAATAAACAAAATTGACAAACCATTAGCAAGACTCATTAAGAAACAAAGGGAGAAGAACCAAATTAGCAAAATTAGAAATGAAAATGGAGAGATCACAACAGACAACACTGAAATACAAAGGATCATAAGAGACTACTACCAGCAGCTCTATGCCAATAAAATGGACAACTTGGAAGAAATGGACAAGTTCTTAGAGAAGTATAACTTTCCAAAATTGAACCCAGGAAGAAATAGAAGATCTTAACAAACCCATCACAAGCAAGGAAATCGAAACTGTAATCAGAAATCTTCCAGCAAACAAAAGCCCAGGACCAGATGGCTTCACAGCGGAATTCTACCAAAAATTTAGAGAAGAGCTAACACCTATCTTACTCAAACTCTTCCAGAAAATTGCAGAAGAAGGTAAACTTCCAAACTCATTCTATGAGGCCAACATCACCTTAATTCCAAAACCAGACAAAGATGCTACAAAAAAAGAAAACTACAGGCCAATATCACTTATGAACATAGATGCAAAAATCCTTAACAAAATTCTAGCAAACAGAATCCAACAACATATTTAAAAAATCATACACCATGACCAAGTGGGCTTTATCCCAGGAATGCAAGGATACTTTAATATCCGCAAGTCAATCAATGTAATACACCACATTAACAAATTGAAAGATAAAAACCATATGATTATCTCAATAGATGCAGAAAAAGCCTTTGACAAAATTCAACATCCATTTATGATTAAAACTCTCCAGAAAGCAGGAATAGAAGGAACATACCTCAACATAATAAAAGCTATATATGACAAACCCACAGCATTACCCTCAATGGTGAAAAATTGAAAGCATTTCCCCTAAAATCAGGAACAAGACAAGGGTGCCCACTCTCACCACTACTATTCAACATAGTTTTGGAAGTGTTGGCCACAGCAATCAGGGCAGAAAAAGAAGTAAAAGGAATCCAGATAGGAAAAGAAGAAGTGAAACTCTCTCTGTTTGCAGATGACATGATCTTCTACATAGAAAACCCTAAAGACTCTACCAGAAAATTACTAGAGCTAATCA
Organism: Odocoileus virginianus; assembly: GCF_023699985.2. Classification (NCBI taxonomy): domain Eukaryota; kingdom Metazoa; phylum Chordata; class Mammalia; order Artiodactyla; family Cervidae; genus Odocoileus; species Odocoileus virginianus. Next base: position 3,191,024 of record NW_027224265.1, read on the forward strand.
ATGAATATAGTAAAGTTGCAGGATATAAAATTAACACACAGAAATCTCTTGCATTCCTATATACTAACAATGAGAAAACAGAAAGAGAAATTAAGGAAACAATACCATTCACCATTGCAACAAAAAGAATAAAATACTTAGGAGTATATCTACCTAAAGAAACAAAAGACCTATACATAGAAAACTAAAAAACACTGATGAAAGAAATCAAAGAGGACACAAACAGATGGAGAAATATACCGTGTTCATGGATTGGAAGAATCAATATTGTCAAAATGGCTATACTACCCAAAGCAATCTATAGATTTAATGCAATCCCTATCAAGCTACCAACGGTATTTTTCACAGAACTAGAACAAATAATTTCACAATTTGTATGGAAATACAAAACACCTCGAATAGCCAAAGTAATCTTGAGAAAAAAGAATGGAACTGGAGGAATTAATCTGCCTGACTTCAGACTATACTACAAAGCCACAGTCATCAAGACAGTATGGTACTGGCACAAAGACAGAAATATAGATCAATGGAACAGAATAGAAAGCCCAGAGATAAATCCACGAACCTATGGTCACCTTATCTTTGACAAAGGAGGCAAGGATATACAATGGAAAAAAGACAACCTCTTCAACAAGTGGTGCTGGGAAAACTGGTCAATCACCTGTAAAAGAATGAAACTAGAACATTTTCTAACACCATACACAAAAATAAACTCAAAATGGATTAGAGATCTCAACGTAAGACCAGAAACTATAAAACTCCTAGAGGAGAACATAGGCAAAACACTCTCTGACATAAATCACAGCAGGATGCTCTATGACCCACATCGCAGAATTTTAGAAACAAAAGCAAAAATAAACAAATGGGACATAATGAAACTTAAAAGCTTTTGCACAACAAAGGAAACTATAAGCAAGGTGAAAAGACAGCCCTCAGATTGGGAGAAAATAATAGCAAATGAAGCAACAGACAAAGGATTAATCTCAAAAATATACAAGCAACTCCTCCAGCTCAATTCCAGAAAAATAAATGACCCAATCAAAAAATGGGCCAAAGAACTAAACAGACATTTCTCCAAGGAAGACATACAGATGGCCAACAAACACATGAAAAGATGCTCAACAGCTCTCATTATCAGAGAAATGCAAATCAAAACCACAATGAGGTACCATTACACACCAGTCAGGATGGCTGCTATCCAAAAGTCTATAAGCAATAAATGCTGGAGAGGGTGTGGAGAAAAGGGAACCCTCTTACACTGTTGGTGGGAATGCAAACTAGTACAGCCGCTATGGAAAACAGTGTGGAGATTTCTTAAAAAACTGGAAACAGAACTGCCATATGACCCAGCAATCCCACTTCTGGGCATACACACCAAGGAAACCAGATCTGAAAGAGACACATGCACCCCAATGTTCATCACAGCACTGTTTATAATAGCCAGGACATGGAAGCAACCTAGATGCCCATCAGCAGACGAATGAATGAGGAAGCTGTGGTACATATACACCATGGAATATTACTCAGCCATTAAAAAGAATTCATTTGAATCAGTTCTAATGAGATGGATGAAACTGGAGCCCATTATACAGAGTGAAGTAAGCCAGAAAGATAAAGACCATTATAGTATACTAACACATATATATGGAATTTAGAAAGATGGTAATGATAACCCTATATGCAAAACAGAAAAAGAGACTCAGATGTATAGAACAGACTTGTGGACTCTGTGGGAGAAGGCGAGAGTGGGATGTTTCAAGAGAACAGCATCGAAACATGTATATTATCTAGGGTGAAACAGATCACCAGCCCAGGTTGGATGCATGAGACAAGTGCTCGGGCCTGGTGCACTGGGAAGACCCAGAGGGATCGGGTGGAGAGGGAGGTGGGAGGGGGGATCGGGATGGGGAATACATGTAAATCCATGGCTGATTCATGTCAATGTATGACAAAAACCCACTACAATATTGTAAAGTAATTAGCCTCCAACTAATAAAAATAAATGAAAAAAAATTTTTTTTAATTAACTTAAAAAAAAAAAAAAGAAGCGCAGCAAAGAGGAGCTACCCCTCACCCAATGTCAGGGGCAGCAACCGACACCGCTAGGCTGCAACGGAGCAGGAGTGGCTGAGAGGAGCTACCCCAAGTTCAAGGAGCAGCATCTGCGTGGGCACAAGAGGGCCAAGAGGAGCTACTCCACGTTCAAGGTCAGGAGGGGCAGCCATGAGGAGATACTCCTCATCCAAGGTAAGGAGCAGCGGCTGTGCTTTGCTGGAGCAGCCGTGAAGAGATACCCCATGTCCAAGGTAAGAGAAACCCAAGTAAGATGGTAGGTGTTGCGAGAGGGCATCAGAGGGCAGACACACTAAAACCATAATCACAGAAAACTAGCCAATCTGATCACAGGACCACAGTCTTGTCTAACTCAATGAAACTAAGCCATGCCGTGTGGGGCCACCCAAGACGGTAGGGTCATGGTGGAGAAGTCTGACAGAATGTGGTCCACTGGAGAAGGGAATGGCAAACCACTTCAGTATTCTTGCCTTGAGAACTGCATGAACAGTATGAGAAGGCAAAATGATAGGATACTGAAAGAGGAACTTCCCAGGTCAGTAGGTGCCCAATATGCTACTGGAGATTAGTGGAGAAATAACTCCAGAAAGAATGAAGGGATGGAGCCAAAGCAAAAACAACACCCAGTTGTGGATGTGACTGGTGATAGAAGCAAGGTCCAATGCTGTAAAGAGCAATATTGCACAGGAACCTGGAATGTTAGGCCCATGAATCAAGGCAAATTGGAAGTGTCAAACAGGAGATGGCAAGAGTGAACATCGACATTCTAGGAATCAGTGAACTAAAATGGACTGGAATTTAACTCAGATGACCATTATATCTACTACTGTGGGCAGGAATCCCTTAGAAGAAATGGAGTAGCCATCATAGTCAACAAAAGAGTCCAAAATGCAATACTTGGATGCAGTCTCAAAAACGACAGAATGATCTCTGTTCGTTTCCAAGGCAAACCGTTCAACATCACAGTAATCCAAGTCTATGCTCCAACCAGTAATGCTGAAGAAGCTGAAGTTGAATGGTTCTATGAAGACCTACAAGACCTTCTAGAACTAACACCCAAAAAAGATGTCCTTTTCATTATAGGGGACTGGAATGCAAAAGTAGGAAGTCAAGAAACACCTGGAGTAACAGGCAAATTTGGCCTTGGAGTACGGAATGAAGCAGGGCAAAGGCTAATAGTTTTGCCAAGAGAACACACTGGTCATAGCAAACACCCTCTTCCAACAACACAAGAGAAGACTCTACACATGGACATCACCAGATGGTCAACACCAAAATCAGATTGATTATATTCTTTGCAGCCAAAGATGGAGAAGCTCTATACAGTCAGCAAAAACAAGACTGGGAGCTGACTGTGGCTCAGATCATGAACTCCTTATTGCCAAAAATTCAGACTTAAATTGAAGAAAGTAGGGAAAACCACTAGACCATTCAGGTATGACCTAAATCAAATCCCTTATGATTATACAGTGGAAGTGACAAATAGATTTAAGGGACTAGATCTGATAGACAGAGTGCCTGATGAACTATGGACGGAGGTTTGTGACACTGTACAGGAGACAGGGATCAAGACCATCCCCATGGAAAAGAAATGCAAAAAGGCAAAATGGCTGTCTGAGGAGGCCTTACAAATAGCTGTGAAAAGAAGAGAAGCAAAAAGCAAAGGAGAAAAGGAAAGATATTCCCATTTGAATGCAGAGTTCCAAAGAATAGCAAGGAGAGATAAGAAAACCTTCCTCAGTGATCAATGCAAAGAAATAGAGGAAAACAACAGAATGGGAAAGACTAGAGATCTCTTCAAGAAAATTAGAGATACCAAGGGAACATTTCATGCAAAGATGGGTTCGATAAAGGACAGAAATGGTATGGACCTAACAGAAGCAGAAAGATATTAAGAAGAGGTGGCAAGAATACACAGAAGAAATACTAAAGAAAATATCTTCACAACCCAGATAACCACGATGGTGTGATCACTCACCTAGAACCAGACATCCTGGAATGTGAAGTCAAGTGGGCCTTAGAAAGCATCACTACAAACAAAGCTTGTAGAGGCGATGGAATTCTAGTTGAGCTATTTCAAATCCTGCAAGATGATGCTGTGAAAGTGCTGCACTCAATATGCCAGCAAATTTGGAAAACTCAGCAGTGGCCACAGGACTGGAAAAGGTCCATTTTCATTCCAATCCCAAAGAAAGGCAATGCCAAAGAATGCTCAAACTACCGCACAATTGCACTCATCTCACACGCTAGGACAGTGATGCTCAAAATTCTCCACGCCAGGCTTCAGTAATACGTGAACCGTGAATTCCAGATGTTCAAGCTGATTTTAGAAAAGGCAGAGGAACCAGAGATCAAATTGCCAACATCCGCTGGATCATCAAAAAGGCAAGAGAGTTCCAGAAAAACATCTATTTCTCCTTTATTGACTATGCCAAAGCTTTTGACTGTGTGGATCACAGTAAACTGTGGAAAATTCTGAAAGAGATGGGAATACCAGACCACCTGACCTGCCTCTTGAGAAACCTATATGCAGGTCAGGAAGCAACAGTTAGAACTGGACATGGAACAACAGACTGGTTCCAAATAGGAAAAGGAGTACATCAAGGCTGTATATTGTCACCCTGCTTATTTAACTTCTATGCAGAGTACATCATGAGAAACGCTGGGCTGGAAGAGGATTGGAAGCTGGAATCAAGATTGCCAGGAGAAATATCAAATATCAATAACCTCAGATATGCAGATGACACCACCCTTATGGCAGAAAGCAAAGAAGAACTAAAGAGCCTCTTGATGAAAGTGAAAGAGGAGAGTGAAAATGTTGGCTTAAAGCTCAACATTCAGAAAGCTAAGATCATGGCATCTGGTCCCATCACTTCATGGCAAATAGATGGAGAAACAGTGTCAGACTTTATTTTGGAGGGCTCCAAAATCACTGCAGATGGTGACTGCAGCCATGAAATTAAAAGATGTTTGATCCTTGGAAGAAAAGCTATGACCAACCTAGACAGCATATTAAAAAGCAGAGACATTGCTTTGCCAACAAAGGTCCGTCCAGTCAAGGCTATTGTTTTTCCAGTGGTCATGTATGGATGTGAGAGTTGGACTATGAAGAAAGCTGAGTGCCGAAGAATTGATGCTTTTGAACTGTGGTGTTGGAGAAGACTCTTGAAAGTCCCTTGGACTGCAAGGAGATCCAACCAGTCCATCCTAAAGGAAATCAGTCCTGGGTGTTCATTGGAAGGACTGATGCTGAAGCTGAAACCAATACTTTGGCCACCTGATGCAAAGAGTTGACTCATTGGAAAAGACCCTGATGCTGGGAGAGTGGGGGCAGGAGGAGAAGGTGATGACAGAGGATGAGATGGCTAGATGGCATCACTGACTCTATGGACATGGGTTTGAGTAAATCTGGGAGTTGGTGATGGACAGGGAGGCCTGGCGTGCTGCGACTCATGGGGTCACAAAGGGTTGGAGAGGACTGAGCGACTGAACTAAACTTATATCATTGGTTCACTTTCCTGTCAAGCTGTTGGATTTTTATTTTCTCAATATTTAAGAATACTATATTTAATAGAGATATTATCCTTTGTGATATATGGTGAAATGTTTTCTGTCAATTTGTCATTTGTCTTTTAACTTTGTTTATAGTGTTCTTTGACATGAAATTTTTATTTTTCTCTAGTGTAATTTGTCCATTTTTGTCTTTATAGCCTCTTGATTTTGAGACAGTTTAAAAACCTTCCCTTATATCCAGGTTATAGAGGAATTCACTCAATTTTCTTCTACTACTCCATGTTTAAAATCTGCATGCATTTGGAGTTTATTTCTGTGTGTGGTGTGAGTGAATGACCTAATATTATTTTTTTCCAAAGAAGTAAACAATTTTTTAAGCATTATTAAAACTGGATCTTTGACTTGGTAATTTGAGATACAACTTTATCATATGCTTAATTTCCTTGCATACTTTTTACGTTATTTCACTACTCTGGTTACCCATGTACCAGTATCACATTACCTTAATTATAGAGGCTTCATATCATCTTTTAATGTCTGATAAGATTAGTCTTCCTCATGGTTTTTCTTTTTTTGCTGCTTTCCTGGATGTTCACACATGTTTGTTTTTCCAAATGATATTTAGAAACAATCTGTCTAGCTCAAAAAAAAAAAAAAACTTACTGATATCTTTATAAGGATTGTATTAAACTCACACATGAATTTAGCAAGTCATCCAAGAAAAGGGTGTGTCTTTCCATATGTTCAAGTAAACTTTTAAGCTTTCCAAAAGTATATTACAGTTCCCTCAAATAAGGTTTGCACATTTCCTAAGTTTATTTCTACACATTTAGTCTTCTTTTTTCCTATTGCATGTTGGGTATTCTCTAACTTTATAGCCGGTAACTCATTTTTATGTATGTGTGGATATGAAGACTATCTATTTCTGTATATTAATTTTATAACCTGGTACTTTACTTTTTATTGTTTGAGTTAACTTTATCATTGACTCTTTAGGGTTTTCTGGGTATGTGAAAATATCATTTGGAAACTGAAATAGTTTTACTTCTTTATCAATTCTTATTCCCTAGCTAATTTGCTGGTCTAACTGAACTGGTCAATACCTCCAGTATAATGTTGAATAGCAGTGGAAATAATGACTTGGACTTCTGTAAGTTACTCTATGTTTAAAGTGATTTACTGATACTTTTGGTACTTGAAGGAGAGCTTGACTTGAAATAAATTTTTAGTTCACACTTTCACTTTGTTGAAAATGCTGCTCCATATGATGTTTTTGAGAAATCTGATAGCAATCTGACTCCTTGGCTTTTGTTATTTGATGCTTACACCTGGAGGCCTTGAGAATTTTTTATCTTTTAAGTCTAATTATTTTTCTCAGCTATGTCTTAAAGTTAATTTTTCCAGGTTAATTTCTACATGCATCCAGTGATCTTTTTAAATACATAAATCTAGATCCTTTTTATTTCTAAAAAGTTGTGTTAAAGTTTTAAATGATGCTTTTATTTATTTTGTTTCTTCAAGGGCTTTAATCAAACATTATTTGTTTCTTCTTTTTCTTCCATTTCAACCACTTCCTCCCTGACTCTTTTTACTTCTCTCTTCATCCTATTTTTATTCTCTTGGTTATTTTCTGTCTTTCTCAAATGCTCCTCATTAAATTTCCTTTTGAGTCTCTTCTCCCTTTGGCAACTTGTAATTTAGCCTTCATTTGTGAGATGACTTGATCTCTTTTCTATTTCTTTCATGAGTTTAATCAACTCTCTTCATTTCTTTCTTTGACTCTGTCTATTTCTGTTCTTAATTTTTGTATTTCTGACTCAAGATAGGCTATCATATCCCCAAATGCTGTTGAAGTACATTTCATCAGTTTGGAGAGATGCCTGACAGTTTTCTAATACTTCTTGGTTGCTTTGTCTGTTTGAACAGGGAAACAATCATCCGCTGAGTTAGACTAATTCTCATTTTCTAATACAGTAATTTTGTATAGATGTATCCCACTTTTTTCTATTCATTTTGCAAGCTTGAGTGGTTTTCTAGATTCTTCATTCAAAGGCACCACCTCTATCAGTGAAGAAAGTGCAGTTTCTTTAGTGAATGAGTTCAGTGTTTTTGTTTGTATGTTTGTTTCTACATTCTTTTTGGTGGTGGTGTTCAGTTCTGACTCTTTGTGATCCCATGGACTACTGCATGCCAGGCTTCCCTGTCCTCCACTATCTCCCAGAGTTTGCTCAAGTTCATGTCCATTGAGTCAGTGATGCTATCTAACCATCTCATCCTCTGCTGCCCTCTTCTCCTTTTGCCTTCAATCTTTTCCCAGCATTAGGGTCTTTTCCAGTGAGGCAGCTCTTTGCATCAGGTGGCTGGAGTATTGGAGCTTCATCTTTAGCATCAGTCCTTTCAGTGAATATCCGGGATTTTTTAAAATGAGAATAAGAAGAAGAAAACATTCTTTTTATTTTGGAATAATTTTAGATTTATAGAAAAGTTGTAAAAAGTATAGAGAACATGTGTCTACCCATCAGCCAGTTTCAGTTTACCATAGAGTTAACTAGAAAAAAATAACTTCGCCGTATTAACCATACTCAACTTTATTTGGATTTCACCAGTTTTTCAACTAATACGTTTTTCTGTCCCAAGACCCAGTCCAACTTAACACATGGCATCTAATTGCCATTTTTCTATCTTCCCTAATTTTTCATGACATTGACAGCTTTTAGAAGTACTGATCCGATATCTTATAGACTGTCCCTCAGTTTCAGTTTGGATGACTTTTTTCTCCAGTTAGACTAAGTCTAGGGTTGGAAAGAACCAAGACAGGGCTTGGAAAGAATACCACAGAGGTGAGGTGACTTTCTCACCGCAACACAGCACATCACAGGATACAGGATATTCTCATATCTTCACTAGTGATGCTAAATTTGATCTCTTGGTAAAAGGTGTTTGCCAGTTTTCTCCACTGTAAAGTTCATATTTTTGTCTTTTCCACACTCTAGTTTTCAGAAGCAAGTTATAGAATCCAGCCCAGAATCAAAAGAAGAAAAGCTAAGCTTTACCTCCTGGAGAGGGGAATATCAACATATATATTATTTGGAATTCTTCTATAGCAATAGTAGTCTCTTCCTCCCCTTTTGATTTCATCATTTGTTTATAGCAGTATGGACTCACGTATATTTATTTAATACTTTGACCTGTAATTCAATATTCTGCTCCTCAAAATATTCCAACTTTGGCCACTGGTAATTATTTCAGTTTGGGTCCTGTGTCCCTTTGACATGCCTCCACCCTTTTACTTTTTGAGAAACCTTTCACTTCCTAGTACTGTTTGTTTGCTCTTGGGGGAGGTTTGTTTTTTTTTGTTTGTTTGTTTGTTTGTTTTGTTTGTTTTTGGAGGAGCAATTATCATCCTCTGGGTTTTTTTCCTTCATTTTGTCTCAAAGGATTCTAAAATTTACCCTTAACTTCCCCTTTATCAGCCTTTTTGCCTTCTTCACCCAGAGGGTATGCTTTTGAAAGACTACCACTTCATATCATGCATAATTTTAAGACCCTCTCTATGGCCAGTGCTCTAATCTAACAGGACGCTTTTTTACCATTTTTTTAATTGCAAATGAACCTTCTCTTCCAGAGGTTGCTTTCAGCAGTTTCCAGTGCATGTAGCTCTCTGCTTCTCTCTTCCACTCTGCTTTCCTGCCCTTACTGGGGCTGCCCTGACTTGCCCCAAACTTGTACCAGAAGCAGAAGCAATTGCTCACTGAGATTTGGTGCTTTTTCATTTTCTATTAACAGTTAATTTGAAATTCGGTATCTTTTACCCTTTACTTATACTGAAAGCATGATATGGTGGGTTCTGGTTGTTCTATACTGGTTTTTGGAGGATATCAGGACACAGATGTAAGCACTTCCCACAGTTCTAGTTTACCCTCAATAATGATGTGGGATGCTGATTCCTGCATCCCTGTAAAGAAGTTTCATTTATTTCTATTTTCTTAGGGTTTTTCTTTAAAGTCAGTATTTATACTTACCAAATGCTTTTCCACATTTAGTGAGGCAATAGTAAGATAATCAATTGACATATCTTCATGAGTTCTTTAAAATAGTGATACATCAATGGATTTTTTTAAAAAGTAGATCCTTCTTCCATTACAGTGATATGCTGATCATATTATATCCCCCGCTAAATTACATTCACAAAGAATTCATTTTTTGGACCCATGCAAAACAAAATATTAATTTCCTCAAATAAGTTGAGTATCATGCTGTACTTTCCTCTGTTTTAGAACATGAGGACTAGCTCACCCTTGAAATGTTGAAAGAATTCACTCATTAAATTTCCTTAGCCTTAAGAAGATATTACAGAGTTTAGATGTTTTCTATGGTTTTAGACTTTGTTTCCTGCTTAAAATCTACTTTTCTACTTTTTATCCAATTTTAATATTTCATATTTTTTAAATGTTTATTTAATGTTCAAGTATGTTGGCACTATTTATACATATTTATGTTGTTTTAATTTTTGTTTTATCTATAATGATGTCCCCTTGACATTCTTATTGTTGTTATATTAATATCTGTTTTCTAGATTTAAAAAAAAAAACTAATGAAAGAAACTGTTATTATTGATCTATTCTCATTTTTTGCATTTGTTTTCTATTTTGTCTTTGTCTTCTATTTGTGTCCTTATCTTTGTTAGTCTTTATAGTTTCCTCTAATTTGTTTTGTCCTTTTTCTAACTTCTTACACTGAACACTCAGTTCCATTAATTTCTATTTTTCTCATTTGCTAATATATGCATCTAAAGCTACATATTTTTTCTTCCATTTTGACCATATCTCAAAGCACAAATTTTTATAAGTACTGCTTTTAGTGTTGTTCATTTTAAACTACTTTATTGTTTTATTCTTATAATCTCAATAAGCCAAAATTAGTTGAAAGGGTTTTTGTAAAGACTTTTTGAGGTAGAAACTAATTTTTATTGAGAATGTCTACTTGAATTGTGTTATAGACAGTGAATACAGATTGTGTGATTTTTTTCCCCTTTTTACATCAGTCTGGGTTTTTTTCATGGCCTAACACATGCTCTGTTTGATAACATTTTACACAAGGATATACACACAAGTGCTGGTCACCAAAACTGTTTCCTTTTCTTACTGTACATATTACATTTCCCAGCCTTCCATCCTGGCAGATATAGCCAAAGAATGAGGGAAGAAGTAAACTGTTCACTTCCAAGTCTTTTCCACTTTTGATCCATGGGCTTCTTTTTTCTTAAGACTTCAGCTGAGAAACACAGTGACCTTACAAGTCAAAGGGGACAAAACCACAAGAAAGGAGCCACACCTACATCACGCCTTAAAGGAGAGCCATCAGTTCATCATAAACACTCATTTTAAATTTTACATGAAAAATAAATAAAATTCTGTTATATGAAACCATTGAGAGTTTGGGGTTCATCTGTTATGGCAGCTAGTATTACCTATACATTGACTACAAAGGCCTCTTTATTATTTCTAAGGATTGAGGTTGGAGTTGGCTAGAGCGTTATCAGTTTGAGGGAATCTCCCAATTTCTTCCCTCTGTGAGTCTTTGTATTTACAAGCTGTTAGTTTCCTCCTGTCATCTGATGTGTACTATTGCATGTCAGTCTCTTCTGATGCATTATGCCTAAGACTTGGTCGTCAGGAATTCATCCCCTAAAGGTGAAGGATATTCTATGTTTTGTACTAATCTATATCCAATATCCAGTTCACTGCCTCATACCTAGTAGATGTTAAACATTTCCTTAATGAGTGGATAAAGGGAGAATGACTGCTAGACAAAGTCCTTTATGAAAGAAATCTGTGTTACTTCTCTGGGGGCTCCTAAGAAGCCCAATTTATACATTTGTCTTTAAGGGTATGCAAGAATAATCAACTCTTAGAGGCTCAGGGGATGTCTATAGTGGGAAAAGAAAGAATCCCAAGCAGATTGTTAAAATGGTCATTTAAATGCATATTGAATTTTCACCACTTTGAATATCTGCCTTTGCCACATTTCTTCCCCACAGAAAAGGCTGGAGACATAGACAAGAGAGCCATCTTTTCCAAACCTTAATTTTCAAAAATAGAACAGAGACTAAGCACCAGAGACCATGTGCAAATATATCACCTACTCCCCAAAATTAAGTGAAGCAAGACTAGCCTTCAAGTACTTAAGCAACCAACCCACAGATACCAAGGGCCTCTCCCATGTGATCATTCCACCGCCACCCTTCTACTCTAATGACAACTAAACCGCAAGCAAGTCTACACTTCACTATCCTATCTTTCCATCTCCATGCCTTTTCCTGCTTTTCCCTCAATCTGAAATGCCCCCCCATCCCCATCCCATTCTACTTCTGCCTTCTGATTTCATATCTGTCCTTCAAGGTCAAGGGTTCTACCTCCTCTAGAATTCCTTCTCCAATTCTCCTAGCTGGAAATGCATCTCTCTCTTTTCCACTTTCTGAGATCAGTTACTTTATTATTTGGTTCAGATATGGGGTTGCCTATGCAAAGAGATCAGTATTTAATATGTGACAGTGTGGATGATATTAAAATTGGAGGCCTGTGTTACATAGTTCATAAGCTCAAAAAACTATATTTAAGTTTTGCACCTTAATATATATATATATTTTAAAATGTGTATAATGGTCATAAACATGTTACACAGAAACAAAAATTGAAACCTCATCTAATTTAGAAAAAAAAAAATTCTAACCACATGTTTGGAGAAAATCTTTGAAAACTTGGTACAGGATAGAAAAGATAACAAACAGCTAATGATCAAATAAGAAGCATGTGAACAGGGGATGGCAGTAGCCTTTAAGGGAGATTTCCAAGGTTAGGGTAGAAAAATAAGCAGATAGCAATACAGTTGAATGAAGGTCTAAATTAAAAGCAGAGAAGCATGTAAGGAAAGAGTGAGAGATGGCAGCTGTCAGCATTACTACAGAGAAGTATGAATTATTGGTATTAAGCCCAGGTGTAAGGAGTTGAGATGAGTTAACTCTTGACTTCTTCCAGAATTGGAGTTGCATTTGGAGATGCTATACAACTAGATCTTTTAGATACACTTAGATAAAAACTGACATATACACCCTGAAGTGAAAGTCACTCAGTTGTGTCTGACTCTTTGCAACCCCTGGACTATACAGTCCATGGAATTCTCCAGACCAGAATACTGGAGTGGGTAGCCTTTCCCTTCTCCAGGGGATCTTCCCAACCCAGGGATGGAACTCAGGTCTCCCACATTACAGATGGATTCTTTACCAGCTGAGCCACAAGGGAAGCCCAAGAATATTGGAGTGGGTAGCCTATCCCTTCTCCAGTGGATCTTCCCAACTCAGGAATTGAACGCAGGGTCTCCTGCATTGCAGGTGGATTCTTTACCAACTGAGCTATCAGAGTATATAAAATGGATAACTTTTTGTAAAAAAAAAAAAAAAATGGATAAGGACCTACTGTATAGCACAGAGAACTCTACTCAATACTCTATAATGACCTATATGGGAAAAGAATCTAAAAAAGAGTGGATATATGTATATATAACTGATTCACTTTGTTGTATATCAGAAACTAACACAACATTGTAAATCAACTCTACACCAATAAAAGTTGGAATAAGTTAAAAGACAGAAAGTAGATCAGTCAAATAAAAATTTTTTCTACTGTATTAAAAATCCAAATCATAAAGGTTTACATCTCAAACACTAGAAAGAAGGGACAGGGGAGAATAATGTTGTTCTTTAAAAAAAAAAAAAGTTTTCTTTTTTGTTGGGGTATAGCCAACAAACTGTGGAAAATTCTGAAAGAGATGGGAATACCAGACCACATGACCTGCCTCTTGAGAAATCTGTATGCAGGTCAGGAAGCAACAGTTAGAACTGGACATGGAACAACAGACTGGTTCCAAATAGGAAAAGGAGTATGTCAAGGCTGTATATTGTCACCCTGCTTATTTAACTTCTATGCAGAGTACATCATGAGAAACGCTGGGCTGGATGAAGCACAAGCTGGAATCAAGATTGTCAGGAGAAATATCAATAACCTCAGATATGCAGATGATACCACCCTTATGGCAGAAAGCAAAGAAGAACTAAAGAGCCTCTTGATGAAAGTGAAAGAGGAGAGTGAAAAAGTTGGCTTAAAGCTCAACATTCAGAAAACTAAGATCATGGCATCTGGTCCCATCACTTCATGGGAAATAGATGGGGAAACAATGGAAACAGTGTCAGACTTTATTTTGGGGGGGCTCCAAAATCACTGCAGATGGTGACTGCAGCCACAAAATTAAAAGACACTTGCTCCTTGGAAGAAAGTTATGACCAACCTAGACAGCATATTAAAAAGCAGAGACATTACTTTGCCAACAAATGTCCATCTAGTCAAGGCTATGGTTTTTCCAGTAGTCATGTATGGATGTGAGAGTTGGATTATAAAGAAAGCTGAGTGCAAAGAATTGATGCTTTTGAACTGTGGTGTTGGAGAAGACTCTTGAGAGTCCCTTGGATGGCAAGGAGATCCAACCAGTCCATCCTAAAGGAGATCAGTCCTGGGTGTTCATTGGAGGGACTGATGCTGAAGCTGAAACTCCAATACTTTGGCCACCTGATGTAAAGAACTGACTCACTTGAAAAGACCCTGATGCTGGGAAAGATTGAAGGCAGGAGGAGAATGGGACAACAGAGGATGAGATGGTTGGATGGCATCACTGACTCAATGGACATGAGTTTGAGTAAACTCCAGGAGTTGGTGATGGACAGGGAGGCCTGGCATGCTGCAGTCCATGGAGTCACAAAGAGTCAGACATGACTGAGCGACTGAACTGAACTGAACTGATAGCCAATTAACAATGTTGTGATAGTTTCAGGTGAACAGCAAGGGACTCTGCCATACATAAACATGTATTTATTCTCCCCCAAACTCCCCTCCCATCCAGGCCACCACATAACACTGAATATAATTCCATGTGCTTTGTATTGGTTATCCATTTTAAATATAATATTGTGTACATGTCCATCCCAAACTCCCTAACTATCCTTCCCCTGGCAACCATAAGTTCATTCTCTAAGTCTGTGAGTCTCTTTCTGTTTTGTAAATAAGTTCATTTGTATCATTTCTTTTTAGATTCCACATATAAGGGATGTCATATGATATTTCTCCTTCTCTGACTTACTTCACTCAGTATGACAATCTCTAGGTCCATCCATGTTGCTGCAAATGGCATTATTTCATTCTTTTTTAAAGTGTGAACAAAGGACTCCTGAGACACATCACTACCTCTTTTCTTACATTGTCCACAAGGTCACAGTTGAGTAGTCTCACCTAACCATCTGGGCAAGACCAGTCTATCTTGAATCAGGATGATAAAACTATTTTAATTAGAGTTGTTTGTGTGTCTCCTTTTCTTTCTTTGAGAAACTGTCTTTTCCATTGCTCTATCCATCACAGTATGTACACAGCTATGTCACTCAATGCATAGTCAGTTAATGTTGCTCTTGGAGCCTTCAGATACTTCCAACAGGACTTCTGCAATCACCTTAGCAACTCCCGAAAAACTTAAATTACAGAGATACTAAATTTTAACATTGGAAGTAACAGTTGACATGTTCAAGGTCTGAGAAGGCAAAAAGTGATTTTGTCATTATTTCCAAGTGTGATTGACTGCTCCTGACTGTTTGGAGCCCTGCTTTGAGAAGAACTCTAAGGTCATTTCCTGGGGCAAAAGTGCTACAATTCATTAGGGATGCCTGCTAGGGAAATATTATCTTGCAAGCTATTTGCCATCCCCTGTACCTACAATAATACCTCACTCTACACATACAAGAACTGAGTTTTAGAAAATAAGCAATTTGCTCAAAGTCCAGGAGCTACTTAATGTCAAAGCCATGACAAGGTCTGCCATATCAGTACTGTACTTATTTCATTATACAATACTGGGGCTGTCTTTTGGTTGGAGGTTTTTCCCCACCATGGACAATTAGATTTTCCTGTAGCACTTACTAAACTCCATTTGTTTTAACTTTCAAAAAAGATAGCTGAAGAGACAGTAACAATAAAACCTTCAAAAACCTGACTTAAATAATGATGTGGGCATAAAAATATGTTTATGCCCACATCCCTAAAAACAAAGCAACTTATTTTAAAAGACAATTATTAAAGATGTTTACCTAGAAAGCGGCGTCATTCCTCTTCCCTGCCCCTGAAAAAAAACAATATTTATTAGTTATCCATGACTGTGTAACTATTTAACCCAAAACACAGTGAATTAAAACAATTATCTATTAACCCTCATGTTTCCATGGGTCAAAAATGTCAGAGTGGCTTGGCTTTGCTGTTCAGTTCATTCTTAAGTGAAGTTGCAATCAAATAGTGGTTGAAACTGCGGTCAGCTCAAAGTTGGGGTTATCTATGCAGAGATGTGAACAGCTGGAGATTGGAACATCTGGGCTTCTCAGGCATCTTCCCTGCCTCTGTGTGGTCTCTCCACATGGTTTCTGCAGCCTGGTGGCTTTAGGTTAGCCAGAACTCTTATGTATCAGCTCAGGGATCAGAGAGCTTACTGGAAGTTAGTCTACCTTTAATAATTCAAGCTTAGGAGTCAAATAGAGTTACTACAGTACACTCTACTGGTCAGGGCAGTTACAAAGTCCACCCAGATCCCACCTCTTAAAAGAGCAGTATCAGTGTTACATTGTCAGAAGACAGTGTGGGATGGGATATGTAGTATAAATCTGCCATGAAGGGTTAGTAAGCGAAGGCATTTCAGGGAAGAACTCAAAAGCAACCATACCATCATATTCTGGGAATCAAAATAATATTATCAATTATTCCAGATTAGAGTTGCTACAGGGCATCTAGTTACATTTAAACTTCAGAAAAATAATGAGTAATTTTTAGTGTCAACCATGCCCCATGCAATATTCAGGACATACTTAATCCCCAATTAATTAACATTGTGGTAGATATTCTGCATTTTTATTTGCTAAGTATGGCAACCCTCTCCCAGAGTAACTCAGATGGTCAAGGAGTTGATATTTTTATCTGGTGTTCGGCTTGGGAGTGAAACAATCTTAGTGTCACTGTCATCAGTACTTTCTCAGTTTGCCCGGGTGTAGTGACCAAAGTGCCATCTGCAAAGCTGCCTTCACCTCCAGAATAGAGCATTGACTTCCATGTTTCAAGACTAGTGTGGATTTGGGATCACTGTCTTTTTAGCTATCTGATTTCCCAGAGTTTTCTTTTTCAATATTTCAGCTGTGCAGAAGCTGATCTCCTGGCACTGGTTTTGTTTCCTGACAGGCAACATTAATTCATTTTCACATTCACACTGAAATCACTTCTCCCTCTGTCTAACAACAACAATAATGGTGAAAGCCCACTTAGAAAACAGCTTGATGGAACAGCTGCTTCAGACTCATTATGAGTCTAACACTTTCTCTAATCTGGGGGACGGGATGCCCACAACAGCAAGTACATTGTGGTTCAGGTATCCAGTAAACACTGCACTTCTTTTTCTGATTTACTTTTCCAGTCATGCAATTAATAGAAATATGGTTCAACATTTATACTACCTTCAGTGACTTGCTGAAATTTCTTCCACTAATCTCCAGACCTATCCAACTATGATGTCTTGCAAAGTCTCCCCCACTATTCTATAAATTCCAAAACTGTCTCACATTTCCAGTGTCAATCAAAGACAGGCTTAAATGTTCCCCCTTTGAAAAGTATTATTAGCTCTTGTGCAATCCATTCTGGGTCCCCAGATTAAGATCTGAGATTTAAGATATTCATTAACTAACAACAAATCTGGCATTATGTTCTTCCTCTGCTATATACAAGTTATGATGACTCACATGAGTTTCATGTTGCCATGGGAACTATCAAAATGAGGTACCAAGGAAAAGGGCCTGGGTAGCAAGGTAACATTAAGCTCCTCCTTTGAATTTATAAGTAAATACAGCTCTCCTCTTTCACTTTTACAGCAAAGTATGTAGTACTTTGCTGATGTCAAATCTAACATTCATTGTCTTCTTTTTCCTTAATAACAGAACCTCAGCTTTATACAACTATCCACTCCTTCCCACCATGTCCCTTAAGGGAGAGTTGGGGGACTCAAAGACCCAACACTGAGACCAACAGTGACGTACCCTCATGTACACTAAACTCGGCTTGATTAATCTAAGTCAAAAATAGAACGGTATTTCCCTGACCACTGTTAATGGTCCAGAGGTGGGCAGCTGGACATGGAAAGGCAAGTAGTTAGTCCCAGTAATACAGAAGGCCACTCTGAGGTCATGTCAGAACAGGTCTTGGATTAAGTCAACAATATAACTGTGGTGTTGGAAAAGACTCTTGAGAGTCCCGTGGACTGCAAGGAAATCCAACCAGTCCATCCTAAAGGAAATCAGTCCTAAATATTCATTGGAAGGACTGGTGCTGAAGCTGAAACTCCAATACTTTGGCCACCTGATGTGAAGAACCAACTCATTGGAAAAGACCCTGATACTGGGAAAGATTGAAGGTGGGAGGAGAAGGGGATGACAGAGGATGAGATGGTTGGATGGCATCACCGACACAATGGACATGAGTTTGAGTAAACTCCAGGAGTTGGTGATGGGCAGGGAAGGCTGGCATGCTACGGTCCATGGGGTTACAAAGAGTCAGACACAAATGAGCAACTGAACTGACTGACTGACTGATAACCAGCAAAATGGAGAGACAGAAGAACCTGGGATCTTAGTGGCATTACAGAGCCTCTGCTTTGTAATATACCTGAAGCAAATATACAAGATAATACATTTTCTTATTGATTAATCATTTTGAGCCGAGATTTTCTGATTCTAGCAGTCAAAGGCTTCTCACTCATAGTAGACAGAGAATGCAGGATCCAACCAAAAAGAAAACAAGTGTTTTCGATCTTTCTCCCAAGCCCAGTTCTCTAAGTCTCTTTTTCAACAGGGACCTAACCCATGGCAGCCTAGAATGCTGTAGTCAAGTTCGGTTATGGTTTACTATTGTAGAGGAAATTCTGAGGCATAAACAGCAAACAATATGCTAATAACACCCCATCATGTCGTGTGACACAACAAAGTGTCAACCAGTAAATCATCTCACTCTCTGGGCTTACATTTACTTATATTACTAGTCTCTACTTGGCACCACTGTCTTTTCAGGATTCTGCCTTTGCAAGTGTCGGAAATTCAAAGCAAAAACATGAAACATATTGGCTAACATAACTAAGAAATACAGAGATTAAATCTTAACTTCGGTTACAGTTGAATTCAAAGTTTCTAATGATGTTGTCAGGATTTTGTCCATCTTTTCCTTTCTTTCCATTCAATTTTCCATTCAGTTGAATACTTTCAGTCAGGCCTTACTCTCATAGTAACAACAATGACCACTTCTCCCAGCAGATCTAATTTTATGCATTTCTTATGTCTGATGCAGAGATCACTCTTTCTCCATCAATATCTGTACAAATCTCTCAGAAAAATGATCTGATTCTTTCTTTGGTCATGTTCTTTCCCCCAAGTAACAGAGGTCCTATGAACTATACTGTGGAAATTCACATGTTAAAGCCCAAACCTGCAATGTGATTATACTTGGAGATAGGTCCTAACAGGAGGTTATCAAAGTTAAATGAGGCCATTTAGTGGTGGAACCCTAATCTTAGAGGGCCAGTACTTGTCAAAGATAAGGAAGAAAAACCAGGACGCTTCTCTCTCACAAACCAAAGAAAGGACATATGAACAGACGGTGATCACCTATAAGCCAAGAGAAGAGGTATCAGGATAAAACCTACCTTATTAGCACCCTGATCTTAGATGTCCCAGCCTCCAGAACTATTAGAAATAAATGTTTGTTTATGCCACCCAGCCTGTTATATTTTTATGACAGCTCAAGATGCTATTACAAGTAGTGAGAAAATGAAGCAATTTTAAGAAAAAAGAGATAAATTTAAGTAAGAGTTGATATGCTATACAGACTTTTCTAAAAATATAGAGACTGCATTTCCTAGAGACCATGTTAAATAGCCTGGAGTCTATTTAGCTCTTTTTTCTTTCACCAGAACTTCAGAAGTCACATATTTGGATGTCATAGCTGCAAGGTGGAAGCAGACTGTTTCCCTGATGCCCTCTTTGTAGTAGAGTTTCCCAGTCCACATGAGCCTGGGCTGTAAGCAAGAAAACACCTTTAAACAACAGATATTTCAGGATTTACTTATCACAATACAGCTGAGCCTAGCCTAACTAATACATCAAGATGGAACTAAACTACTAGACAAGAGTAATGTATAAGGAGGGAAGTTAATTCTAAAGCCTGTGCTTTTTTTGGGAAAACAGTAGCTATATTGGCTAACTATGCATATTTAAGACAAATATGATATGAATATAATTTCAAAGAATTACAGCGAAATGGAAAATAAAGAGAACTCAATCAGTTACACTTAAATATTTAAGGTGAAATAGCATGATATCTGTGATTTTGTTTAAAATTCTAAAACAAAAAGAGAGAGAAGGGTTAAATAAATTATATGTGGCAGAACTGATAATTTCCACATGTATGTGAGAATATATAGGAACTTACCATACTATTTCTCTACTTTTATATATACTAGACTTTTTTTAGATAACAAGTTTTTTCTTAAAGGCCAGAAAAATGGTGGAGCTGGCCTTAGAACAGAACACACTGAGGATAACAGAATGAGAAAACGGAATCAGGTAAATTGATGAACTCATCAAGCTGCTAATTCAAAAAATAAGCAGCCTTAATATGTTCAAACATGTTCTTGAAAAGGAGATACCAAACAGGATTAAATGTGCAAAGATTTTATTAAGGAAAGGGGAGGAGGTGGAAAAGGCCGGGAGAGCCATCCAATTGCAATACAAGTCTGACTCCTGAGGGAAGAAGGTTTGGATGGAAGTGTGCAAAGTGGTCTGGGGGTCCACAAGCCAAAGCTAGCTATCAGAGGAGTCCAGTGTCTACCAGAATCGGGTTGCCTAAGCCTCAATGCCACACTCAGTCATTGGTGGGGAGCAGCCTGTGGGAAGCATGTCTTCCATGAACATGAAACAATGATTCTCAGAGACCAGCAACTAACTCTCTGTAGTTAGAAGTCTGCAAGGTACACTCTCATGGCTATCTTTCTTTATTCCTCTACCCTTCTTTTCTGGGGACTTTTTTCTACATAAAGCAGTAATATTCTTAACTATTTAAGCCAAAGGCATCCTTATTTACTACAAATAAAGTATTCATAGCCACTATATAATGATAAAATGAGCAGGTCACAAGAAGATTATCATAATTTTAAACTTGCATTTGCCTAATGGCATGACATCTAAATAAACAAAGGAATTGCTGACAGATGTAGGTGACATTAATGAATTCACATTGAGAGTTCAATGTTTTAACATCTCTTTCAGTGATTTATAGTTTCATTAAACATAATATTAGTAAAAATATAGTAGAGTTAAACATCATAATTAACAAACTGAAAGCAATCAAAAAGATTCATTCATTTTTAGTGCACAGAAAAGACAAAAAATAAGGGGTCTGGTAGCAAGAATCAATGAATAGCAAATAATCAATGTGCATTTTTGGTACAAGTATTTGGTGCAATATGTAGGAGAAAGACTTCTCTTCCACTCTGTTTATGAAGTGTAATTTATTCAGCCTTTTCTTTTTTTAATTATTATTTTTATATATTTTTAAATTTTAATTGGAGGCTAATTACTTCACAATATTGCGGTGGTTTTTGCCATACATTGACATGAACCAGCCATGGGTGTACATGTGTCCCCATCCTGAACCTCCCTCCCACCTCCCTCCCCGTCACATCCCTCAGGGTCATCCCAGTGCACCAGCCTTGAGCACTTTGTCTAATGCATTGAGCCTAGTCCAGTGATCTATTTCACATATGATAATATACATGTTTCAATGCTATTCTCTCAAATTATCCTTCCCTTTTCTTCTCCCTCAGAGTCCAAAAGTCTGTTCTTTATATCTGTGTCTCTTTTGCTGTCTCACATATAGGGTCATCGTTATCATCTTTCTAAATTCCATATATATGCATTAATATACTGTAATGGTGATTTTCTGTCTGACTTATGTCACTCGTTTAATAGACTCCAGTTTCATCCACCTCATTAGAACTGATTCAAATGTATTCTTTTTAATAGCTAGGTAATATTCCATTGTGTATATGTACCACAGCTTTCTTATCCATTCATCTGCCAATGGACATCTAGGTTGCCTCCATGTCCTGGGTATTTAAACAGTGCTGCGATGAACATTGGGGTACACGTGTCTCTTTCAATTCTGGTTTCCTCGGTGTGTATGCCCAGCAGTGGAGATTGCTAGGTCGTATGGCAGTTCTATTTCCAGTTTTTTAAGGAATCTCCACACTGTTCTCCATAGTGGCTATACTAGTTTGCATTCCCACCAACAGAGTAGGAGGGTTCCTTTTTCTCTGCACCCTCTCCAGCATTTATTGTTTGTAGACTTTTTGATAACAGCCATTCTGACTGGTGTGAGATGGTACCTCATTGTGGTTTTGATTTGCATTTCTCTGATAATGAATGATGTTGAGCATCTTTTCATGTGTTTGTTAGCCATCTTTATATCTTCTTTGGAGAAATGTCTGTTTAGTTCTTTGGGTTATTTTTTGATTGGGTCACTTATTTTTCTGGAATTGAGCTGCAGGAATTTCTTGTATATTTTTGAGATTAATTCTTTGTCCATTGCTTCATTTGCTATTATTTTCTCCCATTCTGAAGGCTGTCTTTTCACCTTGCTTATAGTTTCCTTCATTGTGCAAAAGCTTTTAAGTTTAATTAAGTCCCATTTGTTTATTTTGCTTTCATTTCCATTACTCTGGGAGGTGGGTCATAGAGGGTCCGGCTGTGATTTATGACAGAGAGTGTTTTGCCTATGTTTTCCTCTAGGAGTTTTATATCTTCTGGTCTTAAATTTAGATCTTTAATCCATTTTGAGTTTATTTTCATGTATGGTGTTAGAAAGTGTTCTAGTTTCATTCTTTTACAAGTGGTTGACCAGTTTTCCCAGCACCACTTGTTAAAGAGGTTGTCTTTTCTCCATTGTATATTCTTGCCTCCTTTGTCAAAGATAAGGTGTCCATAGGTGCATGGATTTATCTCTGGGATTCTGTTTTGTTCCACTGATCTATGTTTCTGTCTTTGTGCCAGTACCATACTGTCTTAATGACTGTTGCTTTGTTGTATAGCATGAAGTCAGGCAGATTGATTCCTCCAGTTCCATTCTTCTTTCTCAAGATTGCTTTGGCTGTTTGAGGTTTTTTGTATTTCCATACAAATTGTGAAATTATTTGTTCTAGTTCTCTGAAAAATACTGTTGGTAGCTTGATAGGGATTGCATTGAATCTATAGATTGCTTTGGGTAGTATACTCATTTTCACTGTATTGATTCTTCCAATCCATGAACATGGTATATTTCTCCATCTATTTGTGTCATCTTTGATTTCTTTCATCAGTGTTTTATAGTTTTCTATATATAGGTCTTTTGTTTCTTTAAGCAGATTTATTCCTAAGTATTTCTTTCTTTTTGTTGCAATGGTGAGTGGAATTGTTTCCTTCCCTTTTTCTCATTGTTAGTGTATAGGAATGCAAGGGATTTCTGTGTGTTAATTTTATATCCTGCAACTTTACTATATTCACTGATTAGCTCTAGTAATTTTCTGGTGGAGTCTTTAGGATTTTCTATGTAGAGGATCATGTCATCTGCAAACAGTGAGAGTTTTACTTCTTCTTTTCCAATCTGGATTCCTTTTATTTCTTTTTCTTCTCTGATTTCTGTGGCTAAAACTTCCAAAACTATGTTGAATAGTAGTGGTGAGAATGGGCATCCTTGTCTTGTTCCTGACTTTAGGCAAAATGCTTTCAATTTTTCACTATTGAGGATAATGTTTGCTGTGGGTTTATCATATATGGCTTTTATTATGTTGAGGTATGTTCCTTCTATGCCTGCTTTCTGGAGGGTTTTTATCATAAATGGATGCTGAATTTTGTCAAAGGCTTTCTCTGCATCTATTGAGATAATCATATGGTTTTTATCTTTCAATTTGTTAATGTGATTCAATTTGTTAATCACATTCAATCACATTGATTGATTTGCAGATATTGAAGAATCCTTGCATCCCTGGGATAAAGCCCACTTGGACATGATGTATGATCTCTTTAATATGTTGTTGGACTCTGTTTGCTAGAATTTTGTTAAGGATTTTTGCACCTATGTTCATAAGTGATATTGGCCTGTAGTTTTCTTTTTTGTGTGTATGTGTGGCATCCTTGGTTTTGATATTAGGGTGATGGTGGCCTCATAGAATGAGTTTGGAAGTTTCCCTTCCTCTGCAATTTTCTGGAAGAGTTCGAGTAGGATAGGTGTCAGCTCTCCTCTAAATTTTTGGTAGAATTCAGCTGTGAAACCATCTGGTCCTGGCCTTTTGTTTGCTGGAAGATTTCTGATGACAGTTTCGATTTCTGTGCTTGTGATGGGTCTGTTAAGATTTTCTATTTCTTCCTGGTTCAATTTTGGAAAGTTATACTTTTCTAAGAATTTGTCCATTTCTTCCAAGTTGTCCATTTTATTGGCATATAGTTGCTGATAGTAGTCTCATGATCCTTTGTATTTCTGTGTTGTCTGTTGTGATTTCTCCATTTTCATTTCTAATTTTGTTGATTTGATTCTTCCTTTTTTTCTTGATGAGTCTGGCTAATGGTTTGTCTATTTTATTTATCTTCTCAAAGAACCAGCTTTTAGCTTTGTTGATTTTTGCTATGGTCTCCTTTGTTTCTTTTTCATTTATTTCTGCCCTAATTTTTATAATTTCTTTCCTTCTACTAACCCTGGGGTTCTTCATTTCTTCTTTTTCTAGTTGCTTTAGGCATAGAGTTAGGTTATTTATTTTATTTTTCTCCTGTTTCTTGAGGTAGGCTTATATTGCTATGAACCTTCCCCTTAGCACTTGCTTTTACTGAATCCCATAGGTTTGGGTTGTTGTGTTTTCATTTTCATTCATTTCTATGCATATTTTTATTTCTTTTTTTATTTCTTCTGTGATTTGTTGGTTATTCAGAAGTGTGTTGTTTAGCCTCCATATGTTTGTGTTTTTAATAGTTTTTTTTTCCTGTTCAGTTCAGCTCAGTCCCTCAGTCATGTCTGACTCTTTGCAACCCCATGAACCCCTGTAGTTGACATCTAATCTTACCACACTGTGATCAGAAAAGATGCTTGAGATGATTTCAATTTTTTTGAATTTACCAAGGCTAGATTTATGGCCCAGGATGTGATCTATCCTGGAGAAGGTTCCATGTGCACTTGAGAAAAAGGTGAAATTCATTGTTTTAGGGTGAAATGTCCTATAGATATCAATTAGGTCTAACTGGCCCATTGTATCATTTAAAGTTTGTGTTTCCTTGTTAATTTTCTGTTTGGTTGATCTATCCATAGGTGTGAGTGGGGTATTAAAGTCCCCCACTATTATTGTGTTACTGTTAATTTCCCCTTTCATACTTGTTAGCATTTGCCTTACATATTGAGGTGCTCCTATGTTGGGTGCATATATAATTGTTATATCTTCTTGGATTGACCCTTTGATCATTATGCAGTGTTCTTCTTTGTCTCTTTTCATGGCCTTCATTTCAAAGGCTATTTTATCTGATATGAGTATTGCTACTCCTGTTTCTTTTGATCTCCATTTGTGTGAAATATCTTTTTCCAACCCTTCACTTTCAGTCTGTATGTGTCCCTAGATTTGAGGTGGGTCTCTTGTAGAGAGCATATATAGGGGTCTTGTTTTTGTATCCATTCAGCCAGTCTTTGTCTTTTGGTTCAGGCATTCAACCCATTTACATTTAAGGTAATTATTGATAAGTAGGATCCCATTACTGTTTACTTTTTTGTTTTGGGTTTGAGTTTATAAATCTTTTCTGTGTTTCCTGTCTATAGAAGATCCTTTAGCATTTGCTGAAGAGCTGGTTTGGTGATGCTGAATTCTCTGAAAGAGACTGAAATACCAGACCACATGACCTGCCTCTTGACAAACCTGTATGCAGGTCAGGAAGCAACAGTTAGAACCAGACATGGAACAACAGACTGGTTCCAAATTGGGAAAGGAGTATGCCAAGGCTGTATATTGTCACCCTGCTTATTTAACTTCTATGCAGAGTACATCATGAGAAATGCTGGGCTGGAGGAAGCACAGGCTGGAATCAAGATTGCCAAGAGAAATATAAATAACCTCAGATATGCAGATGACACCACCCTTATGGCAGAAAGTGAAGAAGAACTAAAGAGCCTCTTGATGAAAGTGAAAGCAGGAGAGTGAAAAAGTTGGCTTAAAGCTCAACATTCAGAAAACTAAGATCATGGCATCTGGTCCCATCACTTCATGGCAAATAGATGGGGAAACAGTGGAAACAGTGGCTGACTTTATTTTTCTGGGCTCCCAAATCACTGCAGATGGTGACTGCAGCCACAAAATTAAAAGACACTTACTCCTTGGAAGGAAAGTTGTGACCAACCTAGACAGCATATTAAAAAGCAGAGACATTACTTTGTCAACAAAGGTCTATCTAGTCAAGGCTATGGTTTTTCCAGTGGTCATGTATGGATGTGAGAGTTGGACTATAAAGAAAGCTGAGCACAGAAGAATTGATGCTTTGAACTGTGGTGTTGGAGAAGACTCCTGAGAGTCCCTTGGACTGCAAGGAGATCCAACCAGTACATCCTAAGGAAATCAGTCCTGAATATTCATTGGAAGGACTGATACTGAAACTGAAACTCCAATACTTAGGCCACCTGATGCAAAGACCTGACTCATTGGAAAAGACCCTGATGCTGGGAAAGATTGAGGATAGGAGGAGAAGGGGACGACAGAGAATGAGATGGCTGGATGGCATCACCAATTCAATGGACATGGGTTTGGGTGGACTCTGGGAGTTGGTGATGGACAGGGAGGCCTGGCATGCTGTGGTTCATGGGGTCACAAAGAGTCAGACATGACTGAGTGATTGAACTGAACTAAACTGAATTCTCTCAGCTTTTGCTTGTCTGTAAAGTTTTTAATTTCTCCTTCATATTTGAATGAGATCCTTGCTGGGTACAGTAATCTGGGTTGTAGGTTTTTCTCTTTCATCACTTTAAGTATGTCCTGCCATTCCCTTCTGGCTTGAAGAGTTTCTATTGAAAGATCAGCTGTTATCCTCATGGGAATCCCCTTGTGAGTTATTTGTTGTTTTCCCTTGCTGCTTTTAATATTTGTTCTTTGTGTTTGATCTTCATTAATTTGATTAATATGTGTCTTGGGGTGTTTCACCTTGGGTTTATCATGCTTGGGACTCTCTGGGTTCTTGGACTTGGGTGACTATTTCCTTCCCCATTTTAGGGAAGTTTTCAACTTTTATCTCCTCAAGTATTTTCTCAAGGCCTTTCTTTTTGTCTTCTTCTTCTGGGACTCCTATGATTCAAATGTTGGGACATTTAACATTGTTCTGGAGGTCTCTGAGGTTGTCCTCATTTCTTTTAATTCTTTTTCTTTTTTCCTCTCTGCTTCATTTATTTCCACCATTCTATCTTCCACCTCACTTATCCTATCTTCTGCCTTAGTTATTCTACTGTTGGTTCCCTCCAGAGTGCTTTTGATCTCAGTTATTGCATTATTCATTATTGATTGACTTTTTTATTTCTTCTAGGTCCTTGTTAAACTTTTCTTGCATCTTCTCAATCCTTGTCTCCAGACTATTTATCTGTAACTCCATTTTGTTTTCAAGATTTTGGATCATTTTTACTATCATTATTCTGAATTCTTTTTCAGGTAGACTCCCTATCTCCTCCTCTTCTGTTTGGTTTGGTGGGCTTTTATCATGTTCCTTTACCTGCTGTATATTTCTCTGCCTTTTCATCTTGTTTATGTTGCTGTTTGGGGTGGCCTTTTTGTATGCTGGAAGTTTGTGGTTCCTCTTTATTGTGGAGGTTCCTCCCTGTGGGTGGTGTTGGACAACTGGCTTGTCAAGGTTTCCTGGTTAGGGACGCTTGCATCGGTGTTCTGGTGGGTGGAGCTGGATCTCTTCTCTCTGGAGTGCAATGAAGTGTCCAGTAGTGAGTTTTGAGGTGTCTATGGGTTTGGTGTGACTTTTGGCCACCTGTATTTTTGTGCTCAGGGTTATGTTCCTGCATTGTTGGAGAATTAGCTTGGTATGTCTTGCTCTGAAACTTGTTGGCTCTTGGGTGGAGCTTGGTTTCAGTGTAGGTATGGAGGCTTTTGGATGAGCTCTTGTCGATTAATGTTCCCTGGAGTCAGGAGTTTTCTGGTGTTCTCAAGTTTTGGATTTAAGCCTCCTGCCTCTGGCTTTCAGTCTTATTCTTATAGTAGCCTCAAGACTTCTCCATCCATATAGCACCAATGATAAAACATCTAGGTTAATGGTGAAAAGATTCTCCACAGTGAGGGACACCCAGAGAGGTTCACAGAGTTACATGGAGAAGAGAAGAGGGAGGAAGGAGATAGAGGTGACCAGGAGGAGAAGAGGGGGAATCAAAAGGGGAGAGAGCAATCTAGCCAGTAATCAATTCCCTATTTGCTCTCCACAGTCTGGAACACTCAGAGAGGTTCATGGAGTTCCACAGAGAAGAGGGAGGAAGGAGATAGAGGTGACCAGAGGAGAATAGGGGAAGTCAAAAGGAGAGAGACCAGTCTAGCCAGTAATCAGTTCCCTAAGTGTTCTCCACAGCCCAGAATACCCAGAGAGATTCACAGAGTTAAGTAGAGAAGAGAAGGGGGAGGGAGGAGATAGAGGTGACCTGGGGGAGAAAAAGGAGGAGTCAAAAGGGGAGAGAGCAATCAAGCCAGTAATCACACTCCTAAGTAAAAATGGGTACTGAAGATTGGATTCGTAAAGATACAAAGCTGATAACAAATACCAAAAAGCAAAGATTAAAAATCTAGAGTAGAGGTTAGACTCTCAAAAATACAATATTAAAAAAAAAATCACAAAGTTATAAAAAATATATATGAAATTTGCTTTAAAAATAGGGTCTTTTTTTTTTGCAAGGTAATAGTAGGTTTTAAAAATGAAAATTAAAGGAGTAATAAAGAACTAAAAAAAATTAAAAAAAATTAAAAATGATAATAGTAAAATATATCTAGGAATTTCTCTGGAGCTGTTGAGGGCAGTGTGGGGTCAGTTCAGTTTCAGATAGTTCCTTGTTCCAGCTTATACTTCTTCTCAAGGTCTATAGGCCCCTTCCAATGTAGTCAATGCTAACTACAGGGTTTTAATCTGTTGCACCTGTCACTTCCAAAGCAGTTCCCTCTGTTTATTTTGGCTTCTTCTGTTTGCAGGTCTCTTCAGTGTCTAATTTCCGCCCTGACACAAGGGGGCGAAGGTGGTCACTTATTCAGGCTCACTTGTTCAGTTGTGCTGTGGGGAGGGAGGAACACTGCAAATCTCACTGGCATGTGTGGGGAGCGCTCGCAGTGTCTCAGCCACACTGGGTTTGCCCCTGCTCACAGCGTGTGTGCTTTCCCGGTCTACACTGCTCAGGCTCCAGGTTGCTCTGCAGGGGAACTGTCTAAAGTGGGCCCTGGGTTGCATGCACTTCCCAGGTCTAAGCCGCTCAGGTTCAGGTTCTCAGGTACTCCACAAAGGCACAGACTCAGTTGGGCCTGCGTTTTGTGCCCTTCCCAGGTCTGAGCAGCTCAGGCAACCAGGTGCTTGGTGAGCACACTCTCCCCAGGTGGGCGGTGCGTCTTATCACCTCCCCGTCCCAGCCGCTGGGTCTCCCGGGTGCGCAGCGGGAGTGCCGTCTCAGGTATGCTGTGTGTCTCCTCTGGGGCGCTCTCTCTCTCTCTCTCTTTTTTTCCTCTCTCTGGCTATCCCACAGTTTGGGTTGCTATCTCATGTTAGCTCCCTCAGATTGCCCTCAGGGCATTCAGGCCCAGTCCTTACCCCCTAAGCAATGCAGCCCACGCCTCCCTGTTCAGTCCCCACTTGCTGGAGGCAGAGGCGAGCATCTGGGCTACTTCTCCGCTGGGAGTTGCACTTAGGCAAGTAATCTGTGGGTTTTATTTATTTATTTTTTCCTCCCAGTTATGTTGCCCTCTGAGATTCCAAAACTCCCCACAGACCTGCCAGTGAGAGGGTTTCCTGGTGTTTGGAAACTTCTCCTCTTTTACGACTCCCTCCCCAGGATGGGTCTCTGTCCCTAACTCTTTTGTCTCTCTTTTTATCTTTTATATTTTGTCCTACCTCCTTTCAAAGACAATGGGCTGCCTTTCTGGGTGCCTGGTGTCCTCCACCAGTGTTCAGAAGTTGTTTTGTGGTATTTGCTCAGCATTCAAATGATCTTTTGATGAATTTGTGGGGGAGAAAGTGGTCTCCCCATCCTATTCCTCTGCCATCTTAGGACCACCCCGTTCATTCTTTTCAAAGGGTATATTGGCAAATACCAATCAAAATATACACTACATATACTTTTTGTCAAAGGAACACATGTGTATGGAAGTCTACAAAATAATTTGGCAGTGTTTGTGCTGAAAAGCCAAAATCCCACCATCCCAATCCCAACTTTATCCACATCCCATCCTGACCTAGGCAAGCTCTTAATTGTTCCTGTTTTTAGTTCCATTACCTATATAGTTTTTATTTCCATGACTCTAGACAATAAGTTATCCCATTCTTCTTGATTTATCTACATTATTAATCTATCTATTGGCTTTCCTGATAGTTCACTTGGTGAAGAATCTACCTGCAATGCAGGAGACCCCAGTTCCATTCCTGGGTTGGGAAGATCTGCTGGAGAAGGGATAAGCTACCCACTCCAGTATTCTTGGGCTTCCCTTGTGGCTCAGCTGGTAAAGAATCTGCCTGCAATGTGGGAGACCTGGGTTTGATCCCTGGGTTGGGAAGATCCCCTGGAGAAGGGAAAGGCTACCCACTCCAATATTCTGGCCTGGAGAATTCCATGGACTGTATAGTCCATAGGGTTGCAAAGAGTCAGACACGACTGAGCAACTTTCACTTTCATTAGCTACACAATTTAGAAAATGAAAATTTTCTCATTTATTATTTTTCCTACTTTTAAAAATAGCCTGCAAGGATATACAGATATAGACACAGGTAGAGACAGAGATAGAAAGATAAATAGATAGATATAGAGATACAGAGATTGATAAATCAGTAGATAGGTAGATAGATTCTATCACACATCTTACTTAAACCTTATTATTCCATTAACTTTAGACATTAGCCTTTGAGCATCACTTTGAGCCTCCTTACCCATTCCCCACTTTTCCTCACCCTCAGTATATCCCAGCCTCCATGACTGCACTTGTACTTTCATATCATCAAAATGTTTAACTCTTACATTTTTTGAAATACAATGAAAAGCCAAGGCTTTAATGCTTTCACCATAGATATGCTCTAAAAATTAGCTTCTAAAAGATAGGAAGCTGCCTGCAGAATTAGGGAAGATGAGACCATAAGAGGAAAAGCACTGGCATCACAGTACCTGGGTTCTAAAACCACCTCTGTCTCTAACTAACCATTGCTCATGGTCCTGGAGAAGTCACTTCTACAGTCCCATTTCTTCATCTGCAAAATGAAGGATCTGACCTATGCTGCTAGTCTAGAATCTTTCAGCAATGTAAGGAAAACGGAAAATAGATTCAAGTGCCAAAAATTGACTCAAGTGCCAAAAAGGAAAAGTACACCCATAACTTAGAAAATAAGTTGAGGCTAAAGTAAGAAGCATATCAACAGGACCTTTATTCATATCACTGGAGTTTGATGCATTTCAGCTCCAGTGGTATGCAGAGATGGCATATTTATTCCACTCTTTCAGTTAGAAAAATTAAAATGCAAATATATGGTAATTATGGACATTATAAATGAGAACAAGAAAGAAAAATAAAATCCTGATTACGGGTTGGATGAAAGGACACTATCAGAATCCTGAAATGAAACCCAAAAATCCATGCTTAGAGAACCACAGCCAATATAAATCCCCGTTCTCGCCCCTGCATTTCTAAGTCGCCACCTGGAGTTTCTACCATCAGCTAGCGCTCAATGCTCCTGGCTGCATTATCTCATATATGTAGGAGGCACAGAATATCAATCCACAAAACTCAACTATGCCAAAATGCAACTTTATTTTCTATATATGACCTGACTTTCTATCTCAAACTTTCCATTCCCAATTTTGGCAGAAACTTGAATTTGACACTGCTGGGTAAAAATCAATCAAATCAGGGTTTTCTTAACTCTTATCCTCAAGGTTTCAGTCAAGTCCCATGCACAAAGAAAGGGCAAAGACTGTGTATGATACTTAGCATCAGAGCCTGGGAAATGACCATGGTCATTGTCTCATCTGTCTGCACTGACATCTACTGAAGCATCTGGGATCATTCTAGTCACTGATCAGTGCCTGTCTCCCACTAACGTGTGCAGAGCCCCGCACAGCCTGTGTGGTCCCTGGCCAGTCACACTCTCCAATGCCACCTGCACGTCAGCCAGGTGGCACACTCCTCATCCCAATGAGAGGCTCCCCCACATCCTGGGGCCTCCTTCAGTTCTTCCTCTGGCCCCATCAGCGAGTATGTGGGAAAGGTTTAGAAGTTCTCCTCTGCCAATCTCAGACTGTAAGAAGCCTGATAGCTCTGTCAGGCCCTGCCTGTCTAGACTCAGCTGTCAGCATTTCAGTCCTCCTGCTCTTGCCACACAATGAGGGGTGCTGGGTACTCTTTGACTTGTTGTCTTTCCTGATCCCTCAGTATGAAGGACAGGTCCTTCCAGACCTTGGGTCACACATTCTCTCACACCTCTGCCCTTCGCCAGGGAAGGTGCCCAGGGCCACATCCAGCCCTCTTTACTTGCTTCTGCTTTGCCAACATCGTCAACATACAGATGAAATAAGCAAGGCCCAGAGAGGTTAGCACACAGGCCTTGACCACACAGCTTATCATCTCCTTTGATTCCAGTTTCCTCACTTACTTACTTCTCTGTTTGTTAAATAAACTTTTGCTGAATTCTACAAATGCCATTCACCAAGAATAAAATGATAGCACTGCCTTTGAACAACTCACACTCTGGTGAAGGAGATAACAGTTGTAAACAGATAATGATGATACACTTAAATAATTGGCCAAACAGATATATGAACAAGTGACATGATGGCTACCGTGGGAGCTCTCTGGTTAGTTCCCTACCAGAAATCCCACCCATCCTGACACTTTTCTGATAGGAAACAGAGATGATTAACAGATTGATCACTAGCTGTTATTCTCTAAGCAGTCAGTAAAATCACTTTTCCCAGAAAATGGACCACATATATTCAACAAGTGGAGGAAATAGTATTGCCTAAATATCCCTTACTTGTCATTTTTCTCTGTCTCTGAATTCCTAAAAGAAATTCATTTCTCCTTCTAAAATTTTTTAATAGAAATCTTACATTTCTATAGAAGAATAAATAGAAAACTGTCCTACAATATCCAAAAACATTCAAGTGCAAAGTGACAGAAGATACCCCTGGATCCACATTTCTGCCATGAGGAAAAGAATGAAGAAGTCAGGACCCCACTCCATCCTCAGTGTGAAAGAACAGCACAGTTAGCTCTGTAGACATTTCAGCATTCAGCATCGCAAACTCTCTCTCCAGCAGTTCTGGGGCCCAGAATAGTTCAGACAGTGGGCAGAGGCAGAGCGGTGAGTACTTTGACATCACTTGGTACAGGTCCCAGTTGCTTGGAATTTCTGACTCACCAAAATCAGAATATTTAAAGTATAGTCTATCCCAGAGAAGGAAGACAGCCAAGCAAACAGTGGGCCAGAAGAAGAAGAAAGCTGCTCTCATCAGATAAAGGGTGAGCCAGTGAGGAGACCAGTAGGCTGGAAGTGAAATAGTAGCGGAGGGAGCATTGTCAGAGGAGAGGCAGGCAGCTTAGTTTCACCAGCTCTGAAAAGCAGCTCTAGATGTGGAAGGCAGTGGGTGGCTGTTGTGAACAGAAGTCATGGGGCAGTCAAAGGAGAAAAATAAAGCTGCTGGCAGGAAAGCTAAGAAACTATGCCAGGCAGAGTCCCAAACCAAGCCAAGATTACAGCTAAGAAGCAGGTACACCCTGGGACATCCTCAAGAGGGAAGAAAGAATGAATAAATCAAATAACTGCAACTGGTTATGGACACGTCTATGGCCCCAAAAGATATAGGGACACTTCCCAGTTAGTTAATGAAAGAGTGGCTGTTAATTATGCTTCAGAAAGGAGATGTAGGGCTTCCCTAGTGGCTCAGTGATAAAGAATCCTCCTGCCAATGCAGGAGATGTGGGTTCGATCCCTGATCTGGGAAGATCCCACATGCCATGGAGCAACTAAACTCGTGTGCCACAACTACTGAGCCTGTGCCCTAGAGCCCAGGAGCTGCAACTACTGAAGCCCATTGTTCTCTAGAGCCCACGCTCTGCAATAAGATAAGCCACTGCAATGAGAACCCTATGCACGGCAAGTAGAGAGTAGTGCCTGTGCCCCACAGCTGAAGCAAAGCCCACGCAGCAGGGCAGACTCAGAGCAGACAAAAATAAAACAAATAAATAAATGATTTTTTTAGAAAAAGGAGATGTGGGTAGAAATAAAGACTAGATTTGGACAGTTGAGGAAAAGACCAAGAAAAAGAGAGAAAATGATTGCGGTGAACAAGAAGTACAGAACCAAAGAGAGAAGCTATCTGCTCTAGAGGGAAGGACTTATGTAGGAACTGCTTCAGAGAAGTGGACACATTTGAAAGACATCAGGGTGGAAACGATGAGAAGAGAGCATGGTGGGGAAACCAAGAAAAGGAAAAAGCACAGAAAATAAACTTCATGTGTTCCGATGACTGCAGAAGAGACCCATAGGAAATAGCCTAAAACCAAGGAAAAAATTGGAAGGTAGGGAAAGAAAAGGTGTCCTGGATGAAATGAACAGAGGCACCTACAGGAGGCCCCAAAAGTCATAACTAGAGAAATAGTTAAAACTGGAATGTGCTTATAGATTTGAAACCTGAGAAGACAGGGAGAGTCATAAACGCCTAGTATTTTAGTCTTTATTTATCATGTCGGTGACAATCAAATCAGATCACAGATGTAAACAAGTCACCAAAAGTATACACATAGGTATACAGTTTTAAGTTACTGTTTTGTGATATTATTAACAATATGAATAAAATATATCCATTATCCAGAAAGCTACCAAAACATAACTTACACAGGTAAACTCAAGAGCAGCCTTTGTTGTGCTTCTAGCACTTAGCACTAATGCAAAGAAACCATTAGGATGAGCCAGACATGAGCTCATTCAGGAAGTCAGAAATTAAATGGCCCAGGGGATGGAGGGCGCACCCATGGGTTAATAGCAGAAATTCAACTTTCATTCCCCAGGGGTTTTTCATGCTCTCTATGCTTCTTTTTCAATACCTCATCCAATTGCCCAAGGTAATCATAGCACTGAGTGCCAGACATGGCCAGCAGTCTCCCCAAAAATATGTTTTCTCTTTTGCTCTTTAGTCAGTATTTCTCCCCAGATTTTAGCTTAATAGATGGCTGACCAGCTCAAGTGTACATTTCTCAGCTTCTCTTGCAGCTCTCTGTGCCAAGTGATAATGTTCTGGTCAATGGGATGAGCAAGAAAGTGATACTTGCAACTCACAGGCTGTGTGTTCCACATTATTCCCCTTTCCACTGGTCAGAATATGGTTATAATGATGAGAACCGCAGTACCCATCTTAGACTGTAATTTGGAAAAAGTACACTGAGGAAGGCAGAGCAATAAGGGGGAGCCTGGATCCCCAGCAGTGTGAGGGCACCCTGTCAGGTCTCTGCTGCTTCTATTCAGACAGCTTCATGAGAGAAAGTGAACTGATATCTTCTTTAAGGTACTATTATTTGGGCCTTTGTTAGCAGCCATACCAATATCATAACTAAAATATCATCTTTTATGTAATAAGCCTGAATTTTTCAATCCACTTACTCAAATGTGCAAGAAATGCAAGTTAATTTGTCATCATGGCAACTTAACCTCTATTTCAAGCTCCATCTAATTTGATGGTGGAAAAAAAGTCATCTCAATCAAATTAGAATTTTCTCAGCCAATCAAGGTTTTCTCCACTAATTTAGGGTTTTCTTCACTCCTGGTCCTCTGAGAGTCTTTATATATGAAGAGGGACTTATGAACTTGGCCACAATAAAGACATGCTAGCATTTTTCAACTTCTAAGTTGGCTAGATATCAAGATTCCTCTAGTCCTGAAGTTCATGGAACATCTATTTACAGGTTCACATACATGTAAGGCTCTGTCACGTATACTGGCCTTTTCTCAGCTATGTCCAGATTACTGGCACCCATGTGGGAAAATGACATCTTACTTTTCCCACACCCCATCCAGGCTTCCTCACCCAGTCCTCTCCTTCAGGGCCCTCTGTCTCGGCAGCCTATGTGGGTGCCTGATCCCAGCTCTTGCATGTTGTAATAGCAATGGAAAAGGAAGCCGAGCAGAGTCCCTTCTATTCTTAAATTTGTAAACTTTCCTAGTCATTTTCTTACCACCTTCTCCAACAATTTTTAATGTTTCAAATTTAAAAAAAAAAAATTTTATAGCTGTTGTGACAATCTACCCTAAAGGAATTGAGCCCTAATATTATTACTGCATTTTTGGCAAAACAATATCCTATTCAGATTTTCAACATTTACAATTCACCAACCACAGTTCAGTGGGCTTAACAATATATTTATGCTTAGTTAAGCCTTTCCTCTGACATCTTATATTCCGTATGATTCAATTATGTGTGACCAAATCTCTGCATAATATTTTTTGGCTCCCCTGAATACCAAGTTAATATCCTTATATCCATGACTGTCAGGCTTGGTTACGTGTATTTGTTAGGGGTTGAAAGGGTAGGAAATTTACATTTTCATGAATGCATCTCAAGTTTCATCTGTTTTTCCACATGGGCCAGGATCATAGGCATGATGTATTAAGTGATACTAATGAGAAAATGACTAGGGACAGTCAGTTGTTGGACCCCCTCCATGTTGGTGACCTTTCCCTCTGCTTTACCTGGGGTCCTGTCATGGTCATGCCCTGAATTATGGCATCACTGGCATCTGCCCTTCCTCCTCCTAATCCCAGTTTCAAACCTGCCACTCTCTAACCATGACACTTACTGGGCCAGAAGATTTTCTCAAGAACTCCTTCTGATTTCTTAATGACCTCAAAACCACTTTTTCATTATCCATTAGCTAATTACCCATTAGCTTTCCTCCTGTCCTCACCCATCCTTGATTCTAGGACCCATCATAATAATCCCTTCCTTGCTAATACCCTCAGTGCCCTGGCTGCTCTCTGTCTGTCACCCTTGCCTGGGAAAACCCTAGTCCTCTTTAAGTTACCTGTTGTCTTTTCAGTGTCTTTAGCTGAGGAGCTGTATAGTGCCAGCTTAAGTTAATAACTGAGTTCATCACTCATTCATTCATTTCATAAATATTTCTCTGGCATCTACCATTTACCAGGCCATTCAGATAACATAGAGACAGACAAGGCACTTGCTTTCTGGAGCCTATATTCTAATCGACATAACTTGCTTGAAGTTTTTGAACTCGAATGCACTCTTATGAAAGGTCAGCAACTTCATGATTCCTTTTTGTAGGCCTGCTTTCCCAATGTGTGATTTGATCATTTTATACCTCTGCTTTCTTTCAAATCACCCATTCTCCCTGTTGTATCCATATCTTCACCTTATGATCTTGCCTCATTCTTCACTTTCAAAAAATAGACAAATTAACTGCAACAGGCCTCATCATATACTGAAGTCTCTCTTCCTTCCTGTTAACAAAGGAGGTTTTCCTCCTTCTCTCAAAACCAATCCCTACCCCTGTTCTCTGGATCAGGGGCTTTTTCTTCCCTTATTAACTCTCTGGGGGAATAGTCCCATGACACATAAACATGCCCTCTTGAAATCCAACTTTTAAAAGTCCTCCTTTTTCCATGACCTCAACAAAACTAAATTATCCAAAAAGATGTCTATACATACTATGTCAATTTACTCATTCCCATGCACTTTTCAATCCATTCTAATATAATCCCAACATAGCACCACCCAATTCAACCCCACCATTCCCCTGGATGGCTCTTATCACAGTCACCAACTCCTTCTCCATGTTGCCCAACAAAACCCTCTTCATGCTACTAGACCTCATGTCAGCATTCAGCTCAGTTGATAATTCTCTCCTCCTTGAAACCTCTTTCATCTCTTGGTTTCTATGCTTGCCAGGATTTCCTTTGCCATGTGAATCACTCCTTTTCAGTCTCCTTTGCAGCTCTTCACCTGAGCTCCAAAGCACTGGTTCTCCCTAGGCTCTTCTCTTCCCACACGTTTCCTAGGTGATCTTCTCCTTAATGTAGCTTGAAAGAAAATGAAAGTGTTAGTCGCTTCAGTCCTGTCCAACTCTTTGCAACCCCATGGGCTGCAGACCACCAGGCTTCTCTGTGTGTGGAATTCTCCAGGCGAGAACACTGGAGTGGGTTTCCATTCCCTTCTTAAGACACTGTAATATAAATAAATATACATTGTCAGAAACTCTCAAATTTATGCCTCAGACCTCTCCTTTGCTCTCCAGACTCACATATCCAACTGCCCAGTGGATGCCCAATGACCTCCACAGGTCCTGTCTCTTCTGATACATAGATGGAGACACAGATTGTTTGACTCAATTCCTTTATCTCCATCTCCACTGCCCCCACACCAAAGCTAAGGCGAAATCGCAACCATACTCTCCTATCTCCATTCTATATTTTTTTAATATTTTTTAATTCTCTTTGTACCAGGTCTTAGTTGTGGTGTGTGGGATCCAGTTTCCTGACCAGAGCCCTTGGATTGGGAGCACAGCGTCTCAGCCACTGGATCACTAGGGAAGTCCCATCCAGGCTGCTATTCTTCATACTCCCCTTCCCCACTTCCTTCACTCAGATGCCAGAACAGTCCTAAAATGTAAGTGATGTATTTTTTCTCCTGCTCAAACAAATCCTTTCATGGCTTCCCTTTTGTGGGATACAAGTGTAAACTCTTTAACATTGCCTGTAGGACCCTGCATGACCTGGCCTGACCCATCTTGAACTTCATCCTTGTCTTTGTATATGCTGTTCCTTCCATCTGAAATGCCCTTCCCCTCTATTCTTTATGTGGCTAGTTCCTTCTACTCTTTCTCAAGTATAAAGCAGTTTTCCCCCACTCTATTGTCATGACTTCCAGTTGGTTTCCTTCATAGTACTTATTTTAATTTATAGTTATTTTTAATAATGCAGCTGTTTTCTTCAGTCAGCAGCTTAGTCACTCAGTTGTGTCCGACTCTTTTCAACCCCATGGACTGAAGCACGCCAGGCTTCCCTGTCTATCACCAACTCCCGGAGCTTGCTCAAACTCATGTCCATCGAGTCAGTGATGCCATCCAACCATCTCATCCTCTGTTGTCCCCTTCTCTTCCTGCCTTCAATCTTTCCCAGCATTAGGGTCTTTTCCAATGAGTCAGTTCTTCACATCAGGTGGCCAAAGTATTAGAATTTCAGCTTCAGCATCAGTCCTTCCAAAGAATATTCAGGACTGATTTCCTTTAGGATGGACTGGTTGGATCTCCTTGCAGTCCAAGGGACTCTCAAGAGTCTTCTCCAACACCACAGTTCAAAAGCATCAATTCTTCAGTGCTCAGCTTTCTTTATAGTCCAACTCTCACATCCATACATGACTACTGGAAAAACCATAACTTTGACTAGACGGACCTTTGTTGGCAAAGTAATGTCTCTGCTTTTTAATATGCTGTCTAGGTTGGTCATAACTTTCCTTCCAAGGAGCAAGCATCCTTTAATTTCATGGCTGCAGTCACCATTTGCAGTGATTTGGGAGCCCCAAAAATATAGTCTCTCACTGTTTCCATTGTTTCCCTATCTGTTCGCCTTGAAGTGATGGGACCAGATGCCATGATCTTAGTTTTCTGAATGTTGAGTTTTAAGCCAACTTTTTTACTCTCACTTTCATCATGAGGCTGTTTAGTTCTTCTTTGCTTTCTGTCATAAGGGTGATGTCATCTGTGTATCTGAGGTTATTGATATTTCTTCAGTGCTTTCTTCAGTGTTTGCCTATATTTCCCATTCAAATGCTAACTCCGTGAAAGTAGGCATATTTCTGCCTTGTTCATCATGGTATTTCTAGCATCTGAACCAGTGCTTGACACCAACTCAAAATTAAATTAGACATTTGCAGGAGGAATTAATAAAAGAATGAGTGAATGAAGTAAGGAAGTTATAAGGGTGGATGTACCATTTCCATAACTATTAAAGTCATCATGTGGCAGGAGCCCAATAACTTACAAATGCTAGCTGTTGCTCTCTGTTCTTTTATAAGAAGAGTTTTTCACCCAACCTTTGAGATGTGTGGCTCTCTAGGCTTTCAATTTATTTTTATTGTACATGAAGCATCATTTATGAAAACTCCAGTTAGTATTTTGTTACATGTAAACAAGCATTAGAGCATTCAGAATCCACTCTCAAGTCTCCAAGCTGTGAAATTTTCTGGGCATGTGAGACTAACATGCTGAGGAAATCGGGGCACTGCACCCAGACACAGAAAAGCACACCCTCCTCGCTCATACCCCAAAGGCAACCATTTCCCAAACCCTTACTCTGTGTCAGGCGCAGACGAAGCCCTTCACAAGCCTGGTGAGGTGGGCTCTCACAGCAGCCCAAGGAGAGGGGCCAAGAGTTCTCCATTCATACATGAGGGAACCAAGACTTCAGTACCTGGCCAACACGTCCAAGGTCATAAAGGGCGTGCATAGTAGAATCACACTCTTCATCTCTCCGCTCGTCTTCCTCAGGCCTGCAAAGAAGCAGGCGCACAAAGATAGGGAGAGACCCTAGGGCTCCCGTCAGTTCAGATGACAGGAGACAGTGCACAAAGGATACCAAAGGCCCCCAGACTTCAGCCTTAAACCCCGAGATGATGCTGTCTACTCACAAAAATGGATCTCCTATGGTGACATGACTGTACTTTTTTCCAGTTTACCTCAGTCACTTGTATATAAGCCTTGTCTCACACTGCACAAATCCTGAGGGATGCTCTAGTATGTGTATCTTTAGAACTTTATTTAGAATTATTCTTCCCTTTTCCAGAGGGATTGAAAATGATAGGCTGAGAACAGCTGAATTCCTGTAGCCAGGAAATGTGTTCACTGGGCCAATTTTCAGAACACCCCCATGTGGAGAACACATGGGGGCCAAGAGCTAGGGAGGGAGAAAGCTCCAAAGAGACAGCAGCTCTCAGGCCCAAACTGCAGAAGGACAAAGCCTGGCAACTGATGGGCACTAATGAAGCTAGAAACATAATTACTTTTAAGCAGATTTCCTTTGGCTAAATTTCACTCTCTAGAAATCCATTTGTTATCTGCCAGTGCTCCTTCATCATTTCATTCTGTTCACATCAGAGCAGGCAGGCAATGAATTAAGTCAAGCAATCAGAAATGACACAGACTTTTCTCCAGACAGAAAAGGAACATGCAGGGGGAGAGAAGCTATCATTACATGTGATAAACTGAGTAGGTATGTGGAGCAGTGGTAGATTTAGTGCTTGATGTCCTGCTTTCTCACCTGTTTTATTACAAGTATTAATTGCTATAGCTGGTGGTTCAGACAGTAAAGAATCTGCCTGCAAGGCAGGAGACCTGGATTCAATCCCTGGGTTGGGAAGAGCCCCTGGAGGAGGGCATGGCAACCCACTCCAGTATTCTTGCCTGGAGAATCCCATGGACAGAGGAGCCTGGTGGGCTATAGTCCATGGGGGTCACAAACAGTCGTACACAACTAAGTGATGAACACACTTAACATTCATCAGGTGCATTTATTGAGGGTATTCTCTTAAGTCTTTCCACATAATAATTCTTTTTTTTTCACATAATAATTCTTTGAATCTTCACAGCAACCCTATAAAGTACTATTACTCTCCCCATTTTACTGATGTGGAAATTAAGACTCAAAACTAAAACAATTTTCCCAATGTCACATAGCCCAACACTGGTCCTGCAAGAATTAAAACCGCAGAGCTTGAACTCTTAACCCCTATACTCACCTGCCTCTCACAGATATATAATCAATTATCTGTAAATATCAACCTGTGTGTGTGTATCCATCACTTAGTCATGTCTGACTCTTTGTGATCCCATGGACTGTAGCTCACCAGGCTCCTCTGTCCATGGGCCAGGCAAGAATACCGGAGTAGGCTGCTATGCCCTCCTCCAGGGGATTTTCCTGACCTAGGGATCAAACCCAGGTCTCCTGCATTGCAGGCAGATTCTTTACCATCTGAGCTATAGGGAAGTCCCTAAGATCAACTGGATGCCCTTAATTCTAATCACTGAGTCATTTTGAAAGGGCATGCTGAGCTTAGTTATGAAATCACAGATTCTTAGAGTTAGAAAAAGGCAAATGGAAGAAAGGCTAGGCTGATCATATGTACTTCATAAAAGAAATAAAGATTAGCAAATAGCTATGATAGGAATGTAGTTTTTACTTAAAGGAGGATTATTCTAACAATGTCATGGGTAAGGTTTGGGGGGCCAGGCCTGGAAGTGGTCCACATCACATTCTGCTCTCATTCTCAGCTCCCATATGAGGGCTTGGTCATACGACCAGTGAGAATGGTTATGCAGCATGGACCACCTGCTATGGAAAAGGGGACGCAGGTTTGTGTCCACAGGTATTTTCCTTT
The DNA here is from genome assembly GCF_023699985.2 of Odocoileus virginianus. Classification (NCBI taxonomy): domain Eukaryota; kingdom Metazoa; phylum Chordata; class Mammalia; order Artiodactyla; family Cervidae; genus Odocoileus; species Odocoileus virginianus. The sequence continues at coordinate 3,233,440 of NW_027224265.1, forward strand.
CAGCTTCACATAGTTTTCCCCTTACTTGTGGCTATTTTCAAAGGTCACTGAGAGTCCAACAAACATTTTTTTTTTTTTTGCTTGCTTGCTTTCTTCAGATTTACTACAGTACCACATGTTACTGATGACCGTATTGACTAAGAAAGAGCTGAGATTTCTCAGGGAAGAGAATCTGAAAATAATGCAGGCTTTTCTAAATGCTGTGAGGAGGGGCATGGTAATTGCTGGGACACCAGACAAATGTTTCAGAGAATCTAAAAGAGAAAAGCAGCATGTTATTATAGACATAATCCCTTAAAGAAAACAGAACCAACTCCCATACTCATTACTTGAAGCCCCAAAGCCCCTAATCCTTCCTCTACATCCCAAGTTGTGCTTACATTTGTGCTTTTTCTGAGTTCTTCACCCAAAATAGAGAAGACAGTAGGCTTAAAACCCATTTCAGCTGCTTGCCAGTGAAAAATGGCATCACACAGCCAATGGTTATTTTTGGAAAATCCACTCTCCTCTAGAGATGAAAACCAAATCAGATGGTTTTTCCACTTGATCAGTTTTAAAGCATCGACGTTGGGGGAGGTGAGTCTCGGTAATATTCTTTAAGTAGGACTCCATTAAAAATTTACCATTTAATAAGAAATCGGGTTTGTCTCACCAAGATGTGTACATTCTTCATCCAAGTAGTCTGTCTAACCACTTTGTTTCTCCCCTAAGACCGAAACCCTGACATTCAAGGGCTTTTTCTCTACTCATTCCATTTCTCAGTGTTTTCTCTTCCTCTCAGAATTATTGGAAGTAGTCTTTTTTTTTTTAACCATAAATAGAATGAACAGGAGTGCTCCATTTTCCAGGATGCTCTGCAAGAATAAGGACCAAGGATAAGGACCTGAATACAGAGAACAGTTGTCCTAATGGCTTAACGGCATCTGACTGATAATAATGTCTTATTTGGGGAGAGAACCTCGAGTTGGGAGAAAAAGCCTAAGTTGGCAATTGGCCAACTATAGAAAAAAACTATGCTTCTTCTGTAAAATGGAAAATTATTTGGCCATTTAAAAAATCATATTTTCAAAGAATTATTGTGAAGTGTTAGTCACTCAGTCATGTCCAACTCTTTGCAACCCCATGGACTGCAGCCCACCAGGCTCCTCTGTCCATGGAATTCTCCAGGCAAGAATACTGGAGTGGATAGCCTTGCCCTCCTCCAAAGGATCTTCCCAATCCAGGGATTGAACCTGGGTCTTCTGCCCTGCAGGCAAGTTCTTTACTGTCTGAGGGCCAGGGAAGCCTACACATTGGAACTTTTAAAAATGTCTAGTCATAAGTATATTGAACTTTTGTCTTATAATTTAAGCTTGAAAACAATAGGTTTGGCATTCCTTGATGACTCATGCAGAAAATTTGTAAAGATTCTTGAAACATATCATGCTTTCTGTTGTCCTTGAAAAGAAAGATGCATTCATGATGAATACTTCCTAGAATTTAATAATTGTTTGCTTTGTGAAGACAGTTATCTACTATACCTCCACTCATTATTTTATGAATAAGATTATAAGCATAATTTAAAAAAATACAACTACCATACACCTTTTCCAGTGCTTGGAAAAGGAAATGGCAACCCACTTTGGTATTCTTGCTTGGAAAATCCCATGGATGGAGAAACCTGGTGGGCTACAGTCGATGGGGTCGCAAAGAGTTGGACACGACTGAGCGACTTCACTTCACTCTACAGTGCTACCTCAATAGCCTTCTAGTTTTCTGTGGATGCTTCCACCTAGTTTTATCAATAGCATTTCCACTATATCCTTCCATTTGCCTATCTTATGACATGATCAAGTTCTAGCTATAATTTTTGCTCAAGTGAGAATTTGAGCAAAATTGAAGCAAGGATTCAAACAATATTGGCAATAGTAACAGTATTCATATTACTTTAATATGTCCATGAACTATGCCCACAGCTTCATATATCTTACCACACTTGATTCACACACCAGCCCCTATTTTAGAGATGAGAAAACTGAGTCATAGGTTTAGGTATATTCCTCAAGGTCCTACACTTAGTAAACAATTACTCTGGGGTTTAAACTGAGGCACTCTGGCCTCAGCAGGCAGACTGTTAACTCTATAGTACACTGCCTCCTAATTTTAGAAAGAAAGAGAGGAGAGAGGGTGTTGGGAAAAACCAATGTCTGATCTTCTTACAAATCCATCCACCCAAGAACATAAGAGAAATTATCCAGGAAGTAAATCTGATCTTCACTCTGTAATTCTAGGTCACCATCCTCAGTGGCCATTTGAAATCTATTCATTGATGGACAAACACTGGTTTACCTTTAGAAATAATATCTCAAAAAAAAAAAAAAAAAACCCAAAAAAATAAACCCCTAAGAGCTAACCAGTAAAAGCTTCTTCCAGCTTAGCACACAAAATAAATTCAAAAAAATAATATAATATCAAAAGTTTCCATTGCACCAACATGACCACCTCCTCTGGTCTTATCTTTCTTGTAAAGCAGGAAATGAAGAAAACTAAATAGAAAATGATGGCCATAATTTCTAGCTGATTTGAATTAAAATAGCCCTTGAAAAAATAAGTGCTAAAATAGGCCACAAGCTCAAATTAGAGATAGCAAGTCTTGGAAAGCATTCACATCTTCAATGGAGATACAAATTAATCATAAAATAAACATTAGCCCAATGGTTCCAACTCAAGAAGAGATGAAAATGGGCCAAAGACCAATCAGCTATCAGCACATGTAATCAAGACTTAACAAATGGAAGAAAGAGGCTGAAGAGCTGGAGGGCCTCAGGCCCTGTCGTGATCCAACACAGAGAGGGAGATAATACCTACAACAATGAAAGCAGACAGGGCCAGAATCAAAGATAAGGATGATAATCAGGTAAAATTGGCCTATTGCCACAATTTCACTGGATAAGCTCAGAAAACACTTACTGAAAAAATAGTGAACTCAATACTGAACTCAGTCTGAAGGTTCATAGAGGTGAATGTACTCAGAAGAGGTGAAGTCCACACCTACCCATGGGATAGGAAGAATTAGGACAGGGGGATACTAGTAGCCAGGGCGTTGGGTAGGGAGAAGGATCCATGAAGGACAGCATCTGATATTCAGAGATCCAATGGGCAAGGGAGTCAGGTGGGTGGAAGAAGAAGGTTTGTGCTGGATTCCAACCTTGGTTCTGCATCATAAGCCTGGGAGGATGAAAATCTTCCAACACAGTACAGGCAGCCACTAGGTATCCTGTCCTCCTCACCCAGGCCAGGAGTCCTTTTAGAAAAGAGAAGACAGGGGACTTCCCTGGTTGTCCAGTGGGTAAGACTCCAAGCTTCCAAGGCTGAGGAGCATGGTGTTCGATCCCACATGTTGCATGGTGTGGCCAAAAAATAAAAAAGAGGAGATGATAACTAGGCAAAAAAACAAAAAAAGGGGGGGTTTTGTTGAAAAGAGAGAACATTTTTAGCATCAGGTGAAGGACAGGCTAGTTTCAGCTGTTTGCTTGCTTTAGCCCTTAGGAAATAAATGGAAGGGGGTTTTTTCTTTTCCACTGGATTCTGAAAAGATGAAAACAGCAACAATTCTAGAACCTCAAAGTGTTGTCCTAAGGCCTCTTCCTTAGTCATATTCATTCCAGCATTAATTTCTGCCACAGACCTGTTTGGAATGCCTACCCTGGGACAGGTCCCACATCAGAGACATGGAGACATCAGTATCATTGGTCCTGAAGGAACTTACATTTGCTGGAAGTGTTGAGTCATCATCCAAATACATGCCCTGTAGCTCCAGGTGCAATGTGCCAAATGCTGATGAAAAAATAGAAAGAAAGAATCCTGTCTTGCCAAGGAGAGGCAGTCAGTGGGGGAGGAGAACCTGAGCCAGTTACTGAAAGGGAGAGTCTTCTGAGTCATATCTTCAAGGAGGAATACAATTTCTGCAAACAAAGACAGCATCGAAGAGCATCCCCAAAAGAAACAGTGCCTAAACAAAGACTCAAGATGAGAAAAACTAAGGCATGATTAGAGTGGGGAGTAATTTGCTTTGACTGTAGGGGGACCCAGATAACAGGTAAAATGGAGCTAAAAGGTAGAGCTCTTAGGAAATCAACCCAAGAGAATTTGATGGCTAGGCACTAAACGTTCTTAATTGTGGACCTGATGGGACCAGGGCTCAGCCATAAGAGAGAAGTGCTTGGTGGTTTTGAGAGCTAGAGAAGGCAAGAAAGGAGAATCGTCATACATCCATTTCAAGTAAGATGTGGAACCGAAGAAGAGGCAACAGGAATCCAGGGGGATGACATGGAGAGGCAGAAAGGAGGTAGAACCTCCTGGGCTTGAGGCCAACGGCCCCAGTTCTTCACTCCTCCCTGGAACCACAGCCAAAGCCATGTGGTTTGCAGTCAGTCCCACAAGAAAGGTGGGGTCATCTTACCTTTGGAATCTGGACTTATCCAATGGCAGGAGGCAGAAGGGTGAGAGTTCGTTTGCTCCTAGAAGTCTTGCAGGTCTCTACTCATGCTCTGTGCCTTTGCCTTTGTCCCGAAAACACAGTCAGCTAGAGCTGAGCCACCTGGCCCCTCAGTCAGCACAGCCCCAGGCCAGTGAGTAGGTCCAACCAAGACTGGTAGAGCCATCTCTAGGCCATCCCACCTAACCCTCAACTTAAGAGCAAGGAACTGAAGACTGCGTGCTACTAAGTTTTTGAGGTTGTATATTGTGGATATGGGCTTCCCCTGTGGTTCAAGGGTAAAGAACCTGCCTGCCAATGCAGGAGACATGGGTTTGATCCCTGGGTCAGGAGGATCCCCTGGAAAAGGAAATGGCAACCCACTCCAATATTTTTGCCTGGAAAATTCCATGGACAGAGGATCCTGGCTGGCTACAGTCCATGAAGTCGCAAAAAGTCAGACAGGACTGCAGTCAGATAGACTAAACAACAAGAAGCATGTTGTGGGTAACTGACATGGTGACAGCTAAGAGAAAAAGACGAAGGACAACATGGCTTGGAGTAGTTGCCAGATAAAGATGCTGACACTAGAATGCACGTGTAAAGTCAGAAAGGTTTGTGTCTAGGACAGTCATGGTAATGAACAGGGATGTAGGACCCTGAATTCTGCCCTTGGACAGCATCCTTTTAGCCTGGTGACAAATAGGAGATGCACGGTGCTCTGTGACCTGGGAGGGGATACACGTACACTTATGGCCGATTCATTTTGTTGTACAGCAGAAACCAATTTACAATACCACATTGTAAAGCAATTATCCTCCAATTAAAAATAAATTTAAAATGCCATTTGCAGCAACATGGATGGACGTAAGATTGTCATACTGAGTGAAGTAAGCCAGACAGAGAAGGAGAGATACCGTATGAGATTCCTTCTAAGTGGAATCTAAAGGAAATTATACAGATGAACTTACTTACAAAACAGAAACAGGCTCACGAACTTCAAGAACAAGAACCAGCTTATGCTTGCTGGGGGAGAAGGGAGTGGGGGAGGGATCGTTAGGGAGTTTGGAATGGGCAGGTACACTCTGCTATATTTAAAATGGATAACCAACAAGGACCGAGTGTATGTCACAGGGAACTGTGCCCAGTGTTGTGTGGCAGCCTGGGGAAGGGGGAGTTTGGGGGAGAATGGACACATGGATATGTATGGCTGAGCCCCTTCACTGTTCACCTGAAACCATCACAACACTGATCATCAGCTAGACCCCAACACAAAATAAAGTTTTTTTAAAAATTATATAAGTTTTTTAAGTGTGTTCATATCTACAAACTAAGGGGTGGCAAACTATACCCTGTGAGCCAAATATTACCCATTGCATATTCCTATAAATATTTATTGAAAAATAGCTATGCTCTTTTGCTCATATTGTCTATGCACACTTTAGCACCACAACAGAGCTGAGTAGTTATGACAGACACAGACTCATCCACGGGCCTTATCTTGCCCTACACTTCAACATAAGGGGCCAAATAACAGATTGCTTTTTAACACAATATTTTTCTAGATGTACATCAGAAAATGTTTCCTGTAAGAAGAGAGAGCACACCTTCAACATGGGCTTGCTTTCAACTGTGCCCCTTCTTTGCTTACTATGTTTACAGTGTCGTGATAGCCTCATGGTATAAACAACTTGGTGTGTTTCAAGGAAAGAAGTAGTAAATACTTGAAACGATGAAAACTGGTTGATGAATATACCCAAAAGAGTGACTCTTCTGAGCATCTTCCCCTCTGCTCCTTATCACTAGTTTGGGGGCAGTGTGGATTAGATTAGCATTGAAGGGATCCAAACTCACATCAAGTTTGAATAAGTTCAGAGAGTTTGCTCTATTTAAAAAATAAAAAAGGCAACTTAAAAATTTGATTCACTGATTATATAGTGAGGAATAAAATGTATAATAAGAAACATGTATTCTTTGAATTAACAGCAAGTATCATTAGTATATGTCACATCTTATTCCATTATTAAATGACTTGTGATATCTTTAGAGTTTCCAGAATCCATTTGGATTCTTTAGTTATGAAAAGAGTATGTTCCAGATGGGAGACTGGGGTGGGGAGCCCACCCAGTACCACATGGGTCTCTGCATCCAGGTGGTTCGGGGCATTCACAAGAATGGCTAGAAAGCAAAGCCACTTGGAAGTTTAAGACAGGCTGAGGGTCCTCCACTTGTGAAAAACACCTTGGCCTAATGTGGGAGACCTTGGAAAGTGTGGGAGAGTCAAACTTCAGCTCTGCCCCGAGTCACTGTGTAAGCCCTCTCTAAGCACCTCAGTGTCCCCATCTGAAGCAATATTGGAGTGACAACATCTTTGCCCAAGTTATCTCACAGAATATCATTAAGAATCAACATAGAAAAGCATCTCAAACATATATCTTAAGAAATAAAGTGCTGTTCAAATGTTACGGTATCTTTAAAGATATTTATCAATGTATGAGAAAATTATATCAGGAATTAACTCTGCAGAAAAAACCTAAACACTAGAAGATGCTTAAGACATGACCTTTTAATAAACAGACATCTTCTTTCAGCACATTCCAACAAAAGAAAAAAATGTATGAAATAATCTCAACCCTTGATAAGCTGGATTTCTAAAACTGGTGACTCATTTATATGCAAATCACTGAAAACATCTGCCAGTGGTTTCAACCAAGTTTATGTTGATCACATTTCTAATTGTGGTTTCTTGGTGAGCTGGTTGACTCATCAAGCACATCAATAAACTGACCTATATAGGAAGTAATTTGGAAATTATTTGGGAACGTTCTGTGATTGATGTTCCCAAAAGTTTCTAATTAGCCTTTAGAAATCTCCTGAGGTATTGATTGCTTTGTAATGTCATCTAATCGACTGTTGGTTCATTCAAGAGCACCTAGTTGGGACTATGAGTAGAAATGATGCCCTTGGGCAGATTTTTTTAGCTCTTTGGTAAAAGTGATTATGAAGTGATCCCTGGGATGAGTTTACATAAATACACATGTAGAACAACCCAGGCTCCCAAGGGTAGCCTTACAGAAACTGCTGGGAATCAGGACACCCCTGAGCAGGCACTAAGCAGCCGTGTGACTTTGGCCTCTCTTTTCTCATTTATCAACTGGGGCATCTGGATCCAGTTCCATCCTCATACCTGAGCAAGAAGGGCCTTGCTCTGGGTCTGACTGTGGATCTCGTTGGCCACACCCTCTGTTCTGCCTTCAGTGGGGTGGGGAGGCCACAGGGTCAGAAAAATCTGCCTGCCTGAAGCCTACGTTCTGCACTAGCTAGTCATACTCTGGACCCCTGGGATCCCTAAATTCCTGTCCAGGGACTGTCACCCTGGGTAGACTTCTTCCCTGGGCCTACCCTCCCAAAACAGGGACACACCCCATTGTGTACATCTTCGGCCTAAAGTGGGGCCAAGGGACAGCTATGGGCAGGCAGCATGGATGGGATTCACACCTGTGGATCGGTGAAGCCACATATGTCCATGCAAGGCCCCTAAGGAAGGGGAGAAGAGGATTAGCAGCAGTGCTGTGGGAATATCTCCTGTGCTGCCTCATTCTGGTATTAGACTCTGAGCGTTTGAATTCCAGATTCGAAATTGGTCTTCCGGCTTGTTGTGAAGGTGGTCTTGTCAAGGTGGGAGGACAACATCTTACTCACAGTGTTTCAGCTTGATTTATTACTTTTAAACATTTAAACAATTGATATATGTGGGTCTCCCTTTGTATTATTGTCGTAAGCCCCACACACGTTAGATGTATACCTGTTCAGATCATCCCTCTCTAAATTCCCTTCCAGCTCTAACTTATTTCAGAGAAAATAAAAGAACATTGGAACTAGAAGTTTCTCTGTTTCAATCTTCAGTTTATTCAAATAAGCAAATTACTTAAATTTTCTAAGTATCAGTTTCTTTGTGTATTTTTAAAAAAACAACAACAAAGTTTTCAGAGGAGTAATGAGGCTAAAGTCACATGGTTTATTAAAAATTCTGACAGTTAGTAGGTCCTCAACACATGCCAGCTCTCTATGATGGGAGAAGATAAGACACATAAAGGGATAAATCAAACTGGAAACCATACTCTTTGGGATTTACTCAAATAAGTTGAAAAACCTTATGTCCATATAAACACCTGCATACAAATGTTTATAGCAACTTTATTTATAATTTCAAGAACTTAAAAAGCAACCAAGATGTCCTTTAGTAAATTAATGGATAAATATAAGCTACCAAGAAAAGAAACAAATGCATCTCAGTGAAAGAAGTCAATTTGAAAATCTACACACTGTATGATTCTGAAAGTGAAAGTGAAAGTCACTCAGTCATGTCCAACTCTTTGCAACCCCATGGACTATACAGTCCATGGAATTCTCCAGGCCAGAATACTGGAGTGGGTAGCTTCTTTTCCCTTCTCCAGGGGATCTTCCCAACCCAGGAATTGAACCCAGGTCTCTTGCATTGCAGGCAGATTCTTTACCAACTGAGCTATGAGGGATTCTAACTACATGATATTCTGGAAAAAGCAAAACTAGGGAGACAGTAAAAAGACCAGGAGTTAAGGGAAAAGGAGAAATGGATAGGTGGGACATCGGGGATTTTTAGGACAGGGAAAATAACTTGAATGGCACTATGATGGTATCTACATATGTTGCTGTTGTTGTTTATTTGCTAAAGCCATATTCAGCTCTTTTCCCACCCCATGGATCGTAGCCCATCAGGCTCCTCTGTCCGTGGGATTTCCCAAGCAAGAATACTGGAGTGGGTTGCCATTTCCTTCTCCAGGGGATCTTCCTGACCCAGTATTTGAACCCATGTCTCCTGCATCAGCAGCAGGCAGATTCCTTACCTCCAGGGAAGCTTCAGTAAAAACATGTCACTGTATATTTGTTCAAACCCATACAACATACAACACTGAGAGTAAACCATAATATAAAGTGTGGACTTTGGGTGATAATGATGTATTGATGTAGGTTTATCAATTATAACAAATAGCTACTCTGATAGGGGCTGTTGATAGTGGGGGAGGACATGCACATGTGGAGAAAGGGGTATGTGAGAAATCTACTTCCCCCTCAATTTTGCTGTGAACTTAAAACTACTCTAAGACACATGTAAATCCATGGCTGATTCATGTCAATGTATGGCAAAAACCACTACAACATTGTAAAGGAATTAGCCTCCAACTAATAAAAATAAATGGAAAAAAAAGTGAAAAGAAAAAAGAAAGTGAAAAAAAAAAGAAAAACTACTCTAAGAAATCAAGTCTATCTTTTTTTTAAAAAAAGGGATAAAGAAATTCTCCTTCAACAACAATGAGATTTTGCTAAGAGAGGAATTATTCCAAAGATCAATAACCACGCTTTTTCTCTAAAATGAGGAGCTTTAGCTCATCAGAAAAAAGAAAGTCATTCAAATTATGAAGCAGATGTTCTTTCCCAGCTGTTTGCAGATAATCTCACCAGCAGTGTCAGACATGGAGTTCCAGAAATACAAAGATGCTAAAACAGCAGTAATGCAGAGCAGAGATTAAAGCAAGGAAATTAACCATTAGTGGACATGGAGGGCTATGCTACCACTGGATACAGGGGGTGCAAAATCTGTTCTAAACTTCAGCTAACAGGGTGAATATTTTTTTCCTAATAAATCTAGTGCACAGTGCACACATCTGCTTTGATTAACATATGTTGTGTTATTGCTTTTAAGTAACCAATATAGAGACTGCACTGATTAGTCAGAGCCAATGAAATTATATCCATGTTCAATACTTAGCACCCTGTAGGAACTGAAGTGACTAATGTTCCATGGAGAACACGCTGAGTATACAGACAGCAGCATTAACCCAACTGTTTCAAAACTCTCTTCTGAGCAAAGGGTGCTACAGACTGTTCCAGTGTCCTGGCTGTCCAGGAGCCCCCTGTTCAAGGAAAACCCCAGGTTTCCCCAGATCCATTAATCAGGCTAGTCAACAATGAAATAATCTACTGCTCTGCAACACAGCATTGTAAATCAACTATACATCAATAAAAAAATTAGGGGCTTCCCTGGTGGCTCAGTAGTAAAGAATCCACCCGCCAATGCAGGAGACACGGGTTCAATCCCTGGTCTGGGAAGACCCCACATGCCTCAGAGCAACTACACCCTTGTGCCGCAGCTACTGAGCCTGGGAGCCACCACCGCTGAAGCCTGGGCTCTAAAGCCCCTCCTATGCAAGAGAAGCCACCACCACAAGAAACTCAAGTGCCATACCTAGGGAGAAGCCCCGCTCTCCACAACTAGAGAAAAGCCCATGCAGCAGTGAAGACCCAGCACAGCCAAAAATAAATAAAGTTTTAATTCAAAAATAAACATAGGCATAAAATGCTCTGCAAAGCACCCAGTAGCCTGTGGGTCACTGAGACCACGGGGATGCCCTGTGAGTCCTGGACAAGCAAAAGGACAGAAAGGAGGCCGTAACTTTTCTCTTTTTTGACTTAAAAACAGGATAGATAGGAACTAAAATAAATAAAAACACACCTAAGTAGCTCAGAGATAAAAGTTCAGTTAGAGCAATGTAATACTGCAAGGACAACCTAGAAAAGCAACCTAAAATAAGGTGCTCACTTGCATTGAAAAAACCTCTCAGTCTTCCTTTAAGATACAGTCATTGCATCAAAGTTGAATTATTGAGCTGATCCACCAGGGGTGTTTTTAAGACTCTGAAGACAGAATGAAAACCACAATCACAGAAAACTAACCAGTTTAATCACATGGACCACAGCCTTATCTAACTCAGTGAAACTATGAGCCATGCTATGTAGGGCCACCCAAGACAGATGGGTCATGGTGGAGAGGTCTGACAGAATGTGGTCCACGGAGAAGGGAACGGGAAACCACTTCCATATTGTTGCCTTGAGAACCCCATGAACAGTGTGAAAAGGCAAAAAGATAGGACACTGAAAGATGAACTCCCTAGGTCAGTAGGTGCCCAGTATGCTACTGGAGATCAGTGGAGAAATAACTCCAGAAAGAAAAAGAGAGAGAGCCAAAAAGCAAAAACAACACCCAGTTGTGGGTGTGACTGGTGATGGAAGTAAAATCCAATGTGATAAAGAGCAATATTGCATAGGAACCTGGAATGTTAGGTCCATGAATCAAGGTAAATTGGAAGTGGTAAACAGGAGATGGCAAGAGTGAACACTGACATTTTAAGAATCAGTGAACTAAAATGGACTGGAATGGGTGAATTTAACTCAGATGACCATTATACCTACTACTGTGGGCAAGAATCCCTTAGAAGAAATGGAGTAGCCCTCATAGTCAACAAAAGAGCCTGAAATGCAGCACTTGGATGCAATCTCAAAATCGACAGAATGATCTCTGTTCATTTCCAAGACCAACCATTCAATATCAGAGTAATCCAAGTTTATGCCCCAGCAATGCTGAAGAAGCTGAAGTTGAACAGTTGTATGAAGACCTACAAGACCTTCTAGAACTAATACCCCAAAAAGATGTCCTTTCATTATAGGCAACTGGAATGCAAAAGTAGGAAGTCAAGAGATACCTGGAATAACAGATAAATTTGGCCTTGGAGTACAAAACAAAGCAGGTCAAAGGTTAACAGAGTTTTGCCAAGAGAACGCACTGGTCATAGCAAACACCCTCTTCCAACAACACAAGAGACAACTCGACACATGGACTTCACCAGATGGAAAATACTGAAATCAGATTGATTATATTCTTTGCAGCCAAAGATGGAGAAGCTCTATACGGTCAGCAAAAACAAGACCAGAAGCTGACTGTGGCTGAGATCATTAACTTAGTATTGCCAAATTCAGACTTAAATTGAAGAAAGTAGGGAAAACCACTAGACCATTCAGGTATGACCTAAATCAAATCCCTTACAATTATACAGTGGAAGTGACAAATAGATTCAAGGGATTAGATCTGATAGACAGAGTGCCTGAAGAACTATGGACAGAGGTTCGTGACATTGTACAGGAGGCAGTGATCAAGACCATCCCCAAGAAAAAGAAATGCAAAAAGGCAAAATGGTTGTCTGAGGAGGACTTACAAATAGCTATGAAAAGAAGAGAAGTGAAAGGCAAAGGAGAAAAGGGAAGATATAAGCATCTAAATGCAGAGTTTCACAGAATAGCAAGGAGAGAAAAGAAAGCCTTCCTCAGTGATCAGTGCAAAGAAATAGAGGAAAACAATAGAATAGGAAAGACTAGAGATCTCTTCAAGAAAATTAGAGATACCAAGGGAACATTTCATGCAAAAATGGGCTCAATAAAGGACATAAATGGCATGGACCCAACAGAAGCAGAGGATATTAAGAAGAGGTGGCAAGAATACACAGAAGAACTCTACAAAAAAGATCTTCATGACCCAGAAAAGCATGATGGTGTGATCACTCACCTAGAGCCAGACATATCTTGGAATGTGAAGTCAAGTGGGCCTTACGAAGCATCACCACAAACAAAGCTAGTGGAGGTGATGGAATTCCAGTTGAGCCGTTTCAAATCCTAAAAGATGATGCTGTGAAAGTGTTGTACTCAATATGCCAGCAAATCTGGAAAATTCAGCAGTGGCCACAGGACTGGAAAAGGTCAGTTTTCATTCCAATCCCAAAGAAAAGCAATGCCAAAGAATGCTCAAACTACCACACAGTTGCACGCCTCTCACATGCTAGTAAAGTAATGCTCAAAATTCTCCAACCAGGCTTCAGCAATACGTGAACCGTGAACTTCCAGATGTTCAAGCTGGATTTAGAAAAGGCAGAGGAACCAGAGATCACAATTGCCAACATCCACTGGATCATCGAAAAAGCAAGAGAGTTCCAGAAAAACATCTACTTCTGCTTTATTGACTATGCCAAAGTCTTTGACTGTGTGGATCACAACAAACTGTGGAAAATTCTGAAAGAGATGGGAATACCAGACCACCTGACCTGCCTCTTGAGAAATCTGTATGCAGGTCAAGAAACAACAGTTAGAACTAGACATGGAACAACAGACTGGTTCCAAATAGGAAAAGGAGTACATCAAGGCTGTATATTGTCACCTGCTTATTTAACTTATATGCAGAGTATATCATGTGAAATGCTGGGCTGGATGAAGCACAAGCTGGAATCAAGATTGCCAGGAGAAATATCAATAACTTCAGATATGCAGATGACACCACCCTTATGGCAGAAAGCAAAGAAGAACTGAAGAGCCTCTTGATGAAAGTGAAAGAGGAGAGTGAAAAAGTTGGCTTAAAACTCAACATTCAAAAAACTAAGATCATGGCATCCGGTTTCCATCACTTCATGGCAAATAGATGGGGAAACAGTGGAAACAGTGGCAGACTTTATTTTTGGGGGCTCCAAAATCATTGCAGATGGTGACTGCAGCCATGAAATTAAAAGATGCTTGCTCCTTGGAAGAAAAGCTATGACCAACCTAGATAGCATATTAAAAAGCAGAGACATTACTTTGCCAACAGAGTTTCATCTTGTCAAATCTTATGGTTTTTTCAGTAGTCATGTATGGATGTGAGAGTTGGACTATAAAGAAAGCTGAGCATCAAAGAATTAATGCTTTTGAACTGTGGTATTGGAGAAGACTCTTGAGAGTCCCTTGGACAACAAGGAGATCCAACCAGTCAATCCTAAAGGAAATCAATCCTGAATATTCTTTGGAAGAACTGATGCTGAAACTGAAACTCCAATACTTTGGCCACTTGATGCAAAGAACTGACTCATTTGAAAAGACCCTGATGCTGGGAAAGATCAAAGGCAGGAGGAGAAAGGGACGACAGAGGATGAGATGGTTGGATGGCATCACCGACTCAATGGACATGAGTTTGAGCAAGCTCTGGGAGTTGGTGATGGACAGGGAAGCCTGGTGTGCTGCAGTCCATGGGGTGGCAAAGAGTCGGATATGACTGAGTGACTGAACTGAAGAAGTAACAAAAAATTGTGTATGCTTGGAACTGGTTATTCCTCACTGGGGATAGGCTCTGGCTGATAGCAGATGATCTATATAATTAGTCATGTAAAAAACATGGGTCAGCCTCCCTTCCCACTCAGCACTGGTCAAGCTTTTACTAAATGCCGAGTTTGGGGCTCAGCAACTAAGGTGTGATACTGAAAATCTGGAGGGGGTTCAGGAAAGAACAATGAAATGATTAGGAAACATTCACCCATGAGGAAAATACAAAGAAACGGCACTTATTTAACCTAGAAAAGAAAAGACTCGAGGGAAACTTAGTAATTTCCTTTAAATAGACAAAGGCTAATATAACAGTGACATGAACATGATTATTTTTACAGATAATCGTTTAAGAGGTGATATTGCAGCCGAAAAAAAATACTAAGTTAATATTAGGAAAACTTAGTAAGGTCTGTGATCTATTGAAAACTATGGACCCTGGGAGTAATTCTTCTTACAGACATTTAAGAGAGCAATCCTCTGGTGATACCTTGCTCCTTAGGGGGAAAATGGATGAAATGAGTTTCTAAAAGTTCACCCTCTGAAAAGTGAAAATTTTTTAGGACAAATAACAGTACATCTCACATGTACCCTCAATATCAAAGTCTATTCATAAGGTTTCCAAGGATTAAAAAAGGTATATACCTTGCATTAATAATGCAAATTAGAGTCAAATAAATAAGCAACACAAGTTTAGGCAAAGCAAATAACACAAAACATACTCTGTGTTGGCTTCTTAGTAACATGCTAAACATGACACTCACCCATAATATAACAAAGTGTGGAGAGACCCACATGGTGAAAATCTGTTGCCTCCAACCAACAGCCATGTAAGTGAGCCATCTTGGAAGTGAGTCCTCTCACCCCAATCAACAGGCCCCAGCCCCATGAGAGAACCTAAGCCAGATTTACCAGCAAAGCCATTCCTAGACTCCTGACCCTCAGAAACCATGTTAGACAATAAATGTGTCTATGATTTGAAACCACTAAATTGGGCTAATTGGTTATGCAGCAGAAGATTAAAGACACAAGGATGCTACAGGAAAGTAAGAGTGATAAACTATGTCAAATGCTGCAAAGAGTTGCATGTGAAACAGAAGGGTGGAAGCCAGATTAGAAATGGGTCAGTGTGCCAAGAGAGATGAGAACAGAGAGAAAGTAGACATTTCTCTTGAGAAGCCCTGCTCGGGAGGGAGGGAGCAGAGAAATGGGGCAGCAACCTGGCAGCGGGCCAAGAGGACAGCTTAAGCAGCAAAACCCTTGAAGATGAAGAGGGGCTGGGGTGTAGGGCAAACGGCGATGGCTGACTTGTGACAGGAGGAAAGCAAAGACGACGGTGCAAAGGCAGGCAACATTTTATGTCTGGTTAACACTGCCGCCGCTGCTTAGTCCTTCAGCCGTGTCTGATTCTGTGTCACCTTACAGACCGTGGCCTGCCAGGCTTCCGTCCACGGGATTCTCCAAACAAGAGTACTAGAGTGGATTGCCATGCCCTCCCTCCAAGGGAATCTTCCCACCCAGGGACCAAACCCAGGTCTCCTGCATTGCAGGCAAGCCATCAGGGAAGCCCTTGGTAACACCATTTTCTCCATAATAATAAGGTAGGGTAAATCCTTGTCCACAGTCCCTCACAGGCAGGCCTCTGGTGTCTACCTGGGGACACCTACCCCTCTACTCACAGTCTCCAGGGGTGAGGTGTGCTGCGCTATTGCTAGGAAGGGAATGCCTTCCCCAGAAGCTACTCCTGAAATGAGACTGCATAAATCTTCACTCTGACATTAGAGAGAAACCTGACTCCTTACGTTCATTCAGGGAATTACATCTTTTCAAAGATGCCAAACAAAAGAATATATTTTTTAAACTGATTCACTTTGCTGAATGCCTGAAACTGACAACAGTGTAAATCAAATATACTCCAGTAAAAAGAATTTTTAACAGATACGTTACTTCCCTAGATATAGTATTTGGGATCAGGAGGGGCTGTGTGTCTGCGTTAGTCGCTCAGCCGTGTCCAATTCTTTGGGACCCCATGGGCTGTAGCCTGCCACACTCCTCTGTCCATGGGATTCTCCAGGCAAGAATACTGGAGTGGATTGCCATTTCCTTCTCCAAGGAGGGGCTGAGGACTTCATTTTTATTTTTCACGTATTAGAATATACATTTTAATTTCTTAATCAAAAAATTATTCAAGACCCTTTAAAACAGAGGTCTCCAACCTCCAGGATCTAATGCCTGATGTTCTGGAATGGATCTGATCTAATAATAGAAATAAATGCACAATAAATGTAATGTACTTGAATCATCCCAAAACCATCCCTTCTACTCCAGATCCTGGAAAAATTGTCTTCCATGAAACCAGTCCCTGGTCCAAAAAGGTTGGGGACCACTGCTTTAAAATATCTCTAATTATATTTAAAATATCATTTGTTTGCTTTAGATAATATTTTAATATAAAGAGTTAGTAATCGATTTACTAGATCTACAGTTTTGTCGGTTCTGTTTGGTTTTGTAAGTCAACTCCCTTCCCAATCCCACTTTAGCCACAACAATTTCCAAGTTGCAGGTCTTCGGTCATCACATAACATGACTCCAGTAGCTATTTCTTGTTGGCAGTTTTGGTCCTTTGATCACTACAAAGCATCACACGTATGCTTAAGCAGTCCCATCCTGTTGTCTGCCATTACCAAGTTAACTTGATCAAACCTCACATTCACACACAGCACTCCATCAGCCAGTTGCAGCTGGGACCTAAAGCCAGAAGCAGCCCATTCCTGGAAGTCAAGTCCACAGGCTTTGGACATTGCTTTTTGTTCCTCGATTTTCAGAGATTACTTATTTTCAGGTTTCACACATTCTTTGGAAGGGCTTTGCTTCCACATATTACCTATGAGCCTTTTATTCCCCATATAAATACAGACTCCAGTTTTTACTCAAGACTAGCACGGAACATAACCTTGTGTTGGTGCCTTTTTCTGGGAGACTCTCAGAAATACTGCCAAGAATTCCTCCAGTTGTTTGAGATCTTGCAGCAGGGTCCCAGACAGGGTCTTTATCCATGAAAGCCCACACAGAATGACGTAAAATTTTAGCATCTTTTGAACCTGAAGACAACATCAACATACATTCCTGGAATGGGTCAAGTCTTATATTTAGTGAAACATCATAAACCACTCTGAACTTGTCTCTGTGACAGAGATCTGCGTATCAGATCACTGAGTCTCATAGTCGGATGCTCAGAACAGCAGCAGCATCTGCAAACTAGTTAGAAAGGCAAACTCTCTGGCCCCACCCCAGACCCACTGCATTACACTTTAAGGAGGTAGGGCCAGCCACCTCTTTTAACACACCCCATTTGCAGGGGACTTTGATGCTTGCTAAAGCTTGAGAGCAACCGACTTTGATTTTGCTAAGTAGCTCATCTCATCGCAGAACCAAATGCTGTGGATTTGACTTGGGGATGTTTAGAAAACTCCTCTCAGAAAACAATTCAATAACCAGGGATAGAATGCCTATTGCTAACTTGTGTGTTGAGAGAGCTGGGGGACTTCTCAGTGGAGATTTTGGACATGAGAAAAGATAATGTAGGATTCTGGTAAGGAGGTAAACAGTCACTGTGATGGTAGGCATCGCGCACACCTCCCATTCCTGGGGAAGAATGAGTAATGGTTCTTTTGGAAAGGGGGTGCTTTAAACAACAATGATTGTTGATGTTGTTGGTGTGAAATATAAAGGGTGAAAAGGAAAGACTTCAGAAACATCAGCAGAGACTGCTAACTTTGCTTTGTTTTTGTTTGTCCCCTTCTGAAGGGACATTGAGAACACTTGTGTTTTTTGGCTCTAAGTTGACAGGAGCTGTATCGGGGGGCAATATGGGGCCATAAAGGACAGAAATAAACTATTTCTCGGGGTCTTATGCATCACATCTGCACCGCACGAATCCTCACAGCTCAGAAGGAGGGCCCCCTGCCGTTCCAACCCTGACTGGCACAAGAACCAGGCCCCAACACAGAAAATCTGATCCACTTCCTTACTTTCAGAACTCACAAGTTTTTCTCTCTACTAAGTAAGATTATTTCCAGAAAAAAAAAATTTAAGGTGTAATGAAGATGATAAATAATAAGTACACGCAGGGTAAAACACAGACTTGCTTCTGTCAAACAGCAAAATTGTCACCTGAATTAATACACTTCGGCTCCTAACAAAGAATCACTGACTAGACAGAAAAAGAGAGTTAACCTGAGAACATATTAACTGCTCAGATCTCTTATCCTGTTTGTTGTTTTTAGTCGCTCAGTCGTGTCTGACTCTTTTCGGCCCTCTAAACTGTAGCCTACCAGGCACCGCAGTCCATAGGATTCTCCAGGCCAGAATACTGGAGTGGGTTGCCGTTTCCTTCTCCAGGCAATCTTCCCAACCCAGGGATCAAACCCAGGTCTCCTGCATTGCAGGGGAATTCTTTACCATCTGAGCCGCCAAGGAAAGGTAGCACAAAACTCTTCTCCTTACTTCTAGCCTCAGATACCTTTTTCACCAGCCTCATTTCTTACCCCAATTTTATCTCTGCTTTTTCATCCAGCTTCAATGCTTTCCCTTAAATGCAGTCCAAAATTATCTCATCCCTGAACTTGAAGTAACTGCTGTCTGCATAATTCACTTGACACTTGGCCGTGTACTTGTCTTATCACATCTCCTTTCTCATTGATTTCCCTATATTCTGGGGCAATGTTTAGACACAACCTTCAAGAATTCCAAATTGTTTATTATATAATTTGTGTCTCTCTATGTTTGGACTTCACTAAAGAATTTTTATGTTGTGCCTATGTGTATAAATCCCAAATATTATGACTGGAAGAATTACTCATTTCATTCTAGCTTATCAGATTAATCTTCTGTTGTTCATCAAACTATCAGGATTAACTTTTTGCTTCAGTCTCATTTAACACTGGGCTAGGCACTGAGCATAAAGCAGCATCTGCTGGTAAGACAAAGACAAATAAAACAATACCTGCACATAAGCACTGTCCACCAAATAAGTATGCCTAAAGCCAACTATGCTGCAAAAGTCGGAAGCAATTTACGAAGTCAGAGAAGATAAACACATATTAGTGCCTGGAGGTTTTCTATAGGAAGTATTGGGTTGAGAGGAGAGAAAAAAGGAAAGAGCAAAAAGAAACCAAATAAAGTAGAAGGCCCCTGAAGGAGGCAGAAGAAGACCAGTGATGACAGGTTGATGCCAGTTCCTCCAGAACGTGGTGCAGTCAGCAGCTGAGCACCATCCCTGGTACTGATGTCAGAAACAGCTACCCCTCCCTCTGAAAAACTGGCCCCAGGCTTGAGGGAACCCACGCTCGGATTATTGTTTAGTCCCTCAACAGCTCCCCCTTGCTCTGTTTCTGCTGCATAACTGGCTCAAGATGCGGCTGCATCTAAGTCCTAGCCCATCTCCAGAGCTGCGCATGAGACTTCCATTTTCTAGTAAGCCCTTTTCCTTGATGAAATAGGCTTTGGGTATTAATTTTTATATCCCAAAGTCTTCAATAATTGCCCTGCAAGTATTTAAATGGCTCTATACTCAGTCTACCGCCAAACCCAGAGGTAAGACAGATGTAAGGACCCAAACTAAGGCCCTGGCCTGGGAGAACTAGAGGAGGGGGTGTGTGTGAGTGTAGAACCAGAACTGAGAGAACCTGGAGACAGGTTGATGTGAAGAGAAAGAAAAGAAAAGAAAAGGAGGGAATAGTAACTTCCAGATTTCTGGCACATGAAGCAAGGTCATCTCTAAAATTGGGACTCCAGGAGCCCATGCATATTTTAGAAAGACAATGAGTTCAAGCTTGGACGTGTTAAATCATCAGGCGTCAATGACACAGTCAACTGCAGAAGACCAGCAGGCATTAGGCTAACTTGACTGAAGCTCAAAAGCTCAAGAGAGAATATACAGATGTGAGAGTGAAGGCACATAGCGGGTGCAATAGCTCAGCGAAGATATACAAAAGAGAAGAGAACAATGACCTGGGAAACATCCATATTTAAGAGATGTGCAATGGAGACTACAAAAGATCTTGTGAAAGAATTTTGAGAAAGATATAAACAGGGAAAATTTTCTCCATTAAATGCAAATAACGTATATATCCCACAGGTTTGTTTTGTGAATTGGACAATGTGTGTATATAAAACAGACATAATGTCCCTGACAGACCAGATATATAATAGGTACCCAATAAATGGTAAATTTCATTATTAATGTTACTATTTATAATAAAAATAATGGTTGAGTTCTCCTTAGGTCTTTGGGTAGCTGTCTGTTTTTTAAAACATGTGTGTGCTAAGTTGCTTCAGTTGTATCTGGCTCTTTGTGACCCTGGGCAGCCCTGTGGACCGTAGCCTGCCAGGCTCCTCTGTCCATGGGATTCCCAGGCAAGAATACTGAAATGAGTTACCATGCCCTCCCTCCAGGCTATCTTCCTGACCCAGGGATCAAACCCACATTTCTTACATCTCCTGCATTGTCAGGTGGATTCTTTACCACTAACACCATTGGGAAGCCCATTTTTTATAATACCTCTTAACAAAGTTAGATCAACTCTAAAAAGTTGGAATATAGTTTAGTCTGGGATGAAAGCCTTTAAGTGAAAAATGCAGATGACATACCTGGAACAAACAAATGAAAATATAAAATTCCGAGGTAAACAATATATAATAACTATATTAACTATTCTGTCTCTTCTATTACTGTATGTGGTCAGTTTATGGGAGCAGCGAAGTGACCATACCAGTTGAGAATAAAACTTAGCAAAACGAAAAGAATATTAGCCAGCTGAGGAATGGCTAGAAGTCACAAAGGCCTTGTCTGTAAATATGTGGCTGAGGGGTTTTGGAAGCACCTCCTTTTATTTAAGGTCTAAGGCGCAGAGCACATTCGCCGAATGAATGAGTGAATGTGAGAGCTGGGCACACACGGCTGACTGCTGGATTTCTTCACCTGGGCTTCCCAGAGGCACCTCACATTTAATCCATAAAGTGGACCTTACTATCTGCCCCCCAAATCCGCCCCCGTGCTCCCTTCCCTAAGGAGGTTAATACCATCACCCCTCACCCACGTGAAGGTTCTGGGATCTGCTCCCTCCCTCACCCCCAGATCACCATGTCCCATCATGGGACATCCCAATAGCACTCCAGCTGAAGTCACAGCAGGCCCTCTAATGCCTAAACATTCCCCACATCTCTGCCCTGTTTAATGCCTCCAATGGCTCCACACTGCTGCAGGAAAAATTTCACTCTTTGATGGAATAAAAGTTCAACCCCAGCTTGTCCCCGTTAAGTCCATCCACTCCCCAGTCAACCCGAAGCCTCTGAGGCTCTCTGCAGCCACGTGCCGTTTCACACAGCCCTGCCTTTGTGGAGGGGTTTCCTTCCCACTTCATCTTCCAGGATGCTCCCTTAGACACACCACTTCTCCAAGGCCTTCCTGACAACCAGCGTTTCATACCGCCACAGGTAGAAAGAACTCTCTCTGCTGCTCCTTCACTGCCCTGCACATCATAACACCGACAGTAGTTTATTGCAACTACGTGTATAAATATGCCTGCCTCTGAGAGTATTAGCTCTTGGAAAGTAAAACCACTTTTAGTCACCTTTGTATCCTCTGAAATGAGCACAGTGGCCTGGCCCATAGTCGGTGCATTTATGTTTTATTATTCATGTATTAGCACTTGTTATTTATTAGAGTAGGCTTTTAAATTTCATGCTGCAGCTTATTCAGTAGTCTTTGTGAATGGGGTCTGAGTAAAGCAGTTTCAGAGATCTGACACCTCTTTGTACATTGATAAAATAAATGATTCTGGACTTCAAAACGATGCAGAAATTCCTAGACCGCTGACTCAAAATACAATAACCACATCAAGATAAATATATCCAGTGAGAACCATCTGGTCTCTATAGTCACCTTCTCTACTTCTGCCTGAATTACAACAATCTGCATTGTGTTTACGTGTAAAGGAGTTCTTTGGGAATAAGTATAAAAATATAATGGGGTTTTAAGAAGAAAATTATGAAACACTACTGATAAAACTTAAACTACCTGAAAGCAAAATGGGCAAAGGATATAAATGAGTAATTCACAAAAGAAATAGCACTGCTCACAAGGAGTGCAATCTGACAAACATTAAGAAGACTGATCATGGCTGGCATAGATTAGGTAGGAAGACAGGTACTGTCAGTAGGAATGTAAAGTCAAACTGCATCTTTAGAGGGAAGCTGACAATATCCCAAAAGATAAATGTTTATATCCTTTAACCTATCACATTTCTGGGGATGAGTCCTATAGATATACCTGTGGGAATGCAAAAAGCACATGTTTACTGCAACACTAAGACAGCAAAATATTGGGAATAACCATATGTCCGTTATGTACATTGCCAGTTCAGGGACTTTTGGCCCATCTATGAATAGAATTCTATACGCCCACTAAAATAACCAAAATGAAAATGTTCTGAGATAGAAACATGCCCAATATAGTTATTTAAATGAAAATTATGGAATAATATTAAATGATTATTATTAAAGAGTAATACCATAAAATGATTTCATTTAAAATAATAATTATTTGTAAAAATTTTTTAACTTCAGGGTAGTATTAAGGTACTACCTTAAAAATTGTTGCCATGCTCTATATCACTCGTGCTATTTTTTGTTTCTTAAAAAAATCAACCATTTTTTATATAAATGAATGTATTAGAAAAGTGAAAACATCCATAAAGTCTTGAGTTTAATGTTTTCTGATACACCTGGAAAACAAACGCAGAATATTAAAATGTGTTCTTTCTTGCACCTCCTAAAGTCATCTCTTGTGTGTCCCACTCATGCTTCATATCCCACACTTTGGGAGCGAGTGTGAAGGTGGGCAGAGAAGACCAACCAAACGTGGGGACGCCTTCACCCAGCTCGTGACAACTAAAGAGCTTTCCTTTCTCCATTACGGACGTCTGGCGTATGGCGGGCTTTCTAGCATGCACAGAACACTTCTGTACTCGGAAATTAGTATTTATTTCAAGGTTTCTGTGTCTTGGAAACAATATCACACTAAGGAGACCTAAGAGGACGTGGACGAACAAGAAATGGATCACCTTTGCAGCGAGGGCCCCGCGCGGTGCCCGCTGTAAGGCGGCGGCCAGCATCTAAGGGCCAGGAGCGGGCGTGCTGCGTGAGCCCGCAGGGTGATCTGCGCGCGTGCACCGCGTGGCCAGGAAGGGGCTGCCGCGCCCGCGTCAGCAAGGCTGCCAGTCTCAGGACCCGCAGTCCCTGAGAAAACAAACTCCCGCCACAAACGGGAAGGAGGTGCTGCCCAGCTCCGCACTCCTGTTTGCTGGGGAAAAGGCATGTACCGCTGCCCAGGAGGATGGTCATCTCCAGCCCTCAAGATGGGAAAACCAGAGTCTGTGCCTGTGTAGGGACGGGAGGAAGGGTCAGTGGAGCTAGAGGGGTGGAAGTGGTGGGCTGAGTCTGTGTAGCCTTCTGCGCCCTTGGAAAGGCAAGACCCCTCCCCTCTGCACACTGACTGCTCTGCTCCGTTCTCTCTGCGTCTAACCCGAGAACGGAGAAACGGTGTGTGTTAAACAGCAAGCATGATAGCGAGGGAGGGGGAATGGGTCAGTTCCTCTTCCCCTACCTGCCTGCTGCCCTAAAACACCTAGTCTATGGGTGCATCCCAAACCATTATCACGTAAAGGCAAGCATCCTGATCAAATTGCACATGAGTGCTGCTGAGAAATGAATAACACCAATCTCTTCCCATCTCCAGTAAACTCTTCTTTATGAAATGTAGCTCGAAACCCACAGGAATTAATGTGTAAGATATTAGCAAGTGACCACAGGATATATGATAATGCCAAATGTCTTGACATTTCTATGGTCAGGACAGAGATGCCAATAGTATGAATTTTAATAATGGCTAGCTAAATAACATACTGTGAAGCTACTCTATGGAATTACATGTGTGTGGTAATTTTAATGGGCTTCCCTCATGGTTCAAGCAGTAAAGAATCTGCCTGCAATGCAGGAGACCCAAAAGTCCATCGCTGGGTCAGGAAGAGCCTCTGGAGAAGTAACTTTAAAGTGACACCACCCTTATGGCAGAAAGTGAAGAACTAAAGAGCCCCTTGATGAAAGTGAAAGAGGAGAGTGAAAAAGTTGGCTTAAAACTCAACATTCAAAAAACTAAGATCATGGCATCTGGTCCCATCACTTCATGGCAAATAGATGGGGAGACAGTGGAAACAGTGACAGACTTTATTTTGGGGGGCTCCAAAATCACTGCAGATGGTGACTGCAGCCATGAAATTAAAAGACGCTTACTCCTTGGAAGGAAAGTTATGACCAACCTAGATAGCATATTAAAAAGCAGAGACATTACTTTGTCAACAAAGGTCCGTCTGGTCAAGGCTATGGTTTTTCCAGTAGTCATGTATGGATGTGAGAGTTGGACTATAAAGAAAGCTGATCGCTGAAGAATTAATGCTTTTGAACTGTGGTGTTAGAGGAGACTCTTGAGAGTCCCTTGGACTGCAAGGAGATCCAACCAGTCCATCCTAAAGGAGATCAGTCCTGGGTGTTCATTGGAAGGACTGATGTTGAAGCTGAAACTCCAATACTTTGGCCACCTGATGCAAAGAGCTGACTCATTTGAAAAGACCCTGATGCTGGGAAAGATTGAGGGCAGGAGGAGAAGGGGACGACAGAGGATGAGATGGTTGGATGGCATCACCGACTCAATGGACATGAGTTTGAGTAAACTCCGGGAGTTGGTGATGGACAGGGAGGCCTGGTGTGCTGCGGTTCATGGGGTCGCAAAGAGTTGGACACGACTGAGCGACTGAACTGAACCTAAGTTCTGAAAAATGTGACAAGGATATGGTGGTTTTTAACTACAATTTCCACAGTATAAATAAATAAGAAAGCATAAGTAGAATAAAAGAAAAAGTTTTATACATATATTATTGTCATCATACAAAACTACTATATTAACTGAATCAACCTGATACTGTCATCCTTAGGAGCAAAGTCAAGACAAATACAATTCTTTCTCAAACATAAAGTAAATCATAACTACTCTCATTTACCAGAGCACAAGAAAAACAACCTCCAAATTCCAGCTTCCCCCAATTCTCAGCTTAACTGCTTCTGGACAGGAAGGCAAATCCTAAGAGGTGATCAGATTTGTGCTCTGGGTTGCAAAAAATATTATCTGGCTTTAAAAATCTTTAAATGAGATTATCCTCAAATGACAAAAAATAAAGTACTTTTATTCTCTGAAAATGTTCTCTCATCCAAAGAAAATTAAATGAGACAACTGCCATCTTATTAGGGAGGCAAGCTATGGGAGGTTACTAACCTTAAAAAAAAAGTTAAAACACTGCTTCAACAAAATGTGTAGTCAATTACCTTCAAATATTTTTGCTCTTATTTTAAAAACCAGTTTTAGAAAATGAACTGCATCTTGACCACCACTCATCTGTTCAAACATTTATGAAACACCCTACTATGGGTAGGACTAAGAGCTGGGGATTCTGAACTGAATGACATCAAAGCATATTGAGTCTAATACAAGGGACAGGTGAGCATATAAACAATTATGATGCAGCTAAATAACATTAAAATATATGTGATAAATTTACAGTCATTGAGCACTTAGGATATATTTACTAAACACTGTGCTGACATCTTTATACGTTATCTTAATTCTCTCACCTCTTTTTTACTAAATGCCATTACTGAACTTATAGATGAGGTAGCTGATGTAAATTGAGGCTAAATTACTGAACCAGGATTACTCAGCTTTCAAGGGGCTGAGTCAGAACTAGATCTCAAGTCTGTTTGGCTCCAGTGCTGGAATTGCTGGCTGGACTGGGAAGGAGCTGCAGGAGATGGGGTGTGGACAGGTAAGACAGGTCCTTAGATGCATGTTTAGCGTTCTCCTTATCATCTCATCGGGGGTAGCTATGGAAGAGCCACACTCATGAAAGGCAGACTTGTTTTTTGGAATATTCTGCATAAATTTTAACTACTGTGCAGTATGAAATTACAGCTGGGTAATAATTTTAAAGTATTTACATCTTGAAATATGTGATAAGGATCTGGTGGGTTTTTAAGCACAAAAAAAAATGAAAATAAAAAACAAATAAGAAAACAAATGAGTACAGCTAATTGGAGAGAAAGACATTTGGGTCAGGTTGACTTCTAAGCTGTCATGATAAAGTTAAGAAGGAAAGAAAAACAGTCTTAGCAGAATTTAGTGACTATCCAGCGTGAAGTGATATATGGTGACTTCAAATGTGGTGACTTCAGCACCTAGATAGACCAGAAGTAATCAGTTGATATAGGGGGACAGCAGGAAGAGCTGCTTTGGAGTGAGAGGCAGGGGTACAGTGGGAATGAATGAGTTCATTTGGGCAGGTGTTTGTTGAACTTAACCTATGCAGAATAGAGTAGAGACATCCAATGGGCAAGTAGAAATGTTACTCCAGAGTTCAGCACCAAGACTTGTTTAAAGATGAGTTTAGAAATCATCAGCTAAAAGCTGATTAAACCCACAAAAGGATATAGAAGAGGTTTCTTCCATCTTTCATCACCTAATTTCCTTTCCTTCTAAATTTCCTCCCCTGCCTCCATCTTTAACTGCTATAACTTATCAAAGAAATACGGTAAGCCAAATAATGCCCCCCAAATATGCCCACACCCTAATCTTCAGACTCATGAAAAGGTATCTTATATGACAAAAAGGACTTTGCAGAATTGATTAAATTAAGGATTGAGATGGGGATATTATTCTGCATTATCTGAGTGAGTTGAATCTAACCACATCTATTATGTTTATAATAAAAGTTTATCTCTAGATTTTTCTAGGAACGTGCCAACCAGCTGACTTTTCTTTTTTCCAGCTTTTCAGGTGCTGTAAGCACACAGTTAAGCATATCTCAGCATGGCCCTCCAGAAAAAAAGTTGGGGTTATCAGGCAGCCTCCACCAATTCCACTCAGTGACAGATGGATACCTCTAGGACAGGTAATGTGAGTATTAGAGAGTCCTCTCCTGGTGGCAAGATTGAAGATTTGGTGTCAGCTTCAGGAGATAAAATGCTCACTAGCTTTGGAAAGCGGAACTCCAGGTGGTCCTGCTCAGCTTCCCAAAAGTAGGGGCTTGTGCCCAAAACTATGGCAAACAATAAGATAGTTCTCTGCCTCCTAGTTGTAGGTCATTGTCTCCTGGTGTATTATATACATTTTTCTCAAAAACTAAATAGGAAGAACCAGTCGATTATAGACATTCTTGAATCCCATTGCATGGTTCCAATTGCTTCATCACTTCCAACAAGCAGGTAGTAACCTGATGCTCTCAACATCTAGCAGGAGTACAATATAATATGGGACACAATTCATGCAAAAGAGCTTTGACTCTTTTGGAAGAAATCCATATACGTAAACCCCAGGCATCCTTCTGATGACCTATACTGAAAAACACTGTTTTCACAATGTCAAAGGTGGAGACCTGGTGACTTCTACACACTCTGCTCTTCACAGTAAGAATAAGCAGTGATGCATTCCTTCTTCCTACAAAAGCACTTTATCATAGTGCTATTTAGAATAGTATCCAGAGGACACGTACTTCCCTGTGCTGTTCTGTTAAGCCAGAAACAGCCTCAATGTTTACTATGGACAGAGTCAAGAACACCTCTTGAAAGCCACTGAAAACATTCATCTGCAGCTGCTCCACGGAGTGGCTTCCTAAAAGAGGGCTCTCTGCGCGCCCAGCCAGTGCCATGCCCACAATGACGCCTCACAAGAACAATCTGGCCACAGGAGTGTGGCCACCTTGCCTGCAGGCAGTTCTCACATTCTGAGGCCTTTTTGTCTCTCTCGGAGGGGACACTGGCTCTGAAGCAGAAGAGATGACTGATGGACTTTATAAGAATTGGCTGCCAGCCCCAGCGGCTATTAGGTTTCTCCGCTCCTTTAGCTGAAAGATTCTGCAGAAAGATTCTTTCAAGACGCTCATTGCTCTCAGAGGTTACATAATAGCAAGCATCCGAATAAGTGATTACTTGAATTTCCTGCAAAACCATCAAAGCCCAATTCCTGGGCTGGGAGAGAGGAGGGGTTGGGAGGATTTGAAATTTCTGTCTTTGGCAGCTGACAGCTGATTATTAAGAAAGGCAGGGTGTCAGAGGCTTGACACTTTTCATTACCCCTTTCACTGACTTCGTACGTGAGCAAATGCCCTTGGCAGCCTTGTGGATGAGCACCGGGACACCAACCTGAGAGGAGAAACCAGTTCAGGAAAGGGATTTATGCTCCAAGCTCGCATGAACCTGAGCTCATTTCAGAGGGGATGCCAGCGGGCTGGAAAGGACATGCCTCTGAAATGAGCTCAGTCTGACTGTTTATAGGCAAGGGGAAAGTTCTCCCATTATAGTGTTTGGGGATGTAAACAGAAGGGGACCCTGGCAAAGGCAGAACCGCTGGAATCTGTCCAGGCTGGGTGCTGCATGGTTGGAGGAGGGAAGAGGGTGAGGAGGAAGGCCCCAAGTTCTCTGACAAGTTCACAGTCAGCTAAATACAGAGCTGCTCCTTCCAGCGGCGTTAGAGGTAGGCACTGCCATGTTTGGGCTGCCTTGGTGGCCCGGTGGTAAAGAATCTGCCTGCCATCGCAGGAGACGCAGGTTTGATCTCTGGCTTAGGAAGATCCCCTGGAGTAGGAAACGGCAACCCACTCTAGTATTCTTGCCTGGAGAATTCCATGGACAGAGGAGCCTAGCAGTCTACAGTCCATTGGGGTCACAAAGAGACATGATTTAGCAGCTAAACCACTGCCATCTCTGCAGATGCCTATTCATCTGGAGAAGTTTCCATCAGGCATCAATGACCCCTGTCTCCATAGGTGGATTTGCATGCACAAGGCCGTCCATAGGCTCTCTTACAGATTTCCTCATCAGTCAGAAAGTTGACCACTCCCAGCCATTTCCCTGGAGTCACAGCCTAAGGGGAAAAAAAGGTTTTCAAGAACCTTATTTACACATAAATAGAATTTGTGGAGACAAAAAAAAAAAAACCCTGAAGGGCTTAATTGTCTTCAGGATCCATGTGTGAACAACGGGTAGTGGAGTTACTCCATCAGTCAGTCAGTCTCGGAGTGCATCCCCATGTCCAGAAGTACGACGGGTGAAATGTGGGAGGCACTGTCTCCACAGTCCCGGCACTGTCTTCTCTTCCCAGTGCCTTGTTTTAAATGAGTCATTGTATCAGCTGGACTGCCTTCCGTTGCTGGTAACCGAAAACTCCAAACGAAACCACCACGGATGACACTGAAATGCGTTACCTTTAAATACAAGAAGTTCAGAAATCTGGCCATCTGATTCCGGTAACTCACTTGGCTTCCTTCTCTCCGTGTGCTGGCTTCATCCTCCAAATGGCTGGGAGAGCTCTGAGCTGCACATCCAGACGCAGGGAAGGCAGGATGGGGGTGTCAATTCTCCCAGCCACTTCCTCTGAGGAGGGAGGGAACCTCGCCCCGGAGCCCCCATCCTCAGAATCCTCCCCCCACGTCTCATGAAGCAGACCCAGGTCACTGGCTTCCCTTGCAGCGGTGCACAGAGAGCCTGGGGTTCCCAGGACGGTCAGGGGTCGACGAGCGCCCACGCTAGACGGGACCGTCAGGGGTCAATTAGCGCCCACACTAGACGGGACGGTCAGGGGTCAATTAGCGCCCACACTAGACGGGACGGTCAGGGGTCAATTAGCGCCCACACTAGACGGGACGGTCAGGGGTCAATTAGCGCCCACACTAGACGGGACGGTCAGGGGTCAACTAGCGCCCACACTAGACGGGACGGTCAGGGGTCGACGAGCGCCCACGCTAGACGGGACGGTCAGGGGTCAATTAGCGCCCACACTAGACGGGACGGTCAGGGGTCAATTAGCGCCCACACTAGACGGGACCGTCAGGGGTCAATTAGCGCCCACACTAGACGGGACCGTCAGGGGTCAATTAGCGCCCACACTAGACGGGACGGTCAGGGGTCAATTAGCGCCCACACTAGACGGGACGGTCAGGGGTCGACTAGCGCCCACACTAGACGGGACGGTCAGGGGTCGACTAGCTCCCACACTAGACGGGACCGTCAGGGGTCAATTAGCGCCCACACTAGACGGGACGGTCAGGGGTCAATTAGCGCCCACACTAGACGGGACGGTCAGGGGTCAACTAGCGCCCACACTAGACGGGACGGTCAGGGGTCGACGAGCGCCCACGCTAGACGGGACGGTCAGGGGTCCACGAGCGCCCACACTAGACGGGACGGTCAGGGGTCGACGAGCGCCCATGCTAGACGGGACGGCCAGGGGTCAATTAGCGCCCACGCTAGACGGGACGGTCAGGGGTCAACTAGCGCCCACGCTAGACGGGACGGCCAGGGGTCGACGAGCGCCCGCGCTAGACGGGACGGCCAGGGGTCGACGAGCGCCCACGCTAGACGGGACGGCCAGGGGTCGACGAGCGCCCACGCTAGACGGGACGGTCAGGGGTCGACGAGCGCCCACGCTAGACGGGACGGTCAGGGGTCGACGAGCGCCCACGCTAGACGGGACGGTCAGGGGTCGACTAGCGCCCACGCTAGACGGGACGGTCAGGGGTCAAGTCAACTAGCATCAACACTGGACAGGATGGTCAGGGGTCAACTGGCATCCACACTGGACAGGATGGTCAGGGGTCAACTGGCACCCACACTAGACAGGATGGTCAGGGGTCAACTAGCATCCACACTAGATCTGGAAGCAGAGACAGCTTCTCCTGAAGCACAGCATGTGAAAGAGGGATGGAGGCCCGAGAAAGGGGGAAAGGGCTATCAGTGGGCCCCCTGTGGTGCCTGCTGTAGGCTGTTCATCAAGCATCCTATTAATACATACAAGGGAGGGTGATAGTCACATGCTCTAAATCCCTTCTTGAATTCAGAGTCCACTTCTAAAGGAAGGTTTACCAATGAAAAGTCTGAAGGTTAAGGGTCCCTTTATCAGACTCCTGATATCATACAGCAGAGAGACCTTCAGGCCATGGCAAAGCATAGGCAGCCTCTGCCGCCCTCAGGACCCCCAGGGGCAGCGTCTCCTGGGAAGCAGGCAGGAGCCTCTGCAGATGCCTCCAGCAGCAGCCTGTGGCGGTTCTTGCAAAGGAACTCACACAAAAGCAGTGGAGAGGACGTCCCTGGTGGCCTAGTGGTTAAGAATCCACCTGACAACGCCACGGGTTCAATCTCTGGTCCAGGAAGATTTCACATGCCACGGGGGAACTGAGCCCATGTACCACACACAGCTACTGAGTCTGTGCTCCAGAGCCCATGCTCTGCAACAAGAGGAGCCACAATGAGAGCCCACACACCACAACTAGAGAGCAGCCTCAGCACAGTAACAAAGACCCAGCACAGCCAAATATGATAAATTAATTTTTAAAAAGCAATGGAGAGACAAGCCTTGTGGAGCGCAATGACAGAAGATAAGGGAACACAGCTGCTACCCTCTAGACTCCAAAATGCTAACTTGTTCTGTGGATTTCTGGAGTTAAAAACTGGGTACTTGGAGCAGAAGTTTCAGGAAAATGACTTTTAGCTCAATATAAAATGGAGGTTATCAGCAACCAGAACTGCTGAACAATAGTGGGGATGCCCATCAAAAGCAGAGAGAAATTTTCTCTCAAGGAGCACAAAGTAAAGTCATGACAAGGAAACGTTTCCCAAGGTAAAACACAATCAAGGCATTTTAATAACAATATGACCCATTTTATTTTTTTTTTTTTTTTTTTTTTTACAGTTCACATAACAGTCCACGTTTACTGGAACGGTCACCATAACAAATCTTCCACGACATGGGTTTTCAGTCCTCCCCCATCTAAGACAATGATTGCATTTGAACAGAAACATTTCAGCGTAAAACACCAATCTCTTTTCCCCTCTTAACGAATAAATCTGCCAGAATGCATCTAATATGGTCAAATTTTCAACACATTTCTTTTCAAACCCCTTATTTGCAAGTACTGTAAATCAAGGCAAACACAGTTCACATCCCCCAAGCCTTCTACGACTTACTACATACTCTCGACTTCAGCTTTTACTATCTCTTCTCAGAAATGTCTGGCACAAGCAGACATTTTTACTTTAAGACAAAACTACACTCTTTTTCCATCTGTTTTTTTAAAAAAAATACCTATTACCAGTCAATTGCCTTCCCTCTTGCTTTTCAGAGAATATTAACTTTCCATGAAATCCTTAAGATGGTTTTCTTTCAGTAGTTCAGAACACACTGAGTCATTTCATGTGTGTCCACCACCCTGAAACACTACATTTTAAAAATCGCAATTTTCTTAATTGGCTCAAAAACAGTATGGCTTGATTTCACTTGGTAAAGTTAATATGATTTAAAAAAACACACACACACACACATTTTTAATCAAGGGAGAAAAATACTTTAAAGACATGCCAATTTGAAAAGGGATCAAAGTAAAAAAATAAAAAGGAAATACTAAAAACTACTTTACAATAAAAAAAATTAAATAATCGGCAGGTTAAATCAATGAAAAATGAGGAATGTGCAGTGAAAAACAAACTAATAAAAAGCATTCCAGTTGGCAAAATGGAAAACCTATTAAGTTTTGTTTGTTTTCCAAGGAACTTATGTTTCAATGTAAATTTTGAAATATTACAGACATTCCAAGTAGATCTTAGATGCCAATGTTACAATTTCAAATTCTGCATGCAAAGTTCATCAAAGAAACACTGGTAAAATCCTGGTATTTGCAAAATTTTAAGTTTTGGCAAATACTGTAAGTATCACAATTGGTATTAAAAAGTCATGATGAATGCAGAATGAGAATACCCGTTAAGTATTTCATTTGATTAAAAATACCAGGTTTGCATGTTCTAAATGATCTGAAAAGGAAAAAAACAAAAACAAAAACAAAAAACTGCAGTTTAACAGTAATCTGTATATATATCTTTAGCTGCCATTAAAAAAAATAAAAGAACAACAACCAAAACCAACCACACACACAGAAGACATGAGACGGTACTAAGTAACGCTGCCGTGCTCATAGGACAGAAAGAAAAACTGTACAAGGTCATAAATAAAGTCTCTCCCAGCTGCTAGCCAGAGCTTCCTTTACACCAGGGTCTCCTTCCGCTTGCCACCGACCTGGGCTTTGTCCCTGGCTTTGCGGAGGCTGGTCTGGGCTCGGGGTGCTTTTACGCCCGTAGTGTTGTCTGCTGTATGAACCGGGGCGCCACACTCGGCAGTGTCTCCATCAGCTTCGCCCTGAGTCATGCTGGAGGCCGTGGACGCCTGTCTCTGGGCCCTAGCATTGCTGGTGGTGGTGGGGTTCTCCCCGCACTCCTCGTGGAACTCCGAGGGGCTGGTGGCCTGTTGGAAAGGGGCGATGGCGGTGCGGATGCAGCTGAACCACTGCTGCTTGTGGAACACGTCGTTGGCTTGGAGAGTGTGGGACTGGCCCGGAGAGGGGTCTTGGAAGCGAACTCGGAAGATGTTTTTAGCTTTATCTGAGTTGCCAAAAGCCCCTCGGAAGGACCCTCCCATCCTCACGTCTCCATCCTGCAGGTCTTCCAAGACTAGCTCCTGGACAGGGATGGGCTGCCGGTAAACCTGGTAGGAGTGACGCTCATTTCGAGTAACAGGCCGAGTCAACACCAAGATGTCTTGAAATAGGAAAATGTACAGTTTGTGTCCGTTTTTATTTTTCAGTTCCCCATGGCAGAGCAACACTTTGCTTGCTTCAATTCTAGGGTCCTTCTGCTTTTCATCCAGATACTCCAGCTTGTCAATGTAATATTGGCATTCTGATTCACCTTTCTTCACGTTGATATCAGAGAGAACTCCTTGTATTATCAGTATAGCCTCCTGCAGGAGCTGAACATCTGGGTGGTCTTTGGGAGTATGTCTAAGAATCTCTTTCAACAGTAAAGGGTATTTGACAAGGCGGCTTCGAGGAATATCCAGGAAGCTCCAGAGATCCAGTTTTCGGCTGAAGGGAGACTCCAGGCACCGTTGGAGAAAGTCCTGGACTCTTGGGTCCTGTTTCTTCTGATCCAGAAGAGCCTTGGCTGCCAGCTGGTTACTGCAGTAGCCTTTGTAGGCATTCAAGCCCGGCAACCAGTTCACAAGAATGTGGCCAACGTGCTCCACTGTCCCGCCAGGCTTGGTGGCTTCTCCTATTCTTGCCAACAAATCTTCATGCAGAGGTATATAAGCATCCAAATCACCAAATATATGTGTGAGCTCCTCTTCTGACATAATAGACAGCTTTAACATGGGGTCGTGGTAGGCCTTTCTTGCAAGTTTGAGGTCCTCAATTAAGTCCTGTTCCCCTCGGGACATTTCATAGATTGCCTCTTGACGTCTGATCTCCCTGGAGGTTAGAGACTGCTTCATGCTGCCGTCTAACGTCTCCGACCACAGGGCGCTGCTTCTCCTCTTGGCAGGCACTGGGACTGTCGACCTGCTAGAAAACTTTTGGGCTGAAGCTGGGGATCTGCTGTCACCACGAAGGGTAAATGACTGTAATGTTTGACCAAACCGCCTGACAGCTCCATTTCTTACAGGAGAGATTAGATTTGCCAAGGATGTGACCCGAGCTAGAGGTCGCACTCTTTTATTGCTTGGTTCCTTCAGATCAAGGCTGCTAAGGCTTACGACATCATCATCTTTCTCTCTTCGTTTTCTTTTCAAAGTGAAATCCCAATGGGGGCCAGGTGTTAAAAATGTGAAGGAGCTACCTCTCCGAAGGGAGTATCTGCCGTCCTGGCCGGACCCGGGGGTGTCGGCCGCTGGCTCCGCGGCGCCGCCGGCGTTGAGACCCGAGGCCCTGCGGCTTCGCCTCCGCGGCCGGCTCTGCTCCTGGGCCTCCAGCTCGGGCTCCATGGCGTGGAGGGGGCGGCGCGGTGGCTGGGTGCCCAGGAGGCCCGCTGGGAGCGGCACGGCGCCCGGCCGCTGCGGCCCGGAGACGGGTTCCTGTCAGGACGGCGCCGCCACCTCCGCCGCCGCCACCTCCGCCGCCGCCATCTTCCGGGGTTTCAATATGACCCATTTTAATACCAGCATCATGCTCATAACTTACAATGCTCAAAACTGAGTACTTGATTATCATGTATAATGAGTAGGTACTTGAAATTTCTTAAACCTGGACTCAGTGGATAAGAGTCTGCCTGCCAATGCAGGGGACACAGGTTCAATCCCTAGTCCGGGAAGATCCCACATGCCATGGAGCAACTAAGCCCATGTGCCACAACTACTGAGCCCAAGTGCTGCAACTACTGAATCCTGCACGCCGAGAGCCTGTGCTCTGCAATGAGAGCAGGCGCCGCAATGAGAAGTGCCACAGCCAGAGAGGACTGCCCACTCACCGCAACCAGAGAAAGCCCTCGCACAGCAACGAAGACCCCGCACAGCCAAAAATGGTAAAAACTAGTAGGTAATTAAAAACTTTACAAGTAAAGTTTCATAAGCCTGAAAAACACTTACCACTAAAATGTATAACCAGGAAGCTCCAGGACATTGATGAAGCTAGGACAGGGGTTCATTTCCACTGTGTGGGTGAAGTGAAGTGAAAAGTGAAGTGAAAGTGAAAATCACTCAGTCGTGTCCGACTCTTTGCGACCCCATGGGCTATACAGTCCATGGAATTCTCTAGGCCAGAATACTGGAGTGGGTAGCCTTTCCCTTCTCCAGGGGATCTTCCCAACCCAGGAATTGAACCAGGATCTCCTGCATTGCAGGTGGATTCTTTACCAGCTATCAGGGAAGCCCTTTGTGTGAGTGGGTAAGACACAGGAATGACCAAAACTGAACTCATCTTCCCCAAAGTCAGCACTGACTCTTGACTTGCAGCCTCATCACCATTCTCCTTGTCACCCAGGAGTGAGTCCTTGGAGTCAGAACTCCTTTCCTGTCCTCCCCGCCCCACCTGCAAGCCAGCAAGCCCTTTGAATGTGGCCTCCAACATGCCTCTCACAGTCACCACTTCCCCCTTTCTGACTGATCTCTTGGTTTGAAGGATGATTATCTAAATCTATCCCTTGAATTTATGCAATAGCTTCCTAACTTATATCTCTGACCCAAATGCACTTCCTAAAGTGCAGCTTCAGTGACATCACTCATCTGCTCAAAAATTTCCTGACTCCTTGCAACCTCATGGACTGCAGCACCCCAGGCCTCCCTGTCCTTCACTATCTCCCAGAGTTTGCTTAAAGTCATGTCCATGTCCATTGATGCCATCCAACCATCTCATCCTCTGTTGCCCCCTTCTCCTCCTGCCCTCAGTCTTTCCCAGCATCAGGGTCTTTTCCAATGAGTTGGCTCTTCGCATCAGGTGGCCAAAGTATTGGAGCTTCAGCTTCAGCATCAGTCCTTCCAATGAATATTCAAAGTTGATTTCCTTTAGGACTGACTGGTTTGATTTCCTTGCTGTTCAAGGGACTCAAGAGTTTTCTGGCACCACAGTTTGAAAGCATCAGTTCTTCAGTGCTCAGCCTTCTTTATGGTTCAACGCTCACATCTGTACTTGACTACTACCCTCATATACAATTCTTTAATAATTATAAATTTTTGTCCCCTACCCTCATATATAATTGTGGAGCCTTTTTTTTTTTTTTTTTACTCCCATTTGGAAGGGAGAAGAATGGCAGACCTACAGCAGTCACTGGTTTACAGGATTATGAAATCCCACTGGGCTGACATTGTGAAGGCCCCTAATTCTGGAAGGGTAGACTGTAGCTTAATTAGACCTGGCTATTCTTGGATAATGTGTCTCTCTGGATGCTGGGAGCTGGCACACGAGATCACACCCATGACAAGGTCATGAGGAGAAAACCTGACAGGCAAGGCAGATCAGGTTTTCAGGGGTTTCGAAAAGCTACCCCAGTGCTCACCTTAAAGATGATATCTGTCTTTCTGATGCTTGCTTCAATAGACTACTCCCTAATTTCTGTGACACAGGCAGAAGGCCTTCCCCGATCTCTTTCCAAATAAGAATCAATTTAGAACTTTAATCAATTGTGAGGCTGCCAGGGTTAATACCATGACAGGTGGCCTGGACCTAAGTTTTGGCTTCCCCCGAAATGATAAGATTCCCTACCCCCATCAGGTAACCTGGAGCCAGCCAATATGCGCCCAGTAAGAAACAAAGGGAGAGCTGAAAAGCCCGCGAACGCCCAGGTTTGAAAAAAAGCCCGCGAAAGTTTGTACCAATAAAATTGCTTTGCAAACATGTAACCAATCCGCTTAAGCCAGCTACTAACTGCTTATGCATACCTTATAAATTTGGATAACAGCCTCTGCTCAAGGCTTTTCTGACCTTGCGCCACTGTGTTGGTTGCAGCAGAAAGCCCTGACTCGAGTCAGTAATAAACTTCCCTTTTTGTAAATTGCATTGTCTTGGAAGTTCTCTCTTCCCGCTCAGGGATTCGGACATCGGGCAGAACATCAGTAAGTTTCCCAGGTGGTGGTATTTTATGAGATTATCCAGGGTGAAAGGAGGGTTTTAATTTAAACTCCTTTGCTGGTATTTTAGTTTGTTTGGCAAATGCGTTTATGCCCTTGGTACTAATATGCATGATTGCTTATAATACCCTAATCATAAAACAGCATAAAGAACCTGATCACATAAAGGCCCTAATAGGCACAGAGCCCTTCGGGGGTGAGGAAGCCCTATTAGAGAACATAAAAATATTCTAAAGTGGTTATAGTTAAAGATTTAGAAAAATAAAGTTTAGAATTGTTAATTTTAACCAGGAATGCTAAACAGGGGCTGCCTCACTGGAGCTGCAGAGTCTTTGTGTGGTAAACCTTTTAGATAAATTTAACTGATAACTTCTGCAAAAGGACTGACCTTTGTGTTCATTAAAGAATAGATTACGGAAAACAGCTTTGCATTCACCTAGGTCATAAAATGTCAATAGGCCCCAAGGCCAGAAGATAATGTACAAGACCCTCATAAACAAAGAAGTATGCAGAAAACACCCTGGTTTCGTGAAGAACAAGCTGATGTAATGTTAAACTATCTTCCCCTTAGAAATGTACTAATTTAGGGTATAAAAGCCACGGTAAAAAATAAAGCATTGCCAGACTCTGCCAGACCCTGCAAACACCCCCGTCTGGTCATTCTCTCTCTCTCTCTCTCTCTCTCTCTCTCCCTCGCAGACTTGGCCCTATCAAGGCTGGTCTCACGTGTCTCTCTCTCTCTCTCGCTCTCTCGCCAGACGCCGTTCATCCTGAGGGTACCCCCTGGATCCTGCCAAGGCTGGACCCCGGCATCTGGAGGTTTAACTGTCCTTACTAAGAGACTGAACAAGAGGGCAAAAATCTTATCTCTTTAGTTTATAGGACCAAGGGGGAGTCTACTGAAGCAAAAGAAACTATTGAAATTCACTTGGAAATCCTGAACTCAGAGCTGGCTGAAGTAACTGGTAAAACATACAGATGTTTTATCTTAATCACCAAAAATTGCCATTCTTGACCAAAATTAGTTTCACCAATCTTGAAGCTTTTTCTTACTTCACCAAAAAAAGCAGGGAATACCTTTTTCCTTAAATAACTGAGGAAGTTTTCACTGAAAAATTCAAGAAAAAACTATCTCAGACTGCTAAAAAAAAAATCTTCTTTTAAAGTTTGGACTCCCTTGGAGAAAAGGTGACTATAATCCACTGTGAAAAGATCATTGGCAAAGCAGACTGAGCAGAGACAATTCCATGTTTGGACAAACTCCCAGTTCGTATCCCTTTTCCTGAGCACACAGGGAGACCAGTTTTTCTAGCCTCCCTTGCAGTTGGTGGGTCAACAGGACTAGGTTCTCATGAACAGAATGTCTGCATCAGTCAAGTAGGACACTCGCAAGCCTGGCTCTTAAAAGCCTCCTGCAGGATCCTTCACGCCCCTCACTGTTCGCAGCAACCTAAAACTGTTCCAGTCATTCAAGCCCCGAGACAGAGGGGCCTCAGCCAGTCCAAGCCTCAGGGTAACTATGAGGCACGGGGCCCCTCCCCACATATACCCTGGTTGGTACACTCTGTGCTTAAGAAAAACTCCTGTTAACTTTTGACACTTCAGGGTCAGTAGAGTAGGTGCTGAGTAGTCTGTACACAATCCCCAACCAGACGTTTCATAAACTATACTTCTGATTAAAATAAATAAATAAATAAACCCAGGAGAGGGACTTCCCTGGTGGTCCAGGGCTAAGACTCCATGCTCCCAAAGCAGGGGGCCCAGGTTCCATCCCTGGTCAGGGAACTATATCCCACATGCCACAACTAAGACCCAGTACAGTCAGATAAATAAATAAACTGGATTTTTAAAAATCCAGAAGAGTGTGGTTGAAATTAAGCAAATTCATACAACCTTCAGAAGAGTTCTCCCAGGGTATCAGGGTTCTCTTACTAATACAAGTTAGCACGTGTTCTTTCATCTGCATATTTTACATGAATCACCAAAAATTGCCATTCTTGACCAAAAATTAATTTCACCAAGCTTGGAGCTTTTCCTTACTTCACCGAAAGAAAACAATAGAGAATATCTTTTCCCTTAAATATCTGAAGAAATTTTTACGAAAAAATATTAAAGTTAAAAAGTAGCTCAAGCTGTTAACAAAGTTTTTTTTAAGCAGCTCAACTATAAAACTCACAAGCAGGAGCCCAAAAAGAGAAGACTAGTCCACATGTTAGGTTGTCTTTAATTTTTTATTTAAAGTGATGTTTTTTAACATTTGTAAAATATTCATCTGATTATGAGAGGTAGGAAAACTTACTAACCTAAAAGTTGAATGTAACTTAAAAACAGCATTGATCTGTTCTCAAAGAGCAATGTCAGGTGTCTTTAAATACTAAAATCAAACAAAAAGCCAGTTATTTGAATCACTGAGATAGCAATTTTTGGATCGAAGTGTCAGGCAACAGTTGTAATTTACAATAGCAGAGACTCCCCTCTCTGCTGGTATGTGGTTTCATGATATCTCTTTGGATCGCCCTTTGGAATCTTAACACCCATGTTACTTTGGAATTACACTTTAACTTCAATGTGAAAGTGTAAGTCAATCAGTTGTGTCCAACTCTTTTCAATCCCATGGACTATATAGTCCATGGAATTCTCCAGGCCAGAATACTGGAGTGGGTAGCCTTTCCCTTCTCCAGGGGATCTTCCCAACCCAGGTATTGAACCCAGGTCTCCCGCATTGCAGGTGGATTCTTTACCAGCTGAGCCACCAGGAAAGCCCCTTAACTTCAATAATCATTACAAACTTTCAAACAGACTTCATTCACGTAGACAGAGACATAATGATCAAAGCAAGTCAACCTATGAAGCAAAAAGAGAAAAGAGTTAAACAGAGAGAAAGCCACAAGAATAGAGGAAAAGGAAGAAACTGGGTAAGAGCAAAACAAGGGAAGGTGAATAAACAAAGAAATGCATTATCATTATCCTTTCCTGATAATGATAAATCATTATCATTATCCTGGTACCTGAAGGTACCAGGAAAAGAAAGAGGACAGGAAACAGCTGAGAATGGCCACGTGGAATCGACTGGGCAGAAACATTCCCTGAGTCTGATGTCTTATGAAAAATTTACATCTCAGGCTTTTGTTTCTGTCTTATGCCTGGTAGGACCACAGAATCTGTGAGTAGGAAGGTCCCAAACACTATACCTGTTCCTGTGTGATGCAGAAATGTCCCTGAAATGTTTTCCACTGGAACTGAAGATTGGGTATCCGAGCATCACTAAACTGATGAAATTCCATAGGATCCAGAGTAAGATTGAAAATGCCAGACAGGTGTCTGCTTCTTCTTTCTTCCTTCCTTTCCTTCCCTCTTTCTTCTTTTTCTCTTTTTTCCTGACTCCGAAGAGGTGGCGGTGGTATGCGACACATTTCCTTCCATCCGAGGATTTCTCGGCAAAGTTACAGACTCCCAAATTTGAAGTAGAAGTTGAACATGGTCAAAGTAAGGAGGACTGACAGAGAAATGAAAAGTTTAGCAACAAAATGCACTGGAAACTGAAAATGCAAGACTGTTTTCTTGGGAAACCAGGTTTAGGGCAAGAGCTGGCCCCATCCTGGATTAAAGTCTTTAAAACTTTAGCTGTTATGAATGATCCCTCAGGTAACCTCTGAGATCCGTCCTCAGCCCCCTTCTCTTTTCACCCTACACACTCTCTGCTGACTTTTACCTCCTACCCTCACTCCACTGGGAAGGTTTAACCTTTCTGAGGGGCAACAAACAGTAATTAATGACAATTGCCACTGACCCAAAACTGTTCACAAAAGCTACCATGTCAGGAGAATGAATTCTACACCGTACCAGTCTGGGGCTTTCATTCCAAGCAACAATGATCACCAGGAAGAAAAAAATGGCAACACAGATATGTAAAAACATTCATCTTATTTTTATGACACCAATCCAACAAGAGACAGGACCGGTTACAACACAGAGGAAGTTCCAAGTGTGAAAACGCTGTTCTGTCCTTTGTTTACAACTCCAAGACTGCCACCCCTATGACACTCTAACCATCCTGTGATCCTTGCAAATTCCTTTCCAGATCCTTCTCCAGGGTGGAGCCAGATTGATGAAAGACCATCCATTTATCATTATTGTATGATTTATTTGCATTTGACTTGTCTCATTATAATATCATTTTCAAGAAGAGACCTCTAATCCCAATAACCAGGGGCCCAGCAGGTACCATCTACTGTCTATTAAGATCTCTGTCCTCTCTGGTTGCACTTTGAGTGTGTTCCTTGTTTAAGTCACAAGAGTACAAGAATTACAAGATATTATGAGATAGAGTTACAATAATTCAGATATTCTTTAGCCCCTTCTTCATTATCTTGGTGAACTGAGTATTTCAATCTAACTTCAAAAACCTCAAATACTAAGGTCTCCAAGATTACCTC
Organism: Odocoileus virginianus; assembly: GCF_023699985.2. Taxonomy (NCBI): domain Eukaryota; kingdom Metazoa; phylum Chordata; class Mammalia; order Artiodactyla; family Cervidae; genus Odocoileus; species Odocoileus virginianus. Next base: position 3,275,870 of record NW_027224265.1, read on the forward strand.
CCTACTTTTCACAAGGCCTTTTACCCAATACCAAACAGCAATATTTATAGAGCCATATTACTATTACTTCCAATCTATTAAAGCAGATGTCCTCCTTTTCTTTAGAATCTATCACTATCCTAGCAAACTCATCTAAGCATGGTTTCACTATTGTCCTTAGATGGATGATGTCCAAGTCTATATCTGCAGCACAGATCTTTCTTCTAAATGCCAGCCTCTATTTTCAGCTATTTATCTGACATGTCCTTGAGCCATCTTGCTTAGCTTGGCTTCCCTGGGAAGCAGAATCTGAGATGGAGATCTCCACCTGGTGGTCTACTGGGGGTGCTCTTAGGAACGCCGCCTAGGAAGGAGTGATGTCTGCAGGGTTGCACAAGGAGAGGCTGAAATGTGCTGCAGCCCCAACGAAGCCTCAGTCAGTCCCACTGGAACCTGACAATTCTTCAAACCTGTCCCAAGTTAGGCCAAGGAGGCTCAGACTTCATATCCCAAGATCTGCCCGCACTTGGTTGCAGGTCACCCCCAGGGAAGGGGCATAATCTTGAGCAAAAGCAATTCCCTTTATGGCAGTTCCCACGTTGGAATTCAGCCATGCGCCACGGCAGCCGATTCCCCAGACCGCCGGGAAAATGCACATCCAGCAGCTTTACCCCCTCTGATGACGAGAGGCTGTTGCTCCTGCAACACTGTGACCTCTTCCCTTGCCTCAGGCTATCCTGGCACGAGGACCCTGAAGTAACTCAGGGATGTCATGGCCATAAGTTTCATAGAGGCTCTTCTTGTGTTTCCTGATGGAAACGTGTCCTTCTGGGAACCACGACTTCTAAACCTATGGAGCCCAGAGTTGTGGGGATGAGAAACAGAAATTCCCTAAGTGGGTCACTGATGTGACGCCAAGAGAGGCACCTTCCACTTCTACCCTCAAGTATTCTACCTTCTCTGGTCACAGCACCATGTACTGGCTGTTGATATAGAACGCCTATTGCATCCCGGAGGATGACCCCATCCCTGCACGCTATCATCTCAAAGTTGGTGCCACAGCTACGCCTTTGAAAGGCCGTTCTCTTGCTCTCTTTGGCTGCAGCTTCCAGGAGGCATGGTATGTTAGAGCTGGAGGTACAATATGTGGTGGAAACAGTGGAGCCCACGGTCAGGGGCGTATTGCTTCACTTCCTTTGCGGTAAAGTAGGTGCGGGTGGCACATCGCACTAACCCAATGAACCATCATCATCTGTATCACCTGCATAGCCCTGGCACTGCATCCTCTGGCACAAAGTTTCATTATCCCAGAATACATTCAAAGCATCCTCCTGGAGCAGAAATTCCTCTCCAATATCAGTCATTTTTAATGGCAATTACTATATAGAAATAATAATATGTTCTATAGTAGGACAAAAAAATCAGATGAATTAAAAAAAAAACAGACAACTTCAAATAAATGTGATGTTTCAGCAGATTGATCTGGACTGGATACCCAGAGTTCCGAGGATGTGTGTGAACTGTCCTTTATCCTTAAAAATTATTTAAGGGAAGGAAGCACTGATAATGTGGGAATGAGCACTGCAGAAGTAAATCAGGAGATCTGAGATCCAGAAACTGGATTTTCAATTGACAATGATGTAATTTAGTTAGGACATTGAGCAACTTAATGTTTCCTGCAGTAGCAACCTCTGTTTCCTCATCTATGACCCTACCTATGAGTATCTTTTCCAGGTCTTTTCTTGGATGTCTCAAAAGAACCTCAAACTCAACACGTCTAAAACCCATGTCATGATTATTTCCCCACAGTCTAGTGTTGTTGTTGTTGTTTTTAACATTTCCAATCCCTGAAAATGACACCACCACCCATTCAGTTGCTCAGGTCAAAAATCTAATTCCCTCTGACATCTATTTCTTCTTCCATCCCACTATTAAGTCTATAACTAAGCCCAGCTGATTTTACCTCCTAAAATCAGGCTAGGTGGCTCTAGGATTCATTGGCTCCAGTCCATCTCTTCCATTACCACCCACCCCAGTCCTGGACACTTCTTATCTGGACCAGTGCGGGATCCTCCCAACTGCTCTACCTGCATCTACTATTCCCCCATCCCTTTCTCCTAAGATTCTGGGCGTTTAAGCTAAATGCCCCACAGATGTGTGCACACATACACACACACTCACATACCTTGTCCCTAATACAACCAGAGTAAACTTTTGAACAGCATATCCCATCCTGCCACCACGGCCTTCTTGTCAAACATGACCTAAGAGGCAGGACACAGCCGGGCCCCTGCCTCCTTCTCCAGTCTAGTCTAAAATCAAGCTCCCACTCACTGCCTATCAGAAATGCTCCTCTGTTATGGGCTGAACTGTGCTCCCCCTCCCCCGACCTACTGAAAATCCAAGTGTTAAAAGTCCTGATCCCCCAGTAGCTCAGAATGTTGCTGTATTTGGAGATCAAGCTTTAAAAAATAAATTAAGATAAGTAAAGTCATGTGGGTGGGCCCTAATCCAGCCTGACTGGTACCCTTTTAATAAGGGGAAATTGGTACACAGTCACACACAGAGGGAAGACTGCACAGACAGAGAGAGAAGAGGGCCATCTATAAGCCAAGGAGAAGAGACCAACCCTGCTGACACCCTGACCTCTGACTTCCAACCTCCACCCTGACCTCTGACTTCCAACCTCCAGAACCGTGAGGCAGAAATTACTGTTGTGTAAGCCACCCAGTCTAGGATATTTCACTAAAGTGGCCCTAGCAAACACCTTACCTAAACAAAATTCCTAAATCACATCCAAAAAGAACATCTATCAGTTTCAGAGCACATGCCCTGGGCCGGGGGCTGCCCTTGACCCTCTGCTACATTCTCTCCTTTCACTCTAACGAGACAACCGTTCCCTGACGAGGAGGAGCCTCAGAAGCTCCTGGATCTGCAAGGAGCACCTGGACTCAGAACCTCGGCTCGGACACTCACGCCACAGCTTCCTGAGGAAAACTTGTTCAGTGTTTCTGGAATTCTTGGGGATAATCTGGATCATTGCTTAAAGTGTCAGTGTTATAAAAAGCTGAGTCTCCCTTCCATGTGGGAGCTGAAGAGTGGCTCTCAGCCCAGCTGGCGGAACCCACCTCAAGAGTTCACCATGGCGGCCACGGAAGGAGGAGGCGGACGGTAGGGATGGGGGGAGGGGTCTTCCCGTAGGAAAGCTTTGCGGTCTCGCTCAAGTCCCCACAGCGCTCCCTCCATCCTGCCCTCTTCCTCTTTATCCAAAGGCAGGCCCTCAACAACCGGAAAGCAAGGTGGCCCTGTCAAACCATCAGAGGAGTTAAATACTGTATTAATGCTGAGCCTCAGGAGGAGTACTTACATCCATCCATGTCCTTCTGAATTTGCCTGGGAGAGTAATGACGGCTTTAAGGTATTGCTTGAAAATTTGGAGTTATGGTCCTGGCAGCCTAGGTCTGAAAGTTACTTCTATCTGCGAGAATTTGGGAAAGCCATTTGAATTCTTTAAAGTCAGTTCTGCTCAGTCAGACAGGCACAGAGATGCTTCTGGAAGTAACATCGTGATGGCTGCCCAAGGAGAACTCAGTTCAAACTGGTATTGGTTGGTGATGTTGGTACTGGAAAAACTACATCCGTGAAACATCATCTGATTGGTGAATTTGAGAAGAAGTGTGTAGCTACCTTGGGTGTTGAGGTCCATCCTCTTGTGTCCCATACCAACAGAGGCCCTATTACGTTCAGCGTATGGGATACAGCTGGTTAGGAGAAATCTGGTGGACTGACAGGTGGCTATTATATACAAACTCAGTGTGCTGTTACAGTGTTTGGTATAACGTCGAGAGTTACTTACAAGAAAGTGTCTAACTGGCATAGAGATCTGGCATGAGTGTGTGAGAACATCCCGATGGTGTTGTGTGGCAACAAAGCAGATATTAAGGGCAGAAAGGATGAGGCAAAGTCATCTGTCTTTCACCGAAAGAAGGCTCTTCAGAACTATGACATTTCTGCCAAAAGTCACTACAGCTTTGAAGAGCCCTTCCTCTGGCTTGCTAGAAAACTGATCGGAGACCCTACGGTGGAGTTTGTCGCCACGCCTGGTCTTGCCCCACCAGAGGCGGTCAGGGACCCAGCCTTGGCGCTGCAGGACAAGCACGGTTTAGAGGCTGCACAGATGAAGATGATGACCTGTGAGAAGGTGAAGCTGGGGCCCAGTGTCAGAAGTCTAGTTTTATAGGCAAATGTCCCGTGATGTCAGCCGTGCAGCGTGTTTGCCACTTTGTTATAGAGCTAACCAGAACATGTGCTTAATGTTTGGATGCTGAGGAGGTGGATGGGCTTTGGAGTGAATGTGGCAGTTAAAAGAAAACTCGTTTTTTGGACCTGCATGTTTAGGTGATTTGGAACACAGTTGTTTCCTCCTTGAGTTTCAAATATAAAACTGCTATAGTCACATGACATGGGGAAGGAAATGGCAACCCACTCCAGTGTTCCTGCCTAGAGACTCCCGTGGACGCAGGAGCCTGGTGGGCTGCTGTCCATGGGGTCACACGGAGTAGGACACAACTGAAGCGACTTAGCCGCAGCAGCAGCATAGTCACATAACATTATTGAGAGGTGAAATCCTGTTTGTTACTGTCATTCCCATTCCTTTTCATTTGGAAGCAGAATAAAGTTGTATTTCAAATATCTAAAAAGGAAGTCAGTTTCCTCACCCCTACAATAAGAGTAATTATAGTAACCTTGTTATAGGAATATCATAATTAGAGATAATATATGTAAAGCACTTATACAATATTTGACACGTGCATGTGTGCGAAGTCACTTCAGTCCTGTCCGACTCTTTGCAACTCTATGGACTGTAGCCTGCCAGGCTCCTCAGTCCATGGGATTCTCTAGGCAAGAATACTGGAGTGGGCTGCCATGCCCTCCTCCAAGGGATCTTCCTGACCTGGGATCAAACCCGTGTTTCTTGTGTCTACTGCATTGGCAGATACCACTAGCACCACTGGGGAAGCCCGTAGAGTCAGCTTGAATAAACAGTATGTTATTAGAACTAATGAGAAAGCAGTAACATGCTTTCATGTGAGATCTGTTTACTGCATTGCAGCATAATTTCTCATCTCTCCTGGACACTGCCAGCGCTCCCTGCCCTCCTCAGTCTCCCTTCTCTCCTGCCGGCCCTTCCCCCAGCCGCTGTGTTCTCTGGCCTCCGACAGTCTGCACCTGGACCTCTCTTAGGTGACACCTCAGGCTACTAGAGTCTGGAGAATGACAGGTAAGTACGAAAGTCCAGCTCCCTTGTCTTGTGTGAGGACAATCTCTGAGTCCCCTGGTGGGATCGAGCTGAAATGCCATCCTTGCTTTTCTCTTTCACCCGCCCCATCTTGCCTCTCCACCCCCTTACTGGTTTTTCCTGGGATCGTTTCCTCAGTAAATCTCCTGCACGTGGACCTTGGTCTCAGAATCTGCTTCTGGGGAGCGTAGGCCACTCTGCTGGTACTAGAAAGAAGACTTGCAGCCTTTTCAAGGATCCAACTCTAAACCCTGCAGAAGAGGCAGGAGGCAACTCTTGAGGAGATGGAGCTCAGGCATTCAGCCTCTCTAGGTTCAGAATGCTGGTCCTTCACCAACACAACCAGAGAGTAAAAATGACATGGGTCAAAATACTCTCTTTTCAAATCATCACATTTAAAACTGGAAATTTGAGAAACAGATGTTCTTCTCCTTTCAACTTTTTTTCCTGAGCCTTAGCGCTTCTGTCTGTGAAACGTTTATACTAAAGTTTCACAGGGGGTTTATGGGGATGCACTTACTTGTATCTTAAACAAAATATTTTTCAGTTACTGTAATTTCTTTCTGTATCATCACCTTCTCCCCTTTAGTCCACTGTCATGAAAGATGCTGCAAGTCCCAACCAGCACATGGTTGGCTAGAGCATGGAAGCAGTCAAGCCATGGAACATACACAGGGTCTCCACCATCGGAGGGACAAGACCACCAAGATCTGGACCATCACAGACACTGAGACCACCAAGGAGCCATTCTTCCTTCCCGTTGGTCCATCCAGACTCATGCTTACTGAACTCTGCACCGAGCACTCTGCTCTCTGCCACAGTCAGTGAAGCTGACTGTCTTTGCCCTCATGATTAAAGACAAAAAGCTGAAAACCAAACAAAGAAACACATAATTACCAACTACTCTAGATGCCAAGAAGGAAAAAGCCCAGGGTGCCAGAAAGTATATCACAGGGGATCTGACCTATGGGGGTGGAGTGGAGGAAGGCAACATTGAGAGAGCTGGAGAGGGATGGCAGGAAGGTAGGCAGACAAGTGCTGAAGGAACCACGTGCAAAGGTCCTGAGGCAGCGGAGGCCTGCACATTAGAGAGAGTAAAAGAAAGCTGAGAGGGTTGGAGCACAATGTCAAATGAACACGGTGGGAATCAGTGCTGGAGAGGTGACGTGAAGCCAAGTGGCATAGGACCAGAGGCCACCAAGCACCTTCCTGCCTAACGGTACCCCCCACGTCTGGGATGCATGACCTGCCCTCCCTAACAGATCTGCCTGGTCTCTGAAATATAGTTCTTTCCCAGGTCCTTCCTGGTTTCACCCACACCCAATTTCTGATATGACCTAAGACTGTACTATATTGTGAATTGATACAAAGAGTGTGGGGCTCTGATGGTGGAGGGGAGCTCCTAACAGCGAGGGCACAGAATTTCAGCACAGGGTAGTCAACCACCACCAACTGTTCTCCAGGGATAGCAGCGGGGTCCCTGTTGAGGAGTTGTGAGCTAGGCCCCCTCCTTTCCTAGAGTGGCTTCCCTGGTGGCTCAGATGATAAAGAATCTGCCTACGATGCTGGAGATTCAGGAGACACAGGTTCAATCCTTGGGACGGGAAGATCTCCTAGAGGAGGGCATGGCAACCCACTCCTGTAATCTCGCCTGGAGAATCACATGGACAGAGGAGCCTGGCCAGCTACAGTGCATGGGGTCACAGAGTCGAACATGACTCAGCAGCTAACATTCTCACTTTCACTTTTTTCCCAGAGTAAGCAACGTAAACTCCACTGCAAGATTCTTCTGGTTTGCTGATAAATTCAGATCAGAATGCTTATCAAGAGTACTCCAAGCACCAATTTTTTTTTTTTTTAATATCACAAGTGGCATTTGGCATAAATGCTAAAGAAAAAAAAAATGCAACTTTGCCAGCAATAACCAACATAAATGTAAAGGACTCTCTCTTGACAGTAGATAATGTCTGTGATGATAAAGAAGGTTCAAGGGAAAGCAGAGATGAAAGGGAATCCAGGGAGAGCTGACCTTGAGTTTCAGCACCCACGAAAGGCTCACTCCAGTCAGTTTAAACTCCTCATGTTATGTTTCAGGGACAGGGACACTAATGAAGCCAGTGAAGCAAGCCACATAACCCCCAGTGGGACCGAGGCAGCCCTTGTCCATGTCCCACAGTTGCCCTGTCCAGGGCTGCATCCGGCTGACCTCAGGTGTCCTTCTACTTGAGCCCCACCAGTCCACCCAGCTGGACCCAGACCACTGGAAGTAAGGTCAAGATCACTGCAGACTTCTCTTTTATAAATAACTGCTGCTCAAGAGAGGAAGGAAATGGAGACAGAACAGTAACTGTGCAAAGATACCACTTTGTCAAATTCATTAGAAATTTAAAAAACGAAAAAGACAAAAGAAGGACAGAGGTTTTTTCAGTCCCTAAAGACAAGCAATAGAGATTCACCTGCTCATAGCATTGAACTTTCATTTTACACCAAAGTTGCTCTTTTCCACTGTCAGTTTAAAAAGCAGCTCATAAAGATAAGCCTCAAATATTTCTAATTCATAGCATGTTTCATGAGGCTTTCCCGTGATGAGACACACACATTGCAGCTCACCCTGTCTTCAACGACAGGATGGTCCAGCAGGGGATTCTCCAGGCCCCTTGGCATCCCTCTGCTTAGCCATGTCGCTCCTTCTCATCACTCCGCACAGCCAGGGCCAGACTGAGCCCAGGAGACCTGCCTGGCTCTTCTGGGAAAGCCAGCGCTGTCATCCACACCGAAGCTCCCCCTGCCACTCGCGCCCACAACTCAGAATCGTGTGACAGCGGGACTCTGAAGGGGACAGCCCCCAAAGTAAACATAGTAGCACAGGCCGGGCATTTCAGAGAAACCAGGTGCAGCCCAGGGGAGTCTACTCAATGCTCTGAGGTGACCGAAAAGGGGAGGAGTCCAACCAAGAGGGGGTGCATTACATGTACATGCATGTAGGCAGCGGAAACCAACACACCTCTGCAAAGCAACCGTACTGTCTGCTATTTCAAGAAAAGAAACTGCTTGAAAAACAGCAAAATCAGGAAGTGGGTCAAAAAAAGTGTATGTTATATATGGAATCTAGAAAAATGGTACTGATGAACCTATCTGAGGACAGGAAAGAGACGCAGACATCGAGAATGGACTTGTGGACACAGTGGGAGAAGGAGAGGATGGATGAATCGAGAGAGGAGTGTTGAAGCATATACATTACCGTTTGGAAAATAGATAGCTAGTAGGCAATTGCCGTATAACACAAGGAGCTCAACCCAGTGATCTGTGACAACCTGGAGAAGTGGGATGGGATGGGGGCCGGGGGAAGACTGGGAGGGAGGCTCCCGACGGAGGGGACACGTGTTATTCCTCTGGCTGACTCATGTTGCTATACGGCAGAAACCAACACAGCACTGTAAAGCAATTATCCTCCAATTAAAAATTAGAAAAAATGGTAAAAGCAATTGTGTATGCTTCCTCAAACTCTCTGGGCTTGATCGGGGCTCTGTGACCCCAGAGGAAGTAAATTTAGGAGAAATCATATGCTTTCTTGACCTGAGGATGGGAAACAGAAAGAAGATGACAAACGGGGCAGAAAGCAGCGGCTGCTGAAGGATGTCAGGGCAAGCGGGGGGTGGGGTAGATGGTTCAGAGTAAAACCTGCAAAAAAGGAAAAGGAGCCAGAGCTGCGCAAGGCTCTGAGCGCCAGCGTGACCTTGCCGAGTTCACACAAGGGGCAGCCTCTAGAGCTGGGGTCCCCAGCCTCTGGGATCTAATGCCTGATGATCTGAGGTGGAACTGATGTAATAATAGTAGAAATAGAGTGCACAATAAATGTCATGCATTTGAATCATCCCCAAATCATCCTCAGGGTCCGTGGAAAAACTGTCTTCCACAAAATTGATCCCCGGTGCTGAAAATGCTAGGGACCACTGCTCTAGAGCACCGTGGGTTTGTGCATGCTAAGTTGCTCCAAGGGTGTCTGACTCTGCCACCCTTTGGACTATAGCCTACCAGGCTTCTCTGCCCATGGGATTCTCCAGGCAACAATACTGGAGTGGGTTGATGTATGGCAGAAACCAATGCAACATTGTAAAGCAATTTATCCTCCAATTAAAAATTGCCATGCCCTCCTCCAGATCTTCCCCACTCAGGAATCAAACCCACATCTCCTGCAGCTCCTGCTTTGCAGGTGGATTCTTTACCAGCTGAGCCCCCAGAGAAGCCCAAGAGCACTGGAGTGGGTAGCCTATCCCTTCTCCAGGGATCTTCCTGACCCAGGAATCGAACCAGGGTCTCCTGAATTGCAGGCAGCTTCTTTACCAGCTGAACTACCAGGGAAGCCCCTAGAGCACCGTGTTGATGCTATAGTCCCCCTTATAGCACTGCTGGTATGCCAAGCACTATTTAAGATGCTTTATCTGCATGCTGCCATTTATTTCTCACCATAACCCCACAAGATTGGTACTTTCATTACCCTAGATCACAAGCAAGGAGTCTGAGGCTCAGAAAGGTCAAATAAACTGCTCCAGGCCACACAGTGAGAGAGCACAGACCATCAGTCCCTGGACTGCGGTCCCCAACAAAGCAGCATCTTGTCCATCTCTGCAGCCTGGCCGCCACAGCAGAAGCTCAGCAAACCACGTGGAACCGAAGAGACGCAACCCCATCTGCCTCCGGCTCGCAGTGCTAGAGCCCCAGGTGAGCTGACAACGCCCGAGGCAGGGCAGACACGCATACATGCGGCCGACTCACTCACTGTACACCAGAAACTGGCGCAACACTGTAAAGCAACTATTTCCTGATACACTTAAAAAAAAATTTTAATAGTAAATTTTAAACAATTAAACTGGCCTCACCCCAGCTCACACAGGTCTGTGACAGAAACAAGGTCCGAAGCCCAAGCTCCAGAAATCCCTCCATGGCCTCCCCTCCCCAACAGGGTCTCCACACTTGCCTGAGCAGGGGGTCACCTGGGCACTTGTTTTAAACTTACAAATTCTAGAGCCTCACTCGACCTTTACTGAACCCAAGTCTCCAGGGGCCAAAGCAGAGGTGTTTTATTTCATAAGGATTTCAGGTCCTTGTAAGAGCAGACATGTCTGCGAAACACAGCAATAGTCCAAAACCTTCTTCCAACAGCCTTTCTGACACAAGATCCTCAACCAGTATAACAATTTTGAAAGCTATTTCCAAGTTCAAAAGAGTGTTGAGTGGTTTCAGGTTTAAAAAAACTTAAAATACAATACAGTGGGAAAGTCATCTTTGAGAGAAGGATGGGAATTAAATGAAAATGGACCACTTAGCAATTATTTTCAAAGGCCAGATGATTTTTAAAAAGACACCCAGCACAGCAGATGCTGAGGGCATCCACTGTGCTAATAAATTTGCTAATAAAGAAGACTTATTTGGAATTCAAAGAAAAGTCAAATAATAAGCTGACTTGAGACCTGGCTGTATTTTTAGAGATTGTGCATTCTTAGGAATCTTATACCTGAAATTAGGAAAAGTCAGTGAATCTCCTGAGTAATTGTTCAGCCACTCAGTCATATCTGACTCTTTGCAACCCCATGAACTGCAGCATGCCAGGCTTCCCTTTCCTTCACCATCTCCAGAGCTTGTTCAAACTCATGTCCACTGTAAGTCAGTGATGCCATCCAGCCATCTCATCCTCTGTGTCCCCTTCTCCTCCTGCCTTCAGTCTTTCCCAGCATCAGGGTCTTTTCCAATGAGTCAGCTCTTTGCATCAGGTGGCCAAAGTACTGGAGCTTCAGCTTCAACATCAGTCCTTCCAATGAATATTCAAGATTGATTTCCTTTAGGATGGACTGGTTGGATCTCCTTGCAGTCCAAGTGACTCTCAAGAGTCTTCTCTAGCACCACATTTCAAAGCATCAATTCTTAGGCATTCAGCCTTCTTTATGGTCCATCTCTCATTACTGGAAAAACCATAGCTTTGACTATACAGACTTTCATCGGCAAAGTAATGTCTCTGCTTTTTAATGTGTTGTCTAGGTTAATCATAGCTTTTCTTCCAAGGAACAAGCGTCTTTTAATTTCATGGCTGCAGTCACCATCTGCAGTGATTTTGGAGCCCAAGAAAATAAAGTCTCTCACTGTTTCCATTGTTTCCCCATCTATTTGCCATGAAGTGATGGGACCAGATGCCATGATCTTCATTTTTTGAATGTTGAGTTTTAAGCCAGCTTTTTCACTCTCCTCTTTCACTTTCATCAAGAGGCTCTTTAATTCTTCCTTTTCTGCCGTAAAGGTGGTGTCATCTACATATCTGAAGTTATTTATATTTCTCCCAGCAATCTTGATTCTAGCTTGTGCTTAATCCAGCCCAGCATTTGGCATGATATAGTCTAAGTTAAATATAAGTTAAATAAGCAGGGGGACAATATACAGCCTTGACATACTCCTTTCCCAATTTGGAATCAGTCTGTTGTTCCATGTCTGGTTCTGTTACTTCTTGACCTGCATACAGGTTTTTCAGGAGGCAGGTAAGGTTGGTCTGGTATTCCCATCTCTTTAAGAATTTTCCACAGTTTGTTGTGATCCACACAGTCAAAGGCTTTAGCATAGTCAATGAAGCAGATGCTTTTCTGGAACTCTCTTGCTTTTTCCGTGACCCAGTGGATGTTGGCAATTTGACCTCTGGTTCCCCTGCCTTTTCTAAATCCAGCTTGAACATCTGGAAGTTCTCAGTTCATGTACTGTTGAAGCCTGGCTCTGGCAAAGTAACTGAGAAAGGTCTTGATCTCAGTCTACCTCATGGAAGGCTCCATCATTCAGGTCCTACTAGAGACAGTAGATACAAGACTCTCCTCTTTCTGTCTCCTGGTTGGACTGCAAGAGGCTGGGTGAGGGAGTCCTTGAGAAAAACAGGCAGAATTAGAGGGTTTCTTTTTGGTCTCCATAACTATGTGTCCTTGGGCAAGTAATTTAAACTTTCTGAGTCTTGATTTCATTGCTTATATATTAGTGTAATAATGAATGCTCATTCTCAGGGTTGTTTTAAGTATGAAATGAAGGAAAGTAGCACAGTGTCTGCACATAGTCAAAGCTCCATAAGTATTATATTAGCCAGTTTCATTACTATGTTTGTTGTGACACCTTGGTATTATTCAGCTTCTTAATTAGCACTGGCTTCATGTGGTTGGTCACATGCTGCTAAAAATATTTTCTATTCCTGGCTTCCAAATTTGCTTGTATACCTGACATCTGAATTTTTACCCAGATCTAGTAGCATCATCCACAACAGCATCACAGTTTTTTCAAAACTGTCTCTCCAACCAATAGGTTGCTCTGCATTGCCCTGTGATAAATAAGTGCTGAAGGGGAATGGACTGGATTTTCCCACATTTAACTATGCTAAAGAGTCAGAGCTTACAGATAATAAGTACATTTCCAGTGGTAGGATCCCTTCATTGACCATCCAGCCAAGTCCTACTTTTCCTTTAAAACCTTTTATGTGAGGTCTTTCTTCCCAACAGATGTGATAGGATGGCACTTCAATGATGACCTAAATTCAGCATTCATTCACTCACTCACTCAAAGATTTACCAAATACCTACTATCTGTGACAATGCTTTCATCTGTAGCTTTCATCTGGAACTCTCTTGTTGTCAGTAATTACTATTACATTATTTCTACTCCACACTAAACTGTAACTGTGGAGAGCTTACCATTAGAGGCCATGCTGAATTCATCCCTAAATCCCTAGACCCAGCAAGTGCTTTCCATACAGCAGACTTCCAGGAAAACGTTTCTCATTGACCATGATGCAGATCCATATCCATGGGGGTGGGGGGCAGTTTCCCTCATGGTAAAGAAGACGCGGTGCTCAACCAGCCAGCTTGGGCTTGCTAGCAAGTGTGTGACCTTAAAATAAGTCACTATGTCTCTGAGATCTGCCTCAAGCCTCAAGACTTGATGCAGCTTAGATCCATGTACTTCCAAAGCTTAGTTACTTCATCCTGGGCCTCAGAATTTCCACTAAGGATGCTCCTCTCTGGATATCTCAACCTAAAGGAAAGACAAGGGACAAAGAGACCGATAACCTCAGAGAACAGTTTCTGCATTTTCCCAGTGAGGTCCCATATTCTTTTATTTTATTAAAAACTTAAAAACATTCTGCTGATAACCTTATCCACCTCCCATCTCACTCTTTATCCTTTCCTTCCCCCCAGGAAAAGACAAAAACATATTAAGACCAAGTTGACTCCAGTCAGCACCACTTTCAGCATTCCCTAAGAACAATGAACTTAGTAGTTTGCCAGCTACCAAAGAAAATTACAAAAGTCGAAAAACCAATACCTGTCATGAAACAGACTGAAAACTCCCTGCCTGTCTGATTTGTTCCACTTTTTATCCAGATTTGACATCATGGAGACATATTTTTATTCTGCCTATATTTTCTGACTTCAAAAGCAATAAAAAATAAAATGGAAATTTTAAAAAGTGTAAGTCTTGGGTGATGGGAGTTTCATTAAGGCATATTTGTTACTTAGACTTGGTATTGTAAACTGTAGTTGAGTTTGATATTTGACTTCTTTCATCAACTTTCCTAGGCCCCTAAAATGTACAAATTCACTCATATTTCCTTCTTCACTCCTAGATATTTTCCAGAGATATTTTAAGGTGATGAATAGATTCCTGTGGAAGGTGTCTGAATTGCATAGCCTCATTGGAGACCAAAGCGAGCCTCTTTGGAGCCACTGGCCTTAACACTGCGCTGGGAAGGCACCCCGTGCCCTCTGCACTGCATACAGCCCTGTCCTTGGGGACTGTTGGTCCCGAGGCAGACAAAACAGGGTGTTGGTGGGTTTCTACAAACTCAGCACCTAGGCTAGAGAAGCAAAGCACAGGTTGTGCTCAAGGTGGGTGAAAAGCATCTTTGGACTTCAAGTACAGCACACTTCACTTTCATAAAGTATTACTGGAATGTTCTCAGATAACCAGTGATGCATTTGATTCCCACTCAAGCTGCCCAAAAAGTCAATGATGAGAAAGTCTGGCCATTAGCTTGGGTACTGCAAATGCAAGAAAATCACAGGAAGTTCGTAGATCCTCAACCTACTGGATGTTTTATCCTCGAAGAACATGAGCTTCTATTTCTATTTCTATTCAAACAAATTAAGCTATAGACTCCAGTTCCTGCAGCTGGAGCTATCTTATGGCTTCATAACTTCTTTTTGCTTCTCTTGGTTTAAAGTCTTGCTGTGAGGGTGGATTGGACCAAAAGACCTTCTACTCCCCTCATAGAAACACCTCACCGAGAATACAGAAAGACTTCTTGATCATTTTCCTAAAAACTAAATGAGCATTTGATGCTGAGAACAGAAGCATTATTTTTACTGTTCTATCCCAATTAATGTACTCTTGTCTTGCCTGGCAGTGAAATCTGTAATGTGATTTTAAAGCCATGAACTAGACACAGTGTCCCTAAATTTAATAACTGAGCTCCACAGACAAAAACGATAGGGGAAAATAACAAAAATCAATTTAAAAAAAAAATTGCCTCCAGCTGGAATCTAATCTTTTCACCAGTTCTCTGTAGTTTGGAACAATGCTGGGGAGACTGGCTTTTGGGGTATCATTTGGCAAATTCATTCTACCAGAACCAGACAGCCCCTGAACCAAAAATTAAGTTCATTCATTTAGTAAAAAGGGTGCATGCAGCTCTTAAAAGCTCAAAGTCATTAGAAACTCTTTCATTCCCCATTTAAGTAATAAGTCCAGATGGCTCAGGAAGTGAAGACACGCTGGATTTTAAGAAACAACATTCATTTCCTTACCACACTCCAGTAAATCCTCCTCTCCCCCTTCTTTTTTCCTCCCATCATTTCCCCCCGAAACTTCAGTTTTCCATTTTCATGAATGGACCCAGAGTCCCTGAAAACAGCCTGAATGTTCCTGGAGGAGTAAACTGGGCTATGGGAAAGCAGACAGCCGCAACTCGGTTCCCTAGGCAGCAAGGTCACCTGACCACATTCCTCACCTTGCAAACACAGACAGTGACACTAGAGGAATGGAGCTGAAGTAAGAAGACATTTAATTCAAATCCGAGAGACTGACGCCTACCCTAGGGTTCAGAAGTCCTTTTCAAAGGGAGTGAGATTTCCATCGATCCTCTCTGAGAGAAAATAGTCAGGTATGCTTTTCCAGTGAGCAAGTATTAATGTTAAACATATCCATGCTTAACACAAAACATATCTATAATTTTAAAATATTTTTAATATTTATAAACATTTTAAAATATAAATATATTTTAATATTTTATGTACAAATTATATTTAAATGTAATTTAAATGTATATTTTAATGTAGTATATAAGTATATATTATATACTACATAACTATTTAATACTTTATAAATATATGTGTATGTGTAAGCTCAATTGTGTATGACTCTGCAACCCATGAACTGTAACGCACTAGGATCCTCTGTCCATGGGATTTTCCAGGCAAGAATACTAGAGTGGGTTGCCATTTCCTCCTCCAGGGGATCTTCCCAACCCAGGGGTCAAACCTGTGTCTCTTGCATCTCCTATATTGGCAGGCAGATTCTTTACCACTAGAGCGACTTGGGAAGTCCTTATAAATATACAGATAGATACAAAAATAAAGATAGATGTGGATAGATAGATCTAGATAGATAGGCCTAGATACATAGAGATAGACTGACAGATCAACAGATAGGTTGATGATCGATATTTAGATTGAACCCGGGTCTCCCACATTGCAGTGGATTCTTTACCAGCTGAGCCACCAGGGAAGCCCAAGAATACTGGAGTGGGTAGCCTGTCCCTTCTCCAGGGGATCTTCCTGACCCAGGAATCGAACCAGGGTCTCCTGCATTGCAGGCGGATTCTTTACCAGCTGAGCTATCAGGGAAGCCTAGATACATAAATAGAAAGATCAATTGCTCACAATTCCTAGGACATCAGTACAGAATTGAAAAACAGTACTGCAGGTTTCTACACAAATGGGGGAACATTTGGAGCCAAACCTAAATAACACTAAGCTGCTTCCCAGAGGTTTTCAAGAGGAAATATTTTTCTTCTCAAATATCATCAGGTGAAGAACACTTAAAGCCAAACCAAATAACACTGAGCTGTATCCCAGAGGTTTTCATGGGAAAATATTTTTTTTCGCAGATACTGTCAGATGGAAAATCCAACAGCTACACAAGGAAGATCACAGTCAGTTACAACAACACATGTTTCCATCAAAGGCTTTGTGGTCTCCACTGCACTGTTTTGGCTTATCATGCTGTAATGTTTAAGGATCCAAGACAAACGCCACCTATCACAGTTGGTGCTTACCCTCCTTTTTCTCTCTAGAAAGAAAGTAACTCAAAAGCAAACCTCTTCCCCGTCATAACCTGAGATTTCTCAGGTTCCATTTATGGCGGAGCAAGAGAAGCATGTCCTCTGTAGTCTGAGAAAACTTGAGTCCCACTTCTTCCTCTTCCTACTAGTAGAACTGAAGCCTCTGTGCCCTCATTAGGCAATTTAAGTTGTTATTTACTTCCTTGTATATTATGGATTTAAGGTTAATATATGTAAAGGACCTAGCCCACAATACACAGTAAATTCTCTATAACACTAGCAGTAGCTATTCTTTTTATTAATTAATTGGTTACAATACTTACAGTTAAGATTCTATAAATCTTGATATTGTCATGAAAATCAAGAGGTTGAGTAAAAAAACATGTATCTTGCACCCCTATGTTCATAGCAACACTATTCACAATAGCCAAGACAAGGAAACTGCCTAAATGTCCATCACAGATGACAGGATGAAGATGTTGATAAAGATATATATATGATGGAATACTACTCAGCCATAAGAAAGAATGAAATAATACCATTTGCAGCAACATGGATGGACCTAGAGATTATCATACTAAGCGAAGTAAGTCAGAAAGAAAAAAGCAAATGTTGTATAATATCACTTATATGTGGAATGTAAATTACTACAGAAATGAACCTATCTATGAAACAAACAGATCACAGAGAGAGAGAACAGACTTGTGGTTGGAAAAGGTGGATGTACTGAGAGCTTGGAATTAGCAGAAATAAACTAGTATACATAGAATGAATAAATGACAAGGTCCTACTATATAACACAGACAACTACATTTAATAGTCTGTGACAAACCATAATGGGAAAGAATATGAGAAAGAATATATGTATAAATGTATACTTACATATATATGTATGTATATACATATATTCTGTTGTACAGAAGAAATTAACACAGTATTGTTAAGTCAACTATACTTCAATAAAATTAATTTTTTTTTAAAAAAATTTTTTGAAAAAAATCATGTATCTTAGAATTTCCAGGACAATTCCAGTTTTAAATATCTCATCCTATGGTCATATGTCCAAAGTATTATTGTCTTGGTAACTAGGGTACTCACTGATATTGTAGGTTATTCGCAATGAAAGAAAGAAGGAAGAAAGGAGAAATTAAGAGAATACAGAATCTATTGAATATGGTGATTTCCAAACTGGGGTTCCTGAACCTCTTAGAGATTAATGAGAGCAATCTTTGTGTGTTCCTAAGTTGGCGCTAGTGGTAAAGAACCTGCCTGCCACTGCAGGAGACATAAGAGACGTGGGTTCAATCCCTGGGTCAGGAAGATCCCCTAGAGAAGGGCATGGCAACCCACTCCAGTATTCTTGCCTGGAAAATCCCATGAACAGAGGAGACTGGTGGGCTACAATTCATACGGTTGCAAAGAGTCAGGCATTTCTGAAGCGACTTAGCATGCATGCAGAATCATAGTAGACATCTTACTTATAGCCACAAAGATGCTAAGATATAACCAGCACATTAGACCATTATACCAAATGCTGTAATGGAAAAGGAACTGAGAAATGCTTTCATAAATCCAGCTTACTATTGAGGTGCTGGTGGAAAAAAAACTATTGATAGTAACAAAAAGGATGTTTAATGGTAGAAACTTAGAACAAATGTTTCGGATCAAATGGTGATCCAGTCTAGAGGAGTGGGCTCCAAATCTTGGCAGGCAGTTACCTAGGAATGTTTCAGTCTATTGGTCACTTGCTGTTGAGTTTCTGATCCAAAGAACAAAGGAAATGTCACGCTCATGAGTCCTCCCCAGCTCCTTAGCAAATCGGTGATTGCCTCCTTTTTAAATCATAACTACATGTGAAGCAGTCTTTTCACAGAACTGGTTCCATAAAATCACACTGTACCAGTGACTAGGAAATGTAAATATATGTATGTTAAGTGAGGGCGCTGGCCTCTGTTTAATGGATAACAAGTTGATGTGTTTTGAATGGGATGGTGGTTCTAACAGTGACTTTTCAGTGAGGCCTGGGTTCTTATCCTGGGGTTTTATCCTGACGCTTCCCTTAAACCACATAACTCTGTTTTCTGGATTCAGGAAGATGCTGCGGCTGTGGAGTAGAGTTAACCTATAAGGAGCCAATCTGGCTCGCAATAGGGTGGAAGGGTTAGTCATGTACTAGATGTGAGAGTTGGACCAAAAAGAAGCTGAGCACCGAAGAACTGATGCTTTTGAACTGTGGTGTTGGAGAAGACTCTTGAGAGTCCCTTGGAGTGCAAGGAGATCCAACCAGTCCATCCTAAAGGAAATCAGTCCTAACTATTCATTGGAAGGACTGATGCTAAAGCTGAAACTCCAATACTTTGGCCAAGAACTGACTCATTGGAAAAGACCCTGATGCTGGGAAAGATTGAAAGCAGGAGGAGAAGGGGACAACAGAGGATGAGATGGTTGGATGGCATCACCAACTCAATGGACATGAGTTTGAGTAAGCTCCGGGAGTTGGTGATGGACAGGGAGGCCTGGCGTGCTGCAGTCCATGGGGTCGCAAAGAGTCGGACACGACTGAGCAACTGAACTGAGGGTGGAAGTCTCCGTCTCCATCCCCTTTGTGCCTACCAGTTGTCATCAGAGGAGTTTCAACACAGCACTTTCAACACAACACAGACCACGGCTCCCCTCTAAACACATCCATCATTGTGTGTGTGTGTGTGTATGTATGTGTGTTAGCTGCTCAGTTGTGTCTGATTTGTGACCCCATGGACTGTAGCCCGCCAGGCTCCTCTATCCATGGGATTCTCCAGGCAAGAATACTGGAGTGGGTTGCCATGCCCTCCTCCAGGGGATTTTCCCAACCCAAGGACTGAACCTGGGTCTCCTGTACTGCAGGAGGATTCTTTACCCTTTGACCATCATTATCAACTCTAACTAAGGAGCACCAATAAGCTGGAGCACAATAGAATTAGAGGTGGGAGAGATAAAATCTAGAACATCTTATTTCAAGTCGGTGATTTAAGAGCTGGCACACTCGACACGCTTGAACACACAGGAAACTCTACCCCTGAGAGAGCGAAACCTCCCCACATCCTAGGCCGGTGTGTGGGTCTGAGGGGTGACGCTGCTCACCCAGAAGTGAAGAACTGCGTAGGAAGCCAGCAAAGAAGAGAGGAGTGATGTGCCTCTGCCCTATGTCTGCCCTCCATTACGCAGCTTCCCTTATTTTATTTAGCAGTGCATGTGGGGGACCTCCCTGGTGATCCAGGGATTAAGACTTTGCCTTCCAATCAGGGTGTGCCGGACCCATCCCTGGCCGGGGGGCTAACAGCCCACATTCCTGCTGGCCAAACGTGCAACAGAAGCACTACTGTCATAAATTCAATAAAGACTTAAGGAAAAGGGGGGCCCACATCAAAAGAAATCTACAAATAAACAGCAACCGAAAAAAGCGTGTCTGGGAATGCTCTGAACATACTTCTGCATCTTCTCCCTAAATGAAGCCAAACATGTCTGGGCTAGAAAATACTGCTATCATTGCTATCTGAATAAAAAGGCAGAGATTAGGGATGAAGCTCCAGACAAGCTCAGCAGTGGTTTTCTGCCACCTTCAAGGCACTCTGCTGCTTTATGCTCAGAATTTTCTCACCCACCACAAAGAAAGACACACCGCTCTCTTGAGGAAAAGCGGGAGGAGGGGAAACACCCTCTCGGGGTAGGAAAGTAGCTTCGTGCTGTTTTCTCATATTTATCTCCCCTGCTGACCAAAGAGTGTATTTATGAGATGCCTCTTTTTAATTTCGCATTACGCTTTAATCCACGAATAAACGTAATCAAAGATACTATTTATAAAGCCCCTATTCCTTTCCAGAATTAGTGATAAAACTTTTCATTTAACTTTGACAACCTCGAGCTGAGGATTACCATCACATCTGGATGGTGAGACGTCAGAGGTGCAGAGAAGGCGGGCAACATGCCTCACAGTCCTAGGAGCTGCCGGAGCTGCCATTCGAACCCACGTCTCTCTGTCTCTAAAAGCAAAGCTCTTCACCACCACACCAGGCACGTCGCCAAGGGGCAGACCGGCACACCCCGAGTTAACAGGATTGCAAGAGCTGGTGCCAGGGACACCCGCAGACATATGCTTCCTCCTGGCTGAGCCAGCGGGTGAGCCCCCTCTGCTCCTCTGCCCTCCTTGGCTCCTGCCTGACCCTCCAGGATCCTGGCTGTGGCTTGCTGCACGGACGCTCATCTCTTTGTTTCTGACTTCAGTGTCTAGTTTCCGGTCTCCTTTATCCTGAATCCTCACCTCTAATCAACCCTTCCAGAGTAGTTTTGTCAGTCAGTCTGGAACCGCATGTCCTGAACTGGATGTTGGAAGCGATCAGCACGAGAGCTAAGAAAGTCTTCTTTCCTATCAAAAACTTACGTGTGTCAGACATAGATACACTTTATTTTTAAAAATAATAATAATAAGCTAATACTAAGATGACCCGCTAACTAGCCTGATGATAGACCTCCAGGAATCCTTTTGCCTCCTTCAGAGAATTCCTCACGCCTCACATGTCTGCAGAAAACAGCCCTGCAAGATCAAACCAAATCCACAAAGCCATCAGGTTCTTGCTATTTTTCTCCAGGCCTAGCTTGCCACCTACTGGCAAGAAGCAGGAGCAAGAATCCAGGAGCTAGGACACAGGAAAAAGACAGGAGTTAACCAGACAGCTGCCCTCTGCCAAATATTCATGTCCTTAGATCTTCCAAGGCCCAAGGCCCAGATCTTCTGGACAACCACAGAAAGGCTGGAGCAAGGCAAATTCTCACTCCCAAGCTGCTGGTGACATCTGTGTCTCCCTAAAGAAGCCCTCTGAATACGTGAATGGTCTTTGTGCCCTTCTTGGGCAGAAAATTTTCTTCCATTTAAGAAAAAGCATCAGACAGAAGGGGCAAGCGTGAACATCCCAGAGAAATGTCCAAAAGACAAGCCAGGAGGAGTTTCATGCTTCCCTGTGTGCCAGCTGACAGCATGAAGAGCACACAGCCTGCAACTGAGGGGCCAGTGGACCAAGGGCTGAGAAAGAAGTTCACTGCTCTTTCTAGGAACTTGAACTGGTGAGCCCCAACCTGAAGGAATACCAGTAACATGCTACAGACCAAACTAAACCCTAATGTTAATTCTCTTACTGACCTTCAGTGGAAAGATTCTCTGAAAAATAATAATATCCTTGCCAAGACCACATAAAAATAGAAATTTCTACATTAAACATATCAAAAGTATATCATGCAAATTTGATTTCAAGGTCTTCTTTTTCCAGACCCATACCTTTGCAACATCCCGCATATCTCAGTAACAGAGCATCCTTCCAAAAATAACTTTCTTTTTAAGATTTGATCTTGTTATCTAATCTCCACATCCTGAGAAAAGGTGAGACTAAGGCAGAGATGGGCCCACCACTGCCCTCTGCCCTCACTTGTTAGAAACTCGTCTAATGCCTGTTAAGTCAATTTTAAACGTTGGGGTCTTCTCTCCATTTAATGTGCATATGAATTTCAGGTTAATCACGACAAATTGACTGCAGGTATTCACTTCCTTTCCCTCCCAACACTCGACTAAAATCACAATGACAAAATTTAAAAGACATCACCCTCAAGGACAAAGAGGATTTAAGAGGAGGCAACAGCAGACGAAGATCCTGGCACATGTACGGACCCTGAGCACTGACGGACCTCGGTCCATACACCCTGGCACGCGCAGGACCTCGGCCCACACACCCCGGCACGCGCACGGACCTCGGCCCATACACCCCGGCACGGGCACGGACCTCGGCCCATACACCCCGGCACGGGCACGGACCTCGGCCCATACACCCCGGCACGCGCACGGACCTCGGCCCATACACCCCGGCACGGGCACGGACCTCGGCCCATACACCCCGGCACGGGCACGGACCTCGGCCCATACACCCCGGCACGGGCACGGACCTCGGCCCATACACCCTGAGCACTGATGGACCTCAGTCCATACACCTCGGCACGCGCACGGACCTCGGTCCATACACCCTGGCACGCGCACGGACCTCGGTCCATACATCCTGGCACGCGCAGGACCTCGGCCCATACACCCTGGCACGTGCACGGACCTCGGCCCATACACCCTGGCACGCGCACAGACCTCAGTCCATACATCCTGGCACGCACAGGACCTCAGTCCATACATCCTGGCACGCACAGGACCTCGGTCCATACACCCCGGCACGCGCACGGACCTCGGTCCATACACCCCGGCACGCACACGGACCTCGGTCCATACATTCGGCACGCGCACGGAGTGGCATTTCCACATAACTGCAGTGTGAATCAGTGCTGCATAGAAGCCCAGGAATTGAGTCTGCAGGGTCACTGAGGAGATCTGTGAGCCCGCAGGCTGGAACCAAGTCTAGAGAGAGAAGTTAGAAGCCAGCTCCCACCACTGCCCCCACCAACCCCATCCCCACAGAACCAGGTGACCCCCCTGGTTCTCACCCACCTCCGGGCTCCCCTCCCTGCCTGCTCTGGAGACAGAGGTTTATTCTCCACGGAAAGCAAGTGCAAGAGGCTCAGAATTCTGGAAGCTAAGCACAGCGAAGAACTCAATGTGGCACCAGGCAAAAAGTTAAAAAAAACTAAAAGGCCTAAATAAAAGACTTCAGAGTGAACTTAGCCCATCCCTCCTCCACTTGCACCTTGAATACCGGCGTCCAGGTTTACACATCACTGTGGATCCAAGCAGTCCATCCTAAAGATCAGTCCTGAGTGTTCATTGGTAGGACTGATGTTGAAGCTGAAACTCCAATACTTTGGCCACCTCATGTGAAGAGCTGACTCATTTGGAAAGACCCTGATGCTGGGAAAGATTGAGGGCAGGAGGAGAAGGGGATGACAGAGGATGAGATGGTTGAATGGCATCACCAACTCAATGGACATGGGTTTGGGTGGACTCTGGGAGCTGGTGATGGACAGGGAGGCCTGGCATGCTGCAGTCCATGGTGTCGCAAAGAGTCAGACATGACTGAGTGACTGAAGTGTGGACTATGGTGTAAACACTAATTATTCACTTAATCAAAGTTATGTCACAGTCATTACTGATTTAACCAAAAATGTGGGGATAACTGTAGGGAAGATTCAGAGAGTGTAGATGGCAGAGAGAAGAAAAAGGCTGGAGCCTTAACTGCTATCACAGAAGTCTAGAAATAATGTGAAATTGATATATTTGAAAATAGAGGTAAAAAATAAATGCTTGTACTTATGCAGATAAACATCCAAAGAAACCATTAAAAGAGTAGAAAGTAATTGCTTCTCAGATGAGAAGAGAGGGGAATTGATCTTCTCTGTAAGACTTCTTGTACTAAATTATTTTTAAATTAGGTGCATGTAATGGGATGGTAAAGCATCTGCCTACAATGCGGGAGACCCGGGTTCAATCCCTGGGTTGGGAAGATCTCCTGGAGAAGGAAATGGCAACCCACTCCAGTATTCTTGCCTGGTATTCTTGTTACTGTGATAAATATTTTTAAATGAAAATACCGAAGGAGTTTCATTTTGCAGATAAAAAATTGAGGACATGCATGGTGGTAATGGTTACACAGCAATGGTACTGTACTTAATGCCACTTAAAAATCATTTAAAAGGTAAATTTTAATGTATCTATTTTTACTACCATAAAAAAGATTAATGAAAATAGCATTTGGTGATTAAATCAGGGATAATGGAGCAGCCACCCACTTGTTGCCATCCACGTTATGTGGCAAGACTAAGTGATTTTTCTTATATCCATAAACTTACAGGATTGAGCTGGTTGGTCCCGGGCAGTCATTAATTTTTACTCAGTGTATGAATGCTTAGTCACTCAGTCATGTCCGATTTTTTGCAACCCCATGGACTACAGCCTGCCAGAATTCTCTGTCCACAAAATTTTCCAGGCAAGAATACTGGAGTGGGTTGCCATTTCCTACTCCAGGGGATCTTCCCGACCCAGGGATAGAACCCGAGTCTCCTGCATCTCCTGCATGGCAGGCAGATTCTTTACTACTACATCGTAAATTCACTCAAAAGCTATCAGGCAGATTCTGTATCATCTGAGTCACCAGGGAAGGCCAATACAATAAGCGCATGACTAAAAATGACGAGAACAACGAAAGACACATTTTGACCTCAAAGAGTTTAGAGTTGAACAAAGAGAGAAGAGTTATCCATAATGTATATCTAAGAATCTAAGATGTAGTCTGTGAAAATCCCTAGATGATACCTCATAGCAACCACTCCATGAGTGCTTGTCAATACTGAACAGAAACTGGAAACAATTGCTATACAAAGTTTTTGTAGAAACGTAATTCTACCCAAAAGACCAGGGAAGATGTTCAGAGGAGATGCTTTTTGAAGAGAGCATTCCCAGGAAAGCCAGTGGCCTCTCCCAGAGGTCCAGGCTGTCCAAATAAAACAGATATACTGGACCTGGGAGGCTGCTGTTTAAAGCTTCAACAGCCACAGGGGCCCTGAAATAAAGTCAACAAGACATGGTGTTACAGGGCAAAAGAAGGCTTTCTCTGACAGTCTGTCACCCTGAACAGAGAGGCAGACGGTCCAGGACTGGGCAGGGAGACATGGGCTTGGACAGGGGAGGTGTCCAGGGCAGGGGAGGTGGAGAGAGAGAGGTTGACCGGTGGCCTAGTTATTTGCTAATTAATTCTCTTGGTTCTATGTGTCCAGATGCAATTATCCTTCAACTTCACTCACCTTCCCCTAGCTTAAACAAACCAAAAACTTCACCTGAGGAAACTGACCCGTTTTTCGAACCACCCAACAGAAAACAAGCAAGACAATTCATAGAGAGACTCAGTAGCTTAGAGAAGAGATACGTGCATGACATCCCCCTCCTTCCTCTGCTGGTCTCAGAGTTCATCTTTAACTTATGATTTGGATTTCCCTGGTGGCTCAAACAAGTAAAAAATAAATAAAAATAAACTGCCTGCAATGCAGGAGACCCAAGTCTGATCCCTGGGTCGGGAAGATCCTCTAGAGAAGGGAACGGCAACGCATCCAATATCCTGGAGAATCCCATGGAGAGAGGAGCCTGGTGGGCTACAGTCCATGGGGTCACAAAGAGTCGGACACAACTGAGTGACTAACACTTTCACTTTCTTTCACTATTTAGAGGCAAGTCTTCAATTTTTATTTTGTTGTGCCTCCATGTCCTACACAGGCTTCCTGGTGTCTCAGAAGGTAAAGAATCCAACTGCAACATAGAAGACCCAGGTTATATCTCTGGGTCAGGAAGATCCCCCGGAGAAGGAAATGGCAATTCACTCTATTTTCTTGAGTGGAGAATCCCATGGACAGAGGAGCCTGGCAGGCTACAGTCCATGGGGTTGCAAAGAGTCAGACAAGACTGAGTGACTAACACTTTCACTTTTCACTATGTCACCCTTAAGAGAAGTAAGCTGCCGGGGTCCAGCCTCGGCAGGAGGCAGGGTCTGGCAGAGTCTGGCAATGCTTTATTTTTTACCGTGGCTTTTATACCCTAAATTAGTACATTTCTAAGGGGAAGATAGTTTAACATTACATCAGCTTGTTCTTCACGAAACCAGGGTGTTTTCTGCATACTTCTTTGTTTATGAGGGTCTTGTACATTATCTTCTGGCCTTGGGGCCTATTGACATTTTATGACCTAGGTGAATGCAAAGCTGTTTTCCGTAATCTATTCTTTAATGAACACAAAGGTCAGTCCTTTTGCAGAAGTTATCAGTTAAATTTATCTAAAAGGTTTACCACACAAAGACTCTGCAGCTCCAGTGAGGCAGCCCCTGTTTAGCATTCCTGGTTAAAATTAACAATTTTAAACTCTTATTTTTCTAAATCTTTAACTATAACCACTTTTAGAATAATATTTTTATGTTCTCTAATAGGGCTTCCTCACCCCCGAAGGGCTCTGTGCCTATTAGGGCCTTTATGTGATCAGGTTCTTTATGCTGTTTTATGATTAGGGTATTATAAGCAATCATGCATATTAGTACCAAGGGCATAAACGCATTTGCCAAACAAACTAAAATACCAGCAAAGGAGTTTAAATTAAAACACTCCTTTCACCCTGGATAATCTCATAAAATACCACCACCCAGGAAACTTATTGATTAAAGTTCTAAATTGATTCTTATTTGGAAAGAGATGGGGAAGGCCTTCTGCCTGTGTCACAGAAATTAGGGAGTAGTCTAATATAGCAAGCATCAGAAAGACAGAGATCATCTTTAAGGTGAGCGCCGGGGCAGCTTTTCGAAATTCCTGAAGTCCTGATCTGCCTTGCTTGTCAGGCCTTCTCCTCATGACCTTGTCATGGGTGGGATCTCGTGTGCTGGCTCCTGGCAGTAAGCCTTTCTTAAGTCACGTCCAACACAAGGAGCTGGACATACCGAGCAACTGAGCACACCCTTAAGACCAAACAAACGAACTGTCTGATGGAGCTCATTCCTGTGGGATTTTACATGCTTATGGA
Organism: Odocoileus virginianus; assembly: GCF_023699985.2. Taxonomy (NCBI): domain Eukaryota; kingdom Metazoa; phylum Chordata; class Mammalia; order Artiodactyla; family Cervidae; genus Odocoileus; species Odocoileus virginianus. The sequence continues at coordinate 3,303,017 of NW_027224265.1, forward strand.
AGCAGTTATCTCCAAATCATCTAATCAGTGCTACCTACTGACTTCCTCCGGTCCTGACCTGAGAAATATCTCTTTTCAGGTATTCTTGGGAACGTTGAGAATCTGGTTTAGTTTCTCCATGATGGAGGATCCCACGTACACTTTAATTCCCTTACATTTCCACTGTAACATTACCTGTTTCCTCTTTAGTTCCCCATCGAACTATGAACCCCCCTGAGGAAAGACTATGTTGTATTCACTGTGAAAGCAGAGAGAGCTGATAGAATAGAGACACACAAAGCCAGTGCTAACGACCTCAGCCCACCCTGGAAGGGGTTGTGTCTGTGCATGCTTAGTCACTCAGTCGTGCCCAACTCTTTGCGACCCCATGGACTACAGGCTGTCAGACTCTTCTGTCCATGGGACTTTTCAGGTGAAAATACTGGAGTGGGTTGGAGAGCACTCCTCCAGGGGAGCTTCCTGACCCAGGGATTGAACTCATGTCTCCCGTGTCTCCTGCGTTGCTGGTGTATTCTTTACCCACTGAGCTATTTGGAGAGCACTTATAGGTGGTTCTTATTCCCACTGCTGGCTTCAGGCACCTCTAGGCCCAAAAGGTTCCATCAGGCCGTGGGAGTTTGTCAACCTCCCTGTGCAAGACCAAGGGTGAGGATGTAATGCCTGATGGAGGGGGAAGGTTGGTGGGCAAATGTCCTGGTTCCTGATGCTCAGTGGAACAACTCAGAGCTATGTTCCAGACAAACTTCCCTTGTGGTCCCCAGCACAATGAAGATCCATTTGTCCATGGTTGTCCATGGCTCATTAATGGCTTTCCATAATCCCTCATAGAAATTTCTGCAACTACTTCTCAAATAAATGTCCCATATGGAGTCTTTGGGAGAGCCCAAATGGAAGAATCGCAGCAAAACAAATAGCTGTTCACCATTTGGAAAGCAGGTCTAACATACTGCTAGAGGCTGCATGGCTAATTACAAAAAAAAAAAAAAATCAAGAGACCACGTGACCAGAGCTGCCATTCATGAGCTGGGTATGGTCAGATCCATGAAGTCCTAAGGTCAGGCTGGCACAACAAGAGTGGCTGGCACAAGAGAAGGGTTACATTTGGACTGAGCCCAAACAGGTTGGAAGACACAACAAAGTTGCACAAAAAGGCATTCTAGACCCTAAGTTGCCAACCTTTGGTGGCTCAGATGATAAAGAATCTGCCTGCAATGCAGAAGACCTGGCTGGGTTCAATCCCTGGGTTGGGAAGTTCCCCTGGAGTAGAAAATGGCTAACCGCTCTAGTATTGTTGCCTGGAGAATTCCATGGACAGAGGAGCCTGGTGGGCTATAGTCTATGGGATCACAAAGAGTTGGACATGGCTGAGCAACATTCAGTATTTAAGGGCTTCCCAGGTGGCGCTAATGGTAAAGAACCCACCTGCCAATGCAGGAGATGTAAGAGATGTGGGTTTGATCCCTGGGTCAGGAAGATCCCCTGGAGGAGGGCATGGCAATCCACTCCAGTATTCTTGCCTGGAGAATTCCATGGACAGAGGAGCCCTGCAGGATAGAGTCTATAGGGTCACAAAGAGTTGGACAAGACTGAAACAACTTAGCACATATGTCCCTCCCTTAGTTCTCATCTGTGATCTTATGAAAGGGTCCCAAATACCAGCTGATGATAAAAGGAAAAAAAAGAACAGCAAGCCTGGTTCACAGATGTGCTACTACTACCGTAAAAGGCACCCTGAAAAATCCTCCAAGTAGTACACATGGTCATTAATTTTGTGTAGAGAAAGAGTGATCAAAAGTCAGGATATTCGAGAACTCCTGGGAAGTGGCAACTGACTCAGTAGGCTGGTCAGAGGCCTAAAAGGAGCAAGAGAACAATATTCAGAAATAGACACAAAGGAGGTCTGCCGTACAATACAGTACCGAATTTCACGGAATCTAGTCACCAAGGCCACCTGATCACTTGGGGCTCCTCTGTAGGAGTTCACACACTACTGTGCTGTGCTTAGTCACTCAGTCGTGTCCGACTCTTTTTGACCCCATGGACTGTAGCCCACCAGGCTCCTCTGTCCATGGGGATTCTCCAGGCAATACTGGAGTGGGTTGCCATGCCCTCCTCCAGGGGATCTTCCCAACCTAGAGATTGAACCCAGGTCTTCTGCATTGGATTCGTTACTGTCTCAGGCACCAGGGAAGCCCAAGAACATTGTAGTGGGTGGCCTATCCCCTCTCCAGGGGAACTTCCCAACCCGGGAATTGAACCAGGATCTGCTGCACTGCGGGTGAATTCTTCAGCAGCTGAGCTACCAGGGAAGCCACATATACTACTGCTGCTGCTGCTGCTAAGTCATGTCCGACTCTGTGCAACCCCATAGACAGCAGCCCACCAGGCTCCCCCGTCCCTGGGATTCTCCAGGCAAGAACACTGGAATGGGTTGCCATTTCCTTCTCCAATGCATGAAAGTGAAAAGTGAAAGTGAAGTCGCTCAGTCGTGTCCAACTCTTAGTGACCCCATGGACTGCAGCCTACCAGGCTCCTCTGTCCATGGGATTTTCCAGGCAAGAGTACTGGAGTGGGGTGCCGTTGCCTTCTTCGACGTATACTACTAGGGGTAACTAAATGTGATTATAAAGAGAAGGTGGGTGCCACATAATGGGAGCAAGAAGCAATATGCCTAAGAATGTGGGTGATTCACTGGGGTGCCTCTTAATGCTTCCACAGCCTTACAAGGGCAAGAAAACCAGGGAGTCTCAGCAGGGCAGAAGGTCTGGGTCATTCCATCACGCTAGCAATCTACAGTGAAAATAATAACCAAAAGTGAGGAGAATCCAGATTGAGTATCTGGGAGAAAAGGATGAATATCATTATAGCCTGGGGAACACCGCAGCTGTGCCCCACCAACTCTCCTGCTGTTACGTCCTTATATTAGAGACATGACTAAAAACCACCCTGAAGGAGAGTCAGGGCCAGAGTGACTTGCTGCAGGGCACGGCAATGAGAGGTCCAAGGAATGCACCGGGGAAGACGCATCCGTGTCCTGCCCTTGTCCCCTTGACTCCTCTGGAGTTCATGTGAAGACAGTCATTCCCAGTGGTCCACTGGCTTCCTGCATCTCTCTGCCAGACAGCATTCTCTACCCAGAAAGAGTGATTGGCTCTCCAGTGTGGGGAAAGGCAGAAGGGCCAGGGAGTTCACACCCCCTGCGTGAATCTCAAGCAATGAGAGGCATTGACTCTGGAGCTGATAATGACCCCAGCTTTCTCACCTTTGGGTGACGCAACTCTGAGTTGTGTTTCCCACTGTTTCTTAGAGGGATCCCAACAAGACTGAGTCCCAGTTACCGCCAGACAAAACCCTTGTTTAATGCCACCTAAATGGTTTCCTCCTTTTCCTGTCTCACTTTCCCATTCCTTCTGAGCATTTCCTGGGATCACCTCGCAGATAAACTTCTTACACTCAAATCCTTGACTCAGTCTACTTCAGGGGAAGCTCAGGCTAAGACCAGAAAGTGAGGGGAGTTTTGACATGTGTGTGCTTAGTCGCTTCGGTCCCGTCCAACTCTCTGCGACCCCACGGACCATGGCCTGCCAGGCTCCTCTGTCCGTGGGATTCTCCAGGCAAGAATACAGGAGTGGCTTGCCATTTCCTTCTCTAAAAATTTTGATATATCTGATTAATAGAATATTATGTGATTACTAAAAATGATATATACATAGGAATATGAAAAGAGACCTGTGTTATAATGTTAACTGAAAGACAATTGTTTTGTTTATTCTGTTTACAGCCACAAGCATGTGAAAGCATATGCTTGAAAAGGGAATAGAGAGACTGACCACCGCTTTTTTGGAGCTGAAGGGAGAAAGGGAGCGTCACACTGCTAAAGGTTTTACGCACAGCACTGCTCTCGGAGCTCTCAGCAGAGACTCACAAACCACAGCCAGGGGCAAGGCCACCACCACCCTGCGTCCAGCCAGTGCTCTTCCCCAGAGATGCTCACGTGCTCCCAGAGAGAAGGCTGGGGAAGCTCAGCTGACCCTGCTAGGGTTTTAGAAGGCCTCTATGGGAGAAGCCAGACTAACTATGTGCAACCACTGGAAACCAGTTCCAGCATGAAAGAAAAGCCTAACCTCCACATTGGGAAACAAGGAGCAAGACTCACCAGCCACAGGACAGAGCCATTCTGACCCACCTTCCGAGTCCAGTGGAGCAGAAAGTACCTAGGCCACCAAGAAATGACTTCAGGTAGCTTCTGTCACTGAAATTCCCCTTTTCATTGAGAGAAAGTAAATTAGCACATGTCACAGGCTAGACCAAAAGTAACATTTTCAAATTACCATATAAGATACAAGATTTGAGGGCCAAAACACACCATAAAAAGAAAGTCAAAAGCTAAACAATAAACTGGAAAAAAATACTTGTAATATATACTATGACAAAGGGTTAATATCCCCAATAAATAAAAACAACAGACAGATGGTGAACAATCTTTATTCATAAGCTTTACCAACCTATTTGCCTTGAAAGAGAATGTCAGCTCTCAGCAGATTATTTGGAATTCTATGCTGACTTAAGAGAAAACTTTAAATGCTTCACTGGTAAAAAGAAGTCAGTTTTTATCAATGGCAGTGAAATGGCTAGATGTTGTGAAGGAATCCGGGAAAGGCATCGGCTCATTTCCATGGCTTTACACTGAGCAAAATAAGGAAAGGGACGTGTTATGTTAGGGCTGAAGTTGTATATTTAAACTGTTAAACAGCATTTAACCCTGTGACCTAGGGCTTTCTAAAAGTTAACAAAGTGCAGGCAAGCTATTGGGAAAATGAATAATAAGGGAATCATTCAATATTAGCTCTGGTTTTAATAAGCCAATGTTTCGACAATTCTATAGGTTAGTTGGTTGGTTGGTTTTGGCAAGCTTGGAAATAATCACAAAATAAAAATGTGAGGTAATTATTTTGGTAAAAATGAAAGCAACATCAAAGCCCAGGACTTCACATAGCACAGAGGAAAGCACTGCCTTGTATTCCTCAGAGACTGCTAACCACACAGAAGCAGATACCCATGCGGTAATGGGAGGGACCCTAGAAGCTAGCAGTGGAGAGCATGTCTCTATGTCCTCCCCTGAAATTCAGTTCGCCAAGCTCTCAAAGGACTTAGGTTTCTTACTCAAGTAGCAACAAGGCTGTCCATGGAAAGCCATTTCCACCTGTCACCTTTTGAGGAGGATGTTTCTCAATGTAGTCAGGCTCTGAGGGAAGGGGAGTGGGGAGGAGAGATTGAGGTGAGAACCTTAAAATGGGAGGATCTGGGAGGGGAAAATACACATGTTGAACCATTCCAGTGATGCCAGCTGGCCTGCCCCGGGGCACGCACACTCACAGGCACACCGGGAGGGTGTGCGGCTCGGAAGAAAACCCCTCTAGATTCCAGAGTAAGCGGACTGCTCTAGTGTGATTGCTGGCTCGGATGAGGCCCCCTGAAACACACAGCCTGCAGGCCTAGGAGGGCGTCACTCCTGGCACCAACCCTCAGTCTTTGGGGCCTCCTCGGAAATCCACACACCCACCCTCTCCACGAGGGTGAACTTTCCAACTCCACCACGGCCACCGTGTGACCTTCTCTATATCTGCACACTTTGCTGGATGTTAACAGGGAAAACAATTGGTCACAGATGAGTTAGTGCCTCAGGAAAAGCAAGAGAGGTTTTCTGAGAAAAGAAAGTTGGCAAAACCTCCAGACGTTCAATACTCAGAAGAACTGCTTTGCACTGGGCATTCTAAGCAACCTCAAATCTTCCTCATTCTAAACCAGGGATGGTCAGGCCATTCCCATCACCTTCTGAGGGAATCACTCCTACTCAGAAACCAAGAACATTAAATTGGAAAGAAAACTAATATGCTCTAGAACCTACCCATGTCAGGCACTGTAAAGGGTGGGTTGTGTGTGTTCAGTCATGTCCAGCTCTTTGCGACCCCATGGGCTGCAGCCCACCAGGCTCCTCTGTCCGTGGGATTCTCCAGGCAAGAATACCGGAGTGGGCTGCCATTTCCTCCTCCAGGGGATCTTCCCAATCCAGGGATCTAAGCCATGTGTCTCATGCCCCTGCATCAGCAGGTGGACTCTTTACCACTGCACCAACCTGGGAAGCCCCCAAAAGGTGACTTACATGCAATTACCCCTGACTGCACCCCTGTTGTGGGTGTGGGGTCACTGCCCCTGTCTTACCAAAGAAGAGCTGGTGGTTGTTGGGCTCAACTCCTTCCCAAAGTCAGCAACTGGAGCAAAGAAAAACACAAGACGACTGACACTAAATCTGGGGTCTCTTCCACTTCATCACCCCACTCTTAGGTGTGAGGATATGAAATAAAATGCACCTAAACTGGGCTAAGGTCCACAGAAGTCAATCCATTAATAATAGGGGACTACATAAACTCACAAGGTTCTTACTGCAGAAAAAATAGAGAAAGAGGAGAAATGATCCCTGCACTAATCCAATACCTTCCGTACATTCATTCATTCAACCAGCCTTTATTGAGCATCTAATGTACTAGAGAATGTTCTAGGTACTAGAGACAGCCTGGTTGGAGGCAGACAAAAATCCCTAGTCTCGTAAAGCCTATAGTCAGGGAGAGAGATGATAAACACGAAGTCATGACGGGCGTCGACGAGGGCAATGAAGAAAAATATGCAAGGGTGAGCAAAGGGGAAAGCACACGAGTGAGGTTGGAAGGGTGGCCAGGACCAGCCCTCTGAGGAGATGACTCTGGCGGGCAGCCCCGTCTGAAGCGGGAGTGAGTCACCCGCCCGGCTGGAAAGAAGGCTGCAGACTAGGCGAGCCCAAGAGCCACAGGCGGGAGGACTTCGTTCCTCGTGTTCCGGCACAGGAGCGCGAGCAACGAGGGGCTGGGCTGAGCAAGGCAGAGGAGCGGCCACAGGCCAGGCCACGCGGACACACGGATCCCGCCCGGAGCTACCCGGAGCACGGCAGGGAGCCCGGCCATGCGGACACGGGGAGCCCACCCGGAACCACCCGGAGCACCGGCCACGCAGACACACGGAGCCCGCCCGGAACTACCCGGAGCACGGCCGGGAGCCCGGCCACGCAGACACGTGGAGCCCACTCGGAACCTCCTGGAGCACCGGCCACGCGGACACACAGAGCCCGTCCGGAGCCACCCAGAGCACGGCCGGGAGCCCGGCCACGCGGACACACGGAGCCCGCCCAGAACCACCCGGAGCACCGGCCACGCGGACACACGGAGCCCGCCCAGAACCACCCGGAGCACGGCCGGGAGCCCGGCCACGCGGACACGGGGAGCCCGCCTGGAGCCACCCGGAGCACGGCCGGGAGCCAGGCCACGCGGACACGGGGAGCCCGCCCGGAACCACCCGGAGCGGTGAAGAGCTGACTCATTTGAAAAGACCCTGATACTGGGAAAGACTGAAGGCAGGAGAAGGGGACGACAGAGGATGAGATGGTTGGATGGCATCACCAACTCGATGGACATGAGTTTGAGCAAGCTCTGGGAGTTGGTGATGGACAGGGAAGCCTGGCATGCTGCAGTCCATGGGATCACAAAGAGTCAGACACGACTAAGTGTCTGATCTGAGCTGAGAAGGGAGTGACCCGGTCCTGGTGGCAGAGGAGGGATGATGAGGGGCCTCCAGGCTTAGCAGCCTGCAGGTGGAGTAGCTGGGTGGTGGGAGAGGAGAGGCCCGAGGAACATGGAGCGAGAAGCGAGCCTGTGCCAAGTCCCCAGTTATAAGCAGGTGTTCCTTCTCATCACCAACACTCTGTCAACATGGAAATTCTCTATCAGGAGTACACTTGATATCACTGTGGAGACAACTATTAAATATGCTATTTATTTCCTTTTCTTTGTGAATCATATGAAACAGATTTTGTCAGAGATTCTGTGTTTGTTGGGTATAAACCTGTAGCAATGAAATGTGATGTGCCAAGTTGTATGTTTTATGTATCCCAAGGACAAATAATAAAACACAAATCTTGGGCCTTCCCTGGTAGTCCAGTGGCCAAGACTCCAAGCTCCCAATGCTGGGGACCTGGGCTCAATATCTGATCAGGGAGCTAGATCCCACTTGCTACAACTAAGGGTTTGCACGCCCTAACTAAGACCCAATGCAGCCAAATAAATAAACGAAAATAACTATTTTTAAAAGTGTGGTCAGTTAAGCTAGAGGAAAGACTAAATTATCTTTATAATCCTTCTCTAAAAAAATTATATTACAGAATTTTGTCATATGAGGAGACAAAGAACATGCAGAACCAATAAAGGTAAGGGACAAGTTACATACAGGAACATCAGATACCTATTTTAAAAATTTGGTTTTATTTTGTAACACTTGTGATCTCTACCAGCTTTTAAAAAAAAAAATCTTAATTTGTAGTGATTTATTTTTCACTCCACACATTTATTTTCATGCCTAGTTTTGTATTTATAACTAGACCTTTTCTTACAGAGGCTTCCCTACCCAAAAAATTGTAGAAGCTTCAGGTCCACAAACCAGCATCCACCCCTGAATGGAGACGAAAGCTGGAACGGAGCATGTTCAGGAAACGGCGGGAACAGAAAATGCACAGACAGTATACCAGCTGTTCAGTGACGTATTCAAGGAGCGTGGCAGGCGGCAGCGAGGCGGGAGGAGAGTGGAGGAGGGGGAATACAGAAGAAAAGATAAACCGCGGGAGGCGTGCCTGGGAAACGATAGGGATGTCTCACCTCAGTTATCTGGAGAGCCTTGGTTATCGCATCTTCTGAGTTTTCAGGATGGATAACAAGGTCGCACAAGCGTCACAGAAGTGCCTGTGCCTACAGAGTCTCCCCCGCTACCAGCCTCACACTCGCTGCGTGGGCACCAGAGAGAAAGGGAGGTTTGGAGGGAGTTGTATTTCAAATGACCTGAGGCACACAGCTTCACTGGGCTTTTAGCCATGGTAAAACGGAATTTGTTTTTTAAGTAAAAGAGCCTCTGTGATCACCATCTCATAGGCAGACCCAATATATATCAGAAATTAAAACACAGAGGCCCAGGAGCTTCCAGTCTTTGTGTCTGATGAGGGTCCACTCTCTGGTTCATAACAGTGTCCTCTTGCTGGTGGAAACGGGAGAGTGTGCTCAGAGGCCTCTTTGGTGAGGGTATTACTCTCATTCATGAAGGTTTTGTCCTCCTTACTAGCCAATTCACTGTTACTCCAACCCCCAGTAATAGTTAATATTTACACTTTAACTTTTCCTTTTCAAATTACCATGTGGTCTTTGTCTCCTGGTTGGACCCTGACCGACACAGGTGCTCAGAGGGAGGAGCCATTCTCACACACTTGCTCCACCTGATAACAAAACCCAGATAAGATTTTGGCCCACGGCCAGTTTTCCAAATTAAAAAACTGAATCCAATATCCTGACATTGTTCACAGAATCTGACACCAGTGATATCTAACACAAGGTGCATAAAAGGCACGTGAAGATTTTCTTTCATGAAGGACAGTAAGTTCCATATCCTAGTGGCCAGATTCATGCCCCAAAGCACCCAGACACCACATATATGGAAGAAGACCTCATGAGCTGAAACTCATTCCTGAAATGAGCTGCTTACTTGCACAGCTCCCGCCACCTCTCATACACGAGACCCCCGTCCCTGAAAACGGCTGTGCTTGTATTCCAGCCAGCACCCGAAGGGGCAATAGTGACTGTTACACATTTCTCTTACACTGTGTGATTACCATTAGTTCTTTTGAGCACCCACAATCAAATCAAAATCAGGTGATAGGGTCTTTGGGGCAAACATGGAAAGCTCAAAAGTGTGCAGGCAGCTGTGGTTTGGGAAAGGGGGTGCTCCTTTTTGGGCTATCTTTCAGCACTAGGGGGCACTAGCCTCATTCAGAATCTGATCCACACTTGCACACACCTAACACATCTTTGTTGTGTCTTTATTCCTCCATATTAGGGCATCTGTCCAATTAAAGGTAAGAATCCAAAGAGTAAAATAAAATAAAATGCCATTCAGACTTCACTTAGGGACTTTGAAAGACTTGCTCTCCAACTATTGTGAAAATTCCCAAGAGTGGCCCCTGAATTCTGATTTTCACTTGGGCAGTTAGAACTTGTGATTTCCAGTGTGAATGACTTCTGTTCTTACGCGCCAAGAGTAAGACCCCACCTCATCATATCTGGTCCCGCTGACCTCAAAGCACCCATCTTTCACCCAGCAGGTACATGGACCACAGTTTTCAATGCAACTCCCATTGTGAAACGAGGAAACAGAAACTTAGTTCCTATTCATAGCTTCCAGATTCAGCTCTGAGACCAGAGCCTGGGGAACCCCAAAACATTGCTCTTTTCAGGAAGCTGTATTTACAAACATCCTAATAGAATTGACAGAAAACAATTCCTCCAGGTGGTGTAAAAGGAAAAAAAAAACAAACTTCTCCAACAGGAGGAACTGAGACTCCATTTCCACCACAGTAATTCAGCTGCTTCCTTGGACAAGCTCATGTTTGGAGTGGATAGCAATTTGCATCTGTATCACGGCAGGTACATGAAACATTTACTCTACGCCAAATGCCAAGGCGGCTGCAGAGAGTTCTGCAGTCTACTTACTGCACGGCAGGACTGGCTCAAGGGCCCAAACTCAGCACTGCCTCTTCCTCTAACCGACACAATGGTGTCATCTGCTCACCAAGCTGTGTACCCCCAAGGCAGTGTCTGTGAGGAGGAGGGTACTCTTCTAATCCACGCAGAGCACCCCGTGGACCAGCAGAGACCCTGCGAGTGAAGATGCCTTCCATGGTTTATCCTGTTTAATCCTCATTTAATGACTACACCCCTGTGAGGTGGCTCCTATCGTGCCCACTTCACAGCTGAGGAGCCTGCCTCATTTCCCACGTGACACAGCCAGTAGGTGGTAAAGCTGGAACTGAACCCAAGTCCCCAGTGTCTAAGCATCTCCTAAGATGTCCTGGTGCAGACAGAAGAGCTGTGTGGTCGCCATTGTCAATCCGACCCCCAACGTGCACATGCCTTCCAGGGAGAAGAGCTTCCACGTGATGGTCCCCACCCTCCTTCACCTATGCTCCAAAGTAAGCATGTGAAAATGAAACCAGATAAACTGCAAGGCTGCTGCATTAGCTATTTCACTAGGAAACACCATATATAATAAGGTATATAAAACAAACACTCCTATAATCACAAAAGTCAAGAAATTACCAGCACTCGAGAAGACACCTTTCCATTAGTCCCTTCCTAGTCATAACTGCTGCCCTCATCCCTAGAGGTAACCTAATCCTGACTTTAATGTTAAAGGTTTATATTTTGATATCCACATACAAATCCCTGAACAATATGGCTAAATTCATTCAATATTCATTGAGCATCTATTTAATATGGGCCAGGGTTTCTGTTTGAGGCATGTGAAATAGTAAGATCCTTACCCTCACCGAGCTTATATTCTAGCAAATTTGTGAATTTAAGTATCATGTAGACATATAGCACCATATTTCCTCTGTACAACATTGTGATATTAACTTCATTATGTGTTAGCTATAGATAACTTTCATTGTGCTACACAGTATCCCACATACAAATATTTCATATTTCTTCATTCCATTATGGATGGACATCTGGTTTGCATCCACTTTGAGACTCTGAGTTTTCTCCTGTATGTATCCAGATGGACAAGAGAATGAAATCTCTAGGACATATATCTATGAGTGGAGAGTAGACTTGCTAGGCCATTAAGATATGCGAACCCTCAAATTTACTAGAAAATAAAATGACTATCCAAAAAGGGTTCCACCTATATACCATCTCACCAGCCATGTCTGAGTTCCTGTAAAATCCACAATTTTACAAGTGCTTGTCAGACAATCAGAGGTGTTAGAGATGTCTCGATGTCATCTTGTTTTGCATCTCTAAACATGCATTGGTCTTTTGGATTTCCTCTTTTCTGAAGTATCTAGTCTTTTGCTCACTGACAGTGAAATACATGAGCAAACCTGATCTTGAGTATATGTTTGATACTGCAAGTCTACAGGCTGTCATCATAATTTAGATGTTATTGGTCTTTTTTTAACTGTTTATTTTTTGGTCTTGTCACAAGACATACATAGTCTTAGTTCCCCAATCAGGGATTGAACCCTCACCCCATGCAGTGGAAGTGTAGAGGCTTGACCACTGGACCGCCAGGGAAATCCCTAGGTATTATTGTTGAGACAATGACAGTTGTACCACTAGCTAATCAGGGCTAGAATTTGTTTAGCACCTACTATAGGCCAGATACTATGTCAAGAAAGCTACTGCAGGAAGTCATATCAAAAGGTAATTTCAAGGTAATTGTTAATAGAAGTAAAACAGTCTAAAAACAAGTCTTTATCATCTGATTCAAGATATTGGTTTAGCTTAAAAAATAAAGTTGTTAAATTACCAGGAAAAAAAAAAAAAAAACTTTTTCTTTGAACATACTCTATTAATAGGACACTTTACAGGAGAACCAAAAAAACAGAAAACAGAAGAAAGAATTTTACTTCCTCAATCTACCAAGATCAAGAGAGATGCTCATGTTATTGAAGGAAGCCCACAAGTATATTTTACTGTGTGGGAGAATTAGAGAGAAATGGGGACCTTGTGACGTTTGCTTCCAGTTTGTGAAAGCAGGAGGGAATTCATATTCATTGAGTGTTTCTACACCAGGCATACTTACTTCATCTAATACTCAACAAACTCTATAATGTGGGTGTTTTTCATTTTATTATTACTGTTATAATAGTTTTGAGAGGTTGTGAAACTGTGCAAAGGCTATTCCATAAAAAGTAGTGGACCTAAGATTTGAACTTCTCTACCTTGCTCCAACCACTTCCCTGGTAGCTCAGTGGTAAAGAATCTGCCTGCCACTGCAGGAGACGTGGGTTCAATCCCTGGGTCGGGACGATCCCCTGGAGAAGGAAATGGCAACCCACTCCAGTATTCTTGCCTGGAGAATTCCATGGACAGAGGAGCCTGGCAGGCTCCAGTCCATGGGGTCGCAGAGAGTCAGACATGACTGAGGTATTAAACAACAAACAACCTCACTCTGAAATTCTTTACATGGCACCACAATCCCTAGGCAGTGGATCCAGTAAGCATGTCAAATGAGGACATTGTTGCTAAAGACCAGGAAAGCAATTGAGCTGGAACTTGAGTCACACTGACAGGAGTTGGGGTGGTGAGAATTTACCACCGAAATCATTATTCTTCACCATCTATTAGGCTTTCAGAGGAGGGACGGTGAACTGCTGACATGATTTTCTGGTGCAGCTTGTGAGCAGTTGAAGATCCCCAAAGAACCCTCAAACTAAATTATCTCTCTGACTCACTATTCTATCTTAAAAAAAAAAAAAAGAAAGAAAGAAAATAAAGGAGTCTTTCAAAAAAAAAAAAAAAACTTAGTAGCTCTCCTTTTAAAATGAATTGCCTGGTTGGGGAGAGCAAAAGTCAAGAGACCTGCAGCTTAGTTCTGAGGGACTCTTGAGACACCTGACTTGTCCATGGCAAGTAGGCGGTTATATAAATGGGTCTGGGAAATAGAGGAGAGATATAGGCTGGAGGTAATAAACTATGGAACCATGACTGAAGTCAGGTGCAAAGATGAGAGCACCTAAGAGATTAAGACAATGTGTGAGTCAGGGCCTCACTCTGCTCCCAGGCAAGAGTACTGGAGCGGGGTGCCATTGCCTTCTCCGCACTCCGCTCCCAGTGTTAATCAATTGAAAGATTGGAATTACAAAGTCCTAAACACCCAGAGCAAACACAGATGGTCCAAAATGACTCAAGATTCTCTCCTAGAATGTCAGCAGCAGAAAAACACAATGATCCAGATTCTCTGTTTTTCCTCCAAAGACGTAATTATTTATAAGAGATCTAATCTCTTCAAAGTAACTCATCTGCAATCCAGTCTTTTAGGACAGGAGACCAGGAGAGGAAGCCTAGCTTCAGTTACCTTTTTACAGTGCCTGTAGGAACCTACCCTCCAGTCTGTGTTTCTGTGGAACGCTGCTGTCTTCTATTAACACAAGGACAGATTTCTCAGATGTCTAGATTCCCAGCAAAAGTCACCCAACTGCAAAGGCTGGCTCATGGCCCGATTCACAGGGAGTTTGGATGGGAAAGACTTGGAAACATCCTAAGGAAATTGATGAGTTGGGGGAAAAAAGTCAAACTCATGGGTCAACATAATCCAAGAATATTAAAAGCCACAAATTAAGTCCAGGTGAGTCAATTACATTACGAGATTAGGAACCAACACAACTGATTCAAATAATTCTAACATTTATCTCCATCATCAAAATATTTTTTACTATCTTCAATATAATTTTTTTGTTTTAATCAATGCTTTTTTCATTTCAGTTGTCCATAAATTAAACTGTACCTCAGTGGAATGCTAACATATAGATCTCCTAAAGGAGATCAGTCCTGGGTGTTCACTGGAAGGACTGATGCTGAAGCTGAAACTCCAATACTTTGGCCACCTCATGTGAAGAGTTGACTCATTGGAAAAGACCCTGATGCTGGGAGGGGTTGGGGGCAGGAGGAGAAGGGGACGACAGAGGATGAGATGGCTGGATGGCATCACCGACTCGATGGGCATGAGTTTGAGTAAACTCCGGGAGTTGGTGATGGACAGGGAGGCCTGGCGTGCTTTGATTCATGGGGCCGCAGGGTCGGACACGACTGAGCGACTGAACTGAACTGAACTGGACATATTTTGCAGTTACCTCACTCTAGTATTACTAAGGACCAAAAGTTAGGATCAAGCAATTTTACACAACACTCGTTCTGGAAGACACGTATTGAGTTCAACTGGTTTGTTTTAAATGGATGGGTTCTATAACCCATGGACCTAATCTGGGAAGCCCAAACTCAGTCTTAATACTGTAAAACTCAGTAGCTTGGAAATTTCAATTGAATATTTGCTCAAGTGTGGAGTCAATTCAAAGCTTCTTTAACACATAAAGATTTACCTGTAAATCTCATGAAGCCAAACTCAGATGATAATTCCCAGTCCAGCTGCACTGAGACTGCCAAGTTTTCACTGCAAACTGCCGTATGTTTTTTTAGTTTCTCCTACCCCAGGGCCCCCCAGCCATACTCACAGAGAGGAGCCATTCTGCTTGCTGGACTGGGCTGGGCTCTGCTTAGTCATTCAGTCAAGTCCTGCTCTCAACATCCGGCTATTCACACTGCGGCCTGTCGAAGAGCTCCACTGGCTTCACCTGGAGCTAGCTAGCAATGCAGACTCTTAAGCTCCCTCTCAGCCTTCCCTGAGTCAAAATCTGCATCTTAATGAGACCCCCAGGTGACCCACAGGCGCACGTTAACACTGGAGAAGCACTGCCCCGCAGTACATGCGTGCTGTACTGTGCTAAGTCGCTTGAGTCGTGTCCGACTCTTTGTGACCCCATGGACTGCAGCCCACAGGCTCCTCTCTCCACGGGATTCTCCAGGCAAGAATACTGGAGCGGGCTGCCGTGCCCTCCTCTAGGGGATCTTCCCCACCAGGAATCGAACCCCCAGTTCTTACATCGGCAGATGAGTTCTTTACCACTAGCGCCACCTGGGAAGCCCTGGTGCCTGCTGCATTTTATAACATGATCCTCACAAGGTTCCAGGAGCCACTGAAAAATGTAGGGTGAACTGAGTTATCTGAGACCCTGTAGAGCCGACACAGGCTACAAGTCCTCTTCCTTTGTGTTTTATGTTCTCTCGCTCATTACGTAACTTTGGCAAAGAAACACATGAACCGTATTATCTTGATCTCACAGAAAACTGAATTATCTTACTGGCTGAATTATTCCTCAAGTTAATTATTTATATACAATAGTCCCCCTACCCCACCCCACCCCCAGCCACAGTTTTGCTGTTTCAGTTACCCACAGCTAACCAGAGTTCGAAAATATTAAATGGAAAACTCCAGAGAGAAACAATTCCTGAGTTTTAAATTATGTGCTGCTTTGATTAACAGTGATGTAACTCACACTGTCTGGCCACACCCTGCCCAGGACCCTCAACCATCAACACGGTCCACACCAGACATCCAGAACCAGATCAACAGCAGCCTAGCGATATGCACAATGCCTCCATCACTCACTTGCTTCATCTCATGTAGGCATTTTAACATCTCACAAGGCTGAGTACAGGAAAATAGGATACTGTGAGACCACATTCAGGTAACTTTTATTATAGGACAATGTTACAAAGGGGCTTCCCTGGTGGCTTAGACGGTGAAGAATCCACCTGCAATTCAGGAGAGCTGGGTTCAATCCCTGGGTTGGGAAGATCCCCTGGAAAAGGGAGTGGCTACCCACTCCAGCATTCTTTGCCTGGAGATTCCCAAGGAGCCTGGCAGGACTCAGTCCAGGGTGGGTCACAAAGAGTTTGGACACAACTGAGCGACTAAGTACACACAGTGTTGCAAATGTTGTATTTTATCATTGTTTGTTGTTATTCTCTGTGACTAATTTATAAATTAAACTTTACAGTAGGTATGTATGTACAGGAAAAAAATATATATATATAGGGTTCAACACTATCTATAGCAGCTTTAGGCATCCAGAGGGGCCTGGAACACATTCCCTGTGGATAAGGGGGGACCACTGTACCTCTCCAGTTTGGTTTTGAACTTTATAAGCAAATAATAGCAGCTGAAAACTCTAATAAGACTTCCCTAGTACAATTTTGTATTTGAATATATCTCCACCATTTGTAAAAGATATCTTATAAAGTTAAATACTATTTTCAGAAGTGCTATTTAAAAGCAGAATGTGTATGTGAAGCCACTGGATATAAGTACTTACTCTATACAAGACAGTGTTAAGTACTCTGTGTACGTTATCGAGCCTCAGTACATGGCACTAGAACTATCTTACAGAGAAGATACAGCTTACAGGTTATGAACTTGTCTAAGATCATAGTTATTAAATGACAAATCTCAGATACAAGTCCAAGCCAAATATTCACAATAACCACTGCAACGATGTCCATGTGGTCCACAGAACTCTGAGACTGAGCCAAATCAACAGGCAGTAAACGCTGTGAAAATTCCTGCAGTCAAAAATACATCAAATATCTAATTCAAATTTATGGAGTATCAGCCAAACTTATTTGCTCATGGAGTCCTCCCCTTTCCTCCATACCTGTAAACTGCTTTTAGACGTATCACCCTTTAGATACCATGATGTACTAACCTTTACAACACTTTTAAATGTTCTCTGTCACTCAACAGTTTTAAGGTGTGTTAAGTGAAAATGAAAGTTGCTCAGTATCAGGGACTCTCCAAGAGGGAATTCAAATGCTTACATGTCGAAGTTATGGGCAGAACTGGCAACCCAAGAAATTTTACCAGCAAAATAACTTCTAGAATACAAATATTTCCACTTAAGTCAGATGTGCTTAAAAATGGAGGAAGCATCTAGGGTACAAAGATTTCAAATGGGTAAAACAAATTAAGGTGTCATACAGAATCTTAAAATGCCCCAATTTTATCAAATACTGAATCTACTCACCAGGTACAAGTTCCTTAAAAAACAGGAAAATTACTTCAAATGGTTAAGTGGGAGGTTAGAATAAAGAAATTTTAGAATGCAATATTTCCAAAACTTCTACCTTCTCTGAACCATCTCTCAAGATACTTACTTATAAAACGAGGGCATAAATCAATTACAAGAAAAACATGGGATCCAGGAAATGGGCTTCAACTGAGAAGGATGGGTTATTCCTCGCGTAAGGGCAAAGAGAAGCCCCAAGAGATTAGCAGGCCCAGGAACGAAGCAGCCCACACTGGAGCCGGAGAGCAGAGCTCTAGCAGATTCCCCAGGAAGAATAACAACATAGAAATATGTCTGACCTCTGGAGTTGCCATATTAGAGGCATTTTACAGACCTCTGAAAGAGGTAGGACAATTTAGCTAGACAGACAGCAAAAGAAAATTAACTCAACAAAATAGGCAATTATTAATTCCAAGAGAAAAACAAAAGTTGTACAAGAAAGGCAGACATAACAGACCTACTTAGCTGAATATGGAACAGTGTTTACTTGGAGAGTTAAAACCTTCATTTAATATTACAGGATGTTGGTCATATTAGGAGAAAATGAACATTACTATAAATACACAAGAAACAAGTAAGAGTTAATGTCACTGACTCCAGGGAGCTAGTAGGGGTACAGGTGGGGGTTTGGGAGGTTTCTGGGTTTTGTTATGATTTTTTACTATTATTTAACTTTATAAAGCCTGCACTTATTATTTTGGAGATATACAGATATTACTTAAGAGAAAACACTTCTACAGCAGCTGAGAGCACTCACCACTCTACCCAGAAAAGAAAATCAATGTTGCTCCAACAGTTTTAATATCACATGACAGGTACACTATTCCAAAGGACATTAGCTCTACACTTAAAATATTTATGGTCTTTTAATGAGACCAAGACTTGGAAGAAAAGCAAGCAGATCAGAAGCAGTCATATAATCTGGCCAGTGAGCACAGATTCAAACTCAACGGAACCACATCCCAACATAAACAAAGCCAAGGAACTTTTTTAGGTCTTCTAAAAATATGCAAGATGGCATTTGAAAAACTAATAAACCATTGTGTTCAGATAAGATTAACAAACGCACCCTTAAAAAAAGGGAAATAATTTTATTAAAAATATTTTTAGTATCTATGGGCAGGTTATAGTCTAAAATTCACTTATGGCACATTTCAATTTAATTTTGACAGTATATTACAAACTTACTTCTACATGCAGGCATCAGTCTAGCCCAGAACTTCAAGGAAACTTTTTTTCTTAACAATCACACTTAATTATTCTTCCCTATTCAAAGGTATTTCAGACAAGAGACAGCAAACTCGAGGGAAAGAAAGCAACATCATTGGACTCAGATCTCAGTAAAGAACAGCCAGCGAAGAAGAGAAGAACCAGGAGGCCGAAAGCGGAAAGTGCATTAGCTGTCTAAGTCTTTAGGAATCACAATGCCTCCTTTCGTTTACATTTCAGATAAGTGCCCTCACTTAAGCAGCCAGCACAGTGGCCTATAGCCTCCCCTCTTCTCCCTCAAATACAACAAACTCCTTCCCGCTCTGCCGTTGTTCTCCCCTTACACCACCCCCCACCGCAACCGCCACAGACCCGTCACCCCACCTCCGCCCCCAAGCAGACCCCCGCGGTGGCGGCCAGGCGGGTCTGGTCGGTAGGCAGCCCCAGCAGATCCGGAGGACGCTATGTCTTCCTCCCTCCCCGCCTGGCACCCACCTGTGGCAACAGCTGCCTCCAGGGCCACCCTCCCTTCCCGTTCTCCCCCTCCCTGGGATCTAGTAACACCATTTCCCCCTGTCCTCCCTGCTCTAGATGCGGAAACGGCTTTAAGCTGTGGGCTAGCCAGCCATCTCACGACTTTAAGGCTGCCCATATCTCTAAGCAACTCTTCCATTAACTTCTTTTCAATTGAACCAGCTAGGGCAATTCTATTACCAGCCAGAACTCTATTATCTCAAAGCCTTTTTGCACTTCATGTTCACTATACCTAACATGCTCAGCACTCAGCGCTTCACACACCGACCAGCTCCTGGAGATCAAGTGTCAGACTCCTATCAGCCTCCTCAGAGGGGCTTCCCGGACCACAAATCGAGTACTAGCTCCCACCTCCAGCACCCCCTTAGTCCCTTTCATTGTTACCATCTCTACTTCCTAGAAAGTGAGCCCCTAAAGGCAGGAACCTAACCACGCTGTCTTGTTCAGTTTTTACCCATTACACAGCAGAGTCTAGTAAGGGCAGGAGTCCAAGACTTCTGGGAAATGCATAGTTCCAAGTCAAACCTGGAAAAAAAGTTCTTCAAGTTTAACTCAAGTCCCAAGACACTCTCCAATTCTTATGCAGTATTATTCCCATAAGCAGGTGAAACTCATTTAAAATGAATGCAAATCTGTCTGGTGGAACATCATTTCTTAAGAGTATTCCTACCCACAACACTAGTTCACAACTGCTTCCTGTAGCAATCCAGTGATTGATTATATTCCCACACAGTGTACATTCTCAGGGGCTATCAGATGATGGGGGCTATTAGAAGAATAACAGGTTCAGATGGTGTTCAATCCCCCAGAAGTAGTCTGATTTTTACTACTTTCAAGAAAGCAGTTGTGAATATGAGAATGAAGTTATTACACACTATCATAGGGATATTTGTGAATATACTCTTATTTTAAAATTAAGACCCATCAACCATGAGTAACAATTCCCTGCAATTCAGACTTAACTACCATAGCCTCATAACCCAAGAGTATAAATGTGGATGGAGGGGCTGCTCATCTGGAAAACATCTGACCTACTATAGATCAAAGAAGAAAGATGATGGGATTTCGCCAGTGGTTCAGTGGTTAAGAATGTGCCTTCCAATGCAGGGGACTTGGGTTTGCTTCCTGGTCAGTGAATGAGACCCCACACGCCGGGGGCTACTAAGCCTGTGTGCTCCAGGGCCCGTGAGCCACATCAGGAGAAGCCCCATATGCCACACTAAAGAACCAGTGCAGTCACAAACAATAAATGACTTTAAAAAAGAAATATTAGACAAACTGACCATTGATCCTTCAACAAAACAGGTTTAAACTGCATGGGTCTGCTTATACATGGATTTTTTTTTTTTTTCCAGGAAACATGTACTATGGTATTATACAATCCCTGGTTGGTTGGTTCCTTAGATGTAGAACCGAGGATGCAAAAGGCCAATCATAAAGTTATACTGGGATTTTCAACTGCATACAGAGTGGACTCCCCCTAATTCTGCATTATTCAAGAGTCCCTGTTGATGTTAAGCTTTTCTAATGATCACTTCCACAAGAATTAAAGCTAGCAAATGCCCCAAGTAATTTTAAATAGAACTTTACCTCTAGGTTAATATATTCAGTCAAACATCTTTTCATACATGGCTTCTATTTCCATATAAACATACTGAGAACTCCTGGATTGCAAACTTCAATAATGACATTTGACTTACTTTTAATTTTTATTAAAAATGAACAAGTTCAAGAGAACAATTTATATGCAACTATACAATGTTTTAAGCGGCTTTCCTATCCCTATTAAAGCTTTATATTTAAAATGTCTACATGATGTGCGCTTCACAGGCTTGAGACTATCAGACTTTACCATATATGTGACGTTAGCAGCTTTATTGCACAACGATCCACATAACACTGCATATTTGTTTAGTTCAGCCTATGTCATAAAGTGCTATTCATAGGTGGGAAAGGAACAAAGCTTACTAAACACTGAAACTCTCCATGATATTTCCTTCTTGGATCTGGGGGACAAGGTACTTATTTAGTGCTACCAACCTGAATGACAGATTTCCATTAATATATGTATATAACAACAACAAAGCCAGAGCCAAGAGTTTTGCTTAGTCAATTAAAATGTGTCAAAAGAATTCCGAAATGATTGACGCTAAATATACTTAACAGCCTAGTTTCTGAATACTCTAATGCTAAATATACTTAACAGCCTAGTTTCTGAATACTCTAACTTTAAAAAAAACTAACCAGTTTAAATAAAACCACCCAAGAAAGAGTATCTTTCAAAAATGAGGATAAAATTTAGATAAGATGTAATTCAAAGAACTTTCGGCTTTTAAGAAGGGTATACACAGTCATTATGATTTCAGTTATTATTTCTAAACAAATCTATCCTTTTATTTCCTTATATAATAAGTGCTTATTACCAATGAGCCACAGAAAATGCCATACAACTGACCAGATAGTTATTTCCCATTTTATAATATATTTAATGACCCTGAAAATATATTGTGAACTCTTCAAACATGTAAACATAAACCAGAACAATCTGATATGTAATATTTGTGTCCCTAAATGAAAATTACAAAACACAAAAAGCAAAAGAATGACATCATTATTGACATTAGTATTTATGAAAAATAAATATTTTATATAAGCTCAAATATGCTCACAGAGTAAAAAGAAAAAAAATTGAAGAAAAAAATTTCCCTAAAAGTCATATGAAGTGAAAAGCTTCATGTGTTAGCCAAGAATCCTGTGTTTCCTGCAAGAAACCATGTTTCTTACACATGCAAGTATGGGCATTACCAGCCAAGAAAACTCTTTAAAATGTCCTTACAGTTTGTGGTCTCAGAAAAAAACAAACAGTAGTATTCATTTTCTAGGCAATATATTCTTAAATACATAATTTTCCATTTAAATATACTACTATTCCTATGGCCGTTTTCGTTTTATCTATCTATACCTTTGTTTTCCTGTTAAAAACAAATGCACAACACCATGCTTAGTACTACTTTCTATTCATAAGGCATTTAAAAAATATCTTCTCTGAGGACATAAACATGATACAAAAATGAAAAACCAAACACAAAGCAAGAGTAATAAATACTTTTGTATTCCTTCCCCCCACCCCAAAACAAGGAATGTCTAAGTGTCAGCAACACAAGCTGATACACATAAATTAGATTTCCTGTGCATAAAAAAAGAGTCCAGTCACCCATCTCAGTGTGAACTAGGAAAGCACGTCTTCTCCCCGGCATTTGTGAAAGGCAGGAAGGCTGCTTAGGTTTTCTGTGTTTGAAGAAGAAATATACACAAAAATAAGTGTGGTGACACAACACTTAGATGATATGTATTAGTTACAGAGGTTAACACCAAGGCATCACTCTGCTCACATTTTCACCCTAGACCACACCAGATGCGCAGACTACATGCTCTCCTGGTAGCCGAGGTACTTGGCTGTGATGGACTCTTCGAGCTGGACCCCCCCGCTGCCCATCAGGGCAAAGGCCGGATACATGGCATGCGAGCAGTCCACCTGTCGCTCATACAGGCATCTCATGTGGTCCACGTCGTAGAAGGCCACGCTGCCCTTATCACAGTCCAGGAGGACCCCTATGCTTGCTGGCATGGGAAGGACTCTGTTTTCAGGTTCATTAGAAGAAGTCGGTGACTTGGGAATGAAAAATTTCTTCATACCTATAGTGACTAACGTAAAGGGTTGTGAAGAATCAAAACAGGTGTCCTCACTTCCACTGTCGTGCCCACTGTCCTGCTCGTATCTGAAACACACAGAGACAGACAAAGCGGTCTTATCTGTATCAGCACCCAGAGGCCTTCATTTTCACCAGATAATATACACGGAATTAAATTAAGATCCATTGTAATTGCTTTTACATCAAAACCTTTCTGTTAAACCATAATCAATTAGAAACTAAGGACCACACAATGTCACTTAGAATTACACCAAGACTCAGACCCAAATTCTGTCATAACGTATCATCCATTTTTACCTATATATATATAAACAGATGAGAAGTTATAAATAATTAGTAATTTTGGCCTATCAAAAATGAAGCAGGGGGAATGAAATAGAAGGGACTTGACAAATATTGAACATTTATAGCATAAAATCATATATAAAAAAACAGAAACCAACACAGATCCCCTAATCCAAAGAATTTATCAGACTAAGTAAAATAAATAGGCACTACAAAATAAAGCAGGAGAAAAAAGCATGTTTCATTCTCCTGCTAAGAACTGTTACTTCCTGGTTGGGATTTTCTACATGGTTCTATGATGCAAGCAAGTATCATGAAGAGTTTTATTCTCCTCTGATTATAAAACAGTAACACCTTAAAGAAAATTTTGATACAAAGTTCCTTCCATTTTTTCCCTATGCAGTGTGCTTCTTATATTAGTACATCTGTGAACATACTACATCAACCATTTTATTCAGGTCTTTTCACTTCTAGTATTTCCCATGTTATAAACTTTTTTTTAACACTTGTTAATAATTTACCAAGTAGACATGTCACTATATTTAATTAACTATTTCCGTATTTCAATTTTCGCTATTATTTCAATTTCTCATCTTAGGGCAACAAGTTTTTCCTATCACTCAGATTGTGACTCTGGCATTTCTGGAGACATAAGTGATCAAAATGATCTGTCTGGACTAGTTCACACTACATCGTGTAACAAAACTAAACTGTACAGAACATTAAACAGTCATTCTCAAGAAACTGAAATTTGCCATGGGAACATGTTTACCGTGATAAAATTTTTAACATGCTTATCGGACGGTTTAAAGAAATTGTATCCATTTAGCACCAATTGTGGGAGAAGGCAATGGCACCCCACTCCAGTACTCTTGCCTGGAAAATCCCATGGATGGAGGAGCCTGGTAGGCTGCAGTCCATGGGGTCGCTAAGAGTCGGACACGACTGAGCAACTTCACTTTCACTTTTCACTTTCATGCATTGGAGAAGGAAATGGCAACCCACTCCAGTGTTCTTGCCTGGAGAATCCCAGGGACGGGGGAGCCTGGTGGGCTGCCGTCTATGGGGTCGCACAGAGTCGGACACGACTGAAGCCACTTAGCAGCAGCAGCACCAATTGTGAAATATGGCATTTAGAGGCAAAGGGAATGGCAACCCACTCCAGTACTCTTGCCTGGAGAATCCCATGGACAAGGAGCCTGGAGGGCTACAGTCCATGGGTCGCAAAGAGTCGGACACGACTGAGCGACTAAAATAAATAAAAAACATTATTTATGCAATTTTATTTATAATTAAGACAACTGATATGAAAGCTTTTGAATATTCTAAATTGTGAAGCTATACCATAATCAAGAGGTGTACCCAAAAAAGACTTGTTTTCTCACAGCATTAGAATTTAACTGCTAAAGCTCATTAGCCACTGTGTGAATACAAGACGACGTGACATCTTTTCTTAGCCAGCCACATAAGCACAGCCAAAACATCTGAATCTAAGAAAGGCATATTCTAAATACTAAATACTCTAAATGCAGTCAGTAAATCCAAGTCCACTTTCAGGCTTGCCTTGCTAAACGAGGTTTACGTTTTACAGAATTAAAGAATTATCAAGATCAGATCAATAAAAGAATCTACCTTGGACTAACTGCGTCCCGGGGAGACCGGAGCCATTCTTGCAGTTTGTCACTGGAGGCGACGCCTGCTTTCACCAGGTACGAATACGGCTCCACACGGAAGGCCCAGAAGTGCTTCCCTTTAGTAATCCCAACATCTCCAATGATGTAGTCTAAGCTGGTGTAATAACCCACTTGGATCCGCTCCGCAGCAAGCAGGAGGTTAAATCCAGCTCTGCTTTCCACACGGTCTCTCTTCAAATTCAGCAGGAGGTGTTCATTATTGTAGCCGCACTTTTCATCAAACAGGAAGCTGAAAACTGCAAACAGAGCTTAAAATTAGCCTGCAAATTATTTATTAGCATTTCTACACTCTATGGCTAAATTTAACAGGTTTTCAAGTAGAAATTACTAAAAAGAGATAGGAGGAAGGATGTTATTATACCCTACTCACAAACCAAAACCCCAACTTAGAAATGATTTCCAGCAAATTCTCTATACCTGAAAATTTTCAGAAATTTCAAAGTGGAAGAAACATTTTCAGTGTAGGAGAAATTTATGAATGTAGCTCCTTGGAATAGATACAATAGCAAACCTAAACAGCTAAACACCTTATACTACTGAATCTCTTCTTCTTCTATCCCTAAAATAAGGGGCTGTATATTTTCAAAAACATCCGCATGTTTTCTTAAAATTTATTCCAAATTTTATCTTTAAGTTAGTCACAGTCGTGTCCGACTCTTTGCAATTCCATGGACTGCAGCCTGTCCCACTCCTCTGTCCATGGAATTCTCCAGGCAAGAATGCTGGAGCGGGTTGCCATTTCCTTCTCCAGGGGCTATTCCTGACCTGGGGAACAAACCTAGGTCTCCTGCATTGCAGCCAGATTCTTTCCCAACCAGGCAACTAGGGAAGCCCAAATTTTATAAATACAAAAAATATTAGCAATTTTAATAAGGTCTTCTCCTTACCAGTCAAGATGGCAGACACAAGAAACAGTGTTTTGCTTTAAAAAAAAAAAAACCAGGCTTTGGGTTCAGAGACACCTGGGTTTGAATTCCTGGCTCAAACATTTAACTGGAGCTTAACCTAAACTTTAATTTCCTCAACTGCAGAATGGAGACACTACTCTCCTAAGCCTATCAACTTAAACCCATTAAGCCTAACATTGTTGGCGGCCAGCCCAGAAAGTGGAAACATCCCAAATGCCCGTCAACAGACAAATGCACAAAGAAAATGCGGTGTCAACTTCAAACCGGCACTTGCCGCTGGCACTTGCCGTCTATCCCTGCAAGGATTAAAGCATGTGCTGCTGCAGCTGCTGGTTTTCAACACTCCTGAGAGCAGTTCAGGGCGGAGAGCAGAAACGAGGCCCTCTGTGCAGGGGGCGGGCGGGGCGGGCGGACTGGTAGGCCTGTTCTATTTTCAGGAGCCTAGTTTATGAGCCCAGTTCTTGTTATCGCCTCCTATCTAGAAAAGCACTAAAATCCTTCACGGTGACGACTGCTCCTTGTGACTAGCAGAAACCTTCTGAAAAAAAAATGTGCTTGATTGCATGTACTCTCCCTTCACCAAAATCACACATATACTGACCTTCCCCCTGCCTCTTTGGAGCAGTTTCTCAGAGCTATCTGAGGTGCTGTCTCCCAGACTGCAGTCCTCATTTTGCCCCCAATAACACTCTCACATTAGGCTTTTTTTTTTTTTCAAGTTGACAGTGGGATATACATACAATGGCATATATCATTCAACCTAAAAAAGTTAGGAAATTCTGATACGTGCCACAACATGAAGAACCTTGAAAATAAGCCAGTCACAAAAGGATTATGCAAATCCATTCACACAGGAGGTACTCAGAATAGGCAGATTCATAGAGGCAGAGGCAGAGTAGAGGTTGCCAGACTCTGGAGGAAGGGTGAGTGGGGGCGTTACTGTGTAATGGATGCAGTATTGATTTGGAAAAATGAAAAAGTTCCAGAGACTATAATGATGGGTGCACAGAATGTACTTAATGCCATTGATGCATCCAGTTAAAAATAGCTAAAATGGCAAATTTTAACACTCAGTCACATCTGACTGTTTGCGATCCCACTGCCTGTAGCCCGCCAGGCTCCTCTGTCCATGGGGATTCTCCAGGCAAGAATACTGGAGTGGGTTGCCATATTGCTAACAAGCTAAAACCATTTTCCATGAGTGAGATCTGACCAGTCTTCCCGGTAATGCCTATTGTCCTGGCATGACAATTCACACTTGCTTTCAATCTCAAATGTCTCCCAGTTTGCAAAATAAATTTAGATGGTCACCCTATTCATATGGCTTCTCCCAGAGAAACAGATGTTCCCCCTCCTCTACCCCCTCCACTTTGTCCATGAAAACAGCAGCTACTTTCAGGTTTCCTTTTTCTTCCGCTTTCAGTCAGACTAGAAAATAAAGTGGAAACTGCATAAACCACAAAGTATTTACGTAATACTTGTAAATGCACCCTAAAACTCTCTTTTGGATATTATTAAAATTCAAGAAAAATAATTTTAGCCAACCTTATGCATTTGGTTGTTGTTATTTTTTCTTAATTAGCTACAATATACATGAAAAACAGAGGGAATAGCACACCCTGGACAAAACGGCAAGGAAGGGCACAGTGCACAAAATATGGGTACATAAGCTACGAAAAATGGACAGGAGCAACGGGGTCTAAAAGCCAAGTGAAGGACCGTCTAACGCAAGGACCAACAGGGCAAAGTGATTCCTGGTCACCAGGATGAGCACAACTTTGCTTCTATACATCCCTTATCCATGGAAACACTGTAGTGACACCAACTAACCTGTAAGTCATTCTCATTCATAAAAATGTACAGGCCAGGTTTAAGTATTATCAGTGGTTACCAAGTTGGACAGGAGAGGCAGTGCTGGGTAGAAGAAGCTTTTAGTATGGAGGGAAGGGGAAGGAGGACTATCCATGTGGCTTTAATATGTGCCTTCCACCCCCATGGGCTGGTAATCACTGGGTTAGAAAAGCCAGATAAGTCAGAATTACGTTAACTAAAATTATACTTCATGTTATTATACCAATAAATTTCTAAAATATCTACCCAGATCCTATGCTAATAGAGATCTCTATAAACTGATCAAAAAAATAGAATTATACTATTTAAAACTTGTAAGGTAGCATTTACACTATTTTAACTCCAAATTAATTACCCTACACATTCAAATGTCATGTTATTCTGTATCTGTTATCAGTTAGAAGTCTAATTCTATTCTCAGCCTGCATGGTGAAATTCAAGTAGTCATTCTATTTCTAAATCCTAGCTGGATATAGAATCTACTTTTCTAGAATCTTTTACGAATGAGAGGTGGCTTTAATGTAGGTCTGCACAGACACATGAGCAGGTGTATCTCTCATCATGGTCTCTTCCCACTGTGTGCTTTTCCTATCCCCAGCATTCACGCACCTGGAGCTGGAGGAGTATGGAGAATCAGTTCTCTGCTGCACGGACTGCAGATGGAACCCTTGTAGGCTCTCACTCTGAAAGCATAGTTACAATCACTCTCAAGATCGGAAATAACTTTACTTGTGCCACACACTTCTATCTCATTCCAAGGCAACATTTCTTCATCTCGATTAATCTTGCGATATTCAAGGACATAGCTATCAGCTTTATCCTTTTCTGGATGGTGCCAACTTATCAAAGCATTGTTGTAAACTTTGCTTTGTTCCTCATTGATCTCTGGCACATCTACACCTGAAAAAAGTATAAAACAGAAAACAACATTAAACTATTATTTCAGAACCTTTATTTTTTCCTCAGTAAAAATGATTTATTGACAGAAACTAAAGGATTTATCTGTTGTCCAAGAACTTTCCATATTTATAATACAGTGTATAAGCAAAAGAATAATTCCTGCAAATACAACAACATGGATGGACTCTGAGGACAGGCTCAATGAAGCAAAGAGGACACAGAAAGACCAATACTGATGTCATGATTCCACTTATGTGAGGTGTCTACAACAGCCAAATTCATGACCTCAAAGACGGGAATGGTAGTTACCAGGGGCTGAGGGGCAGGCAGAAATGTGTACTTATTAATAGACAGGCATAAAGTTTCAGTTACGCAAGATGAATAAGCTCTAGAGATCCGCTGTACACCCTGTGACTATAGACAACAAAACCACATTCTATACCAAAAATTTTTAAGAGGGTGGATCTCAGGACAGGTTTTATCACAGTAAAATTTTAAAAGAAAAGTAATTAAAAAAAAGAGATTTTTAAAGTGTATATTTATGTTTAAAACTGAAAGGGGAAAGAAGAATGAAAAATAAGACAAAATTAGTAAAACCATTTTAGCTTTCCATATTAATTCTAAAATGTCATAAAACAAAATTTTTGACCATATACCCTTCAATGCCCATCTACTGAAATAACCATGGACATGAAATTTCTAATTTCTGTCCTCTTTTAAGTTATTTCAGTAAGTGTTTTAAAATCTAAGTTTGGTTAGTATAATAATAAATGTCAAAATATTATATAATTTCCTTTCATATTATCTTTCTCAGAATTGCAAAGCAATTTAAAATGACTTTTTCTTGGCATTAATAAGCTACATATTTTTGTAAGAAAATCAGAAAGTACATAAAACACACACACACACACACACACAAATTAAGTAACTCAAAGATTATCACTACAATAATTTTGTATAGCTCCTGCCAGTCTTTTTCTCCCAGTGGCATTCCACTGCAGCAACACTTAACTGTTTTCAGAAACATGTTTCTAATTTTTCACTAAAACTACAATGATTAAAATTTCACAGCTAAGTATTTGTGTGTATTCATAATCTTTTCCATAGAATAAATTCCAAACAGCTTAACTGCTTTGGTCATATGGTAAAAATAAGCTATAATGGTTATACATGCACATGCACACATAAACAAACACACATTTATATCAAATCACAGAGAGACACATGAAATGAAAAGCAGAAGTCTCCCTTATCCTCCAGCTGTGTACGAGCAATGGACAGCATGTTTGTCTACGTGTGTCTTTATGCAGCCAGGGGATCAAAAAGTCATCCAAACTACATTCTAAAGTTAAAAAAAAAACCATCATGACTGGCATGCCTCACCCTATACCTCTTCCTTTTCTTTTTTTAAAACCACAGCTTACTAAAAAAAATGTTCATGCAGGAAACAGTGAGGAGAGCACGCCATGGGAGGAAGCTGGGTGACCACTGTACATCCTGGGCCACAGGTTTCCCTGGTTCTTCGTTACGTGGTGGCAGAGCCTGAGATTACCCAACCTCAATCTCCTCTTTCCAAAGACAGTTTTGGGACCCCCCTCCCACCCCCCCCATCAGAGGAGGAAGGACCTTGTACTCCTAAGTAAACAAGCAATAACATATATATATAAAACAATTCAAGTATATATTTTGGAAAAAGAGAATAGATAAGAAAGGTATATAGCCAATAGGAGATTCAGGCACTGATTGGAAGAGAAAGATGGTCATAGTAATGATCCTTCAGTGTTTAACTTTTTAACAAGACATATTTCCTTTGACTAAATACAGATCTACACATCTATATCTACACGATAACTAAGCTTATTCTTTTCCAAGGGCTTCCCTTGTAGCTCAGCTGGTAAAGAATCCACCTGCAATGCAGGAGACCCAGGTTCGATTCCTGGGTCAGGAAGGTCCCCTGGAGAAGGGACAAGGCTGCCCACCCCAGTATTCTCGGGCTTCCCCGGCAGCTCAGACGGTAAAGAATCCGCCTGCAATGCGGGAGACCTGGGTTGGGAAGACCCCCTGGAGGAGGGCATGGCAGCCCACTCCAGTATTCTTGCCTGGAGAACCCCATGGACAGAGGAGCCTGGCGGGCTACAGTCCATGGGGTTGCAAAGAGTCAGACACGACTGAGAGACTAAGGACACACACAGATACTTTCCCAAAGACTGTAACTGTTCACCATGACTAGAAGAGAAATCTGAAGGAGATGAACAAGGTGAGTAGAAGAAAGGAATGGACTGCCTCCCTACTGGTGAGCAGAACACAACACAAGCAGACCTTAGGGACTGAACCATGTGCCCTAAAATGCACATGCTAAGGTTCTAGCCCCTAGTATTGATACCTCAGAATGTGCCTTGATTTGGAGAGAGGGCTTTTAAAGGAGCACCACAGTTAAAATCAGGTCACTAAGGTGGACCTAATCAATACGACTGATATGACTGGAATCCTTATAAGATGAAATCTGGATGCAGATACGTATAGAGGGCAGACTGTGTGAGAACAAGGAGAAGACGCCATCTGCACTTCAAGGAGAGAGGCGTCAGAAGAAACCCGCCCTGCCCCACAGCTTCATCTCAGCCTTCTAGGCTCCAGAATCTAAGAAAACAAATTTCTGGTTTAAATCACCCAATCAGTGGCGTTTCGTTTCAGCAGCCCTAGCAACTCATATAGCACGTAAACACTTAAACATCTTAGAGTCACCTTTAACCTGGAGATACCATTTCCAGGCTCCTGCCCTAGGGAAACCCGTACACAGGGACAGAGAAACACTGCAAAGATGTTTGATAGAGCTGTTTACAACAGATAAAAAACAGGAACAGACTGTCGCTCAGTAGGAAAGGTATTTATATAATGGAGTATTAAAGCTAAAATACAGTTGTAAACCAGAACTTCATATATTAACAAATATTAATCCTAAACTTAATTTCTCAAAAAAGCAATTTGCCAAAAAAGACACATACAGTGTGATGCCATTCACACAATGTTTAAAAACATACAAACCAATAGAACCTAGCTTTGGGGCATAAAAACATGGTTATAAAAAAATAAATGGCATACAATTTTAGGATAGGAAGGTCTGGGCAACTGAGTTGCTGCTTTATAATATCAAGCTGAAGAGAATTTGTGTATATTCTGTTGTTGTTTAGTCGATAAGTCGAGTCCAGCTAGTTGCAACCCCCATAACTGTAGCTCGCCAGGCTCCTCTGTCCATGGGATTTCCCAGGCAAGAATACTGGAGTAGGTTGCCATTTCCTTCTCCAGGGGATCTTCCCAACCCAGGGATCAAATCTGCATCTCCTATACTGGCTGGCGGATTCTTTAGCACTGGACCATCAGGAAAGCCCATGTGTCGTCTACACAGTGTGAATTCTAACCAAAAAAGCGAAGGTATGCTGATACTAAAACTTACCACTTGAGAAAAAAGATAATTCTCCAAGAAGTTCTGTTTGTTTACATGTGTTAACAACATAGTCTTCAAAAGAAGTTTGAGCCGCAGGTCTAAAGCTCTTCAAAGATTCTGTAGCTTTCTGTATTCTAGAGACAGATATAAAATATTTTATATAAAAATGATTCTTTAAAAAGGCAAATCAGACTAAATATCTGCAATGAGATTAACAAAAGAGAGCTTGACTCAACATATGCTTAAGAGTGAAGCAAGAGGTACTGCACACAACACAGCATTCTGAAGCCATCAGAGCTACAGCTGAGACTCGGAGCAGTGTTTAATGACGCTGCTAGAGAGACTGTCAGCTCAAAGCAAAATACCTGACGTGGAGCTGCTTTGCGGTCTGGACGAAGCAAGACTGGTCCGTCTCCTTCAGCACCTCCTGAGCGTACCCCACCAGTCCATTGTTCTCCAGCAGCCCCTGATACTCCTCCATCTGGGTCTGAAACTTGTCTAATCTCAGTTTCTTAGACGCGTCAATGGCCTTCAAAACAGACGCTTTCCTCTCTTCTAGGATTTCAAAGAGCTTTTCAAAATGTGTAACTGCATCTTCTTTAGCCCGCTCTCCATTACACTATTGTAAAACAAGCAAAGCATTAGCTCATCTGCTAAATCCAAATGTCTTTTCATGAAGGAGTCAAAATTCAGTGCAACAAACCCAAATCCTGGAAGGAAGAAGATTTCGTCTGACGCCTTGAAGCTGTCAGAACAATAGCCTGACACCAAATATACTTAGTGAGGGGTGATCAGCAACTTTCAGACATAGTTTGTAATTTTATAATAACTGTATTTCCTTAAGCTTTCAATCTCCAAAGTCCAGCAATAAACAATGTATTCAATGAAATAAAAAGCAATGTTCAATTTGTATATGAAGGAACTTAGGCAGAAATTATCTGATTTAACCGAGGACACAGGAAAAAAAAATTCTGCAGTTATCCATTCATTTCTAATTCAAGAAATTTTATTCTTTCTACCATATTCCAATTTTTAAAAAAGGTAAACCACAGATATAAAACTGAAAAAAATTACATTACTAAGATATAAAATTGTAACTTTTCTCTTCAAATTAGTATTAGTGATATCCTGGGTTGCCCAACAAGTTCATTTGGGTTTTTCTGTAATATCTTACCCAAAAATCCAAATGAGCCTTTCAGACAACCCAGTAACTATAAATAAATTGTAATTTAATTAATACTAATTTAATTACATGTTATGCAAATTAACTTCTTTATTCTTGTTTTTCTGTTCTGAAAACTAGGGATAAGAGAGACCATGTAGGCTTTTCTGAAGATTGAGAAAGATTATTTACTAATACATAAATGCATACCTCAAGGTCTCATATTTTTACTATATAACAGCTGTTCCACTACTTTGGCATAAAATGATCCTCTCTATAGTGCTTATGGAACATTCTGGATGTCCACAAAATCGGAGACTGGCTTGACTTTGCAGATAAGACTAGCAAAGCGCTCACAAGCACTCACACACTCACAGCAGCCAAGAGTAAAGAGTCTTCGAGAACACGCTTAAAAGCCGACAATGTATGGCACCAGTTCCCTGCACATTTCCCAGTGGCTTCTGGCCAACATTTATAATGAAAGGAGATTTTTTCCAGATTTCCTTCTCCTGTTGTCTAACACCAAGCCAAGTTTTTAAAGGGGGGATGGGAGGAGAGAAAGAAGGTGATGACATTCTGGTAGTTTTTCAGTGACATATCACATTAAATTCAGAAATATCATTATACACAGGTAAAGAGGAGACTGTTTCCAGCAAAGTATAATTATAGATAAAAAGACAGTGTCACAAACTTCACTGAGAATGGAGACAAATTTTCTAGTACAGAAGTCTCTTACTGATAACCCTACAAATACAACTTAGGTCAAAGGTACAAAAAACATTAAATAATTTCTCCAGG
This sequence comes from Odocoileus virginianus, assembly GCF_023699985.2. Lineage (NCBI taxonomy): Eukaryota > Metazoa > Chordata > Mammalia > Artiodactyla > Cervidae > Odocoileus > Odocoileus virginianus. Next base: position 3,337,106 of record NW_027224265.1, read on the forward strand.
ATCTCAAGGAGTCAGTGCCTACATGAATACTTAATGCCTGAATTCCTCAGTTTTCAAGCTACTGGATGACAAACTCAAAAATAAGCACTGGATTTCCTTATCTCAGCAGTGAAGGCAGGACTTCCCTGGTGGTACAGTAGATAAGAATCCGCCTGCCAATGCAGGGGACACAGGTTCGATCCCTGGTCTGGGAAGAATCCATATGCCGTGGGGGGACTACGCTCATGCGCCACAACTACTGAAGCCCGCACGCCCTAGAGCCTGCGCTCCGCGACAAGAGGAGCCACTGCGATGGGAAGCCTCTGCACTGCACCCAAGAGGAGCCCGGCTCGCCGCAACTCGAGAAAGTCTGCACAGCAGTGAAGACCCAGTGCAGCCAAAAAATACGTTTTAAAAAATAAAGGCGAATGACTGAGAAAACTATGAAAGACAAACCTAAAATGATGACAGATACAATCTCTGAAGACCTACTGTCTAGGTGATGATGTGCTATGTGTTAGGGGATTACAGTAAACTGTGAAGAGTTTGTCAATCAGACACAAATATGAAAAACAAAACCCTACCTTTTAAATTACACATAAACCCAACTTACTTAGGATGGTGAAAGCAATTATTGAACATGAGAAAATATTAAAAACTAAAGCAATACTGGTAATGTGCTATTCACCTAATTTTTCAATAATTTAACCCACTTTTAGAAAGTATTCGTTTTAATACATAAGTCTCATGCTACTCAGAATATTTTTATATTTAATTTAAACTTTTCAAGGGATCAAGAGTAAACGACCTTCAATTTATTTCAAATAAAGAAAAGAAACAGGGATCAAAGTCAGTGAAGAATATTTAGAATTTTAAAATAACCTAATTCTATCCTCTTTTGCTATATTTTTAAAATGCTATCAATTTTTCCAATTTTTTACTGAAATATAATATGCAAAGAGAAAAATGTACACGTAAGTGTAAGGATCACAGAGTCTTTGTGAACACACCCATGTGACTAGCATTCAGATTAAGTAATACTGCCAGCATCCCAGAAGCTGCCCCATATACTCTTTCCAGGCACTGACCCTCCACCTCTTCAACAACTCCTACCCTGAACAACACAGCCTAGTTCCGCCTTTCTTAGCCTCACAGAGCAGGTACTCCTTGTGTCCGGCATCTTCCTTTCAATAACAGTGCAGGATTTATCTACATTATTGCCCACAGTTGTAGATAATTCATTCACCATTGCTATTTATATTCCACTGTTGATGGGCTTTTGAGCGCTTTCCATTTTGTGGCTATTAGAAATAATACAGCTACAAGCATTCTCATATTTTTTTTTTGCAGCTATAAACATTCTAATACATATCTTTTGGGGAACATACGACAGGTATATATTTAAGAATATCTGGGGAATTTAAATAAACCTAGTCCTATTAACATACATTTTTCAAATGCAATTTGTTAGTTTTGTAAAAAAAAAAAATAGATAATTTTGAAAGCCATTATTTTCCTCATGTTGCCACTTCCGAGACATATCTCAAAAAAAAAAAAAAAAAAAAGATAGGTCTCAAAAGTAGCAACATAAGGAAAATGTTTTCATGTGTGTTTCAGTATCATCTAATCACTACCTCTATCAGCACTGATCACACAGCATTCCATTCCTTACATTTGTTTTCCTAGTGCCAGAAAAGCAGGGGTGAAAATCTAACACAACTCTGTACTCCCAGCTCATAAAATACCCTTAGGATTTTATGAATGATTAAACGAATATCTAGATTAATAAAGGAAAAATATGCAAACCTCACCTCTGAAATATAAAAAAAAGAAAAAAGAAAAATATCACGTACCTCTGTCTCTTTCATCAACAAGTCTAGCTCCGAAATTTGACTCTTCACCTGGCTCTCCTTGCCAATAAGGTAATCAATGTCCTTTGAAAGCTTCTCCTGTGAGAACAGATCAGAAACACAAGTAAGTAGGGGAGAAGCATCACAACGGGCTTGCAGGGTTTTCCTTAACACAGCAGCCTCCTCTCTCAACTGCAGTGATTAGTGTCCTTAACCCAGGCTAAACAGTCGCTGGCTTTAAGCACACAGGCCCAAAGACACAAGAGCAATTAGAAGCAGGTCACCCAAAAACAAGCAAAAAGAACAAGGTGGTGATGCTAAGACCAATCAAAAATTACGAATCTACACACTACATTTTTGTTGTCTCATCATTACTCCCAGAATGATTCCTCACAAAGCTTCAAAGCAAACAGAAGAGTAGCAATCCAAATAGTTTTTCTTCCATTAGATTTTACAACACACTCATAAACACTCACACACCCCACACACAACAGGAAAAACAACAAAGAACCTTTCAAAATAATCTTCATGGTCCATCCCAGCCTAGATATTCATCAAACAGTCATAGAACACACAATAAAGAAAACGCAGATGTATACACAATAGGTGACTTTCACAGCTTACTGAATAACTTGTTTATAAAGCAGTCATTTGGGCATTGGTATAGTTTACCATGGAGACAGCCATAGGTTTTGCTGAGATCACTAGCACAGCCCACAGAACACAGTATGCCTAAAATATATTTTTAAACAAACAATAATACCCTGAAGCACCATGGGCTAAAAAACTGTGACAGACAACATATTCTGAGTCTAAGCAAGACTAAGAAAATTCAGGAAACACCTCGCAAGCTGTAGTCCCGACAGAAGATCTGGGCATTCCTGGTCATAACTGGGGACACCAAGGGTTGAAAAGGGTTATTAAGAAGCAGGGCAGAGAATTAAAGCTTTAGGAATTAAAGAGGTGAATCTCCTTCCTGTATCATCATCTTTTTTTTTTTTTCCACTTAGACCATGTTACAGGGTAAGAGAAAGTACAGAAATCAAAGTAACAGGTCTCTCTGGCAGGACCCACCTTTACAACTCTCTGGGACACCCAGGATCAGACCCAGTGAGTTTCCCTCATGGCTCACTAGAGGGACAGAGGAAAGGCCTGTTAGGTGGAGGAACAAGATTTCTGAGGAATCAAGGCAGGATGGGACCAAGAAGGAAACTCAGGATGTTAAGGATCAGAAGAAACATTAAAATCTTGTATCTTAATACAGCATTTTACAGATGAGGAAACCAAAGCTGAACACAAACATCACGCATAAGCAGCTGAGCTAGAAACCTGACCATGCACACTAACCACGCCGCCACCCGCAGAGAGGCACTGCCTCCGCACCAAGCTGCGAGGAAGAGGACAGCTCCTCCAGGACCCCACCCCTGCCTGCGGACCAAACCCACCGGGCCTGAGTGCTGGCACTCTTTTCAGCAAAGCAGCAAAGAAAGGAATTTGGACAATTAAACTGAATTGGACTTAGTTCCAAAACAGATGATGTTAGCAGGGCTAAACAGGCTAGAGGAGGGGAGAGGACAGAATTCAGAAACACGGTCCGAGGTCTGAGCAGTTCCAGTGAGCTGTGATGCTGAGAGCAAGTCTGCAGCCCACAGCAGCCTTTACCTGAGACGGCTCCAGTCTTCTGAGTCCCCTTAAACCTGGGCAGTCTGTGTTAAGACTAGATCTGTTTTAACCAAGAATCAGGGGTCCATTTATTCATAAGCCTCCAAAAAGTATATGCACCAGACACTGATCCTAGACACTCTAGCCAGGAAGCTCATCTCATCTGGGGAGCAGGTTGAAATCCCTTAGTTCTACCAAGACCCCAGCTCTCCAGGAACTGATGAGAGGCTAAATTCTCGAGGACCCCACAGTTGCTCAAACCTAGCTTCGTTCTTAAATGCTGGTGAGTACCACTCTCCTGAGAGTCCATGAGGACACAGACGCCCAAGCTCCTTGAAGGAGGTCAAGACTGGCCTCGTAACTTTACCAAGTGTCCCAGGAGACTCTGAGGCCCACCATGTGTGTAATCACCCCCTGCAACACTCCAACGAGCAAAACTGAAATGATGTCACAAACCTGTCACCTAGATCATGAAGCCCTCTGAAGTAAAACCTAAAACCAAGTAAGAAGGACGATCTTAGGAGGTCTTCTTGCTATTTTTAGCCAACCTAAATCATTTTATCCTTACTAAAAAGTGAATAAACTGAAAACTGCATAGGGAGTCTATTTTTTCTAAAGTCTGAAACATCAATGAGAGAAATTAACAACAGAATGCAAAGGCTAACTTAGGTGTATATTATTGCCAAAGACTGATTCCAGGTAACAGAAAAAAAAATTTTTTTGGACAACTTGTGTAATATTCAACCAAAAAAGAAGCCAAAGGTAAAATTAGCAAACAGAGGTATTGCCACTGTGAGGCACAAGAGAGAAACAAAGACAGGATTTACTCCCTCACTTGAAACAACTAACAGAACAAATGGAACAGATCTCAAGACACTGGTCATCAAGAAACAAAAAGCAGTGACCTTGAGGGATGCGAAACAAGATGAGCCTATGGTGAAAGTGTTAGTCACTCAGTCATGTCAGACTCTTTGCGACCCTATGGACTATAGCCCGCCAGGCTCCTCTGTCCATAGGATTCTCCAGGCAAGAATACTGGAGTGGGTTGCCATTTCCTTCTGGGTCTCCTGCATTGCAAGAGGATTCTTTACTATCTGAGCCACAAGGGAATATGGTGATCCCAGCTTATTGTCTATAGAAGACTTCCCAGACCTGATGCAGAGAATTCAATCTAGGCTCAGGATCTCCTGTGAGAAGGGGAGATAGAGCTGAGAGTCTGGGAAAGCCAGAGGTTATAGACTGTAACACCTAAGAGCAGATGGCCACAAAAAAAAAGAACTCCAGAGATTTACCAAGGGCTCTCTTATTCACAAGAGCTCTGATCAATTCATGTGTGTGACACAGGCTGGGGAAAATATCACCCAGAAGAATTGAAAGGAATAATTTCAGAGCTCACACAAGTTGAGAACAGTGCCTATTCCCCACCAGTCAGACTAAAAAAAAAACATAAAAACCCTCGAAATTCATAGGGCATTGGGAAGAGTAAACAAACAGCTTAACTTTAATAGTCAGATAAAATTAGCCCTAGACCAAAATGCTGTTCTGTCCTGCCTAACAAAGCTTAACACTAAGACCCAAAAGGAACAAATTGTTCCCAAGTAAATTAATCATACACCAGAAGAATACTCTCAAACAACTGTAGGAATACAAAAACATCCAGCGCTCAACAAGGTAAGCTTTGCAATACCCGGCAGCCAATCAAAAGTTGCCAGGCTTGCAAGGCAGGAGGGGAATCCAACTCAAAATGATGAGAAAAATCAGTCAAAATTGATCTACAAATGACACAGGTTAACAGAATTAGGTAAACAAAGGTGGACAATGAACAAAACCTGTAACCCACATGTTCAAGAGGTCAGGCTGAGCATGACAGATCCATAAAGCACAAAACATGAAACTGTAGGTAGATATGCAAACTGATACAGGGCAAAGAACACATAATATACTGTCAAAGGAGACAGTAATGTAAACGGGTGGTAGATTTATAAATGAACAAATTCCTTTTTAAAAAGGAAAAAAGAATGAAACAAAAAAACCCAAATTTAAAAGTATTAAGAGGGCCATGTATAATGTTAACAGACAGCAAGTAACTCAGGTTTAGCTAGAATCCACAGAACAGACAAAAAAGTTTATACCTATTCTACTGGCAAGCAACAAGAATCAAGCGTCTTAAAAAAGCTACTACCCTTCAAAGCGTTGTCACACCTGTAACCACACTCAAGGTCATGGCACTGGGCTCACATAGTGATGGATCATGATGAAGAGTCCTCTGTCCCTCTCAGCACTCAGGCTTTAGAACTAGCACATTACAAGAACGGAGAACTGCCTGGTCACGTATACTAACCACCTAATATTAGCAGATCATTAAGTAATGCTTCAGACTGTTAACTCATTTCAGTAAAACAGATCACACAATTTGCCATGATTTTATACAGGAAAAAAAAGTTAAAGGTCTAAAGTTATAAAGAATCAAAATTTAGCTCTAAAATAAGCTCTACCTTTAAGGTTTTGTAGGCACTGCTCATGGTGGTTACGCGGTGATTGGAATGATTACCACCCAGCTTACAGAGATGACAGACTGGCCTCCTGCATAATTCACAGTACATGTTTATCCTCTCTGTTTCATGCTCTGGGCACATCAAAATCTATAGAATGAAGGATAAAAGTGGGATTAAGGGTCCTCATAGCTTATGTGGCGCTCAAAAGATGTCAAGTAATTGGATAAAGTACCAAAACACAAGGATTTGCATTATAAAATCACTAACAAGCCATTTAAAGTAATAAAAATGTAAAAAGAAATAAAAGCATTTGGTCCATTGTATGAAAATTCTCTATATTAGAACTGTTTTTCAATTTAAGGGTTCAAATGGCCAATTATGTAAATGTTATTTCCCCTAAACTCAGTGCTAAGAAGTTGAAAATTCCTTTCCTATCAGACTTAAACAAGCTAAAAAGGTCCTCTGACCACAATGACTAGGCAATTATTCATGATTATGATAAATGTTTATAAAGTATTAAAACAAACAACTATGAGACCCTATAGCTTCATTATCCTCACAAGAAATCTGTTACTAAGGAACTTGGAACACTTCATAAGGTTCCAAATGTTTGTTTTTACATATTGGTTACCCACATACTGAACAAATTTAGAACTGTGCTTTCCTGATTTTAGTTTCTATCTTTTTATTTATTCCATAAACTATCATCATAGTTAAACAGAATTTTATAGAATACAGCTGTTTTCATTTGGAAGAAAAGGATTGTTTTAATCAAAAAGCTGTTAATTATTCCAAAAGATAATATTTAAGCAGCTACAACTGGTCTGATAGATTAGAAATATTTTTTTAATTCTAATACAAAAAGTCCTAATACTAATATGTAGCTCCAGGAAAAAAAATGGAAAAGATTTCAAATTTTTAAGCATATCCAGGTTCCTACATTCTCAAAGCCATTACAATTAGAATATAAAGCTTGGCTTCCTGCAAGGAATGCAAGAACTCAAAATTACAAGTAAATTACAAGTAAATATTCTATATGATAAGAGACACCTTTTTAGAATTTTACTATAGTGAATAACACTTGGAGGGAAAAAACATTTCTCCTCAATATAACTTATTCATATTTCTCTTATCAATCTCACATTTGTAAATAGAACAAGACTGTAATTTATACTAAAAATGGTCAATTTTCTGAAATTAACTCCTAAAAACTAAAGCCCAACATACTTAATAATTATAGGTTCCTTCATGATAGAATAGTACTAATCAATTTAATTAATATTTTAAAAGACACATCAAACACTAGCTTGAAGTCATAAATTTTTAAAAATCTATGACCTTGAGCATTTAAGAGGAGCTAAGGAATATAACAGAATTTTAAAGTATTTAATAAATCTGTTGCCACACTGGCATACTTTGAGACAGAAGTCATTTCAAAAAGCATAAGCACAGACTGTTCTTGCTTTAATCCACCAGTCCCACAGCATTTAATATGAAATGAGAAATATTCAGCTCAGTTTCAAGATAACTCTGAAGATTGTTTTTTTTTTCCCATTTTTCTATGGAAATGTCTTATGCTCAGTGTCTTATGTTTAAGAACATAAACAGAATTCATACTCACACAAGTTACTAGGTTTAGGGGAATGAGAACATCAATCAAAAGAATCAATTACATGTTTTAAATCTATATAAATCAGAAAGCAGTATTAAGTGAAGATACCAAAAACACATTCTGCTTTTGAATCACATAGTAGGGCAAATTGCAATACAAAGAATTCTTTTTTAAAAAAAAGAGTAATATTTATTTATTTATTTACCTGGAAGAATAATAAATCACAATGTATCCTTTATCTAGCTTCAACAATTACCAATTCAGAGACAACTTTGTTTCATCTAAAACTTCATTCATGAGGTTCCTTTGTTCATTATTACAGAAACTACCTGAATATTTAAGAAATGCAAATCCCACTTCAGATACTATATAACCATTATGTCATAAGCTTCAAACTATTAGGCTGTAATTACTCTTATTTATCCGTGGTACAATTAAGGTAACTAAAAATGTCAGAATGTTGCCCAACCACTCCTTTTAGACAATGACAGGCTTGTCATGTTAAAGGAGAAAAGCTTGTCACTTTAACCATCTCAGTCTTAAGAGTATAGAGAGTATATCTGACACAACTTTTCCTCCCTTTCTCAGTTATCATCACAAATACTCATGTGTTGCACATCATTGTGTTTTAACAGAGTGAACCATACCACTGCCTTCTAAGCTCTGGGGATGTTTAGCAACACACTAAATAACTCCAACTACAAGGCCTTAATTTCTCCTCTCAGCTTTTAAAATTATTTTCCTTCTGTCAGGTTCTAGACTTGGTATAATTTATCTCATCATATTGTTTACTACACTGCTGCTATTGCTAGGTCATGTCCAACTGTGCGACCCCACAGACAGCAGCCCACCAGGCTCCCCCGTCCCTGGGATCCACTAACTTCACAGAAACTTCACTTACCTTGGGTCGAAAGTTCGTAGTTGGACCCACATACTCATGTTGCGCTTTTACGGTACCCCAAGGATGATAAATTTTGAAGCATTCATTGCAGTAGCTTGCACTGCAGTCCATGCAGCTTTTTGTGGATTCTTGGGGTGGTGGCTTACAAAGGTCACACATAATGGCTGTGGCTGCCCTGGCTGCCTGCCGGTATCTTTCAACAATAGTTTCCAAAGTGAAATTTCGAAACAGACCATTGATTCCCCGCTCTCCAAGATCCACATCATGCTCACAGCCAGGGCAAGGAAAAGTGGTTGTCCTAGGGGTCAGTGAATTGCGTTTCCAGCCTGCGTAATTAATAAGTTCTTGTTCAGTTACATAGGTAGGAAAATGAATAGAATAAAAAAAAAGGTGTCATGTTTTGCAAAGATATGTATCTACATATATATTCCAAAAACATAATACTCAAAGTGGTACATATAAATCAGTTCATGTACTGGAAATTCTTTTTTTTTAATGGTTTTATATATAAAAGATAAGCCCAAGCTACTAAGTTATCAAATCAAAGATGAAAGAAATTATTCTATAATAAATCCCATAAAAATACCATATTAAATCAGATATGTGGACAAAGCATACAATACTACACAGGATCAAGATCTTTTGAAAGTATACAATTATATAAAAATGGTTATTTTCATACATCATACCCAAAGGAATGTGGCTTGCATTTAAATGAAAATATCCTTGGCTGATTGATAGGAACTGAGTTTATACACAAAAGGACAGAAGCCCTTAACCCAGGCAGGGTCCATGGATTGACTCCAGGAAGATTCAAATAGTTTCGTAAACTCTTTGAAATTGCATGCAAAATTCTGCATCTATGTATCCATACATACTTTCTGGTTAAATAATCCATAGCACAAAAAAATAATTAAAAGAAATTTAAAAATTTTAAAAAGCAATCAAATCCATGGCTCTGATTCTCAGAAGAATACGTGACAACAAAATTGTTAAGAAGCACCACAATAGTGTATCCCACTGTAGTATTGTTTTATCCAGAAAATTCAGTAGGCAAAATCATTAGTTAATTCAGTGCAATCTATAAAAGAGTGAAAAGCTTATTCATAGACCTAGAATCTTGACTTTAAGAGGAACCAACCATTTAATATCTTCTTATGACCTGAAAAAAAGAATCATTAAGATTGTTTAATTCAGTAAGCCAAAAGATACACCAAAAATACAAGTAACTTTACAACACACTAAATGACCTTTCCTTAGTAGTATCCTGATTTTAACAAATCAAGAAACCAAGGCATGACAGTCCTTACCCACAGGTTCGCAGGAATCTGGGGTGGTTTGTTTAACACAGGTGCATGCCTATCCTGTTTCCTCCTCTCCTGTATAAATCTAGTCCAAGCAGGTAGTCTTGGTTTCCCACAAATTATAAACACAAACTGTTTTGGCTATAGCCTTCTTTCATACTACTATCCATTCCCAAAAGTGAAAATCACATTTAGAAAAGGTCTTTAAACAGCTGTATTAATATTGCCTAGGCAACATTACTATCAATGTCTGACATATCACTACATAAATCACTACAGGTTAACATTTAGTGATCAGTCCATGGTATGAGACATTTGAAGTGATTTTACAACATGCAAAACAGCATTAGGCCCCAAAGCCACTTATGCCAACAAGCATGCAGCTTCATTATCTTAAATTTTAAATATCTTCAAAAAATGTAAAGACATTTTTAAACTTTACATTTAAAAATATACCCAAGAAAGCAGTCACATAAAAATGTGAAAATCCTATGTAAAATATATTCTTGTAATAATTCTAAAAACATGCAATATAGTATGAGATATTTCACACCACAGCAGGCACATAATAAAATAAGCAGCAGAACTATTTTTAAAACACATGCCAATGAAAATTTCATTTAGTGAAAAAACAAGCCAAATAATTCTGGAAGTGATACAGTGCAGTGGTCAAGTTTAAACAAATGGAAATTCATATTTAATCACATGCTTCCACACATGAACTAGGTGATAAAAATTAAAATGGATAACTAATCTTAACAGTCAATGTTTTAAAAAAATAAATTATTGGTTTTGTGAATTGAAAGTTGTGCTCAATTAAGTAATGGGGAAAAAACAAAAGTAAATTATGCCAATAAAATCATGCTTTAACATGTACACTGGTGACACCCAGATTTTGACCCTCATGTTCAGAAATTTCAAAAACAAGTTTTATCCCTTTTCTGTAAACCTCTTTTGTTTTTATAATAAAAAACAAGGTGTAAGGCATCACACTGAACTTCTTAAACCAGACAAAAAATTAAATCAATATATCTTGGCTATTTTTCTAAACATTTTAAAAGCTCTCAAAATTTTTTATGAATACTAAAGAACTTTTATTTTGTCTGTCTTATTTTCTACCATCATTTTCATAAAAATAAACAATAAAATATACTTCAGGGCAATAAAGAAAGCAAGATAAATCTAAGGACAGTCTGAGAAGTAAGCCAGATGGGAAAAAAAATCAAGTCAGTAGAACTAAGAACAAAACAACAGAATCAATATTTCTCTATAACTCTGCTACTATAGTAACTATTAGCCAAGTGCAGCTATTTAAATTTACTTAAGATTTAATATTACCTCCAACTAATAAAAATAAATGGGAAAAAAATTTAATATAAAACTCAATTCCTTAGTAGTAGTACCCACATTTTAAACTGTCAAAAGACATTTTTGGTTACCATCTTGTATGGCACAGGGTCAAACATTTCTATGATTATACAAAGGTCTATGGACAGTACTACTCAAAAGCATGGTATAATGGGGGGGAGTAATGACATCTTAGAAAGGTAAAGAAGCAAAATAGGCCAAGCGATACAATTTTCCAAGTCAAACTCCATTCATGGGGTCAATGATATTTGCTAATTATCTCAACTGTTATTTCATAGAATCAACACTTTCCCCCTATACCTTTAACTTCAAAGACAGAATAAACCAGTTAAGCATAAACCATGACACAGTCATAAAAATGAAGAATCCAAAATTATTTCAAACTGGTTTATAGCAAATCCTCCCCCAAAAGTCATCTCTTCATCCCATGTTTTCCCTTTTAAATGATAAAAAATAGTAATAAAGCATTTCAAAATAGAGTATTTCAAAACAAAAGTTCATCACAAATTCCCAACCTATTCCAACTGCGTATCTTCTGCCATATTCTGGCTGCAAACTTCCACACTGTTACTACCTGGCCACGTGGTAGACTGCATCTCCTCACGTTGACATCACGCTGCCTCCTGGTGCCGCGGAGCGGCCGCCACCTCATGCACCGCCTTAATGCAGCCACATCCTGACCATCTGATGCCTATGAGTTACATTATCCCTTTGAGTACTGGATTTTCAAACTGCAAAACCTTTTTCTCGACTACCCTCTGAATCAAAAGTGGGTAATGAGCAATTATTTTAAGCAAACTGTTCCTGCCTTTCCTCCTAATTATTAAATTTCAACACTTCAAATTCTCAGGGACTCACTAAAGCCTATAAGAGAATGGATTACGTGTGGCTTCTAGAAGTGGCTTAAGATTTTAAAACTGAGGCATGTAGAAGGTGGTGAGGAAAACAGAAAAGGGTAACATTTCAGGTGTTTATTTTCTCCACCAAAATTTAAGGTATCACCAGCATTTTCCCTCAAAAAAAGTAGCCAATTTTACTTTAAAGGTCAACTGGAATAAAAAAAGAAACTATTTTAATACGATGAGTGGGCCCACCTTTCACACAAAAGCAATGTATATTATTTATTCATGAATGAGCAAGACCCAAATGTTAAAACTCAGATTCCAAATACTTTAAAATATTAACAAAATACACCATATGCATAAACAAGCTAAGATTTATGGTATTAACTACCAAATTATAAAGTGAAAGAAAGTGAAGTCAGTCACGTCCGACTCTCTGTGACCCCACCAGGCTCCTCTGTCCACGGGATTCTCCAGGAAAGAGCACTAGAGTGGGTTGCCATGTCCTTCTCCAGGGCGTCTTCCCCACCCAGGGACTGAAGCCGGGTCTCCACATTGTAGGCAGATGCTTTACCCTCTGAGCACCAGGGAAGTTATCAATACCTTTAAGCAAATTAAGGTGCTGGCTTATTTAACCTTCCCATGGTAGCAATATGGCTGTTAATTTAAGCTTTGCTCCATTAAGTAAATGTAAAGCATTTTTAACGGAACATTAAAAAAAAACAATAACAAGGGGATGCTTTTCCTTTAAAAATATCCCATCATGGATACACGTACGTGTGTGTGCATATACAACAAAATGCAAGCACTAATAATCAGAACTTCCTTTAAAAACATCAGAACTTGCTTGAAAATTTAGTCCTGTTGACCTTTAAGTCATGTCAGCCCAATTTGTTCACTTTTCTATATGATTTTGAAGACTTGACCACTGATGATGATTTTTTTTAATTTATCTCTATAAAGTTATTTAATTTAAATCCAACACTATACTGCCTGCGGCCACACAAGCAATAAAGCATTTTCTACCTCTCCACCCCAAAGATCTCCGTTGTGATGCTGCGAACAATGAACAGAAAGCTGGATTTAGAATTGAATTTCAAAGAGAAGAGTCACAACATGTTAACAAAAGATAAAGCAGTAACTGTGTCCTACACATAACACAATTATTGAATTGCCAGTAAAAAATGTGTTTCTCCTGGTACATGTGGCATTTATACAAAGCCACCAATGTAAAGCATTCATCGAAATTATTTTACCACAGTTCAGAATTAAACACTGTTCGTGCAGCAATTAAGAGCCTATACTTTATCCTGTGTTTTTAAACAATCACACATTTGTGTTTTTAAACAGTTACTTATGGTAACTGTTGAAAATACAAAGTCAAAATAAAGTATCTTTGCTTGTTTTAAGTGACCGAAATCAGCACAGTAAATAAATATTGCTAACACTGATTGTATCTTAATGACAACAGACAAATGGGACATGAGAACAAAATGAGAGAAAAATCTTGTGTGTATATATATATGTATATATGACCAAAAATGAACAGTTATACAGCTCTTTTAGATTTTACAACTTAACATGCTAATGTTATATACACAAGTCTTGCTCTTTCAAGGCATCCTTTTATTTTAAAATCGGTCAAATGAACGACACAATGCAATTTGAAACAAATACATGTGAAAGTGTAAGCCAGATGTCATTTTACATTTTCCAATGTGTGAGCACTCAGTCGTGTCCGACTCTCTGCGACCCCATGGACTGTACCCCGCCAGGCTCCTCTGTCCATGGGATTTTTCCAGGCAAGGATACTGGAGTGGGTTGCCATTTCCTCCTCCATTTTCCAATAGCCACATTAAAAAGTAAAAATAAACAAGTGAAGCTAATTTTAGAAACACATATTTAGTAATACAATATATTCAAAAATTATCATTTCAAAATGTAATCAATATAAAATTATTAGAGATATTTATGTTCATTTCTTCCTTCTAAGAGTTTCAAGTGTATCCCTCCATTCAGACTAATGTGTTTCACATGCTCAACAGCCGTATGTGGCTAGTACACTGGACAGATCTGGAACGTCTGCTGCGAAGATGCCTAGAGCACCACTACTCTTTCATGAGACAGCCCTCATATTCTGCAGTCACACCCTTCTCCCAGCTAAACGTTCTTATTTCCTTTACATCATTCTCCAGAGAGCAGCTTTCTAACTTGCCCGTCAGGACACAGTTCAGCTTAAAAGGGTTCTTCCTAAAGAAGAGGGAAGAACATATCTAGTAAATCTATTTCTGATCTCTTGTCCTGGAAACAAATGCCATTATCAACGAAGATAAGCCATTATGGCATGATCTGTACAAATCTCATAGCAGATGTTTGCCAGTCAACATCCATGCAAGAAATATTTATTGAATGGCTACCAACTGCTGGAAACGAATAGTTAACTACTTTTCATTCATATTTTATACTGATCCCATAAAAACCAACCAAGTCTTAAGATTAAAAGCCTAAACATAATAAAGAATTTCATGAAATACACATGTGAGCTCAATCTAAAGATCAGTAAAAATACTAGTATTTAACTAGAATCTCATTTAATGGACTGTGCTGAACATTAATATACAAAAAGTGAATCTTGTTCGTTAATCAAGCCAGGGTCCCTAATTTTTCTCTAAGAATCTACTAACAGAAGATGAACTTTTATCTGGTAGAGTGGTTTCAAGCTATCACCGTCTTTCCTAGCCTCCCCAGTACACCAGCCTCGTCTCAGGAGGAAACCATGAAAGTGGTGATGTCACAAAGAGCAAAGCCCTCCCCACCCTCATGCACCCTGCACCTGCCCGTTACCTAAAGCTCCCTTTTATGTGTATACACACCACTCTGATGTGCATAAAGTGTCCTCCAAGCAACTGGTGATTCCACTTAAAGAAAAATTCATGGATTTCAAATACCATAGTACCACTCTTAGAACTGATCTCCTCTTATCCACTCTCTAATGGAACACACAGACACAAATACTGCCCAAGGAGATCCATAACAGAGCACAACCAAAAATGACATTCTCTAAAACGCAAATGAGGAGGAAAAGATCCTTTTCTGATTTAAAAAAAGTGTTTTGTTTTAGGGGTTTTTTTTACAATATTAAAAAGTTACTCCTAAACGAAAGAGAGAGAAATAAGAGTGGACAGAGGATGAAAGTGGAAACTTCAAAGCCCACACTGGACAGAGCTGAAGCCTGAGATCTGCTGCTCATGAGCACTAAAGGACCCTCCTCGACAGGAAGTGCTGAGCGTAAGGCTGGGACATCTCCATCCAAACCTTTGCTTTCCCTTGACTCTCACTGCTCATTCTGGCCCTTAATTTTCCAATGGCCTCGTTCCCAGTGATTTCAAATCAATTTGGTCTACATTAATCCCGCAGCAGATGTTCAGAAGAAAAAAAATACCATCCCAATAGTGTTGGAGAAGACTTGAGAGTCCCATGGACTGCAAGGAGATCAAACCAGTCCATCCTAAAGAAAATCAGTCCTGAATATTCACTGGAAGGACTGATGCTGAAGCTGAAGCTCCAATATTTCATCCACCTTATGCAAAGAACTGACCCCTTGGAAAAGACCCTGATGCTGGGAAAGATTGAAGGTGGAAGGAGAAGGGGACAACAGAGGATGAGATGGTTGGATGGCATCACCGACTCGATGGACATGAGTTTGAGTAAGCTCCGGGAGTTGGTGATGGACAGGAAGGCCTGGCGTGCTGCGGTTCACGGGGTCGCAAAGAGTTGAAAACGACTGAGCAACTGAACTGAACTGAGATCTACTTCTATAAACTACTACAGAATTCCACTACTGTTTAGCTGATGTTCAAAATCGCTATTTTAAAATCTGGATCAAAAAAATGGCTGAAGAATAAAATGTAGTAGAATGATATCAAATAACATTCCTCTAAAAGGCTTCTGGGACTAGGCATTATGTAGTCTCATCCTTTAAGTTTGCATATTTATTTACCTATTACCAAACATAGAAGAGTCCCTAGTAAGTACTTCAGTAGTCCATTATTTCAACCCTCCTGTAAAGGACATCACAGGCTTAGAACATGCCCTAAAATACAGACACAGTTAACAATGGGTTTAACACAAAGCTGGTGTTCAACATCCAATATCCACTTTAAATGAATATCAAAACACAATTAAAAGTTCATTCTGACATTTTAAAAGTTCATTTTAAGAGAGACAGAGATTCTTTTATAAATACAGTTTTAATTTATTCACCTGGAAAGATTAACCCCCAAAATGACAAAATTTCCCTTCTACAATTATCTCTGAACATATAAACAAGCTTCATCACCTGGTTCTACCACATACCTGGCCTGCTAATTCTGTCAATTTTATCCATGCTAGGGGAGGGAAGCCGAAGTCGAGGACTGCTCTGATTGGAGTTGTCAGACGCCACATCATTGAATGAATCATCAAGCATCAGTAAGAGCTCCTTCACGCATTTATGACAGATGCTATGCTGACAAGGGAGAATCAACGGGTGGGTGAACAGCTCCTTGCATGCCGGGCAAATGAGCTCTCTTTCGATATTCTTAATGGTAACCTTAATGAGAAGCAGAAATCAGAATAAAAGGCTTTTAGTGTGTAAATTCGTTAACTTGCTTATACCCCATGTATAAATACATATATAATTACTACCGAAAAGAATTAAAGATTTTTTAAAATCTGAAGTTTCTTTTTGGCTAGGAAAGTCTACACCATTATTTATCCACCCCCTCATCATCGCATGGCCTAGAAGTGAACGGACATGAGATGGTAAAAATATACTTGAAATATGACAAAAATCAACATAAAATATTTGCCAACCATAATACTTCACCTTTAGTGAAATTCTGAGAGCAGATTACTTTAATAAAAATTAAGAATACAGCACCAAAAAAAAAAAAAAAAGAATACAGCACAAGAACAGGATTATTCCTATTTAGCACATTAGCTCTGTAACTGACAAATAACAGGAGCTGTTAAAAACTGGGCTAGCCATTATGTTCCTGGACCCTATTTGAAATCTACTTACAAGCTGAATTATCAGCAATTTTCTACATTAAATGTGACCATTTTCCACATGCTGCAACTGTAATGTATGTAAAATACTTGAGGTTCTCAGGCTGCATACCAAAGCAGTTATCTTGAAAGCACTTTATGAATACTAAAAGGGTAGCAAGGATTACAAAGAACCACTATTAAGTGCTCTCAATGGTACAAGCTTGCAGTACTTTCAATGAGAAACACTTAGACTCATCACAACTATAAAGGTCTAATAACCTCATACCAGCTTTCCCATCCTTTGCCTGTGCAGTTTTCCCTCCATGGATCCCAAGCTTCAGGTGCTATGAATCTATATTTAGCATCCTTGCAATTGTAAGGATGGTACAATGCTAGTCAACCATTTCAACTACTAGAAACACACAGAAAATTAAAACTGAATTCATTCACTTCTTCTAGTTAAATAAAAATGTTTGTGAGTCTATTCCCCTTAAAATGATACCCAGTGAGTTAATACTCCCTGACGACAGCACTTCAGCCAACGGGCTTTATCACTGTCAGTGAGTCATGCAATGCAGCGGTTCTTGCTGCATCACTCAATAAATTATTTAGTAAAAGCCCGCATCACGTCACAGTTGTAGAAAATCAGGAAGATATCTACACTTCACAATTCACATCAAAGAATACAGAATATTCACATCCTATCTCATTTCATAAAGAACTTGACATCTAATTCAAAGGGAAATATTGTCTTCAAAGTCCAAAGCAGATTCTCACACCCCACTTTATGGGATGTTTACCTCTCACTGGAAGATCTAAAATCATTTCCACTTTTCTTGTACACAGAGCAGTGTACAAACTTTCTAATCACGATGGATATAAAGCAATTCTTAGGCAAAAGAAAAACGAGTGTTCATTTTACATGCATTGAAGGGAAGCAATCTGATTATGGGAAATGTGGTGTGGTGGCTCCCCCAATTAAGCCAATTCAAAATAAATGAGGTTCGACGGAAAACCAACAAGTTGAGAACTGCACTGCACACCCGACTCCCTGAAACAAAAGCATTCGAACCCCGACAGCTGCCGGAGCAAGCCCGCCCCGCGCGGGCAGGCAAAGCCGGGGAGGAGCCTGCGCTCACGGAGACCGCGGGCCGGGCTTGCGGGGGTCCGAGGAGGACTCGAGCACCGGCCCCGCCACGCTCCGGGAAAAAAGGGCGGCGGTGCGGGCGCCCGGGGCCGCGGCGGGGCCCCGAGTCCTTAAGGCGAATTCGGCAGTCTGAAGGCCACCGGAGAGCCCCGCCCCAACTCCCCGAGGCTCTCAGGTGGGCCATCGCCGCGCCCGAGGGGCGCCCCCTTCCGGGCCTGGGTGACCCCGACTCTGACCCTCCCCTCCCAGGGGCAGACAGGGGGCGCCCGGGATTGCGGAACCGGCCTAGGGAGCGGAAGGCGAAGAGGAAGCGGGGCCACCGCAAGCCCGCCCCCGCTCCTCAGGAGGAGAGGCTCGCTCCCGGCTCAGGGCAGCGGGGACCGAGCGCGCGGAGCCCCGGCGCGCCGCCCTCCGGGCTGAGGCAGCCGCCCTCGCCCCTACCCACCAGGGAGTCTGAACCGTCCCCCTCCATGGCAGCCTCCCGCCAGATGTCATCAACGGCGGGGCCCCAGCAGGCAGACGCGCGGCCCCCGGGAGGCTCTAGCGAGCGGGTCTCTGCGGCGGCCGCCGAGCCTCGGTTCCGAGCCGGAGGGCGAGCTGGTCAGCCAGCCCCGGCCAGCGGACCGACGCGGGCAGGAGGCGGCCAGGGCGGACGACAGCACAGGCGCGGAGAGCCGAGCTCTGCTCCTGCGACGGCCCCGGGAATCGCGGCCCACGGCTGGCTGCGGCGGCGGCTCCTGCGGACTGCGGCGGGGCGGGCGGCCGCGCGGAGACCCGGGCGGGCGCCGCGGAGGGCGGGGCGGGGCGGGGCGGCGGCGTCGCCCGGGCGACAGCGCCCACCGCACAAAGCGGGCGGGAGGCCCGCGGCCGCGCGGCGGGCGGGGTGTGGCCCGCGCCGGAATCCCCGCGCTTCCCCGCCGCCCCTAGCGCCCGCCCGAGCCGCGGCCGAAGCCCCCTGACGGGTTCAAGAGCCTCGGAGGGGCGGAAGCGAAGGCGGGGAAGGGGCGGCGGAGGGCGGGGCCGGGGTGGAGCGGCCCGGCGGCGCCGCAGCCGCCTGCATCCTGGGCCCCTTCTCCGCGCCAACCCTCGGCTCTGCCTTCGGATGTCCGCGCCTTCGCCACAGCGCGCCTCGAACATCACAGACGAGCACCACTTCCTGACTCTAGACGGGGCGGCGGGGCGAGGCCGAGTCCAGGCCTCCTTCCCCGTGTTGTCGCACCGGAGCCGCGCGCGGCGGGGAGGCGACCAGGGAAAGAGCCGGCTCACACCGCCCCTACCCGGGCCGGGGGTTTCCCCGAGTGGGCCCCTGCCCCCGCCCCGCACCCCTCCTCTTCGGCCCGCTGCGCAGGGCGAGCTGTACGTTCCCTGGCTGCTCACCAAGCACTCATGCTCGGCTTCTGCTTTTACACACCAGGACGTGCCGTCACGCACGGCACGTTCTTGCCAAGTGGCGCTTGGACGGGCGGCAGGGTAGGGGTCCCTCTCCCTGCCTACTGGCCAGGAATTAGAGGCGGCAGCCTCCCTACGCGGCCTAGGGTGAGGGTCCCGTCCACGCCGCCGCCGCCGCTCTGCGGGTCCCTGCCAGCTAGTCCCGGCAAGGAGGATGTGGGGAAAGGGGGCCAGGTGGTCCTGAACTGCTCCAGCACCCACGCACCCAGCCTGTGGTCAGGTGCTTCTCCAGCTCGGAGACTAGCTGCGCAAAATTCACCTGCTGAAGTCCAAGCGCGTTTCCCCCAGTTTTCAAGACAAATCGAAAACAAATGAACCTGGGGTTGTTGAAAGCCGTCTTATTAGATCACGTCCCTGCCCTTCCAGCGGGCTAAATAATTCCATTCTCTTACGTATAGACTGAGAAAACAGGCGGTCTAGACAAACAGCTGGGCGAGGGAACCGCAGAGCTGTAGCGCGGAATCCCGATTGGGTTTTGACACGCTTCCCACTTTTATTTCCTATCCGGACAAGTCTTTCGCTGTGACCAGTTCCGCCGTCTTCCCACAGCACTGTCAGCAGAAGTAGCCTCTTCTCCAGCCGGCGATTAAATGACGGCGTTGCAGGTTACAACCGAGAACAGCAAATGACCATAGCGATGGTCTGTAATGGAATGCCCTCAGTTTACAGATAAGGTCCAAAGAGGATGGACACCTCACCGAGCAATGCCTGGACTATTCCGATCCCGGTTAATGCCTGGTTGCGTGGCTTTACAGGCTGGAGTTGAGGCTGCTTGCTCCCCACGGGGTCTGAAGCGCCCTAATCCGGGGGAACTGAGGAAAATAGCAAATGCTTGCATAATTTAGTAACCTGCATGATGTCCGACACCATTTTCTCGTATAGATTTTAAAAGGCTCAACCATTAATAAGCATTATAAATCAGTTTCTGTTTTTAATTATGGTCTTTGGGTTCAATAATTCCCCTGTCGCTCTAATCTTACACCTCCCCACTTCAATAGTGCGTTAGTCCAAAACTAATCAGTTAAAGTACAGGCTAAAAGAGATTAGAAGGTTTCATTAACATGAACTAAAGAAAAGAACTGTATAGACAACATTTGTCTGAAAATAAATTTGAAAGTCCTTCCATTATGCAAATCAAATGCCAATGAGTTGCCATTTTCCATCTTATTCTCAAAGTTCAAAAGTTACTTCAATACACTTGGTTGAGAATGGGGGAAACAGGCACCTTCAAACTTTTTTTGTAACAGTGCAGATTGGTTTGGCTTATTTGAAGGGAAATTTTGCAAATCCTATCAAAAAATTTCAGTGCTTCTACTTTTAAGCAATTCCTCTTCTAATAATTTTCCCACTGAAAGACTTGTGTGTGTGCACAAAAATGCGTATAAAGATCTCTGAGGGACTTTATTTGTAGAAATTAAATATCTACCATTCATAAAGTACATTCACACCATGGACCATGAAATACTATTTAGCAGTTAAAATGAGTGCACTGATGAGAAAGGATTTCTAAAATAGTGTAAAAACAAAAAAACCATATGGATTCTGTATGTTGCCACTTTGGCAAAAATAAAAGGATGAGACAAGCAGGCATATTGTTTACGTACACAAATAAGCAAATAAAAATGTCTGCAGTAGAGCATGAGATAATGCTAACAGTGTTGTGAAGAAGTAAGGGGATGAAGCAGGTGTGGAAGACACTTTCCGTCCACATTGTATTGTTTGCACTTTATCATATGTACCTGTTTTAGTTCTAGAAATTTTTAATGTTATTTAACCCATAACTGTTTTTATACTTATGTAAACTCATCCATATACTTTTAAAAGCAAAACAGGGGAGGGTGAATATTGGTAAGAAGATAGCAAACTTGAAAACCACCGGTCTTAACTACCACTCTCCCACCTACCTAGTCATTTCTTCTCCCACGCTGCCATGCTTGGGGTCATCTTATCACTTTCTCCCAATATCCATCCACCTCAGCCTCCCAGTTATCAAAGATAGCCAAGATCGTTCTCAGTTGCTCAACTGAAAATCCTATGGTTTGGGGGTTTTTAAAAATCCTTCTCACCTTTCCCCATACCTCTCTCTGACAGCCTTCCAATCCTCTTGCAGTAACACAAGAGTCCAGTATTGTATGGAGGGTCTAGAACTACCTTGCTTCTTCTTAGTAGGTACTGGGAAGCTTTTGAAGATGTTTAAGTAGGAATGACACAAGAGATGTGTTTTGTTTTATAAATCATTATTCTCCCAATTTGTCCTGCATATACTATCCCTTAGTGCCTCCTCCCCCTCAGTTTGGAGTATCCTAGCACCTTCTTTTCCAAGTTTCTTTTAAAACATGGGTCAAAATTCAACACAAGGAAGCCTATTCCACACCTGTCACCCACTCAGTTCCTTGACCTTCATACTCTTGCCGACATTATGATATCTTATGCTTGTTGGCATTGTGTAATTGCTCTTCTATCACTGGGGCGTAAGCTGTTTTGAATCTGTTTCATGAAGTCCAAAAGGACAATTTCTCCTCCTTCACTTGCTAACAACCACCACTCCCAAAACACACACACACACACACACACACACACACACACACACACACACATTATTCAGGTCTGGTAAAATAGAGGCCCAAAAAATGTTCATGAGCTCACACTTAAAATATAAACCTGATACCCTTTAGGCTATACACTATTCATTAAATTAACCAGCTCTCTTTCCACACCGATTCCTAATACCCAACAAGAGATTGAATTCCAGGCTGAGTCAGGTCCTAACAGCCATGGTGCGTGTCTCAGCAGTGCCTTGAGGCCCCACTGGCTCTTCATCTGTTCAGTCTGAGGTCAAACAAGCAGAGTACCATTCTGTGAGTATATCCTGACTAAGAATGAGCAACCAGCTGACATGGCCAGCATACTCCTAAACCTTGCCCCCTGTTTGGAAACAATCTGGGTTTTCAATTAGGAGGGCCCTGGACTTAAGTGATGAGGAAGGGGGCAGTGAAGTCAACCACAGGGTATCCCGGGTGGACTGGCACATGCCCTGTCTGTGCTGCTGGGTTCCAGGAAGTTAGAGGGAAAGGGACAGGAAATGAATTTACCAGTTATTGACCTAAGTCTCTGACAGCCCAAGCTTACCTGTCATAAAGAGTTTCTATGGGAACAACCTCAGAGGAGAGGAGTCCAGCCAGCCAGGAAGTTCAGGTTTCCCTTGATGGGCCAACTCCTGCTCACCTTTCAGGCTGCAGATCCAGTCTCATCCTCATGAGTCTAGTTCTCGTTGATCAGTACCCCCTGCTCTGAGCTGCTGGAGCCCTCCCTTACTGCTCAGTTTAACGTGATTACATGCTCTTATGCCATACACTCACATTTGATGTTTTATAAACTGTATCTCCCCATCCATTTCGAGCTTTTGTTTGTTTAAAAGAAAATCCAGGAGGCATTCATCGGCTAACTGATAGCACCAGACCAACAATTTCAGAGTTGACAGGAGGTACACAGTGCTGCCCTTGCAGACATTTTCCCATTAATGACAGGAGTGTATTGGCTGCATAACTGGTAGACAGTGGGGTCCTTTAGCCAATTTAGGGTGAACATTGATAATACTTAGAGGCTGTAAGCAGGTCCCTTTAACTGCGTCTCACTATTCCTATACTTAGGGTTTCCAGTTTTAGCAAACAAAAACACAGGACACCCTGATAAATCTGAATTTCACATACATAATGAACTTTTTTTAGTATCCATATATCTCAAATATTGAATGGGATATACTTAGACTAAAAAATTGCTTGTTTACCTGAAAGTCAAATTTTACTCTACATCCTGTATTTTATATGGCACCTCTACCTTCCATTGCTAATGATCAAAATTTGCATATAAGGTGTCTCATAACCAAAACCTGTCGTCAAAGTAAGTAGATATAATAGCTTTACTTACTGAAGGACTTCAGTTCAGTTCAGTCGCTCAGTCATGTCCAACTCTTTGTGACCCCATGAACCACAGCATGCCAGGCCTCCCTGTCCATCACCAACTCCCAGAGTCCACCCAAACCCATGTCCATCGAGTCGGTGATGCCATCCAACCATCTCATCCTCTGTCGTTCCCTTCTCCTCCTGCCCTCAATCTTTCCCAGCATCAGGGTCTTTTCCAATGAGTCATCTCTTCACAGCAGGTGGCCAAAGTATTGGAGTTTCAGCTTCAACATCAGTCCTTCCAATGAACACTCAGGACTGATCTCCACTAGGATGGACTGGTTAGCTCTCCTTGCTGTCCAAGGGACTCTCAAGAGTCTTCTTCAACACCACAGTTCAAAAGCATCAATTCTTGGCACTCAGCTTTCTTTAGAGTCCAACTCTCACATCCATACATGACTACTGGAAAAACCATAGCCTTGACTAGACAGACCTTTTTTTGTTGACAAAGTAATGTCTCTGCTTTTTACTATGCTGTCTAGGTTGGTCATAACTTTCCTTCCAAGGAGTAAGCGTCTTTTAATTTCATGGCTGCAATCACCATCTGCAGTGATTTTGGAGCCCAGAAAAAGTCAGCCACTGTTTCCACTGTTTCCCCATCTATTTTCCATGAAGTGATGGGGCCAGATGCCATGATCTTAATTTTCTGAATGTTGAGCTTTAAGCCAACTTTTTCACTCTCCTCTTTCACTTTCATCAAGAGGCTCTTTAGTTCTTCTTCACTTTCTGCCATAAGGGTGGTGTCATCTGCATATCTGAGGTTATTGATATTTCTCCCGGAAATCTTGATTCCAGCCTATGCTTCCTCCAGCCCAGCGTTTCTCATGATGCATATAAGTGAAATAAGCAGGGTGACAATATACAGCCTTGAGGTACTCCTTTTCCTGTTTGGAACCAGTCTGTTGTTCCATGTCCAGTTCTAACTGTTACTTCCTGACCTGCATACAGGTTTCTCAAGAGGCAGGGCAGATGGTCTGGTATTCCCATCTCTTTCAGAATTTTCAACAGTTTATTGTGATCCACACAGTCAAAGGCTTTTGCATAGTCAATAAAGCAGAAATGGATGTTTTTCTGGAACTCTCTTGCTTTTTCGATGATCCAGCGGATGTTGGCAATTGAAGGCCTACTAGGTGCTAATAACAGCATTAGGAACTTTGCACAAAATATTCATTTAATCCTTGCAATAACCCTGTGAAATAGGTATACTTCCCTTCAGAGGGACATGTAACAATGCCAACTTCTCTCCAGCTTTATCCAGAGATTTAGTAATACCGTCAAGGTCACATGCCTACATACCAAGAGCTAAGATTCAAACTTGAGACTCACTCTAGCCTCCGTACTTTATCACTCCCCACAGGTAAGCGTCTAACATGTAATTTACAATTTCATAGAAAATGTGATTAAACATTCTTTGATAAAGTCATTTCACAGAAAGTTTTTCCCTCCCAAATTATCTTTGAGCAATATAGTAAAAAACATCAGAGAAAAATTCTGATATTTACAAAATTAGCTGTTTTCAAGTGATATTGCTAACTTCTCTTTGCATTCTCTACTCCCCACAACACACACACTTTACCCAACCCCAAGATATAAAAAAATATTTTAAAGAATACTTTGCAGTGGATACAACCTTACTATTATCACCCAGTTTAGATTCAGTTGTGTGAGCAACTATCTGTTGAGTCTTCAGAAACAGATCATTTGGTGGTATTTTTGTTTTGGTCCCAGGAGATGTTTAAGACTTCACATTAGTCTAGATTTGAGGATTTTGTAAACGTACTTCTTTCAGTGTATAAGCATCTTCTTGTTTGAAAGCAAATTTTGTGTTTTTAAAAGTTCTTCAATTCTTTGTGCAACAAAGATATTCAAAGTTAAAAGTAATAATTCACCAAGTAATAGAATCATCACTGTTTCTCTATTAAAATTAAATGTAAGCTTTCCAAAGCCCCTTTATTTTGCTCAAACTATCATACTCTTTAGGAAATGGCAACCCACTCCGGTATTCTTGCCTGGAGAACCCCATGGACAGAGGAGCCTGGCAGGCCACAGTCCATGGGGTCGCAAAGAGTCGGACACGACTGAGTGACTTCACTTCATCATACTCTTTGGATGTGCCCTAACAGTGACTATTGAACTGTAGGAAATAAGTGCTTTCTGGCTATGAATATATATAAATGTTTAAACTCTAAATAAGGATGTCTACTAAATATAAATTCTTCTAGGTTTCCTGTCATCAAGTTTTCATTATATGATTCTAGAAAAGTATGCAATGGTGTGGAAAAAACAAATGTGTGATGATGATAACAAATTAATAAGGTACATCTTTCTAGAGACCAAAACAGTCTGAAAACACTGCATTGTGTAATGCTAGATTTTGATCACAGATTTGGAAAGCTCTCTTTTAGTCCAAAGAGATGAGTTACAGAAGAAAAACAAAACAATACCACAGATTGGGAGAAAATATTTGCAAATGATCTGGCCAACAAGGTCTCCAAAATTTACAAATAGCTCATGACACTCAACAGCATCAAAACAACCCAGTCGACAAATGGGCAGAAGACCAGACAGACATTTCTCCAGAGAAGACATACATGTGGCCAAGAAGCACATGGAAAGGTGTTCAACACTGATAATTATTAGAGAAATGCAAATCAAAACTACAGTGAGATATCACTTCATACCAACCAGAATGGTTATTACCAAAACATCCGCAAACAATAGGGTTGGAGAGGGTGTGAAGAGAAGGGAACTCATTTACACTGTTGGTGGGAATGTAAATTGGTACAGCCACAATGGAAAACAGTATGGAGGTTCCTTAAAAAGCTAAAAATAGAGCTACCATATGACCCTGCAATCCCACTCCTGGGCATATATCCAGAGAAAAACATGATCTGAAAGGATACATGCACCCCAATGTTCATTGCAGCACTGTTTACAATAGCCAGGACATGGAAGCAACCTAAATGTTCACAGGTTGACAGAGGAATGGATAAGAAAGATGTACATGTATCAGTGGAATATTACCCAGTCATTAAAAAGAATAAAATAATGTCATTTGCAGCAACATGAATGGACCTAGAGATTGTCATACTGAGTGAAGTAAGTCAGACAGAGAAGGAGAAATATTGTATGACATCCCTTATATGTGGAATCTAAAAAGAAATGATACAAATGAACTTACAAAACAGAAAGAGACTCACAGACTTAGAGAATGAACCTGTGGTTTCTGGGCTGTACGGGGAAGGATGGGGGGAAGGTACAGTTAGGGAGCTTGGGATGGACATGTACACACTGCTATATTTAAAATGGATAACCAACAAAGTCCTACTGTACAGCACATGGAACTCTGCTCAACTCAGCCTGGAAGGGAAGGGAGTTTGGGGGAGAAGAGATACACGTGTATGTATGACTGAGTCCCTGTGCAGAAACTGTCACAACATTGTTAATCGGCTATGCCCCAGTACAAGATATGACGTTTATTTGAAAAAAAAAAAAAAAAAAAAACAGCAAACTTCAGAAAGTGGCTTCCAGAAATGGTACACATTTCTGTGACAGTGAAATATAAGGAGTCCATTTACATTGATTTTTAAACCTCTTGAGAATTATCATAGGTATTACCCATACTCATAGGGTTGGATGAACAGAAAGACCAAAGTGGTAGAGATCACTGTGTACTTTAAATATTAAAGTAATCGTCACAGGAGAGTCAATACGCTGATCGAGCTCATCATGTGGGTTTTATGTTACCCTGAGATGAAAGACTCACCTCCCACATTCAGAGAACACACAGAAGGCTAATTTAATCTGAGGTAGACATAGAGGAAACTGCTGCCACTGGGAAATGCAGTGGATTGGAGGTGGGAGCGAAGTTCCACCTCTGACTGTAAAGTTTTCAGTAAAGTTTGAACATTTTGCAATGACCATACATTAAATGCTTTAAAATTTTAAAACCATCAGAGAAAAGTGAAGGAAATGATGATGATGGTCAACCCCCTGGTCCCAACTCTGAAGGAAGGGGTGGGAAGGGGAGGGGGCAGGAAGACAAGAGCCTCAACTCTTTCAATTTAAACTTCACAAACCTGGTGTAATTAGATCCATTTCAAATTATTCTTTACATTACCAACTTGAGCTACAAGGTGGAACCTAACTTCTCAGAGGAAAAGAAAGCAAGTCAAACCTCAAAGGTCTGTTAGTCCATGGCTAATGCTCAGTGAGGTATTCAGTGTTCAAATCCTGTACAATCACACATATGAGGAGGGTTTAAGCAGAACTAGGAGGAAAGAGGGCAGAGAAGAAGCTTGAGTTGTAATGGTTAAGAGGCTACTCCTGACCCCTCACTCCCCCAGATGAAAGGCAGAGACCCTACTGTGGGAGCCCACTTTCCCACCCCAGAGATTTCACAGGCACACCCGCCCCTCTGACTCTGGAAGTCAGCTGAGCTCACGCCTCTGCCTCACCTGCAGGCCCACTACTGCAGGCCAGGGAAGAGGGTCCGCCTAGTGGAGAGTGAGGCAGAGAAATTCCGTGGATAAAGCCAGAAGGCTTTGAGTTGTGTTTTTTCACTACAGTGAGCATACTCTGAAACACAATGCTAATTGCAGACGTTCATTTGCTTCACCTGACTTTATTATAAGGCGTTTTAAGGGCTCATGAATGATTCCGCCCTCCTTGCCCAGTCAGTGTTTATAAGTTCACCTACCTGCTTCGTAATCACCTGGGGTGTCAACTTGCAGATCCCTGGATCCTACCTCAAAACTATTCTCTCCTAATATCAAGCGTTGCCTGCTTACTGAAGTATTAGCCAACGAATACAAATCCGGCTAACTCTGAAGAATATCTGAGCACCAGGGGCCTAAACTGACCTCTCAGTCATTCTACTCCTGGTCCCATCAAGGGTGGTCCATTTACTTTGTAACCTACAAAAGGCATCGTCCTCCCCGTCTGGTTCCTGCGCAACCAGGGTCCTGCTGTGTGCTTTAGACAGGCCAGGTTCTCGCCCCCTGGAAGTCAGCCTCTTGGCTCAGCACTTCCTTCTGAACTTCTGTCCCCAGGGTCGATCTTCCAGAGGGTGGAGAGGGTTGTGGTAGCACTCCAGACCGGGGGTCGGGGAGGGCGGCGCTCGTGGCCAAGGGGAAGCTGTTTGGGGCGACAAAGAGCTTGGAGATGCTGGCCAGCATGTCCCTACGCGTGTGCTGGAGGACCCTCGAAGTGTAGGATGGAGCCTCGGGACACGAAAGAAAGTCGAACCGGCGTCCTCCGTTTGTGCTTCTGGTCCGGGGTGTAAATGGCAGGGAGGGCCTGAAACACTGACTCTACTAATGAAAAGGGAATAAGCATCCTGTTTTGAGTGAGTGTATTCCGTGTTTGCACAAGAGAGAAAATTCAGGAGGCCCACAGTTAGCCAGGGACCCTTTGGTCAGGGAGGACGTTAACCTGCTCCCCAGCCGTGGGACTGTCTGGCCTGAAGCATCCGCGTTGCTGGGGTTGGTGAGATACGAGACTCATGTTCCAGGGGCTCACAGCAGAGCTGCAGATCATTCTTCTTTTCATGATGACCTTGCGCAGGGCATCCTTCTCTCGTCTGTGCCATAACCTTTTCTCGAAACTCCAACTGCAGAGGACAAATGCAGACGCCGTTTCTCGCTTTCTAGGCACAGGCGAATCCCGGCGGACCGCGCAGAGCGCCACCTTCGCATTTCCCAGTTCTTCCCGCCTGTAAACCGCATAGCAGCCTCTCCAGGCACCTTCTCAGAGGCAGCTCGGAGGGTAGACTCTGGCCAGGCTTTCCGCTTCAGCGAGGCGCCACTCCGCCCGGCCGAGGGCGTGGTCAGCAGGCGCCACCCTGGGTTTCCAGAGGACTCCGAAACAGGTGCCTGGCTGAAATCTGGCGCCTTGGCATCTCCCGCTCCCCTCCAAAGGAAGGATGCCTGAAATGTTCCGGGCCTGGGACAACAGCCAAGGACCTGAAAACACCAGGGCTGGGCGAACCAGGGTTTTGCCCCTTCTTATCCGCCGTAAGGTCGGACTGCGTGAACCCGACCCCACCCTCATAGCCTATCCACCGTCTGGTCCAGCCTTCCCTCCGCGCTCTGCGCTTGGACAGACCAGGTCAACCACACGATGTCAACCACGCTTAGGAGCCCTGGGCGCGTCGAGGAGCGCCCCCTGGCCAACGCCCGGCCCTCCTCCCCATCTTCGCAGGCTGAGCCCTTGCCCCTCTCGGTCCCCAGAGCCCTCACCGTCACCCAGCTGGCCAAGTCCTTTTTGGCTCATTGCAGAGGTGCCGCGCTATTAATGGGGGTGGAGAGGGTGGGAGGCCAGACGTCTGCCTTGCTTTCAACAGCGACTGGGGCGTCCTGGCTGAGAACACGGACCTGGGACTCCAGTCCCGCCCTCCCCGGGGGCTGCCAGGGCCCGGGACACCTACAGCCACAGGCCAAATAGTGCCCGAAGGGGGGCGGGGGGCGGAACCCAGGCCGCAGCTCCGCGCGCCCCGGCACTTACCTTGCCTCTGGCTAACAATTCCATGATGTAGCCAAATTCACTAATCTCCCCCGACTCAGACATGGTTAAGCTCCTTCGCAAACTCTGGAGGAACGAGGCAGGTGCACCGAATTTGTCCTTTTTCTCTCTTTTCTCTGTTTTTAGCCTGAGTTTTGCCAAGCGCCCCGCCAGGATGCTGTTATCGAGGAAAAACGAGAAAGCGAGGGGGAAAAGCAAAACGCGGAGTGGGGTGGGAGGAAGGCCATGGAGGGCTGTGGGCAGCCACGTCTGGCGTTCTCAGCTCAGGACAGGGCGGTGGAACGGAACAACGAGGGCGGCGGCGGCGGACCGCGAAATCCGCACCAGGCGGAGCCCGGCTCGGAGGCCCCGCCTCCTCGGGGGTCGCGGCCGGCGCCTCCCGCCCGGGGGTCGGACGGCCGCCGAGACAAACACCGACACAAAAGCGTGTCTGCTCCCGGCGTGGCGCCGAGCCGGCCCCGACACCCGCTGGCCGGTTAAAGCTGTCCTTTATCCGATGCCTGAGACGGTGGCCGTCCGGAGCTCTTCCTGCAAGGCCCGGGAAAAATCCCCATCCCACTGTCTGGAGGTGTGAGGGCAGAGAGAATGAATGCAGAGCAGGAGCAACAAAGGGTCTGGCTGACAGCGCCGGAAAAAAAATAAGTGAGGGCCCAGGAAATGGCAACGCCGCATCTCAAGTCAGCCTTCCTGAAACCCGATAGGTAACAAAGACCAAGCCAGCGCTCCTGAGATGAGAACAAACACCAGGATTGTATTTTAAACACACAAAGTGTGTAAGGTCGATTATATCTCTATATCCTCTTGATACTCAACTTTCCTTTAATTAAAAAAAAAAAAAAAGACGATTCTGGCTATCAAGGTGTGCTTCCTGGCTAAACATTCTCACCCTTTAGTTACTACTCACTCGCTTTCCAATTATTTTCTTTTTCTTTTTTTTTTTTCATTTCATGGAGTTAAACATTAAGTGCCGTGTTTCTCACATTTTACACTTCTTTTTTAAAATAGCAGCTCCCCTAGCAGGCTGCAGCTGAAACTGGCCTCTTAGGCTTCTTTCTGCTTCATTCAAACCTGACAATCTTTGCTTCTCTCGAGAAGAAAACTTGGCTGAACAAAGTGAGGTCTACTGTATTCCTCCACTATAGGCAGTCTCTTATCTTTCTTGAAAAGGAGAAAAGTGATAAGGGCATGAACTTTTCTCTAAAAAAAAAAAAAAAAGCCCTTTCTTCTCTGACCCAGAAATCCAAAAGTACATAATGATTTCTTTTTTCCCTACATACTTCTCCATAAGCTCTAAGAACATTTCTTCAGGGAGTTACTTCCCTCCCCACCTTCTTGGTGGTGGTGGTACTGTCCTCTGAGCTGGTGCTGATCCCCTCTTAGAGCACGCAGCAGAAGCCAGTGTGCTGGGGGTTCACAGTGAGGGCTCAGCAGAAACTGAGAAACAAGCATGTGTCTTGCTGAGAAGCTTCTTGTCCTTCTCAGGCTCTGTAGAACCTTGGTATGTCCTTCGCTTCCATAAGAAAAGCTAGATACAGAGTTCAAGTAAGATCTGTAGCATTCATGAATGGATTCCTCCAATATGTGATGCTAAGTCACTTCAGTCGTGTTGGACTTTTTGCGACCCTATGGACGGTAGCCTGCCAGGCTCCTCTGTCCATGGGATTTTCCAAACAAGAATACTGGAGTGGGTTGCCATTTCCTTCTTCACCAGTATTTGATAGATTGCCAGAAAGAGGTATTGTTTAAAAGAGAAAGTTTTTTCACACCCAGAAATAATAAAAATCACAACATTAGAGCCAAACAACTAGTCTTGTGTCTGCATGACACAGAGTAAGGAGGAAGGAAGAGACAGAAAGAAGTCTAACGTCTCCCTTTAGAAAGCTTTCTCCAAAACCCCATCCAACGACCTCCGCTTACATCTCCCTTGTGAGGACTGGGACATACGTCTTTATCCCTAGCTACAAGGAAGGCTGAGAAGGTGATTCTTTTACTCTGGGAACACTGCCACTCTATAAACAAAATCCAGGATTCATTAGTGAGGAAGAAGAAACAGACACTGAGTGGGAAACTGTCAGTTTCGGCTACCCCTGGGGTAAATCCACTCAGTTTCCTGAGTTTCAGTTTTCTCTTTTGTAAAACGACTGACTAAACTGTCTCTAACCTCTTCGTGGTGTTAGTGCTAATATCTCCCATTTAAGGATCCCTTTGCCACCTGGCAGCACTAGCGGCTCTTTCCCCCCAAAAAAACACCTGCTTTTATAAAAGATCTGTCCACCCAATCACTTGCTACTAGAAAATACTTCAGGCACAATGTGCTTAACAGTTGCCTGAATTCCCCCCCTAAGACCAAGATGGGGGTGGGGGCAAGGGTCTTAGAATCAGCTGCTATGGAGGCAGGGAGTGAACCTGCGCATGAGAGTCTAGGTATGTGTCCACAAGTTGAACGCTGAGCATCTATTTATTCAGATGCCTGGCGGTATTAACTGCTCTTTATTTAGTCAGTGTGTGAACAGCACTATGGAGCATTAGGAACCTTTCCAAGATGCGCTTGTGTGATTAGTCGCTCAGTCGTGTCCGACTCTTTTTGACCCCGTGGACTGTAGCCCACCAGACTCCTCTGTCCAAGGCATTCTCCAGGCAAGAATACTGGAGTGGGTTGTCCTGCCCTCCTCCAGGGGATCTTCCCAGCCCAGGAATTGAACCCAGGTCACCTGCATTGCAGGCGGATTTGTTACCATCTGAGCCACCGGGGAAGCCCCTTCAAAGATGAAAACAGCGTTAACACTTCCCCTGACGTTCTCTGTACGGACTTCTTAGACACAGGGTCAGGCACCCAGCAAAACTTGCTTTATTATTTCTCTTACTTCCAAGAAGACAGTAAGATTAGTGCACAAATTAATATCTAACTTCATTCCCCAGAGAAACTAAAATTAAGAAATAAGTGAATTCACATTTCTCGAAAATAATAAAAGTAACAAGGCAGGTGCTGCTTCACAGGGAACTTACCCACCTAAAAGGAAGATACTTAATAGAGGGATTACATGATGTGTGAATTTTTCACATGGAGAAGTCTAGCAATATTGAAGAGTCCCTCGCTGTGGGAAATCTAATTGCTAGTTTCCATCTAATGGAAAACTTTTCACTATAACGGCTTGACTGCCATGTGGATTACTGAAATAATTGTAACGTATAGAGAGCCACAGGCTTCCCAGGTGGCACTAGTGGTAAAGAACCTGCCTGCCAACTCAGGAGACATAAGAGAGGCAGGTTTGATCCTTGGGTCAGGAAGATACCCTGGAGGAGGGCATGGTAACCCACTCCAGTATTCTTGCCTGGAGAATCCTGAAGCAACTTAGCATGCATAGAGAGCCACAACTTTTAGCTTCGTTTTCACCCAAGACACCCTATTTTCTCTTCCTTGTAGTAAACAACATAGTACAATAGTTTTAACAAATAACACAAAAAATACACCTTCCAATTTTTTTGACTGTGGACACAAATAAATAATTGTACAAGTTTAGAAATTGAAATCTATGATGATGAATGTTTAGCAGTTTAAGGCTTAGAGACTGGAATTAGGAATATAAAAATATCTTGGTTTTAATAAACTTGCATATTTACTTCGGCAGTCTTTGAGTGCAAACATATTAATAAAATATAGCTTTCTGACACAAATGCATCCTAGCACCTATACCCAGAAAGGTCATTTAAAAAACAATTTTTAACAGCTTTATTGAGGTATGATTTACATACCATAAAACCTATCAATTATAAGGGTATAGTTTAGTAATTTTTATTAAATTATGGAGTTATGCAGGTATCTCATAATCCATTTCTAAAACATTGGAATATCTCTCCATTTATTGACAGGCGGGGATACTCACCACTATACTAACGAGGTTGGTGGCCTCTTTCCATTTATTGAGATTTTCTCTAATTTCTCTAGTTGTGCTCTATAGCTTTTATTGTTCAGATATATTGCACTGCTTTTGTTAAATGCATTGCAAAGTATCTTATTATTGTAAAAGAAACTCATTTCTTAATTTCATTTTGGGTTGTTTATTGTTTGTATATAGAAATGCAATGAATAATTGCATGGTAGACTGTATTTTGCAACGTTGTAAAATTCATTAATTCATAATTAAAGTTTTACTTTCTCTTTTCCAGTCTTTATAACTTGATTTTTCTTGCCTTATCACTCTAGTTAGAACCTCTATTATAATACTGAATAAAAGTGGCAAGAGTTGACATCCCTGCCTATTCCTAATAGTAGAAGAGAAGCACTCCATCTTAACCGTAAATATTGGTTTAGCTACATTCCATACATTTTGATACACTGTGCGTTTGCTTTATTCATTTAGAAACAATCTTGGATTTCCCTGGTGGCCAGTGGTTAAGCATTCACCTGCCAAGGCAGGGTCTGGAAGATCCCACATGCCAGGGGGCACTAAGCCTGTGTGCCCACCGCCGAGAGCCCGTGCTCCCCAAGAAGAGAGAGCGCCCCAGGGAGCACCCGGGCAGCACAGCAAAGGGTAGCCCGCCCCCAAGACCAGAGAGAGCCTGTGTGCAGCAACAAAATGCCAGCACAGGCAAAAGTAAAAATGCACAAATTTTTTAAAGAAATGTTTTTTAATTTCCCCCTTTCACAGGCTATTTAGAAATATATTGCTTAATTTCCAAATTATTCAAAATTTCTAAATAATTTAGATTTCCTATATTTCTTCCTGTTGATTCCTCATCTAATTTGAACAAAAACCATTTTAAAAATGATTTCATTGTTTTTTAAATATATTAAGGCTGTGGAGAAACTGGAAGTCTAGTACATAGCTGGCGGTAGTAGAAAATGATGCAGTGAGAAACAGTTCAGTGGTCCCTCGAAAAGTTAAAGATAAAATTACCAGCAATTCCACCTCTCAGCAGAACTGAAAGCAGGACTCAGGAGATGCTTGCTTGCACACAGTGTTCACTGCTGCATTTTTCACAGTAACCAAATGATACAAACAACCCAAGTGCTGATGAGCATATGACTGGATAAACAAAATGTAGTATAATAGATACATATAATGGAATATTATTTGTCTATAATATGGAAGGAACTTCTGATATATGCTTACCATATGGACAGACCTTAAAGACATTAGGCTGAGTGAAGTAAGCTCAACACAGAAGGACAAATACTGTGTAATTTCACTTACATAAAATGTCTACAATAAATAAATTCATAGGAATAGAAAATATATTACATGGGCTGGAGGGCACAGGGAATGGAGAATCTTACCATTTAATGGGTCCAGAGACTATGCTGTAGATGATGAAAATTTGGGGTATAGATAATAGTGATGGTTGTACAACATTATGAATGCAAATAATGCCAATGAATTACACACTTAAAATAGTGTTGAAAACTTAGGTGCCTGGCGCTTGGGTTGTAGTTTACTGTTCCCTAAAATATTGTTTTGGGTGATATTCCATGTACGCTTGAAAGGCATGAGCATTCTGCTGTTGGGTGGAGAAGCCCATGTGTCAGATCTTTGTTCTTCCTCTGTTCCTCCTTTACTGTGTTCTTTTGTGTTTAATATTTTTTAATGAACCTATTTAATTCTTCTGTTGATTTTTACCAAAATTCCTATTTCTTAATAGTTACTTTAAGAGTTACGATACAAATATTACCTGTCACAATCTACTTTAGGTTAATACTGACTTAATACCAGTAAAATATAGCAGCTTAAAAAGGTAGTTCCAATTCTTCCCCCTCAATTGCCATATATATTATGTATGTATAACACTTATGTATGTTATAAACCCAAGAATACATTCTTATAATTAGTGCTTTACACAGTTTAACATTGCAGTCTAAGATTGCAAAAGAAATTGAGTTAAAAAAACATAAGTACACAATTTATTTACTCATGATTTATCATTTCTGGTACTCTGGTACTCTGCTATCTGCAGTCATTTCCTTTCATTCTGAAAACTTCCTTTAGTATATTTGCAAGACAGTGTGATAGCAACGAATTCCTTCAAACTTTTAATTAATCTGTAAATACAAAATAATCACAATTAAAGTACTCTCAGGATTTTCCAGGAATTTGCCAAGTTAATCATAAAATTAATTCAAAAGAGAAATACACAAGATTTTAGTCAAGACCATTTATAAAAGAACAATGCTCTACTGTTTATAATAGCCAGGACATGGAAGCAACCTAGATGCCCATCAGCAGACGAATGAATGAGGAAGCTGTGGTACATATACATCATGGAATATTACTCAGCCATTAAAAAGAATTCATTTGAATCAGTTCTAATGAGATGGGTGAAACTGGAGCCCATTATACAGAGTGAAGTAAGCCAGAAAGATAAAGACCATTACAGTATACTAACACATATATATGGAATTTAGAAAGATGGTAACGATAACCCTATATGCAAAACAGAAAAAGAGACACAGATGTATAGAACAGACTTTTGGACTCTGTGGGAGAAGGCGAGGGTGGGATGTTTCAAGAGAACAGCATCGAAACATGTATATTATCTAGGGTGAAACAGATCACCAGCCCAGGTTGGATGCATGAGACAAGTGCTCGGACCTGGTGCACCGGGAAGACCCAGAGGGATCGGGTGGAGAGGGAGGTGGGAGGGGGGATCAGGATGGGGAATTAAAAAAAAAAAAAGAACAATGCTCTAGCAAATACAAAAATGAAGCCATAATAATTAGAACAATTGGTATAAGAGTAGATAAGTAGATCAATAAGACAGAATAGAAAATCTAGATTAAAACTTGTGATTAGATTTTACATGATTTATATTTATTTTCTAAGTAATAAAGGTGATACTTCAAATCAGTGATGAAAGGGTGGAGAGCAAGGTGATGGAAGAGGAGGATGCAGAACTCACCTGTCCCTGTGGGCACATCAAAAATACAATTACTTGTGGAAGAATTCACACTGAAACTAAGTGGAGACCGGCAATACGGTACGAAAGGTGCGTGCGGCAGAATCAGGTGGGAAGGGAGAGGAAACAGTCAGGTTGGGACCTGCGGTCCTGGGAGAGTGTCAGAGGCAAACAGGGATTACACGGGCGGAGATTCGCCCGGGGAGTGAGTCATTCAAGGCACAAGCCGGCCCCTAGCCCTGGGGTCCACCGCAGGGAGCACAGGCCCCATGGCCGGCAGGCGGGCTGGTGGGACCAGCGGGAGGCCTGCGGAAAGCCGGGACCCCACTCGTGCGGAGGGCACGGCCACCAGCCTGCTCCGAAGCACGGCGGAGACGGTGGACTGAGACGGCACACCGCGGCCCCCGGGCCTGCCCCAGCCCGAGACAGGTGGGCGCTTCAGCCGCTGGCATCACCACACAGCTCTGCACCGGGCCCGGGGCTGCCGGGGCCCAGGGAGGGGGCTCAGCAGAGAGACCACACGTGACTCAGGCCTGACGCGACCTCCGAGCCGGGCAGGGGCAGCCGTCACTGCTTCCTCCACAGGAGGCACGTTGGAAGCAGCCTGGGCCTCTGCCCCAGCCAGACTGCTACAGGCCACCGCCAACTCATGCCGAGGGCCCATACCAGCCCTGCTTCTCCAGCACTGCCTCCCCATAGGGTGAGGGGACTGGTGCCGGGCTGGGCGGGAGAACACGCGAACAGGGGATGGAACCAGCTCAGACCCACTCCTCAAGGCTTCTGCTCCCGTAACCTGGGACCCAAGGCGGCCCCAGATGGTCACGGGAAAGACGGGAAGACCCAGCTCACACCTGGCTCCAGCCCGAGCCCCTCCAACTCAAGCGCACCTCCTACCAAGCTGAGAGCTGCCAGCAGCACGCCCTGGGGGAGATGTGACTCAGGACCACAGCAGATTCAGCTCTCTTGCCAACGCCACTGGGCACTCACCGAATGAGGATGGTCCCACACAGGACACCCCTTCAAGACCGCAAAGGGTAACTGTCTCACGCAAGTTCAGAGAGACAAAGCCAAACAGAACGAGAAGACAGAGGAATCTGTCCCAATTGAAAGAGACAAAGAAAACACCTTGGGGAAAAAAATAAACAATTTACTAGGCAAAGAACTCAAAAAATTAGTAATATCAATGTTAACTGAGGTACATTTTTCGTGAAAGAGAAAAATCTCTTTCATAGAAGCCACTAGTCTCATTCTAGAGGGCTCCATTCTCATGACCTAGTCACCTCCCAAGGAGATCAGTCCTGGGTGCTCACTGGAAGGACTGATGCTGAAGCTGAAACTCCAATACTCTGGCCACCTCATGCGAAGAGCTGACTCATTGGAAAAGACCCTGATGCTGGGAGGGATTGGGAGCAGGAGGAGAAGGGGACGACAGAGGATGAGATGGCTGGATGGCATCACCAACTTGATGGACATGGGTTTGAGTAAACTCTGGGAGTTGGTGATGGACAGGGAGGCCTGGCGTGCTGCAGTTCATGGGGTCGCAAAGAGTCGGACATGACTGAGCAACTGAACTGAACTGAATCACCGCCCAAAGATCCTACCTTCTAGTACCATCACAATAGGGGGTTGGGATTTCAACACAAGCGTTTTGGAGGGAACATAGGCATTCAGTCTAAGGCTGAAGGCTCTCTGTTTATCTTGTTTCTGGTGACACTGTTGAGCCGTGTTATTATTTCTAATAGTTTGCTAGTTGAGTCTCCTGGAATAAAAAAAAAACACATTATATTATCTGAATACACATAGCTCACTTTTCCTATTCTTTGCCAATACATAGAGAATTTTTTTACCCATTTTGTTATACCTTTCATTATAATGTTGGCTAGCAGAAATGATAAGTCATTCTGGACTTATTTCTGATTTTAATGGAAACCTTCCAAATAGTTCATCTTTGTAGTTGAGGATTTGGGGGTTAAGGATTTTGGGTTAATAATATCCTTTATTGGGGTAAGAAAGTTTTTTCTATTCTTACTATGCTAAAAAGAATTTTTTATTAGATATACATGTTGAAATTAATCAAATTCTTTCATGAGGCACCTGTTTACATGACTGTAGGATTTCCATTTTTAATCTAGTAATGGAGTGAATTATGTTAATTTCTTTCCAGTGTTGACTCTCTTCTGGGATAAGTCCTGCTTGGTTATGATATATAAATCTATTAATATATTACTGAATCTGATGTACCAACATGTTCTTCAGCATTTTTGCTTCAATGTCCATATTTGTCTCATTTGATCAATTTCTGGGGGCCTAGGATTCTTCCTGTTCCCTGTATGTAGCCTGAGTCAGTAGCACATTTGAAGTCATTTCCATTTTTAGCTTAGTAGCTTTTTTTCTCTGTTAACATTATTCCATCTGCTTTGCATGTATTTCAGTATTCCTTATAATAATTTCTGGCCCGCCTAGTATATCAATTCCTGTTTCCTAGTACTGCTATGATTTTTTTAAAAAGCAAATAGATCTGTCGTTTCCGGGAACCTGAAATGGAAGGAACAGAGGCCAGGCCTTTGCATGGCTCTATTTTCCATCTTCTTCAAAATCCAAGGTTGATGCCATTTTAGACTCTTGCTGGAACCTGATAATTTCTAGTATTCTCTGATCAGTTTAACTAGCACCAGAAGCTAAACACATTTTCTTCTCTTTCTAATGTGGTTTTTGGTTAAATTCCATAAAATGTTAGCTGTTAGGAATAAAGGTAGTAATACATTAGCCAAAGTTGTCTGTTACAGAGATAAGTCACAATTTGCCTTCCCTAGATGACTTTTCAACACTCAGTTGGGACAAATTCTTAGACTTTCTTAGCATGAACCAGCTTGATCAGCTACCAATCTTTTTTTCCCCTCTGCATCAGAATAAGGATCTTTTTTTCCCAAATGAAATGTTAGTTACCTCAGCAACATTAAGAAGAGCTTTCCTTTTAAGTCCCCTTTCCCTTGAGGTGAAAAGGATATTGTATTTTCTACCAGTTTCTTTTCTTCAGAAGTTTATCACAGACAATCTTTGGCCCAAAGAGGGTTGCAAACTGCTTTAGGGTGGTTTGTTGAAGGACAGAGGATCAATTCTTGCCTCAGAGTTTCCCAAACTGCAAAGTTGGAACTGTGTGCACATAGCCTAAATTCATCCTCAGTCTCGGAGGACACTGTTGTTTCTCAAGCAAGTAAGTGGGCCCAGAAGGAAGCCTGGAATGGCCAGTTCCAGCTATCTTAGGAGCCTACGGTCCCATCAGCCAAGCTTCTGAGCATAGAGAC
This sequence comes from Odocoileus virginianus, assembly GCF_023699985.2. Taxonomy (NCBI): domain Eukaryota; kingdom Metazoa; phylum Chordata; class Mammalia; order Artiodactyla; family Cervidae; genus Odocoileus; species Odocoileus virginianus. The sequence continues at coordinate 3,377,426 of NW_027224265.1, forward strand.
TTGAATGCCTGCATTCCATGTCCATTCACTGAGTCCCAATAAGTATACCAACAACATTCATTCATTCATCAAATATGACTGACCACCTACTATGTGCCCAGCAGTGTTCTGGCAGTGCAGATTCAGCAGTGAACAAGATAAGCAAGACTCTTAAAATATAAATGCCCTTTCAATACCATGCTGTGCTTTAAAAACTTCAATTTTGTATTAGACTTTTTGATGCTGAAGGTAATATGATCTTGGCAGGGAGGGCAGAACTTTTTTTTTCCTGCAAGGTACACTGTGAAATGATACACCATTTCTTTCCTAGGAAATGGGATATGCAAAGAGATCACTGGTTTGTTTGTCATTAGATATGGTAGAACTATATTAGATTACCAGGCTTCTCGTAACTAAGGTCCTGAAAACTAACCCCACACCCTGTCCCCAACCTGTTCACATTGGGGCATAATTCTTTGGGGGATGGATGACACCTTCTATAAGTATGGGGAAGGTAGGGGTTAAGAGAGAAAACTGCCTCTGATCAATACAGCTGCGGCATCATCATAAATAATTTAACCACATACTCCGTTTTTAGTTTCTTTGATCTGCTTCTCTCATCACACCTGCTTGTATTACTGCCACATAAGTTTGCTCTTTGCAAGGCTGAAGAATCTTCCTGCAGGACCTCAGTCATTCTCTGGGGGCAAAGGTCCACTTTGTATTATTTCTTCTGCCTCACAGGTTATCATCAATTTTTTAACCATCCTGAAGAATCTTGAGTCCACTGCTGCTTTGAGATGTTACAAGTCAGGGATAAAGGAAGCTACTTGGTGCTGTGATACATGGGCTGGCTCTAATGGCCGTTCTCCTCTCATTCCTGGTTTATTGTAGAGTGTTGTCTGTTTTGTGAGAATTGTGGCGGGGAAGATGTGGGAGGAAGGAGAAGGGGTCATTTTCAGGATTCAGATCTGGCATCGGTTTTGGCGGCAGTGAGTGAGGAAGATGGGGTTGTATTCAAAGGAAAAAATTACTGTAAGATTATCACATAGCAGAGTTCGTTGGCTTTGGCAAAAGTGATAACGTGCGTCTATTGTTTTCTTTTGCGACAAAACACATTTAAAAAATCTCCTTCTTGTGCCACTGTTCCTCAACAAAGAACACAGCTCATATCTCCATTAATTGGAAGTTTAAAGGTCCACTTTGAAGTTAAAAGGTCCAAGCTGCTCAGCAGCTTGGCTGATGGGACCGCAGGCTCCTAAGGTAGCTGGAACTGACCATTCGAGGCTTCCTTCTGGGCCCACTTACTTGCTTGAGAAACAACAGTGTCCTCCGAGACTGAGGATGAATATCGGCCACCAATTTACTGGTTAATCCAAGTACTGATATTTGATAGGGCTTCAAGTACTGCTGTTCTATTATACAGGGCAGAAATATCTTGGAAGAAATTTACAGAGTAGAAAAAATGCTAAAAAAGAGACTCTAAACATCGTATTATAAAAACAACATTGACTTTGAGCAGCAGGAAGGACAAGCTTTTGGTCAAGAAGCAGGCACATTTTCACCTACAATTAGCCAGCCAAGGCAGAGGTGAGCCATGGAGTATGTTCAAAATTTTAAAAATAATTTTTTTATTTGTCTGAATAAGATTAAGGGCACATGGGAAGACGCATGAAGCTTCTATTTATTAACCTACTATTTATTAACGCTCTCCCTCCGAGTGTGGCCATCCGTTCCGCCCCACCTCTTCTCACTGACTCTACTTCATCTGCTTCTCATTTGAAGCCAGACTTGACGTGGAGGGACCTGTGCCTTTTGTGATGTGAAAGAGACACGCTCTCTGTTAAAGGACTCAGACGACTTCTGCGGCCCCTCTCCTGACCTCGCAGGCCGTCAGCTGCGTCGCCAGGCTCCCAGGGGTGCCAAGGCTCCTGCCCGGCCGCTGCCGCCCCAGGCACTCCGGCAGAAGGGAGCGAGCAGGTCCAGAGTCCGGCTGGTGTGGCCAGGGTCAGAAGGCGATTACAACTGGTAACAAGCTGAGTGAACCACGGTCCCCCAACCGCAGGCTCTGACTCTGGACTCGCTTCACTTACCCAGACGTGCGTACTTTTGAGTTCTATCAGGGGAAACATTATTATGACATTTCCCGTTACAGAGGATTCTACTATGATTTTCTTTCTAACATATTTCTGGAACACAGTGACACTGTAAGTATTTCCTTAGAGATGCAGAAATATAGCTACATTAATATAAATTTTTTTTAAATGTGCTGCATCTATTTTAGAGTTCCCCCAGCTTACTAGGGCTAAGTATTGTATTTCACAAAGCCATTTCATATTATATTGTTTACTATTAAATAGGAAAATTGTTAATATTTATCTTCTAGTATCCTTATATGTAATGATTCACAATACATGTTTTGCTATGTGTAATGTGTACCTAGTTGAAATATTTGCATCTCATGATTCCAGAAGGAGTTTTAAGTTTCTTTTTTCAATATATTAAATTTGGTTTACTTGTATGAAAAGAAATTTGACTGTAAAAATACTGATTGAGTAACAAACTCCATAATTTTTTTTAACACTGAGACAAAAATGACTACCATACATAAAGTATCCAACACCTAATAAGCCCACAAGTATATATTCAATGAATGAATAACTATATCTACTTTTTTTTTGTCAAAGATATATTTTTTCCATTTATTTTTATTAGTTGGAGGCTAATTACTTTACAATATTGTAGTGGTTTTTGCCATACAGTGACATGAATCAGCCATGGATTTACATGTGGTCCCCATCCCGATCCCCCAGGGTCATCCCAGTGCACCAGCCCTGAGCACCTGTCTCATGCATCCAACCTGGGCTGGTGATCTGTTTCACCCTTGATAGTATACTTGTTTCAATGCTGTTCTCTCTGAACATCCCACCCTTGCCTTCTCCCACAGAGTCTAAAAGTCTGTTCTGTACATCTGTGTCTCTTTTTCTGTTTGCATATAGGGTTATCATTACCATCTTTTAAAATTCCATATATATGCATTAGTATACTGTATTGGTGTTTATCTTTCTGGCTTACTTCACTCTGTATAATGGGCTCCAGTTTCATCCATCTCATTAGAATTGATTCAAATGAATTCTTTTTAATGGCTGAGTAATATTCCATGGTGTATATGTACCACAGCTTCCTCATCCATTCGTCTGCTGATGGGCATCTAGGTTGCTTCCATGTCCTGGCTATTGTAAACAGTGCTGCGATGAACATTGCGGTGCACGTGTCTCTTTCAGATCTGGTTTCCTCAGTGTGTATGCCAAGGAGTGGGATTGCTGGGTCATATGGCAGTTCTATTTCCAGTTTTTTAAGGAATCTCCACACTGTTATCCATAGTGGCTGTACTAGTTTGCATTCCCACCAACAGTGTAAGAGGGTTCCCTTTTCTCCACACCCTCTCCAGCATTTATTGCTTGTAGACTTTTGGATAGCAGCCATTCTGACTGGCGTGTAATGGTATCTCATTGAGGTTTTGATTTGCATTTCTCTGATAATGAGTGATGTTGAGCATCTTTTCATGTGTTTGTTAGCCATCTGTATGTCTTCTCTGGAGAAATGTCTGTTCAGGTCTTTGGCCCATTTTTTGATTGGGTCATTTATTTCTCTGGAATTGAGCTGCAGGATTGCTTGTATATTTTTGAGATTAATCAGTTGTCTGTTTCTTCATTTGCTATTATTTTCTCCCATTCTGAAGGCTGTCTTTTCACCTTGCTTATAGTTTCCTTTGTTGTGCAAAAGCTACTATATCTACTTTATAACTGGAGAAACTGAGGTCAAAAGAAAGGTTCTTAGCTATAATTATGTATAACTCTGGAAATTCTCTGAAAATATGATTCAAATATTCTTTTCCTATATTCCTTAAAAGATAAAGAAAGTTCTAAAAATGGACATTTCCTCTTTGAAAGGGAAACCTGGGAGTAATGTTTTGCAGATAAAAAGCCTCAGATTAAAATTTCAGAGTAAAAATAAAGAAAATTATTTGATCTAAAATACCACATCTGTGTTTCTTTTACTCTTAATTATAACAGTCTGAAAAAAATAAACACTATGAATTTACAGAGTCTCATCAATTATAACTTGAAATTGTGGATAAGAAAAAGCTGGAAATCTTAGTAAAGTTCTAACTTTAAAAAAATTGCATATACCATCTTGTTTGTGTTTTCTAAATGACTACGGCAAGTGGGAAATAAAACCAGAAATATAGCCATATCTTTACCTGTGATCAGCCCCACAGTTCTAATCTGAAAAGCTGTATTTTATGACTGTTTTGCTGTTCAGTTGCTAAGTCGTGTCTGACTCTTCTGTGACCCCATGGACTGTAGCCCGCCAGGCTCCTCTGTCCATGGGATTTCCCAGGCAAGAATGCTGGAGTGGGTTGCCATTCTCCAGGGCATCTTCCCAACCCAGGGATTGAACCTGCGTCTCCTGCTTGGCAGACTTACCACTGTGCCACCTGCGAAGCCTGCATTTTTTTGGCACTTATGTCCCAAATTTACTTTCTCCCCCTTCTTTGTTATAGAACCTTGATCAATGTGCCCAGCATAGAGAAATAAAAACAAAACCCCAGCGGTCTTTGCAGCTAGAGGTAGTCAAAGAGATGTCACCGGAAGTTGTTAGGTGCGGCTTCTGGGGAAGCCCTCTGCCTTCTCCTTTCTTCTCTCCTAACTGAAAAACAGTTCTGATGCCTGGCACTCCAACCTCCACCTCGGACTCCTGAGGACACCCTAAGGATAGAAATCATGTATTAGGATGACTAGAGAAGAAAAAAGATGAGTTTAGTTCTCTAGGAATCTTGGGGCTTCCGTTCTAGCCTTAGACGACCTACCCCACCCCCATCTTCTTTTACTCAAAAGAAAATTAAACTCTAACTTGTTTAAACTATGTTTTTTGGAGAAGGAAATGGCAACCCACTCCAGTACTCTTGCCTGGAAAGTTCCATGGACAGAGGAGCCTGGTGGGCTACAGTCCTTGGGGTGGCAAAGAGTCAGACATGACTGAGCAACTTCACTTTCTTTCTTTTCTTTTTGAGTTTTCTGTTACATGCAACCAAATATAGTCCCAACTGATAGAACCACATCACTGCTATTTGGCCTTTAGATATTCATTTAACTCATCTGTATCTCTGTTTACTCATCTGTAAGAACGGGCAGAATAACAGTACTGGCTCAGAGAGTTGTTATAAGGATTAAATGAACTAATAATACGTGTACAGTGATTAGAATTGTAACCAGAGCAGACTGAATGCTCAAAGAATCCTGTCTGTCACTCTTCTGAACTTGTACCATCCATAATACCATACTTGGAGTTTAAGTGTGAAAGGAGAGTGTGTGTGAAGAGGCAAACTCACGGAATTTGTTTCTTGCTGCATTCTTCAGAGTCAGAGACCTGGGCAGAGGGCCTAACAGAACCCTGATAATATGGTAATGCATGCTTCTCAATTAAAACCACTTTACAGATTCGCAAGCACCTTCAGATAACTAAGTTCCCCTAGGCCTTACCAGAGCTCTGAGATGAAGGTGAATTCGTAAGCTTGTTTGTGTTGGCAGGTCACTAGCTGACGGGTTCAGTGGCTGGAGCCCAAGTTCACTGTTCTGGTGAGGGCCAGCTGGCTGGTTCCATTCCATGGCCTTAGACTGTGCAGTGTACTTAACCCTGGTTAATTGCCCTCTGAACAGGATTCCAAGTTTCAATCGTGTGGGAGAAGACATGTGGGCGTGTAACTCAGCTATGCTGGAGAAACTGTGCCTTCTCCACCTGCCAGCAGGCGCACCTGGGTTGTAACAGGTTTTTTTTTTTTTTTTTAAAGAGAGATTTCTGGAATCTTTTTCAGAAATCTGACTTTTTTTCCATCTGGCCTACTTAGAAGGCTTCTGAACCTTAGGGTTTTAACTTTAGAGTGCCTCTCAGGTGAGCTTCACTCCAATTTTAATGTAAAAATGATGACAGTTGATATATACTGAGGCACTCACTCTGAGTCAGCACTATTGTAAATGCTTACTCATATCATCCCATTTGATCCCCACAAAACTCTGCAAGGAAGTTATTACCATATTCACTATATCCAGAGAAGGTTGCCCTGAGCCACAAACAGTGGGGTTACTTGCCCAGCATCCCCGGGAGAAGCAGCGGCCGTGAGGCGAGCGCCCACGCTCTTAGCCTGCACACAGTATCTTAGTCATGAACTCTCCTCTTCTGCCTGGACCCATCAAGCCTCAGCGCCTGTCGAGGGGTGGGCAGAATTGTGGTTCTTTGACCTAGTGCCTTTAATTGTAGTTGTGCTTTTATGACGTGTATTCCACTCTTTCTTTACTCACAAAGGATGATAAAATCTCTCAGACAGCACTTCTACAAGATCAAGAACCAGGACTGTACTGTTCTCTGTGCTGGGCTTGTCTTCGGTTGGTCCTTTATCTGAGTTCGCTATCAAAAGCCCACGGAAACTTCTGGTCTGTGGCTCCGAGGCCACTTCTCCGGGGACGTTCTGTCTTGCAGAGTCCTTTCCTGCTAGTGATACCCAACTGGGGAGAATGATCTCCTGTAACACACGCAAGAATAGGGCCTATCTCCTTGATACTGACTGGCATTATCAACGTATTAACAGCGTTTTGGCAGCGGCAGGGGGAGATAGAGAGGAAGCGAAAGAATTTTTAAAAAGCAGAAAGCTATGAAAATGTATTTTACTTCTGTGATCTTCCTCCCAAAACCCATTGTTGTTGTTGTTTAGTCGCTGAGTCATGTCTGACTCTTTTGTGACCCCACACGTTGTAGCCCACCAGGCTCCTCTGTCCGTGGGGATTCTCCAGGCGAGAATACTGGAGTGGGCTGCCATTTCCTTCTCCAAAGGATCTTCCCAACCCGAGGATCAAACTCGTGTCTCCTGCACTGGCAGGCAGATTCTTAACCACTGAGCCACCAGGGAAGCCCCCCAAAACCCATAACCCCAGTCTAATAATGAGAAAAGCATCAGACAAGTCCCAACTGAATGCATTCTACAAAATACCTGACCAGTACTCAGAACTGTCCAGGTTATGAAGAAAAGTCTGAAAAACTGTTACAGTCAAGAGAAGACATGATAACTAAATGTAATGTGGTATCTTGAATGGGATCCTGAGACAAAAAAAGAACACCAAGCAAAACCTGAGGAAAATCTGAATAAAATTAATAGTAATAAGAAGGCATTAATATTGGTTAAGTAATTGTAGCTAATATACCCTGCTAATGTAAGGTGTTAATAACACGGAAAACTGCGTGAGGAGTGTTTGGGGACTCTCTGCACCATCTTTGCATTTTTCTGTAAATCTAAAACATCTTAAGCTTGTTAACATGGAGCAAACATGGGCAATATCGTCAAGTCCTAGCATACACGTGAGAATCTGTTGGGCTGGCTGACAGACTGTTCTTTCATTTACGGAACTCAACACCTGTGTTGTCTGAAGAGCTGTGGGCAATTTATAAAGAGAGACACCTTAGTTTTCATTATTTGGAGCTATCCATGAGGCATATTTTATGATCCCCGTGTTATGCAATCATGAGCTCTTGCACAGGCATGGCTTGCTAAAGGTCACCAGGATGGGAGCCGAGCTGGGTGTGGAGCCCTCACTGCTAAGCTCTCCTGGTACCCCTGCAGGCTAGGCGGGGAGATGGATGTCAGCAGCACCCCCCAGTACTGGCCTTAAGCTGAATGAGGTGCAGCTCCCTGCTCAAAGGCTGCACGGTGCAGGTGGGGAGAGAGAAATATATCAACACAAGGGCTAAGCGCCAAGGCAGACAAGCGAAGGGCATGGAGGGAGTTGAGAGGAAAGGCCCCCCAGGAAGGAGGTGGCTATTTAGTCCTAGAAAAAAAATCTCAGCCTGAAGTGCAGGTGAGGCCTGCTTAGGGAAAACGTGTTTCTTAGTTCGTTAGGGGTCCTACTGCGTCTGACCTCTTAGCCCGCTTCAGATATCCTCTTAGGTTCACATGGAGGCAGGACTGGGACTGCAGCACTGAAGCCCATTTTCTGGAAGGGCAGTGATCTAACGTTCAGTGGCCCAGATCTCGTGAGAACATGGAAGTGCTCTGATAGACATGAATAGCAAAACAGCAAAAGAAGCTACTGTCCAATTTACTTGGCTTCCTCCTGTGTCTCTGAAGTATAAATGGAAAAGGGAGATCGTGCAGGATTATCTGGACTGTGAGGTATGTTGGCACTCCTGGGAGAGTGTTGACAGCCTGAATTTTCTGTTCGTGCTTTTAGTGATTAGCTAGTCAGGACCACATAGATTAATGGGATTTTCTTACACCTCTGCTAGCAGGGCACAGGCAGGTTGTTCGTAGATGGTGAACCACTCCCTGGTCTGTATCCTCCCTGTGGGAGATGCAAGGAGTCATGGTAAGTCTGCTCCTCTAGGCTGTGGTCTGAGGTACTGTACAAAGCCCATTTTGCAAATGCGAGAGATTTCTTTTCTTTTTAATAGTGAGTTTCTGAATTAAAGAAGCAGTTTCCTAAATGGGAGGTCTCAAATCAGTTGTCTCTGCTGGTTTTATTCTATATATATTTGAAATTATTTGCTCTTTTTCCACATTCTCTGAACGTGGCAAGCAGCCAGCAAGTGGGCCCCTCTTCCATCTCTCCTTGGAGCCTTCTGTCACCACCAGCCCCTCTCTCATGTCCTAGAAATTCCTGCTCTCAAAGACAATGCCCACATCTTACCCGGAGAGAGTTAATATCCTTCCCTTCATACTCATTTCCCTAAATTCAGAAGAGGAAAGAAACTCTATTTGCTTGGCTTTGTCACTGGTGTGGTCTCACAGGCTGCAATTTGGTAAATTACCCCAATAACTGTTCAGCCTTTGGGGGAAATTGGTCTTTTATAACATCTTCCTTTTATGAGTCTTCCTAACAGTAAAATTTCTTTAACACCCAGAGCTGGATTTTAAAAATGGTGCGTTTAAAAGACTGGCTGAGGATGTATGTGGGGATACATACATAAGTTTACAATACCCAGGGGAAAAAAACGATACAATCTGAGAATGTGATTTTTTAAAGTGAATGCAGACCAGCTAGGAATCAGGATTTTTTTTTAGCATCTTTACAGAAAAGACAGTAATCAGTATTTAGAATTCCACTGTTGAAAAATAAGCAGTGAATGGTGGTTTACTAGACAGCAGTCATATCAGAAGATGTGTTCATCTATAACGTATCTGATATGATTTAATTTCTTTGGTGACAACTTTGTTATAGTTAAAATATATTCAGTCATAGAAAGAGCATAATTGTACATCTGGCCTAAAGGATAAGAAACGGGTACGTGCTAGCCTGCATTTCATGAAAACTGGCCACAAATCAGAGGAAATACAAAAGAACTATTTTGAAATGACTTATAAATATTATATACATTACTGTTTTAGGGAAATAGCTTTCTCATAAAAATGGCCAACAAGATTCACTGATTTATCCAGTGGGCATGACTGTCGCACCTAACACTATTCAAGGATGAGTAAACCAAAGCTGCTCACACTGAGCATTCACAGTCTGCTTGACAGGTAATTACTGTCCAGTGTAGGAAGTTCTTTAGCAGAGGCAGATAATCAGAACCAGGGAGCAACAGGGCGGAAGCAAAAGTCTCAACAGGCCAGCATCTTGCTCTGCCCAGTTTAGCTGGGCGGGTGAAACCTGACTTTTAAGTTGACGGTTGAAGGGAGAGGAAGAGTTCAGAAGGGCAGATAAAGGGCGTTGTAGGCTGAGAGGCAGTCTATGCAACAGCAGGAACAGAGAGAGCAGAGTGCCCTCTGGTATGAAGGGTTGGAGAGAAGGGAAGGACCGAAGGCAGCGTTGCAAACAGAGGCAGGGCTCAGCTCACCAGGGACTTATCCAGCTTGCTGAGGGGTACATGGTTACCCCATGGACTCCAACCCTCAGACTTTAATGTTCACAAGACTTACTGGGGAGCGCGTTAAAACAGATGCTGATTGGATGGCTCTGAGTGTCAGCTTTTCCAAGCACCAGGTGATGCTGCTGCTGCAGTGAAGTGATTTTTCAGGCCTCACTTGGGTAGCAAATAATCACCAATTCCAGTAGCTGGAATGGATCCCCTGTGTGCTAAGATATGCTACTGTTAATCCTTTGAGAACAAGGGTCTAGGGTAGGACCTGGGCCAACAGCCTGGTGGTTACAGTCCACGGGGTTGAAAAACATCGCACACGGCTGAGCAACAAACACTGGGCCAAAAGAGCCTCTAGGATGTTGGATGCCACCCAAAAGCTACCTCCCGGGCTGACTGTGAGTGCCTTACAAGCAAAATCTTTTGTGTGTTCTAGGATGGGAGGAAGGTGGAGAAACCGAGCTGGTGCAAACAAGCAGGTCTCGCTGTTGGAACCGCAATCAGGTTTTCTACTGAGAAACCACGGTGTTGCAAAAATAACCCCAGTTAGCCACAGCGGCTGATACTGGCTGTTGGCATGGCCCCAGGGCCTTCTCTCCTCAAACGTTAGGTGTCAGGAGATTGAAATTTTGCTTCCTGTTCACCTCTGCAGCAGACAGGTCATCCAGCCTGTGGTAGTGTCTGCAACAGCCCCACTTTACCGAGCTCCAAACTGCCACTATGCAGAGGCGGCCAAGGAGCGGCGGAAATGAGCAATTCAAGATCTTGTTCTATGGCCTCGCAGTTACTATTGTTTAATTATTTTTATGTGATTTTAAGTCATCCCTTAGTCCTTTCTAAAAATATAACATAGATGATAAAACTGATCATTTTTTCTTATAAAATATCAATATTTCAATACAGTAACAAACATTGAGTCAGCCCCCACTTCCTCAATATTCTCAGGAACGAAATAGAAATATGGAAAATGAATATTTATTTGACAGGCTCTGTCAAATAAAAGAAAACTCGGGTTTCTGCTGAGTAGATTGGTCTTGAGGTCACCATGATATATAAGCGTGTGGGTATAAACATTCACATGGATGTGGTTGTATCTGCAGGTCCATTTCTGGAAGTTGGACACGCATGTTGCCTCTCCAGAGGGCTGCTGCAGAATGCCGGTCAGTGTGACAGTGTGGTCTTGTTTAGAATTTTTCTGATGTGATCACCTACCTTTAAAAAAAGAATAGAGAAGACAAAGGTCACCATGGTTGAAAAGCATGATGACATTTGCCACACCCTTTAGTTTGCTGGTTTGGGCAGTAACAATCATCTTGTCTTAAAGCTCTTCTTGTTCTGTGCGTTTCAGGGGAAAAAATGAAAGTCGTCAGGTATCCTGAGGCTAAGTTACCCAGGCCTGAGTAATTTATTAAGGAAATAAATCTTTGAAATAAATTCCCTGTTAAGTCAGAATTTTTTCCAGTTGTGTCCTTGGTTGACAGTTTCTGCCTTCTCTTCAGACAATGGTGAAACAAAGTCAAAATAAGATGTAAGGTTGCAAAATAAAAATGAACTGAAGGGAAAGGCATTTTTTCTTTTTTAAACACAGGCTAACTTCCTTCCATCTTGTCTCCCCCACATATACTATCACAAAACTCTGGGGAAAAGCACATTCCAGGTAGATGCTACACTGTTAAAATTTAATGGATAATTTCCATTATGGTATTATATATTTATAAGCAGAGAAGAAGCTACTTTCATAGACACTATGAGTATTAAACATTCAACACTTATAATAACCCAGTTTGCAATCTCTGACTTAAAAAAAAATCTCATTTTAGTGAATTGGAGTGAGCTCTCTGAAGCCATTTAGACAGTGAAGTAAAGTTGGTACATGCCTGTTGTAGAAATAAAAGCTGAGATAATTTGGTTTGGAGAATTATGTTCTGTAATCTGTGTTTCCTCTTCTTATAGGAGGTAGCACAATCTTTGAAAAACACTTAGTCAGGCAGTACTTCCTAAAACTCATTTGTCTACTTATATATTAATAGGTCCTCCACTTAGAAATTCTACCTGCATTTTTTGAATTCATCTGTGAGTGACTGAGCTAAAATATTTCAATATAATAGCTAACATTGAGCCAAACCTCACTTCCTCAATCTTTCAATAAAAACATCTTCTGTCTCCAGTGTTGGACATTAGCCTCCTAAAGCTAGGCCTGACATAGAAAATCAAGAGCTATGAGGTTCCTTTACCTGTATTTTCCCCTCTTCCAAATCTTCAGGCTTCTCAATACTGATGAACTTTCAGGTATTGGGGGGGAGCTGTGTGGGGCGGGGCAGGAGGAGGTACACATATGTATTTTGACTGCCTCCTAAAGACCCCTGCTTGGAGCTATTATTTAAGATACATACATTTATCAGTCTGAAGTCACCTTAATACCATCTACAATCAATGTTAAAATGTCTTTTGAACTAATTAATGTAAACTCCTAAACCTGGCTTCTTATCAGAATTACCTGTGGAATTTAAAGATTCCTATCTAGCATAACCTTCTGAATGAAAAAGCTTTGGAGGTGAGCCTCACTCTAGTTCTTTAAAAGTGCAGCTCTGAATTTATCAATCCAAATTCTCAGTGAATCTCGAAAATATGAGAAAAAAAATTTGTATAACATAAACCATTATCACAATTAACAAAATTAAAAAATTTAGTATCACTAAATATCTAGTTCATATCAAATTTTCCTAGTCCTCTCAAAAATGTCTTTTCAAAGTTAGTTTGTAATCGGGACCCAAACTCAAATTAGGTGCATGAGTCATGTCTCTCATTTTTTTAAATGGTCCATCTTATCGCTTCCCCTCCGTTTCTCATGCCACTGGCTTCCTGAAGAACCCAGATTCGTCTTTAGGATGTGGTACCTCTGACATGGCTGCCCGCTTCCTCATGGTGCCATTTTACCTTCCCCATTTCACCAGTGAGATCTAGATGTCGGATCTAGCAGATTGAGTAGATCAGCCTTGTCTTTGGCAAAGATGCTCTATAGCTAGTACAGAGCACCTCACAAGGCATTAATCAGGAGGCTCCACTGCCTGCACCACGTCCAAGGTCAGTAGTGGTGGCTGCACAGCGCTGGAGCTGCGAGCAGCTGAGAGGAGCGACCCCACGTCCAACATAAGGAGCAGCTGTGAAGAGCTACCCCACGTCCAAGGCAACAGAAACCCCAGTAAGGCAGTAGGCGCTGTGAGAGGGCAGACAGACTGAAACCACAATCACAGACAACTAGCCAATCTGATCACACGGACCACAGCCTTGTCTAACTCAATGAAACTAAGCCATGCTGTGTGGGGCCACCCAAGACGGACGGGTCATGGTGGAGAGTTCCTGACAAAATGTGGTCCACTGGAGAAGGGAATGGCAAACCACTGTTGCCAAGGCAACAGTATTCTTGCCTTGAGAACCCCATGAACACTATGGAAACGCAAAAATATAGGACACTGAAAGATGAAGGCTCCAGGTTGGTATGTGCCCAATAGGCTACCGCAGATCAGTGGAGAAATAACTCCAGAAAGAATGAAGAGACAGAGCCAAAGCAAAAACAACACCCAGGTGGAGATGCGACTGGTGATGGAAGCAAGGCCCAATGCTGTACAGAGCAATATTGCACAGGAACCTGGGATGTTAGGTCCATGAATCAAGGCAAATCGGAAGTGGTCAAACAGGAGAGCGCAAGCGTGAATGTTGACATTTTAGGAATCAGCAAACTAAAATGGACTGGAATGGGTGAATTTTTTTTTCCATTTATTTTTATTAGTTGGAGGCTAATTACTTTACAATATTGTAGTGGTTTTTGCCATACATTGACATGAATCAGCCATGGATTTACATGTGTTCCCCATCCTGAACCCCCCTCCCACCTCCCTCCCCATCCCATCCCTCTGGGTCTTCCCAGTGCACCAGCCCTGAGCACTTGTCTCATGCATCCGACCTGGACTGGCGATCTGTTTCACAATTAATAATATAGATGTTTCAATGCTATTCTCTCAGATCATCCCACCCTTGCCTTCTCCCACAGAGTCCAAAAGTCTGTTCTATACATCTGTGTCTCTTTTTCTGTCTTGCATATAGGGTTATCATTACCATCTTTTAAAATTCCATATATATGCATTAGTATACTGTATTGGTGTTTATCTTTCTGGCTTACTTCACTCTGTATAATGGGCTCCAGCTTCATACATCTCATTAGAATTGATGCAAATTAATTCTTTTTAATGGCTGAGTAATATTCCATTGTGTATATATACCATAGCTTTCTTATCCATTCGTCTGCTGAAGGGCATCTAGGCAGCTTCCATGTCCTGGCTATTATAAACAGTGCTGTGATGAACATTGGCGTACATGTGTCTCTTTCAGATCTGGTTTCCTCAGTGTGTATGCCCAGGAGTGGGATTGCTGGGTCATATGGCAGTTCTATTTCCAGTTTTTTAAGGAATCTCCACACTGTTCCCCATAGTGGCTGTACTAGTTTGCATTCCCACCAACAGTGTAAGAGGGTTCCCTTTTCTCCACACCCTCTCCAGCATTTATTGCTTGTAGACTTTTAGATAGCAGCCATTCTGACTGGCGTGTAATGGTACCTCACTGTGGTTTTGATTTGCATTTCTCTAATAATGAGTGATGTTGAGCATCTTTTCGTGTGTTTGTTAGCCATCTGTATGTCTTCTTTGGAGAAATGTCTGTTTAGTTCTTTGGTGGAATGGGTGAATTTAACTCAGATGACCATTGTATCTACTACTGTGGGCAAGAATCTCTTAGAAGAAATGGAGTAGCCATACAGTCAATAAAAAAGTCCGAAATGCAGTACTTGGATGCAGTCTCAAAAATGACAGAATGATCTCTGTTCGTTCCAAGGCAAACCATTCAATATCATGGTAATCCAAGTCTATGCCCCGACCAGTAAGGCTGAAGAAGCTGAAGTTGAATGGTTCTATGAAGACCTACAAGACCTTTTAGAACTAACACCCCCAAAAGATATCCTTTTCATTATAGGGGACTGAAATGCAAAAGTAGGAAGTCAAGAAACACCCAGAGTAACAGGCAAATTTGGCCTTGGAGTACGGAATGAAGCAGGGCAAAGGCTAATAGAGTTTTGCCAAGAGAACACACTGGTCATAGCAAACACCCTCTTCCAACAACACAAGAGAAGACTCTACACATGGACATCACCAGATGGCCAACACCGAAATCAGATTGATTATGTTCTTTGTAGCCAAAGATGGAGAAGCTCTATACAGTCAGCAAAAACAAGACCAGGAGCTGACTGTGGCTCAGATCATGAACTCCTTATTGCCAAATTCAGACTGAAATTGAAGAAAGTGGGGAATAACCACTAGACCATTCAGGTATGACCTAAATCAAATCCCTTACAATTATACAGTGGAAGTGACAAATAGATTTAAGGGACTAGATCTGATAGACAGAGTGCCTGATGAACTATGGATGGAGGTTTGTGACATTGTACAGGATCCAGGGATCAAGACCATCTCCAAGAAAAAAGAAATGTAAAAAAGGCAAAATGGTTTTCTGAGGAGGACTTACAAATAGCTGTGAAAAGAAGAGAAGTGAAAAGCAAAGGAGAAAAGGAAAGATATTCCCATTTGAATGCAGAGTTCCAAAGAATAGCCAGGAGAGATAAGAAAGCCTTCTTCAGTGATCAGTGCAAAGAAATAGAGGAAAACAACAGAATGGGAAAGACTAGAGATCTCTTCAAGAAAATTAGAGATACCAAGGGAACATTTCATGCAAAGATGGGCTCAATAAAGGACAGAAATGATATGGACCTAACAGAAGCAGAAGATATTAAGAAGAGGTGGCAAGAATATACAAGAAGAACTATACAAAAAAAGATCTTCATGGCCCAGATAACCATGATGGTGTGATCACTCACCTAGAACCAGACAACCTGAAATGTGAAGTCAAGTGGGCCTTAGGAAGCATCACTGTGAACAAAGCTAGTGGAGGTGATGGAATTCCACTTGAGCCGTTTCAAATCCTAAAAGATGATGCTGTGAAAGTGCTGCACTCAATATACCAGCAAATTTGGAAAACTCAGCAGTGGCCACAGGACTGGAAAAAGTCCATTTTCATTCCAATCCCAAAGAAAGGCAATCCCAAAGAATGCTCAAACTACCACACAGTTGCACTCATCTCACATGCTAGTAAAGTAATGCTCAAAATTCTCCAAGCCAGGCTTCAGCAATATGTGAACCATGAACTTCCAGATGTTCAAGCTGGATTTAGAAAAGGCAGAGGAACCAGAGATCAAATTGCCAACATCCACTGGATCATCAAAAAAGTAAGAGAGTTCCAGAAAAACATCTATTTCTGCTTTATTGACTATGCCAAAGCCTTTGACTGTGTCAACCACAATAAACTGTGGAAAATTCTGAAAGAGATTGGCATACCAGACCACCTGACCTGTCTCTTGAGAAACCTGTATGCAGGTCAGGAAGCAAGTTAGAACTGGACATGGAACAACAGACTGGTTCCAAATAGGAAAAGGAGTACATCATGGTCATGTATGGATGTGAGAGTTGGACTATAAAGAAAGCTGAGCACTGAAGAGTTGATGCTTTTGAACTGTGGTTTGGAGAAGACTCTTGAGAGTCCCTTGGATCTGCAAGATCCAACCAGTCCATCCTAATGGAGATCAGTCCTGAGTGTTCATTGGAAGGACTGATGTTAAAGCTGAAACTCCAATACTTTGGCCACCTGATGTGAAGAGCTGACTCATTTGAAAAGACCCTGATGTTGGGAAAGATTTAAGGCAGGAGGAGAAGGGGACAACAGAGGATGAGATGGTTGGATGGCATCACTGACTCAATGGAGATGAGTTTGAGTAAACTCTGGGAGTTGGTGATGGACAGGGAGGCCTGGCATGCTGTGGTCCATGGGGTCATGAAGAGTTGGACACGACTGAGACTGAACTGAACTGAAACTGTGTGGTTATCCTCTTGGAGATGGCAGGACTGATTAGTGGACTCATGCGCGGGAAGTCTGAGCCTTCCATTTTGTAGCTTCCCATCAATTTTTCTCCTAATGGCTTCAGTATCCACTGATGATTTTTTGCCTAGAATCCATGAGAATTTGTAAAATAGTTCTTTTCAAACACCACCCCCATCTCCCATAATTCCTTTTAAATTGAGAGTTTTTCAGAAAAAAGGAAATTTACCACATTGTTTACTCTGAAAATGCAGTTTGTTCAAGAACAGGCACTAGGAATGCTGACTTTAGAAATGGAGTCATGCTCTAAAATCATGGTGTTTGTTTTTCCTCTTTGACATTTTGCTGTCCAAACGGACCATCATCTAAAATCAAGCTTAGCCGCACATGGCCAGCCTTCGGGCCTCTGCTCAGTTCCTGCCTTCCGGCTGAGCTCACCTTCTCTGGGGCGGGGAGCTGACTGGTTCCATTCCAGCTTCATGCAGCTCTGATGTTGCAAAGTTCTTTGTCTTCCTCATGTAGTGATTCCTTTATCAATTCCACTATTCAAAAAATATTATTTGTTTTACACATTTAAAGATTTGAGTGGTGCAGTTCCTGGTGGAGCCGGACTGTGACAAAGAGGGGTATACACAAGGATTAACCCCCCAATCCTCACCTGCTCTCTGAAGCCTACTCAAACAAACACAATAAACAGTTTGGTAACACGCAAATCAGCTTCAAGGAAGTCCTCTAGGCCTCACCTTCTTCCTGATGGCCACTCCCTAAGCCCCCACTAAACACATTCTGGAGTTGGCAATGAATCTAAACCTTATTCCACAGAGTGGTTCTCAAGTATTTGAATGTGCTCTATATGGCCCGTTTCTTCTTGTCCCCCTGGAAAGCCTAATCTTCCCACTTCAAACCATTTTGATATGTGGTCCCGTGAAACTGACAGTATAGAGCGTGGTGGTCTCACCTCCTTCATCTTAGCAGCCCTGCTTCTACTGAAGGGGTACTTCAATGGGCGGGGGACTAACTGAACAATCTGGCGCTGCTTTTGCCTTTGCATTTCCTGTTCCACCAGAGGCACTCATTTGCCCGGAGAGGTTTAGCATATTACAGCAAGGAGAAAGAGAAGCAATAAGCAACTTTAGAGTCTGCAGCAAAATAAAAATCATAAAGCCCAGCCTCTGTCATTTAATTTTCTAAATCAAACTCCAGTTAACCTATCAAGGCGATGGTAGAGAGAACTTGGGAAACAAAGAAGTTCCCGCTACACACACAGATGAGAAATCATATTACTCTCAGCCCTGGGGAAGTGCAGAGGATGAAAGAGATGGAGTGGAGGTGTGTGGACTGCCTACTAGCAAGGTCTAGACAGCCGTGCAGGAAACCAAGAACAGAGGCTGGCGATATCAGTACTGCCCTTAGATCTGGGCATGAAGGCCCCACTGCAGTGCTCCCCGTGAGGCTGACGGGCCCCCTTTCCGGAGCGTTCCCCCAGGTACCAGGAGTCACGGAACTCCAACGGGAGCCCACTTTCAGGGCCTGCATGTGGCTCTCCGGACTGTGCTGCTACTGTGTGCGCGCCCTGGGGCCCAGGTGTGACGACGGAGCAGCTGCCTGGGGGAGCTGGAGGCGATGTGGATCTTGTCACAAGCATAACGGAGCCAGCCCTTCAAGGCGTGCGAGGGTGCCTCTGCTGGGGGGAGGGCTGGCCATGGGCTGTGATCCCCGAGGCCGCCAAGACTTCAGCCTGTTTCCTTTGAGATGCTTGACAGGGTGACGGAGATGGATAAGGAGGCCGGACACATGATGTGGGCAAAGACAACTTGGCTCAGACTGTGTGGAGTAACCTCATGTTGGGATGGAAGAGGTGCAGGGGGACGGAGAAAGATCAAGTGGGGGTGTGTGTGTGTGTGCAAGAGTCACTCCCTACACTCCCTCCAAAAAGAAAAGAAAGTGGATGCGCATTCTGCTGATATCTCTAACCACGGCAGGGAGCCAGGGCTGGCAAGCCAGGGGATGCCTTTTCCCTTTGCCTCTTCCGCTTCAAACGAGCAGCAGTCATTGCCAAATCATGGCCTGGAGGGGAAAGTGAAATTAATCATGCACTTAAGCTATTCACAATTATTCTGCATCACTTGCTGCCCAACCCCCAATCTGTCATTACCATGTACTTGCTAGTTTGAGAAATGAGTCACTCAGTCATGTCTGACTCTTTGTGACTCCATGGACTGTCCCATGGAATTCTCCAGGCCAGAACACTGGAGTGGGTAGCCTTTCCCTTCTCCAGAGGATCTTCCCAACCCAAGGATCGAACCCAGGTCTCCCACATTGCAGGCAGATTCTTTACCAGCTGAGCCACAAAAGAATGTAATTCCCTAGCGTGAATTCTAACTCTTAAAATATTAGACATATAGTTTATGTGGTGCCCCTGTGACCTGAAGTCCCAGGAGAAAGTTTTCGCTTTCCTCTACATCCAGGGTGGCTCAGTAACACTGACGTGGGAGGGGAGGTTACCAGATATATGAAATGAAGACCATGTTTCAGGAATAAAGACCCAGGAGTTTCTGCAAAGGCCAAAGAGATGGGATGGCATGTGTAGGGGACTGGTGGGTACAGAGAAGTCTCACTAAAATCAGGGAGATTGGTGGTGGCCTGGGATTAGAGCAAAAAGCCCATAGCCCTGGGACTGTGTGATCAGAAGCAAATGGCAGAAATCCACCTGGTAAGGCCATACTAGACCAGCGGCAGACGCCCAGCAGGCACCACATCAGCACAGCAACCGCAGGAGTCCCCCCGACTCCCCCCACTGCCTGCCAGGGGGCACATACACACGGACAAGGAGCAGAAGGAAAAACAAAACAAAACCCTGATATCAGAAGAGAGAGATCACTTAGCTGACAAGTGTAAATGGTCCTGCTCCTTAACCTCGCCTACCATTTTACAGTCAAAGACACGGGCGAATGAAGCCTGGGTCCATTTGAGAAAATCTGCATTTTCTTAGCACTGCTGAGCCTTCATTACATTTCAACCCTATTACCACAGACTAAGATCATACTAACCTTTGTAGGGTGGGAGCAAAGATCACTTTGTTGAATCACACTCAACCATTACCTCAAACTTCTTACAATTTAAATTTGTAAATAATTATGGGGTTCTTACTTCTTCCTCCTTCCAAGGTACTTTTTCTAAATCAGTGATTGGTTCTCAAATTTCAATGTGCACCAGAGCCACCTGGAGGACTTTTAAGAGTTTTATGATTTTCTCCATACAGGTTTGGACATCTTAATTTTATAGATACGTGGTTTCTGTTCGTTTTTTTGTAATCATTAAGAGGAATCTTCTCTTTAAGCACACCTTCTAACTAGCTTAGGTTTATATGTAAAGTTTTTTATTCTTTTTAGTAGACATTTTTATTGAACTATAATTACACACAGAGAAAAGTGCACAAATCTTAAGTGTCCAGCTTGATATTCATAAAGGGAATGCACCTATGTAACCAGCACCCAGATCATGAAACAGAACATAACCAGCACCACACCAGCCCTGCCGTGTGCTCTTCCAGTCCCTGTGGGGCAAAAGAAACCAGATGAGAACTAATGTGTCCATTATGACTCCATTCAGCTGCTGCTAAGTCGCTTCAGTCATGTCCGACTCTGTGTGACCCCAGAGACAGCAGCCCACCAGGCTCCCCCGTCCCTGGGATTCTCCAGGCAAGAACACTGGAGTGGGTTGCCATTTCCTTCTCCGATGCATGAAAGTGAAAAATGAAAGTGAAGTTGCTCAGTCGTGTCTGACTCTTCGCAACCCCACGGTCTCCTCCGTCCATGGGATTTTCCAGGCAAGAGTATTGGAGGGGGTTGCCATTGCCTTCTCCGACTCCACTCAGAGAAAGTTCAAAAACAGATGGTGATTTAAGTCATGATAGTGCTTACATTTGAGAAGTGAGGTAGTGACTAAACAAGGGCACTGATTTCTGACATCATTCATGATTAATTCTGCCCATTTTGAACTTCATGTAAATGGCATCAGAGCATGCACTCCTCTCTGTGCCTGGTGAAAGCGACTGATATTTACGTACTAGTTGCATGCAACTGCTACTTATGCTAAGTTCTCATAGCTTTCCAACAAATTCCTTTAGGTTTTCCAGATATAAAATCATATTTGCAAATAGTTTCCCTCTATATTTTCAGTTCACAAGTCTTTCATCTAATTTCATAGACTAAAACCTCCAACACAAAATTAACTAATAATAGAGGAGGTACTAGGCCTTGTTCCTGACTTTAGTTGGAAAGCCTCTCTCAACATTAACATGCTGGCTTCTGGGGAGAAGTACAATGTAAAATGAATTACTCAAAAGTTTCTGCTTATTGAGTATATTTAACATAAATGAATGCTCAATTTTGTCAAATATCTTTGCTGCAAAGATGGAAATAATCACTATTTTTCTCCTTAACTCTTTAACATAATGTACTAATATTATTCTTGCATTCTTATAATAAACCTAAATTAATTATGACTTAATAATGCTTTTGAATTATTTGCTAATGTATTGTTAACATTTATGCGCTGATATATTCATGTAAGAGCAGTCTATAATTTTCTCTTTGGTACAATCTTTGTTAGGTTTTAAAAAATGACGCCATCATGTTCACTTTACACAATGAATTTAGAAGTCTTTTTTTGTTTGTATTTTCTTACCCTGTGGGGTTCAAGAGTCTCTTAATAGCCCCTGGAATTGTTTAAACAATATTAGGATTATTTCATGACAGTCTGGTAGAAATACCCTTGAAACAATCTGGGCTTGATACTGTTTTGGTAAAAAGCCCATTTGTTTCAAATGTCTGTTTCAACTGGGTAATCTCGGCAATTGGCATTTTTCTAAGAAGAGTTATCATTTTCTAATTTATCACATAAAATTACAGTGATATAATTTTGAAAATTTTCCTGGTTTATGGTTATTTCTCTTGCTATTGAAACGTTTCCTTTTTTTTGTTAGAAAGTCTGTCTTATCGCATCTTCCCCATTCCCCCTCCCCCATTTCTTTTAATCCCTTCCTTCCACTTCCTTTGGGTTTGCTTTTTCCTCCAGTTTTTAAGACTTGATTGTAATTCTTAGCTTTTCCCATTTTTACTGATCTTGTTCTGAAACCATACATTTCCTGTCGCAATAGTTTTTTCATAGTCTTGTGGTCATGTCCTTCTGGTGTGCTGTCACGGTCTGAGGGGACACCGGGCTCTCCTCTTCCTATTCCTCAAGACAATTCTGAAGAGGATTTGACAGTAATCCTTCTCAGGTTTTGTTTTTGGCCAAATGAGTTTTCCTGTACTTTTAAGGGGAAGCGGGGCCCTAGGATGCCTCGGCTTTGTTCTCTGGCCCTGTAAGTTCCTGTTTCACTTTCACAAAGTGATCATCTGTGTCCATGTATCATGTCTATGTATACTGACCTTTCTTCCTATATATCTGGACTCTCTCTTCTCTTTGTCCTATGGGACCTATCCGGTCCACTTTGGATTCTACCTCGAGCAGGGCTTTGTCTCATTAAGATGCAAACAGAACAGGGCCCAGGCTGCTCCCACACAACGATCAGACCACACTATACTGATCTAACACTTACTGCACGTGGGGACCTGTACGACCCCTTCCAGTTCCAGCTTTTGCTCAGACTGCCCCGCTGCACTTTCTAGTGAGAAAGCTGTGGGCAGTGTTATAGCTCTGTTCTCAAGGCTGACAGAAACCAGCTGCCTGCCTTTCACTTCCTCCCACACAGATGCTGAAACTATGCTGGTCAGTGGGTTGTCCAACACTGTATTTTGAAGTTCACAGGGCCACCCTGTCATCTGGTTTTGTAAAATGGGATCTGTGGTGATGCTAGTTACTCTAGGGTTGAATGACAATATTCAGAAACTACACTGCTGCAAATCGTCTTTCTAGAGTTTCAATTTTGTGGGAGCTCTATTATAGGAAAGAGGTTTTAAAAACAATTTGAAGATGGTTATTAACAGAAATTATAATTAGGAGTTTACTGTATTCAGGTAGTATGCTAAGTACTTAATATGTATTATCTCATCTGACCTTCTGGAGAAGGAAATGGCAACCCACTCCAGTATTCGTGCCTGGAGAATCCCCTGGACAGAGGAGCCTGGCGGGCTACAGTCCATGAAGGTCACAGAGTTGGACACGACTGAAACAACTTAGCACGCATGCACCTGACCTTCAGAAAACCTTGTTAGATCCGCTCACCTCACTTTATCAAAGGGGAAGTTATGGTCCAGTACGACACTGGTGAACTGGCAGACCTGGGACTTAAACCCCAGTCATCTGACTCCAGAACACCTCTTTATGATAATGACACTCAAATGTTATCAGACCCAACAAAACATAGTTTCAAACGATGTACCCCTGTTGGAAAAAATTTCTATCTGAGTTTAAATATTTATAAATGATTGTTTAAAGATCTAATTAAAATGTACACATATTATAGGTCAAGTCTAAAAGCACTTGTAGATGATAAATAGGTTGAATTGTGTTTTAACAACCTGATCAACCTTGTTTTCATGCAGATGCCCAAAACAAGGGTTCTATCACAGTTTAAAAAAATACCATCCTGGAGGTGGGGAAAGAGCATAGGGAACAGACTGACAGACTTCATAATCCCCCTTCTCGTTCTATTACCACTGCTAAAGATCAAGTATACATATGAAATAGTGCTTATAATTTAGTTTACTCATACTTTCCTGTAAGTAACTATTTAGAAAAAGTTTGGAATAGCTTCTCCACAATTCACAGTGACCTGGTGGTTCTTTTGGTCAATGTGCTGTTGTGGAAGGTGAACATTGCTAGGCGACAGTTCCTTAAGAATACCTCTCAAGAGCACGTTAATTAGAATCGCACCGTAATATATAATCTTATGCTACTAAATTACACAAGGAGTTAGTTAGAAAATATTTAGCAGTTTTATGAAATACTCTTGTTAGGGGAAGCACACTGATTGAAACCACCCACCCTGGCCAGGCACCATAGTAACCATTTGCATGAGTTGTTTTATGACAGGAGATCCTGATAAGGAATACGGAACTAATAAGCCACCACCAGCCGGAAGAGTTCGGGAAAGGTCGAGAGGAGACACTGCCTGTCTGTCCACTTCCCAGAATCCCTCTTGCTAGCATCCATCTTGGCTGAGCGATGCGTGCGCCACCAGGAAAGACTCTGAATTAGAATGATTGGCCAAAGACCACCCGGAAACTAATCCCATCACCATAAAACCCAAGACTGCGAGCCACGTGGCAGAGCAGTTCTCCTGGGTTCCCTTACCTACTGCTCTCCACCCGGGTGCCCTTTCCCAATAAAATCTCTTGCTTTGTCAGCATGTGTCTCCTCGGACAATTCATTTCCGAGTGTTAGACAAGAGCCCAGCTTCGGGCCCTGGAAGGGGTCTCCCTTCCTGAAACACTCTGACCTTGGAATTCTACTTCATACAAATATAGATACTAACTTTTTAAGCTTCCAACCACTAATGGCAATTCAGGAAAAAAAAATTGGGGCTTTTTATATAATTCTAAAGCCATTACATACATGCCATCTTAATTCCTGATGTCTAAGAAATGTCTTAGTTTGAGATGTAGGTGTCTTAATTTGTCAGTATTTAAGCCAGTGAAAACTGGAATAATTCATGGAAGGATGACATCTGTTGTTAGGTTTATTTTTTTCCCCACCATCAGTTCTCTGATTTTATTCCTATTAAAAAAAAAAAGAGTTGACTTTGGCAAACTGAGTTTTAAACTAAGCATGTGAATAATAAATGAATCATTTTGTCAAGTATATACTAGGTTTCCCCTGGGATCATTATTTAAGGGTACTTTTTTTTCACCACTAAAAAAGGAAAAATTTAGATATTATAATACATAAACAGTGATACTAGTAATTTAGTTTTTATCCTGATACTTTACTTGTAAACCTAAAAATCCAACATCTATTTTCACCAAGATTTTAACTTGAACCTAGTCCTTCTGGTGAAGTGATTTCCTTCTCCGTTTCAGAACTGCTCTCGTAACTTTGTCACTGAGCAAACGGTGATGGGTGTGATTCATTGATAAGCTGAATACTAATAAAGGTAAGTTTTTATACCACTTCTTTATAATTCAGGTAGGTTACAGAATGAAGAAAACAGAACAATGAAAAGCAAACCCCAGTCCTTAACCTCTAAGGGATACATTACCTTCCCACTTACCTGAAAATATTACAAAAATATGAATGACTGTGTATGGAGCTATACCATTAAATTTAATTGAGTGGTGCTATTTTTTTTTCACTTAAATGTTTACTTATTTAACTTCAAAAAATTAGAAAATCATCAGTTTGAAATCAGAAAAGCTAAAACACAGGGAGCAACAACAACAACAACAAACCAAATGTTTAAAAATAACTCAGTTATAAAAATACAGTTTACAATTTATCTCAGAAAAAGAAACAAAACCACTAGATGTTTTTCCCTCTGGGTAAGACGGCTTTCTCTGCAGAAAAGGAAAAAAAAAAAAGCAACTAATGATTCGAGATTAAAATCAAACATGACTGTTATTTACCCCAGCAACATCTAAAACAGATGACCCACACAGCACAAAACTTTCCCATTCACAATCACATACAGTTAAATTACTTTCTCCTCAGTTACATAATAGTCTTTTTATAACAATCTCCCTTTAGGAAATTACTGTATTAGTTAAGCCTATTCATTCTTGCTATGAAGTTAATTTCATTTGTATATAGCCCACAGAAGTTTAATTGGCACATTTTATTTAAGAATAAGACAAAATAAGTCATTCTTCTTTTAAAAATTATGGGATCATCTGTTTTCAGAGAATAACCCCAGATACTTAATTCATTAAAGCAATGTTCCACCATAAGCAGTCAAGCTTTTTAAATGATCACTAAGTGCTCACCTGAAGATTACCAATGCTATGTGAACTGTAAACTTCTTTTGAAGATTCATGTCCATTTTATAATATGATACAATTCTGTACTGAAGTTTTTTGTTTTTGTTTTTTAAAAAAAAAACCTACATACATACAGTTAATTTGCCTCAAAGAACTTAGAAATACAGTATAAACATTTAAGAACCACGATGGAGTCCACTGTGGTTCAAACTTCAACAAAGATTTTCTTGAAACCTAGTACAAAGGTTACTGGCTCAAGACCATATCCCAAAGTGACATCAGCATCTGATTGTAAGACTACCTCTTAGAAAAGAGAACACTTGGTTACACATGGCTTTTAACCTTGAGCTACAGTTAGGCTACAAATCCTCCCCACCACCCCCCAATCTAAAGCTAGTCATGTGGAGATGTGTACGTTCTCTGAGCACTGTTTAGAGTCCTTGGTTTTCCAGCTCTGATGGAGATCTCGCAGGCGCTCAGAAGTCCGTGTGCTTACATTCAGGGCAGGATGAACCTTACAAATGCCACTTTCCTCCATTAGTGACAGGCCACAAATTCCAAAGTATGCATGCAAAGCATCTGAAAATAAGACATTTTTTTTTTTATCACAACAGGTATATTTGTACAAAATATTTAGCTACTTACCAGCCCATCACTACATTAAAAATAAATTTAGAAAAATACTAAATAGTTTTGAAATATTTGCTTTCTCAAAGTCTCAAACCTCAAATTTTAAAAAACTGGATGATCAAATCAGATGATATTCAAGAAAATATCACTAACAAGGAAAACAGTTCCTAGCTTAAGAAGTGAGTCCACCAACATCTTCTGTGACTGAAGAATAAACAGGAAGAGTACTAGCAAAGATTCCTCACTCTAATGGGTTTTCTCTTTTGCTGACAACAGACTATGGAAACAAAGATGTTTCTATCATAAAAGGAACTTTTCTTCTTAAAAATGAAAAATAAACCTCAGAATCTAAGTAGCACTGAATTACCTCTGACAATTCCTAAACCACACAATGCCAACACTGTGTTAAACGGAAGAAGCCTGGGCAAAATAACCCATTCGGGAATGCTGTACTATATTTAATTTTCCTATTTCAAGTAATGTCAGTCACTCTAAAAATATCCGACCTGATAATAAAAACAAGCTCAGACATTCTGTTTGGTTGTAATAATGTGACTGTTCACACCAGAACGATTCTTCTGCACTGGCCTTACTACAGTTTCCCATCTTTCAGGGGTACTAACTTTCTCCCATTAAATGACCACTGAAATCACACAGCTGTTGCCTGCATGACAGCCTTATATGGAGTCCTAAAAGTGCTCAGAGTTCTGCTGTTATGGGAACACTTACAAAAAACAGATTTTGTACTAGTCAAAATTTTTTTCTATTTTTGAGTTGGTCATTATTTATAGCTTCATAGGCTATTAAGGTTCAAAACATCTTACCAAGTCAAAGTGTATCAAAAGAATTAAAGAGAAAGGTTGACTTACATAAGTATCATTTAGTTTTCATAAAAGGAATGACAGATAGTTGTACTTATTCAGAGTAATTTGTGCAAAAGTTATTTCACCAGTTAGGCCCACGTTAATCCCCTTTTATGTTTTTTTCAGAGAATGCTTAAGACTTCTTCTAGCTCAATTTCCTCTAATTTTCACACACACAAAAAAAAAATTTGATTTTTCCTATTCTATTTTTCTTGCAGTTATGTTAAACTACAAAAGGCACAAAGCAACATTAAATTTTATTGTCTAGAAATGAGAAAACTTTTCTAGGAAAAAAATGCAACAGAAAATATACTCAATAATGTAAAATAGGATCTTACACGTTCCAGGTAATGTAAAAATAAATTTTTATTCCTCAAAAGGATTTTTTATTTATAAAAAATGAAATAGAAGTTAAACATTTCAAACCTTAAAAATAAATAATAATCTCATCTGTAGGTGGTGATGTATTCAAGCACTTTAGATGTAGAAATATACATTTTCTTCATAGTAAAACTTAATTCCTTTCATAAGTTTTTCCTGTTAATGTATGTAAAATCTCTTTGTGTCAAATCTGTCAATAGATTGATTTATTAGAACCAAGAATAAGCTAATTAAAAAAATCCTATTACAATAATTTTTATAACAGCTCTGGAAACAAATCTTTCTCCACATAAATTCAATTCATCATACGACGATGTCTATGCTCTGCAATGTGTAAGATTAGAAGACACTGCAACATACCCATAAAGGATATGACAACCAATTATTTACACAAATACTAAACTTGGCAACTGACCCTCTACAAAAAAGCTCCAAAAATTTTCTTTTAAAAAAGCTATTGTAAAAAATCAAAATGTATCTCAATATGTTTATATAAGAAATGTTTTTCAAGAGTGTCATTTCCCTATTCTCATTATTTGTTAAAATAGTACCAGGTACTGATTGAAAACAATGGAATTGATACCAAAACAACTGTTTTCTTGAGGGACTTTTAAAACATATTTACAGCTATGGGTTATAGATGCCAAAAAATTCTAAATATTCCCAGGTGGCGCTAGTAGTAAAGAATCCACCTGCCAATGCAGGAGATGCAAGAGACATGGGTTTGATCCCTGGGTTGGGAAGATCCCCTGGAGTAGGAAATGGCAACCCACTCCAGTATTCTTGCCTGGAAAATCCTGTGGATAGAGGAGCCTGGTGGGCTACAGTCCATGGGGTCGCAAAAAGTTGGACATGACTGAGCAACTAACACTTTCTAACACTTGGAAATAAAAAGCATTGTACTTTTTTAATATATTTTGCACGAAAAAACAAGTAAATATGGATATAAGGAAATATTCCTGCTCTCTTCAGGTACAAGAATATGATTCCATGAGCCCTTTTATTTGTATTTCAATTCAGGTACATATTCTAACTGTAACAGTTCTATGACAAGAGATGAAGTAAAGAGGTTCTAGGCTAACAATAAAAACCATGATATTGCAATGTTGTAAAAGCAATCATTTCTTAAATCTAGTTTCATGTATTTATAGCTAATACTTTGTCAATCTAATTATTAAAAGTGTCAGCATTCTGACTTATTTTTAACAAACTCTTGAATTGAGATTTTGGAGGCTGTAAATAGGTCATTTTACTGGAGGTGAAACCTAAGAGGGAGGGGGAAGTAGCTTGGAGAATGACTTCTGAAAAGAATAAGAATTAGTTCTCTCTTGGATTTAAGAGTAATTTATTCTACACATAGCTCAAGTGACAGCTAAGACTCCTAAAGATTTTGGATGAACCAAATTATTCTACTTTGAATTGGGACCATTCAGACACACCTGTCTTACTGTCTGCAATAAAATAATACATTGCTAAGTGAAATACTTGGGAAAAAAGGCAAACTATACCAGTATCTTGATAATTAAACCCTTCCTTTACACCCTGAAGATCCTAAATCTACTGTAAACTTAAACAATTTACCTTCTTAAAAACCTTACTTAAAGTAAGTTTATAACTGTGGCTATATTTTCTATCATATACCCTTTCTGACAAACACTTAAAGATCTATTCAATAAATAAAACAAAGGTTGCTCTAGATTTACACAAAAAATAAATTACCTGGATGACTATCTGGCCACTTGGCAAATCCACCAACGAGGCGATCTTGAGTTGATAAGATGTAATTTCTATTTTTCTCAAAATTAGTATACTGGAAAATTTTCAGAAGCTGAAACGACAGTAACAAATATAAATTTATTGACATAAAACTTTCATATCAACACATGGTTCAATTTTCAGATATATATAATCTAAAAACACTTTTCTCTAGTTAAGGCTCTTAAAGCAAGGCTAAGGGACTTGGAACATTTAAAATTATCAACCACATTAACTTTTAAAAAATCATCAACTCTCATTTTCGTGACCCACTCACTATTTCTTTCTTTTGAAACAGATCCAAATGACTTCTCTGCAACATATTCAAAACACAACTTGCCAAAGTGTGCAACTTCACCAGTTATTTTTACAAGGGCAATTTTATTTATCCACATTCTAACTCTTAATAATAGATTTCTGAACTGTTAGTTATGAACTATAGTAATGATAAGTAAAAACATTTTTTAAAAAAGGACAATAAAAATTATTAACCACATGCTAAAGGCAATTTTGAGAATAGGAAAAAATTAAAGCTCTTTAATTAAGAAAGATAAAAGGTGAGACAAATACAATTTTAGCATAAAAAATTAAGTAGCTTAAAGATTCACGACATGTATTGTTCTTTCTCCCAAGATCCTATTAAATAGAAAAAATAAAGGATAAATCAAATTGTGAAGAGAAGAGGGTCAGGGGATGGTGAGCACATAAGAAAGCTCAAGAGTCACAAAGCAGCTGAAAGTGTGTTAATAATATTAATCAAAGATCCACAAAAAAAATTAAAAAAGCAGTATCATGTCTCAAAAAGCAAAATAAAACCAATTACAAAGTATGGTACTAATAAGAAACAAACTTATTCATTCATTTTGATTTATTTAATAGAATATAAGCAGTGACTCTTTAGACTCCTGATACTAGAAACACTTTCTAGTATCAAGTGGCACATGGGTCATTAAGAAGAAAGAAGAAACTATAATCTTACTTGGTTAAGCAATAAAGAATATTTACAAAATTCTAATAAGTGATTATTAGTTTTTCAAATTTTAAAATCAACCTACAGGCAAAGCATAAAATATTTGATCATTGTTACTGAGCAAAATACGAATGTTACCTAACTTGACATTACACAAATAAAGGTAAACTGACAGATTTAGAAGGAAGTGGAAGAGAAAAGGTTCAGAACTTAAAAAAAAAAAAAACAAAAACAAAAAACCCAGTAACAATTTGCTGGAAAAAAGGAAGACCAAAATCTTCATTTTTCACTGCTGGGAATCAAAGATAATGTCTAAATGTGTTAAGTCAAGCAATCAGCATGTTTAACGTTATTTAAAGTTATCCGCAAGAATTAAAATTTTTAAAAGTTGCCTCTAGAAAGTTGTCAAAGGCCACCAAAATCATACAAAGACTCAAGAACGAACCTGAAGGGGCGCCTACTGGTTAGAGATGGGACAATCTGAGCATTAACAAGAACAATGTAATGGACTAAAACAGATAAAACATATTAAAATCTATGAGTTCACAATGGTACTCAAAGGGTACAAAAGAAAAAAACCCTAAAACCCAATTATTTTATTGGAAAACTTTAGAGGATGCTAGAGAACCAACTCAATGGATGGAATGAACACTATTCAAATTAAATAATCATCTGTTTTTCTCTGTACAACCACATCTTAAAGAGAAATTCTTTACAAAAGGACACTAGTTAGTAAATTTACAGGGAATGATAGAATATCACCATTTAACAACCCCCAATGACATAATGGATCTAAGGAATGATGCTCAATGGCCACTAAAGCCATTCTGTAAGAAGACGACGAAGGTTTTACACACCAGCAACAAACAATCCAAAAGGAAACTAAGAAAGCAATCCTACTGAAAACGCTTCTAAAAGAAGCCACTAAATACTTGAGAATACACTTATCCATGGAGGTAAAAGCTTTGTACGCAAAATACTGTAAAACACTGGTGAATGAGATTAAAGATCTAAATAAATGGAAAAGCATCCCATCATCATGGATTAGGAAGACAGTGTTAAGATGTCAACACTACTCAAAGCAGTCTGTAGATTCAATGCACTCTCCATACAAATGTGAACAGCCTTTTTCCTAAGAAATGGGAAAGCCAATCCTAAAATTCGTATGAAATTGCAAAAACAATGTTTAAAAGGAAAATGCTGTTTTGGCTGAAGAGCCAAAACAATATTTAAAAAGAAAAATGTTGAGGACTCATACTTCTTGGTGATGAAACTTAGAATGCTACGGTAATTAAAATAGTAAGGACCAATGCGATAGAATGGAGAGCACAGAAGTAAACTCTCGCACACAACATCAGGTAGGTGACTTTCAGCAAGGGTGCCAACACCACTTAATGGGTACAGAACTGTCTTTACAATAAACAGTACTAGGAAAGCTGGATATCCACATGTAAAAAGATGAAGCTGAAGTCCTTGATTTATATCATTACAAAAATTAACTTGAAGTGGATCAAAGACCTAAACTTAAAAGAGTTAAAACTAAAAACTGTTGCAATAAAACATTGGGGAAAATCTTCATAATATTGGATTTGGCAATTATTTCATGGAATAACAACCAAAAGCCCCGGCAACAACAACAAAAAACAGATAAATTGGACATTTCTCCAAAGAAGATATAAAGATGGTCAATAAGCACATCAAAAGATGCTTGGCATCACTCATTATTCAGTTCAGTTCAGTCACTCAGTCATGTCCGACTCTTTGCAACCCCACAGACTGCAGCATGCCAGGGTTCCCTGTCCTTCACCATCTCCCAGAACTTGCTCAAATTCATGTCCATGCCCATTAGGATGGCTATTATAAAAAATGGAAGAAACAAGCACTGGTGAAGATGTAGGGAAACTGGAACCTTTACACGTCACCGGGGGATGTAAAATGGTGCAGCCACTGTGAAAAACAGCTTGTTGGTGCCTCAAAAATTTGAACACATAATTACCGTATAATCCAGCAATTCCACTCCTAGTTAATTACCCAGAAAAAATGAAAGCAGGGACTTGAACAGATATTTTATACCAATGCTCATAACCACCTTATTCACAATAGCCAAAAGGTGGAAACAATCCAACTGTCCCTTAGCAGATGAAGAGATACACATAATGTGGTATATACATACAGCAGAATATTACTCAACCATAAAAAGGAATGAAATTGTGATATATGTGACAACATTGATGGATCTTGAGAAATAAAAGCCAGACACAGGACACATATTACATAATTCTACTTACATGATGTAGCTAGAATAAGCAAATTCACAGAGACAGAAAGCAGAAAAGGGGTTGCCAGGGGCTGGAGGAACGGGAGAAAGGAGAGCTACTGTTTGATGAGCGGAGTTTAGGTTTAGGGTGATGAAAATGTTTGGGGTATAGATAATGGTAAGGATTACACAACACTGATCTGTACACTTACAAATAGTTACACTGATAAATATTACATTACATATATTTTACCACCATAAAAAAAAGGGAAGAAGAACAGGTTGATGGGGAACTTTATAATGGATAAATCAGCTTTGACAACTCTGGAGCCCTTAGATCAAAAAGGAGAGACAACCAGAGACTGATTATATTATATTCTTCCTGATGTGATGCAATAGGAAATATACATCATCCTGACTTGATATTTAATGATAATAAGGAGTTATGGCTGAATTTTTAGAAGACAGAGTATTACATCTCCATTCTTTAAAAAGCTATCTTTGTTTAATGATTGTACTGAAGAATTTCCAGATGAAGTAAAAAGGGGTTATCTAGAATTGCTTTAAAATAATACAGTGAGGAGAAAAGTGAGTAGCTGTATGAATGAATGAAGGCTGGCTTTGAGATAAAAACTGCCGAAATTGGCTACTAAACATATTAAGTGTTCATTATACACCATTTTCTCTTTAGACTATGTTTGAAATTTTCCATAATCAAAAAAATTAAAATGGTGCATCAGATGAATGGTACTATAAGTGAGGAGAACAGAAAAAACATTCTATTTTCTTTATTTATTTTAACCACATGTATAAATTTTAAGAGAAAAAATTAACATGTTATATAGATGATAAATATACTTTTTTTAGATTCCAGAATATCAGGCCTAGGTGATACTTGCAATTTTAGGATATAGAAAACTTGTGGGTATTCAATGGCTAATAATCTTATGGATTTACACATATCAAAAGGTAGCAGAGATGGGGAAAATGATCATATTAATGAATACATTTCAGAAGGCTTATACAAATAAATGAATAAAAAACAGAAAACTTTAAATAGTTTTTAAAGGAATTACCCATGGTTTATCTTTTAAGGTATTTTCCCATAAATCCTTTACTGGTATGTTCAGACAGATCTTCCATCTAGGGGGACTACTGGTAAGTTTCAGTTACAAGCTTTTTATAACACTACACCTAGTTTCGTCTATAGGTTCTAGACACTAGAGTTTTATAAGAATAAAAATTTTTAAGTAGTACAACAGATAACTGAATTCTGTGGAAAAACCATACAGTGACCAGCTTTGCCAAAGCAACAGGAAAACCTTTTTGGCTTTAACCTAACGATATTTAATGAACATTACAAAGACCAAACCCTTTAAGCACAGTTTTCATTAACAAAGAGTATAAGTTTCTGATTTTTATTATTTCTCTTACCTTTAGCGTTGCTCCCACCCAAAAAGAGTAACAGGTGTCAACAGGCTTATTAGGCCTTCCATGATAACCATTCTGTTGTCTCATTATACACCACCTTTTTATCCTGTTCAATTCTTTTTCTGAAAAAACTTCTTCTAGTTTACCCATCAGGCACAGTGATGCAATGCCACAAAAAGTTGATCCTCCTGTTAATTAAAACCACACAGTACTTTAAACTTATTAGATGTCTAGGAAAGTAATATGAAATGATTGAAGAAAAAAAAATGGTTAAGTAATTCTAGAAAGCAGTGAAAGAAAAGTAAAATTAAAAGATAGCTTTACTTTTATATTACTATTTACTTAAATTCACTATTTAAAATAACCACTAGGCACTGAAGTCTTCAATATAAACTTGATGAAACAGAAAAATTTTTTAAATAATTTAAAAGAATCATTTTTTTAAATGAAAAATATAAGATTTAGAAAGCAGTTCAAAATTTTATGGTTAATAGGAAGAGCTGAAACTAAAGTCTAGGACTACTATTTCCTGTCTGCCACTCTTACACCTGAGTCTGATTTTAATTCCCTTAAAAATCACAGTGTACTGTTTACGAACTAAGGTCCCATCTGCCTAAGCTGCAGACTAATTTTTACATGTAACATAAACTAGAGGCTTATATGCAGTCAGCTTCAGAAACTGAAGGAAGAAAAAGTGAAAGTCGCTCAGTTGTGTTCGACTCTTTGCAACCCCACGGATTATTATAATATAGTCCATGGAATTCTCCAGGCCAGAATACTGCAGTGGGTAACCTTTCCCTTCTCTAGTGGATCTTCCCAACCCAGGGATCAAACCCAGGTCTCCCACACTGTAGGCAGATTCTTTACCAGCTGAGCCACAAAGGAAGCCCTTAAGTTTATCTTAGGGGAAGCCTTAAGTTATCTTAAGGAAGAAAAGTTCCTTCAACAAAGGAATAGAAAAGGGAAAGCGAAAGAGTGTGTGTGTTGGGGGTGGAGAAGAAAACTCTATCTGGAAGCAGATGCGCAATACGTATCCATGCTCACTATGCTAGACTGAAAAACGCCCCACCCGCCTTCCACCACGGCTCAGTGATACCCAGGTCCTAATCCCTAGAATACGGGCACGTTTCCTTATACGACAAAAGGGACTATGAAAACGTGATGGAAGTTAAGGATTTGAGATGGGGAGATTATTCTGGATGGGGGCCACCCTAAATGTAACCACAAGTGTCCCTGTAAGAGACAGATAGACAGAGATTAAACCACAATCAAGAAGGAGGCGATGGAAACAGAGACTCAAGTACTGTGACGGCACACCAAAGAACACCAGCAGTCCCCAGAGGCTGAACAAGGCGAAGGAACAGACCCCCACTGGTGCCCCCAGAAAGAGCTCACCCTGCTGACACCTTGATCTGAAGCCCTGTAAGGTGCAGTCCAGACTTCTGGCCTCTGGAGCTATGAGAACAAATCTGCATTGTCTTACACCCCTAAGTTTATTAAAATGTTATAGCATCAAAGGAACCAATACAGTCACAAAAGTAACTACTTTCCTCAGGAAATGAAAAGTCAGTACTTTTCCACATAGGAAAAAACAAACAAAAAAATTCCACCACTTTTCACTGGCACTATCTGTTGTCAACTCCAAACAATCTGAAAATACTCCATATTTCCAATTTATTACAACTTCATCTACGGATTTTTATTAATTCTAGCTCTTTAAAAAGATTGTCCCTAATATGCCTCATTTTGCAACTCTCCTTTTGGTGTTACAAATCTTGGCTATATTCTCTGGCAAAGGAAAAGTGAGCATTCGCTCTAGAAAATGTAAGGCTGCTATCACACTAAAATGGTCACTGTCAAAATATAAAAACACACAAACAAATAAATAAAGGGTCACTGTAAGAACTATTTAGTCTTCAGATTTTTTTCCCAATGGGGAAAAAAAAGAGGAAGATCTATGTTAGCAATGAGTGTATTAAAACAAAAGTAAAACAAATATATCATAACCTTTTAGATTAATTTCTATTCAGCAACTATTAGTTTTATTCCTCCTTCAATGACTACTAGTCTCAATTTCTCTTTTATGAAGCTGCCCATGACTTAAGTATTACACATCATTAAATATAAAGCCTCTAACAGAAAGTACATAATTTTTAAAACTAACTACACCAAGAAATAAAGAGGTATTTAATTGCTACTCTCCAAAATAATTGTTGGAATTTTTTAAAGCAAGCCAGAACAATTCAAAATAAAAACACTCTTTACTTTGCCCAAGCAACCAAATTTTGAAAATAACAACTTCTGAAGTAAGCTTGGACTCTGAACAGCCAAACAATAATTACAAAGTCTATGCTTTAAGCTAAAACCCACTTATCAACATTTATTCCTAACAAGTTCCTGTCTAAACAATCATAAAAAGCCAGTTCTAAAAACCTGGATTAAAAGTAGCATGTTAGAAGAGTATTAGAGGCAGACATAAAAACAGGAAAAGACAGGTAACATTCTGACAATAAGTATATTAAGAAACATTACTAAAAGGGCAGGCACAAGAACACAACCAGAATATGCTTTTAAGGCTAATTAACAGAATTAGGTCAATGATTCCTACAAGCTTCAAAAAATTTCGAGAACATCCCATCATTATATTACAGTACAATTTAAGAACTGCTTCTCATAATAATGGTCCAAATTCTAACCTTTGTTCATTATGCCTGAGTTGAAGAAGGGTTATAGGCCGGCCAAGCTATTGCTCACTTGCCCCTTGCTCACTCAGCTTTTGGGGCAGCCAAGACCTGGGTGTCTAGAGCTCCTCAGGGCACCTGTGTCCTACAGATAGATGTTTGAATGTTCTTGTGCGCTGTGAGGTTAGACAGGCTGAGAAATAAATAACCTCCTTTATCGAAGGCATTAACAGTAAAAGAATATTAAGGCACAAACAAATAAGAGAAAGATTTCCAGACAGAGAATGGGATATGTATATATGGTTGGTTTGCAATTCTAAAAATGAGCTGTGTTTGTGGTTGGTTTGCAATTTTAAATAGGGGGCTTATCCAAAAACACCGTTTGAGCCAGTACCTGGAGAATGTGAAGTGAAGACTGGGGTGGCAATAGCAACTGTGTCACTGGTCATCACTGCTCAGTAAGTGGAATATGCTTACAGCTGCACAGAGAGGAAAGCTGGCATCTGTAAAAACATCTGAGAAGACGGGGTCTGAGCTCACTACTGTGAAGGACGTTAGTGGGCACCGTGGCTGAGGAGATGCTTAGCAGTGCAGGAGACTTGTAGAAGAGACACCAGAAAACGAGAGCACGTTTTCCAGGATGTGAAGGAGACGGCTGCTCAAACCTGATACGCTGATGGAAAGAAAGGAGAACATGCACGCCTTCACAGAGTGCCCAAGCTCCAGTACTAGTTTTTAGAAAGAGGTCTCTCTTGCCAGTGTAGCCAGGGATAAGACAAGGAGGGGAGGCTATACCGAAGCCTTCCAGAACAGTACTTCTCAGCCCGTCAGCACACAAGAACATTAAGGCATCTGGCGGACACAGTGGTGCCCCGGGGAGCTCTAGACACCCAGGTCTTGGCTGCCCAAAAGCTGAGTGAGCAAGGGGCAAGCTTGGCAGGCCGATAACCCTTCTGCAGCGTATCCAGTACCTTGGCACCCTGACAAGGAAGCCCTTCCCTCTACAGCTTTAGTCCTGAAACCTACCAACCCAAAAAGACAAGTAAAAAGGAAGATGTAAGCTTTTAGGCATGAACCACAGTTCATCAATGATGGTCTTGTTGGGTGAGAGGATACTTGAGTCAAATGGACTCAAAATCACTACTTGTGTGACTCAGCAAGACTTTTTTTTCCATCAGACAGATGACAGATTTCCTCTTTGTGCAACGATAAGCATATTCCTCCTCACCAAGAGGTGATGACCAGTGACAACTGCATTGCCACCCCAATCTCGTACAGACTCAGGCACACACAAGAATTAAGACGTCCTAATTACAGGGTGGCTTCAGAGGAAAACCCCAGTGCTTCACACGCCCCTCAGTGACACACGCTCTGCCACCAGCACTGGAGGAGGGCGCGGGAACGTGGCAGGGAGGCCGGGCCCTGGGGAAGCACAAGCACCGTGGGTGAAAAGCTCTCACGCCTGCTCCATGCTTTCCAAACCAGCTCCCCTCGTGTCTCTGACCAAGAAGGACGAGAGCCTCTGAGGGACTCGGTGAGGAGCCTAAGTCGCACCCCCAGTGCGAGGGCTGAGACCTGGATGCGGATGTGTTCTGTCCACGCCGCTGTGCTAGCAGAGGGACGGACACACCAAGTGAGCACAAAAGCATGGCTGTGAGAGAGAGGAAGTAAGTTCATTCAGAAAGTCTCCCTGACCTGAGCCTTTTTTTTTTAAGGAGCATGGAAGTATATTTTCTTCTACATGAAAATTTTCCACTGGAAAAAGTTCAGGCTATTGATGTGCTAACAGACTGACTATTGCTCTCTTCTGGTTCTGCCAAAATTGAGGGAAAATGTGGGAGAGACTGTATTAGTGTATGTAGTGAATATGTGCCATACAGAAAAACGTTTTATCACTATGACTTAGTACAATTACATTAAAGAAGGTGGAAAAATTTTTCTTCTTCACAGATTCATTGATTCATGTTCAATATTCTGTATCTAGCTTTTTAGTATTACACCAAAAAAGAAAACTTGCTGTTTTCTAACAATTTCTTAAATCCTCCCAAGATGTTTTCATGCAGCTAACAGTTGAAAAGATTAGTAGAAAATACTGTTTGAACATTCTGGTCTGAATAATCTCTGAATGATTACTGACCTAGAAGAGGCTCAAGTTGGCACAACAGTGTCAACAGGGAGAAGTAGGAAAGAAGATAACCAGGCTGCATCAAGGGTCGGGACAAACTTCTGAGGTCCTACATGTTGAAGACACCATGATGTTATTTAAAGAAACAAGAGAAACCACACACCCACTGATTTTAAGGTGCCTTACCATGAGATTCAAGTCCAGCTCCCTGTGCCAACCCATTGTCATAGGACTGAAAAAGAAAAACACATTCAGTTAATACTGAAATAACAATAAATAAATATGCTGTCATGATGCTAATTTTTCTTCTTGAGCTAATTTTATCTCTCCCTTTTATCTTTCAAAACATGTATTCTTTCCCATAATGAAATACATCTAGGCATTTTCAAATCCCTGATCTTGTCTTATTCACCAAGCTGAATCAGTAAATGTATATACACTAGGCACATTCTGAGAAGAGACTGTTCAAAGATGGCACTTACATATTTAATCTTTACCCAGTAAAAAGCCTCAACCTTTATTCCTCTCCCACTTGCAAGAGGTATGAGTTTAAGGAAAACTTATATAAGGATTTCATACTCATATATATAACATTATAAATACAAATCTGTTTTGAGACTTTTGGTTAGCTGAGGATAATGGTGCCCCACCTAAAATTTGAATTTCCCCACATATCCCACAAAATCAAAACAGGATAATAATAATACAACTAAGCAATTATCCTTCAATTAAAAATAAATTAAAAAAATAATACAACTACATAGAACTGAAACCCTATCAAAGCTGGAAGACATGCTGAAGCTTCAAATTACCTGTCTACAGAAAAAGAAACAACAAATCTCATACTCCTGATACACTTTTGCAGAGAGCGAGGGCAATTCATGAAAAATCGTGAGGAAGAGAGAGGAGCAGGGCTGTCTGAGATCACCCAAAATTACTGGCTCAAAAGGAAAGGCCTCCTTAAGTGTGAAATTACAGAAAATCCTTGTTTTGCACTCTCCCAATTATACACAAACTCCAATAGCACAGTATGCCTCACATTTCAGTAGTAACAGTACAGTAACTATGAGCAGCTGCATGCAGCACAAGCTTGCTGCTAGCCCCTCCGTCCACGAATGACTGACTGACAGAGTGCATCATGAGCTGTGGACACGCAAGTCACCTTGCACACAGTCTCTGACCGGTCACCGTGTGGTGCTCAGCACAGCAACGTACATGGTCGTGCTGTTTCTCTGTATTAGAATGAATAACCCACATGATGCTTGCAAAACGTTGTAACCAAAGAAAAGACTGGCCACCAAAGATAAAAGTGCAGTGAAGAAACGAAAAACAGTAGCACTGAAAGTGAAATTGAGATCAAACAGAGTAAGAGAAGACATGGTTATCATGACAGTGCTGGTTGTTTGACACTAGATATGAAGGCAGAAAAATTAAGTGAAGGCGAAATTTCTACATGAATGAAAAAAGTGGCTATCATGAGAAGGAAGAAGATGTTCTAGAGAAGTGATGTTGGCAAAAACTTCA
This sequence comes from Odocoileus virginianus, assembly GCF_023699985.2. NCBI lineage: Eukaryota > Metazoa > Chordata > Mammalia > Artiodactyla > Cervidae > Odocoileus > Odocoileus virginianus. The sequence continues at coordinate 3,417,830 of NW_027224265.1, forward strand.
CATAAAAGGAATTCTCAGGTATTTCACAACAATGGCAATGCAAAGGACGAAATGCTGGAAGTTGGTACTAAGAAATGATCATTTACCGAGACAGAAAAGATGCCTGCTCCGTACTGTAAGTTATATAATGGGAAGACAAAGAATGCTGTTCAAACTACTCCTTATGAATTTTCTACACTTTTTCAATATTGCTAACGTTTTAAATTACAGTGTACTAACAAATATTGGTTTACCATGAAAATTTCTCTATACATTTATAACTGACAGTAACATTAATAGTTTTAAATGTTTTGGCAAAAAATTTATAAAGGTCACAGAACAAGTGTCATTCTTCCCACTGATGATTAAGATCACTTTGCATCGTTTCAGCCAGCACAACCATCGTGACAGTCTGGTGTGACCAATCAGAGCGAGGATGCCTGTACTATATACAGAGTTCTGCTAACACTGAGCATTAACCCCAGGAAAGGGGCTGAGGAGGGCATGCAGGTCAAGGTGGCGGCGTCCAAAGGGCAGAACTCCGGTGAAGACAGAAAAAAAAGGAAGAAAGAAGGGCCCTTTGAAGATCAGATAACAAAGGAAAACTCCAAGGAGCAAACTTTAAAAACCCAGGAAACAAAAAAGAACTCTCTCCTAGCAGAAAATCATAGAACTCACTATCCTTCCCCAACCACTACACAAACAAAAACACGCTCTAAATTTAAAAAATCATACTTTGTTTCTCTGCACTGAAAAGATGGCACTCTTACTAAACTAGGAATTCTTGTAAGAAAAAAAAAATCCACTAATGACTAAACAGAAGAAGACAAATCCACACAAAGGAACTCTGAATCTCTGAGATGAAAACATGGTGGTCACAATGAAAATATCTCAGTATAGGAAAATCTGCCTTCACCTCCAAAGTATGGTGAAAAGTAAAAGAAAACTAGGGTGAAGCACCCAAACTCAACTGTATACCCTCAAATAAGCACTTGGGAAATGAAAAGAGATTTAAAGTTAAAAAATGAAAAGGATAAACAGTAGGAAGAAATAAAGAAAATTAAATGATTTCAGGAAAAGACACTAAGGGACATGTAAGAAAGGCTGAAAACAACCAAGAGAATAAAAATGAGATAAAGAAGTAAGTAAAAGGAGTTGAAGAGAAAGTGGTTGAAATGAAAGATGAGCAAAGAAAGAAAATTACACAAAATTGCAGTACCTAAAGAAAAAGGAAAAACAATGGACTACAAGTAGGGGTCAGTAGTAATCTGGAGCCTGCAGGCTAAACCTGGCCTGAGGCTTGTTTTGTATAACCCTGAACAGTCAATCTCACTCTTAATAAAATAAATGCAAATTTGGAAACATACCAAGGTATCATTTTTCACCCACCAGATTGGTAAAAATAAAAACACTGCAACAACATTCTATTGGTGAGCCTGTGTAGACACAGGCACTCTCACACACTGGTGGGAATATAAACTGGTTCATATTTTAGGAGTGAAAATGAAAATTTATGCATGCATTTACTTTTTGATCAGGCAATTCTTCTTCTAGGAATTTATTTTGAAAATATATTCCCAACAATACATAAGCAAACATGCAGAAAGGATTAGTTTCAACACTGTTCGCCTTAGGAAAAAAATACATACCCTATGTATAGAATAGTTGGAAAAAACTATGATGTGCACATAATGGAGTGCTACAAAACTGCAAAAAAAAAAAAAAAAATGAAAAATGAGGAAAATTTTTTTGACCTGATACAGGGTGGTTTTCAAGCTATACTGTTAAGTAAAAAAAACCAAAATGCAAAAAGGTACTCTTTTGAGTGAGCAAGGAGGAGGAACCAGAAACTAATGAGAACACTCACCTACAGAGTGAATGGATACATGGCGGCAAACACAGGAGTCAGGCAGAGGAAGGAGACAGGAAAGAGGGGAAGCCCCTGTGAGTTACACAGTTCTGAACCTAAATTCTGACTTTCAGAAGCAAACTAATATATCACATATTAAGGAAATAAAATCAACAAAGTTGGGGGGGGAGGTGATCCTAAAGTAGAATCCAAACAACTCTATTTCAAATAAATGACATAAACATACTAAAGGTTGGGGGTAAGGTGGTCGTGGAGGGAATAAAAAAAAAATCCCAAGTGTTTTTTAAATATAACATTCTGGCAATATACCCGTGGGCTCTAAGCAAAAAGAACCAATGTATTCTGGATAACAGGAGTCAGGCTTGTCACTGTCCAAGAAGGGAGTCACAGATGAAAAGGGGGAGATTAAAATGAACTGAATGGAGTTAAAAAACAAAGATCATGGCATCTGGGAAAAGTGAAAGCTGTGACAGATTTTCCTTTCTTGGGCCCACAAAAATCACTGAGGATGGTTACTTCAGCCACAAAATTAAAAAACGCTTGCTCCTTGGAAGAAAAGCTAATGACAAACCTAGATAAGTAGGTCAAAAAGCAGAGACACCTCACTTTGCCTACAAAGGTCTGTATAATCAACCCTATGCTTTTTCCAGGAGTCATATAAGATGTGAGAGTTGGACCATAAACAAGGCTGAATGCCAAGTAATTGATGGTTTTGAACTGTGGTGCTGGAGAAGACTCGAGAGTCTCTTAGGATGCAAGGAGATCAAACCAGTCAATCCTATTTGAATATTTGTTGGAAAGACTCATGTTGAAGCTGAAGCTCCATTACTTTGGCCACCTGATGAGAAAAGCGGACTCACTGGAAAAGATTCTGATGCTGGCAAAGATTGAAGGCAAAAGAAGAGATGGCAGAGAATGAGATGGTTAGATAGCACCACTGACTCAATGGATATGAATCTGAGCAAACTCTGGGTGATACCGGAGGACAGAGGAACTTGGCGTGAGAGTCCATGGGGGCCGCAAAGGGTCTTAGCGACTGAACAGATGGTGTTGGATTAAAATGAGGTATTAGTATGAACGCGGGCTTCCCTGGTGGCTCAGACGGTAAAGAATCTGCCTGCAATGCAGGGGACCTGGGTTCAAGTCCTGGGTGGGGAAGATCTCCTGGAGATCTTCCAGTGGAGAATACCCACTCCTGTATTCTTGCCTGGAGAATTCCATGGACAGAGGAGCCTGGCAGGCTAAAGCCCATGAGGTCAGAAAGAGTCAGACATGACTAAGCAACTTTCATCATTTCATTAGCATGAATTCATGGTTTTTGATAAATAGATATAAATGTGTGGATGTGTGTAAGGGGGCTTTCTGTGCATACATATATACATTTCCTACCTCTGAGACAAGGGCTAGAAGCAATGACATCCTAGTACCAATGAGCACATTTTGTGCCCAAATCCTGGTTTCTAAACACCACCCTTCAAAAAGAAGAACCAGAACTTCTTTAAGAAATCACCAATTTTAGAACTTAGGCTGGGAAATTAAACTATGAACCCGGAATATTTTGTGCTAGAGAGCAAGGACGTGCTCAAAAATGAACGGAACACGTCAAAAGGGCATAAGAGCCTGTGTGAAGGGGTTTTTGCTTGCTGAATCTGGGACAGTATCAAAATAAATGATCATCAGTTCAGTTCAGTTGCTCAGTCGTGTCCGACTCTTTGCGACCCCATGGACTGCAGCATGCCAGGCCTCTCTGTCCATCACCAACTCCCAGAGTCCACCCAAACCCATGTCCATTGAGTTGGTGATGCCATCCAACCATCTCATCCTGTCGTCCCCTTCTCCTCCTGCCCTCAGTCTTTCCCAGCATCAGGGTCTTTTCAAATGAGTGATAGTTACAGATAATAACCCACTGAATCAAACAAGAACCTAGATTTCCTGTTGAAATTAAATAAATAAATAGATAAAGGTGAAAGGAAAGCTTTTTGTAGCAGCAGAATTTTAACTGATAATTACAGAATGAATGGTAGAGCTAGAAAATCAATGCACACTAACACTAGAGGGTAAAAGTTTGATGAGGGACAGGAAATTTACATAGGCTCCAAGTATCTTACCATGAGATACTAAATATGATCACAAATGGAAAAAACGCTAACTTTATAGAGAAACATCTGGCATACACCAGCTTAACCAAGTGATTAAAGTTAACATCACCAATAAGGAGTATCAACAAGTTGTACCTCCAAATACAATGCACTAAGAAGAACGTGGTATTACTTCTACAATAATCATGCCACAATGCCTATCACTGTTAGGGAAATAGGGGAAAGTCTTGTTCAGGCTTCAGAAGCAGGAGAGCAGGCCTCTGACTTGCTTCTGACCTGCGGACACTGCCTGGATTCCATGCCTGCTGGCAAGCACAGCAAGTCAGGCAGCACTTTAGATAAGAAAGGGAGTTCGTCTTGAAATTCTTGAGCCCCTGATGGTCTGGCAACCCCAGCCCCCTCCCCAGAGGGTCTAATGGAATTCTATAACTCCTAAGGTGAAACAAATCTTTCCATATTGTAGGAAGATTAAAGTAAAACCATACCTGCATGTTTGCACACAAACTGACACAAACTGATACTGCTATCAGCTCGTGGCCTAGGATTATAAGCAGGAGCCCCTGAAACTACGGTTTGAAGCCTCACTGGTGGGCGGACGCACCTCCCTGGACCCTTTCTCAGCTGGGCCTCCAGACTGCTGTTAACAAGGGACCTCCTAGTGCTGTTCAAGTCTGGATGTAGCTCAGCCCAATTTGGTGATGTATGCACTGTCACTTCTCTCTATTGTTTATATTTCTTTTCAAATTATCTTTCTTCTATAAAAAATTGAAATTGTTTATGTGTGTAACAATGGTTTCTTTGGCTAACGAATCCTTTGAATTGAAAACAAAAGTAAAACTTTTGGCAAAACAATCACCCATCTTTGTCTATAACATCAAACTCCTTTTGTCTTAAAACTTCTTTAAAGGTTTGCTCTTTCTGCCTCCCGAGGCTTTTAAAAATTTGTGCTATTGTATATTCTGAAAATTCTGATTTACATAGTTAATTAAAAATAACTCTATTCCTCTAAGAACTTACATTTCCACTCTGAAATATGGACTAGTAAAAGCTGAATTAACAGCCTAAAATATTTTAATCTATAAAATAAAAATTTGATATTTAGTAAGTAAAATAAACCTGGGAAGCAGCACTTCTATTACTCTGATTTTATACAAAAGACTAAAAAGTAGAGCAAATGGTATTTCCAGCTGAGACTAAGGTTTCCTTACTATTGTTGATAAAAAAAAAAAGACTAACTATATTGTGTGGAAGAATAAATTTCTACTTGATACTCTCCTTAAACCTTAGATTAAAAAAAAAACCCACACATAAAACTATTTAGAAACCAAAAGTGATGCAAAAATCTATTGTCAACCCAATCTTGCTACTTGAAATGGCTTAAGGAACCCACATCTCACACCCGATATATAGGAATAAACTCACCATGTAAAGTGAAGTGAAGTCGCTCAGTTGTTTCCAACTCTTTGCGACCCCATGGACTGTAGCCTACCAGTCCTCCATCCATGGGATTCTCCGGGCAAGAATACTGGAGTGGGTTGCCATTTCCTTCTCCAAAGAAAAAATCTCACCAAAGGAACCACAATTCTCCTTTAAGTTTGGCTGTGACTTCAAGGACCCCTACTAGGATAGACTACCAACATTTACTTTGAGATTTTACCATTTTTTGCTTCCAAGGCTGACCAATTTCTTTCCACTAAAGACACTGTTTCTTTGGATACAATCAGATTATATTTAAAATTTAATGGCTAGAGTCAATCTGTCCTTGAAGATTATTTTTACATGGCTATTCTGATATATGATGTGCCTAGAAAGCAATCTTATTACCCTATTTCCAAATTACTGCTATTAATAGAAGAGATGAGGCATGCCCCAGCTCTCATCAGTCATGTCCGACTCTTTGCGACCTCATGGACTGCACCACGCCGGGCTTCCCTGTCCCATCACCAACTCCCGTAGCTTACTCAAACTCATGTCCATCGAGTCAGTGATGCCATCCAACCGTTTCATCCTCTGTCATCCCCTTCTCCTCCCAGCTCTCCTATATCAGCAACAATAACTAAAGGAGAGAGTCACTATCAACATAACTCACCATACTTCTTCTAATATAGCTGATAGCCTTTTTCATATCCATGCCAGACCAGTTGTTGAGCATATAGCAGATACAGGAAGCACAGTATACAAATCGCATGTCATTTTCACTGCCTTCAGGGACTGCACAAAAACTGAAAGTAAGAACAACATGATTTACTGTACTGTAATTTGTTTATTTGTACGGGGAGCTATTTAGAAACAGCCACTTCATGTTTTCACTCACAGAAAAACCTATCACTAACTAACAATCGGATTTAAAAATCATATACTACTTGTATTATTCAGTGAAGAACAGGACTATTAACTTGAACGCTATAAAACTACCCCTAAAGCGTCACTCTGCTCCGAAGTTCTGCCGTCTGGGGAGCTTAACCCGCGATGGCAGCTACTCCTCCGCAGGAGCCACCACTCTCCGCCACGGAAAGCTGTGGCACCGCGGTCTGAGAATTCATGACAGAAACAGGAGCAGGTGAAAACTGGGAACTGTTGGTTTGCCTATGTACAATTTCTTCTCAATGTATATATAGATAACCAATATGATAACTGATCATATTGTTTTAATTTTTACCTGTAATTAGTTTTAGAGAAGTATATAGTAGTGTTTCACGTCTATTCTTTTATTATAAACAAGGGTAAGATAGCAGTAACCAAAGACTTTAGTGAAATACTGAGAAATTAGTGACATGTACTTGCTGAGTTAAGTATTTAGTTTTATAGTATTTCCAATTAACATCAATTTATCTTACATGTTTCCATTAATTTTCCCCTCATCAAGAGCAGTGTTTTTAAAATAATGACAGGAAAACAGAGACAATGGTAGACAGAACATAGATATAACATGGCAGGATCTGTTTGCCAAGTTTTCTCTTTAGACAGAATCACTACTGCTTTATTACTTTCAAGATTTAAAAAAATGTTTCACCTTAAAATTTTTTTGTTAGACCCATGACTCAAATCATCAAATATTAATGAACTCACTAACTTCTTTTTCTAACCTTTAAAAATATAGAAACTATCTACACTAGAATATAATATTCAACATTCATCCCTTTTTCCCCCTATAACTACCTTCAGGCATAAAAGTTAACACTAAATAAACTTTTAAAACATTGAGACTAAATGTATGTCTGCTTCAAAATGTTAATTTTTTACCCAGAAGGTAAATTAAAGTAGATCCTAATCCTGAAACTATTAAACCACTTATTTATGGATCACTTATTGTCTCCTTTAAAAAAAAAATGAAATAAAAATGGAGTCCTATTATTCTGATTACTTTTATTTTCATTCACATAAGAAATATTTCATTGATTAGGCACTTAAACCGTATTATACAGTGAACTTTCAGGTGGCCGGAATAAGAATTTATGACAAATTCTATAGGTCTACTATAGTACTATATTCATTTTTAGTTTCAAAAGATTTTTCTTTAAAAAAACAAACCAAAGAGAGAGAGAGACAAGTAACAAAAAATGACCTGTACCTTCCATCTTCGAGCTGAAGGGCTCTCAAGCCTGCTAAGCAAGCTTCTTTATTTACCCGGCTTAGGTCGTCTCCAAGAATAACTAGGCATGAAAGGCCAGTGTAGGTCATTGCTATGTGGCCACTATCGTAAGGATGAGCAGTTCCAGGATTCTAGATTCAAAATTAATATAATGTTAATTAGAAAACTGAAATGAAATCTTACTCCATCATATAATTTGACAAGAAGTTTCGGTAAACAGTAAAATCAAATGTTGTTTTTACTGACTTGTATAGACATCTGGTAGAGAAAAATAAAACTTAATTTCATGTATGTCTCAACATAAGTATTACTGCATACTATCCAGGCACGTAATTTTAAAATTTATCCTTAAGCTTTATGGAAGTAGATTTGATATTCAAATAAACCAAATTATTTAAACTTTCTATTTGATCAACCAGATCAATTATAATTTATGCCTTATATACTTAAAAAGGCATGTAGAAATAATTATTTTATGCCATACAAATTCAAATGAAGTATACCACAGTAGTAATTACCATTTAAAAATAATACAAAACAATATAGTTGAAAAATCTTTTCCTATTCTCATATAGTTGAATTATTTGACTTTCTAATAACATTAACACTTAGAATAGCAAATAACAAAAAAATGCAAAGGCTTAAGATACTAACATTGAAAAATTCTCTAGGATAAAATAATCTAACTTTTAAAGTTTAGATCGCAAATGAATACTGACTGTAAAAAGTGTTTTGTGAAGCCTGTTAGACTAGTAATCGCCCAGCAGAGCTGGGGAGTCAAACTAGGAGACTCATGTTACCAAAACATGTACTGAACTAGTCTCACTGATGTCATGGTTCCAACAAAACTACAAAAGTTATCAAAAGCTGGAAATAGAACTGCCATATGACCCAGCAATCCCACTTCTGGGCATACACACCAAGGAAACCAGATCTGAAAGAGCCACATGCACCCCAATGTTCATCGCAGCACTGTTTATAATAGCCAGGACATGGAAGCAACCCAGATGCCCATCAGCAGACGAATGGATGAGGAAGCTGTGGTACATATACACCATGGAATACTACTCAGCCATTAAAAAGAATTCATTTGAATCAGTTCTAATGAGATGGATGAAACTGGAGCCCATTATACAGAGTGAAGTAAGCCAGAAAGATAAAGACCATTACAGTATACTAACACATATATATGGACTTCAGAAAGATGGTAACGATAACCCTATATGCAAAACAGAAAAAGAGACTCAGATGTATGGAACAGACTTGTGGACTCTGTGGGAGAAGGCGAGGGTGGGATGTTTCAGGAGAACAGCATTGAAACATGTATATTATCTAGGGTGAAACGGATAACCAGCTCAGGTTGGGTACATGAGACAAGTGCTCGGGCCTGGTGCACTGGGAAGACCCAGAGGGATCGGGTGGAGAGGGAGGTGGGAGGGGGGACTGGGATGGGGAATACATGTAAATCCATGGCTAATTCATATCAATGTATAACAAAAACTACTGTAATGATGTAAAGTAATTAGCCTCCAACTAATAAAAATTAAAAAAAAAAAAAATCTCTTAAGGTTTATAAAATAATGTGACTCCTTGTAGGAAACCCTGTAGACTCCAGCTGGCACAGACATAGATAAAATTAACTTAAAAATTTGTTAAAATAAAAGTAAAAATGTAAAGCCAAGTAACAAGACTGCATACACAAAGCACTTAGTTTTATAATTATTTTCAAATACCCAGTCCTATTAACTAGTTATTTTAAAAAGCTAATTTCACTTAAAAAATGCAAAATTTCACATTGTACTAATTTATCTCTGTTAAGAAAGTTTTGATTTTGACAGACTAAGAGTACCTTTTAAATTCATCCTTCTCATAGGCTTTCCTCCTGTTTTAGTTGGGCTCATCAATAACTGCTTCAAATACCTGAGTAACTGCTCAAAATACTACAAAGTTAAAATGAATCTTATACAAAGATTTTGGTTAAAATAGATTCCATTGCTTTCTACAATAAATGTTAACCTCTACACTACTGAAAGGCATCAAATCCTGGCTCTATTACTCACTGGCTTGCCTCATTCTGAAAAATGGAGGTATTAGTATCCACTTCACAGGGTTACTGTGAAGATTAAATAAAGTTACTATCTATACAGATGCTAGTTATCTTACTGATGATGATGCAAGTGCAAGGCAAATATCAAAAGGGCCACTACTTCTTTGGAGTCATGACCCAAGGGTCTTAGAACCACCAGTGACTTAATCAGAACACTTACCTGCTCACTGACCTTCTATAATTCTTTACAGAGTAAGTCTGCAAGGTGTTCAAATATCCTCTAAATCTGAACTCACCCCACCTATCCAGTCTTACATATACAACTTTTTATATGGTCTCACAAATATGACAAACAAATCTTCATTGTGGTAATTCTTCCATTCTGAGTTCCTCCCTAGAATTTAAGCTCTAATATGCCTGGATATTCTATTCCACATTTATAACTGACTTCTTAGAATTATTTTTTGGTTGCTGTTGTTGTTCAGCTGCCAAGTTATGTCAGACTCTGAAACCCCACGAACTGCAAGATGCCAGGCTTCCCTGTCCTTCACCATCTCCTGGAGTTTGATCAAACTCAATGCCCACAAGTCAGTGATGCCATCTCATCCTGTCACCCCCTTCTCCTCTTGCCCTTAATCTTTCCCAGCATCAGGGTCTTTTCCAATAAACAGCTCTTCGCATCAGTTGGCCAAAGTATTGGAGCTTACTTAAGCTAAATATCTGCTACGTTAGAAGCACTGTGGCGAATCCAAACATAAATCAAACGTGTACCTTAATCTTGAAGGCAGAAGAGTGGTCTATTTGAATAAGTACAGTACAAAATAGGATGCAATAAGTGTCATGATGGAAATACAACAATACATGGATAAAAGATTTTTTTTCTGCAGGATGAGAGAAGCTTGGTTAGGTACAGATGAAGAGGGGGCTTTAGGTAGGAGAAAAAGTAAAAGTAAAGCAGAGAAGGAAAAATCCTGGCCATGTAGTATGTGTTAAGGATGGTACATAGTTTCAAAGATAATACGGGATTTGTTGGAAGAAAAACAGTGAGAAAAGGGGGTTGAGAGGACCCATCAGTGTTTCTCAAAAAGTGTTCTATGGTCACTAGCGGCCCTGAGCATTTTTCAGGTAAGTCAATGGCCTACAGGTGGTTTTAGAAGAAAAACTGATGGTATTATTTTATTTATATACTATATTAGAAAATCTTATTGCTTCCTCAGGTTCTCTTGGTTTCACCCCTCTCCTGGATTCTCAGCCACCACCCTAACAGACAACTCCTGTGGGCCCCTATGAGTCCACCAGAGCCTCTAGCTCCTTCTATCATTCAACATTCAGATTAACGCAACACAGAATGGAGTGGGACCCAGCTTCCCCAGAAAACGCCTAGGTACCAATGAATTAAATTCAGCCATAATTGGGTTTTAGGAGACTCTGAACCAAAGGCAAAAAAGTTTCTTCTTAAACTTTATTTTTGTTAATTCAAATATGCTTTGGGAGAGGAGTGAGGGGGAAAAGGAAGCTGCTTCCTTAAAGTAATGTTCTCAAAGAACTGTTTTACTCCAACAAGTGTAGGTATACATATGTATAGGGTATAGTGTGGTGTAACGGTCATTATTATCAGGGTCGTGACTTATAGATACCCTGTCCATTATGACTAAATGCAGAGCTATCTCTATTTAGCACTGTCTTAAGTTGCAAAGTATTTAATGCATCATATAGAAAGAACAATTTTTATGGATCTTTTTTTCTAGATTATCTAATAAAATCAATGGGCATACGTGATTGGAGATACTTTAGTGAAGTCATATGAGTTTCACATAGGCATGCTTGTCTACAGCTTAAGGCAAAGGAAGAAAGCTGAAGTGATGCCTCTGTCAAATCATGTCACCTCCTCCAAAACCACTGCTATTTATTCCAAAATTTTGAAGCAGAGTATGGAAAAACTGGTAGCATGCCATTTACCTTCAGTTTGGAACCAGATACAAATCTTGATGCACTCAGTGTAGCCAGATATTGGCTTGTAACCATTATATAAGCAGGCTGATCCCATCTAGGAAAAAATTTCTATTTTGTGAGGTCTTCTTCCACAAAATGATGAAGCTTTTCTCTGCTTTCTATTGTAGAAAAATACTTTGCACACAGAAGAAATACCTAAAAAAGCTTGTTTGGGGTCTAACTCTTTGAAGAAGGAAAAAAGCTTGTCAGGACTCACAGATTTTCTGTACCTGCATGTACTAGTACCAAAGTCCTGCCTGAAACCTTGGAGACAACCTGCCTCTGTCATGAAGGTCATCATAATTCATCACTACTTGGGCCTCGAATCAGTGCCTTAGCAAGAACGTTTTCTTTCATTCCTAAGAAACGTGAACCAAATATAAAGTCCTACTGTAACCCATGGAACGTTTCTTAGAGAACAAATGTACTCCAGTACTTTATTTCCATTTTCTCCAGGAAATCACCAATAATCTGTATACACACACAGGCGCAATAGCAACAAAACCATAATTTTTGTAACAACAGGAATTCCTGTGGGCTTATATACTGTGCATTATTTCAGGAAGTAGGGTGGGTACAGCTTTCCCTTAAAAAGTTACAGTTCGTAAAACACATTTATTTAGCTACACTAAAACTTGGAAACCTGGTTCTTTCTATATACTTTCTTAGTTTTCTTTCTTACTAAAATCTATACACTCCCCCTCCTCTTTCCTTCTAATCCAAACAGGACTAACCTTTGATGGATTGAACGGAATACCCAGGTAAGAAGAGCCTCGGAAACCACAGCGATTTAGATTTGATCCTGGAAAGTAAAAACATGTACTTTTAAAGTGTACCTTATTTTCACACAGATTCTAATGCAATTCAATTATACAATCTCTCAGAAAAAGCGTTATTTTAGTACCAAAGCTTTGTCACTATCTCTATCTCCACTTTCATGCTACCTAATGCTGAATGTCTGCTCTAGGAGCTTTACGCGGATTTCTTCATTTAACTTCCAAACCAGTCCAAACCAAAATATGACTTCCTACCAGATACTTTTAATTTCAGCCTATGTCACTGAGTCCAAAATGTTTTCCTACCATTTCTAAATGACGATTTTTCATGTGATCAACATATTCAACCTCTCATACTATAGAACTGAAAGCAGAAGCACTGATAATAAGTGACATGTTCAAAGTAATAGCTGGTTAGCAACACAAATAGTCCCATCCAGTGTCTTTTACTTTAACTCACAGCTTCTTCACAGGGGAGAAAGGTTTAGGTATAAACTGTTCTACAGCTGCAGAAAATAAATGTACTTTACATTTTAGTATTAGATAGTCCTTCATTTTAAGTACAATACTTTGCTTTGTACAAAAGAACACTGAAGTAATAACTTGGTATCTGCTTATTCAGAGCATGTTTAATCACATAGATATTTTTCCTACCTAAAATTTTTCATTTTTTAAGATATCAGTGGAATATAACTGGGAACCTAAGAAAGAAAATAGCTGCATCCATGAAAGGAATTCTTGTGCACTACTGATGGGAATGTAAACTGTTGTAGCCACTCAAAAAATTAAGACTAGAACCACCATGTGATCCAGCAATTTCACTTTTGGGTATATATGTATTTTTAAAAATGGCATCATTATATCAAACAAATTATCTGTACTCCCATGTTCATTGCATTATTCACAATACCCCAGACATGGAAACAACATTAAGTGTCCAACTATGAAGGAATGGATAGAAAAAATGTGAGGTATCTATAGACAAGTGTATATATATATACACATACATATATATATATATATATATATCACACACAAACACACAGGGAGTGTGACTCAGCCATCAAAAGATGGAAATTTTGTTTCTTGCAACAGTATGGATGAGCCTAAAGGGCATTCAGTTCAGTTCAGTCACTCAGTCGTGTTCGACTCTTTGCGACCCCATGAATCGCAGCACGCCAGGCCTCCCTGTCCATCACCAACTCCCAGAGTTTACTCAAACTCATGCCCATTGAGTCAGTGATGCCATCCAACCATCTCATTCTCTGTTGTCCCCTTCTCCTCCTGCCCTCAATCTTTCCCAGCATCAGGGTCTTTTCAAATGAGTCAGCTCTTCCCATTAGGTGGCCAAAGTATTGGAGTTTCAGCTTCAGCATCAGTCCTTTCAATGAATATTCAGGACTGATTTCCTTTAGGATGGACTGGTTGGATCTCCTTGCAGTCCAAGGGACTCTCAAGAGTCTTCTCCAACACCACAGTTCGAAAAGCATTCAGCACTCAGCTTTCTTTATAGTCCAACTCTCACATTCATACATGACCACTGGAAAAACCATAGCGTTGACTAGACAGATCTTGTTGGCAAAGTAATGCCTTGAGAACCCCATAAACAGCATGAAAAAGGCATCACACTAAGTGAAATAAACCAGACAGAGAAAGACATACAGTGCATGTTCTTACTTACACATAGTAATTCAAACAAGCTGAACTCAGAGACAGGAAAAGAGTAGTTGTCAGGGCTGGCAGGGAAGATGCTGGCCAAAGGGTACAAACTCTGAACTGTAAGGTGAATAGGTTCTGGGGATCTAATGTATGTATAGCATGGTGATTGTACTGAACAATACTATATTGTATCCTTGTAAGTTAATAAGACCTTCAGTAGCAGAACTTAAAACTTTATCACCACACACACAAAAAAGTAATTCTGAGGGGAATGGAGCTGCTAACTAGACTTATTGTGGTAATCATTTCACAGTGTATATGTACATCAAATAATCAGGCTGTACATCTTAAACTTACATATATGTCAGTAGTATCTCCAAAGTGTTGGAAAGTAATTCAAAAGTATAAACCAAAAAAAAAGGTCATACCCACATTAAAAATATAAGTGTGGTTTTAAGAACTATTAGAAAATCAGCATGACAGAAATAGAAGGTAGGAATGTAGTAACAACAGACTGTATATGCATTGCTATTAAAAAAAAAAAATCAAGCTGACAAACTATTTACAATAGCTAGAACATGGAAGCAACCTAGATGTCCATCAACAGATGAATGGATAAAGAAGTTGTGGTACATATACACAATGGAATATTACTCAGCCATAAAAAGGAACACATTTGAGTCAGTTCTAATGAGGTGGATGAACCTAGAGCCTATTATACAGAGTGAAGTAAGTCAGAAAGAGAAAAACAAATACTGTATATTAATGCATATATATGGAATCTAGAAAGATGGTACTGATGAACCTATTCATCGGGCAACAGTGGAGATGCAGACATGGAGAGGAGACTCATGGACATGGACTGGGGGAGGAGGAGAGGGCAGGACGAATGGAGAGAGGAGCATGGAAACACAGACACTCCATGTGTAAAGCAGATAACCAGTGGGCATGTGCTGCATGCCTCAGGGAGCTCAAACCGGGGCTCCGGGACACAGGTGGGGAAGGGGGGGAAGGCTCCAGAGGGCTGGGACACACGCACACCTGTGGCTGCTTCATGCTGACGTATGGCAGAGACGAACACAATATTGTGAAGCGATTTTCCTTCAATTAAAAATAGGTGAGTTTAAACACTGGTTCTGAGGTGAGGAACTAGCTTCACATCCCTATGACTGGTACATGACTAATCATAATTGGTTTTCAGGTACCAGACACTATAACAGGGCTTCCCTGATATATCTGTTGGTAAAAAATCCGCCTGCAATGCAGGAGACCCTGGTTTGATTCCTGGGTTGAGAAGATCTGCTGGAGAAGGGATAGGTTACCCACCTCAGTATTCTTGGGCTTCCCTTGTGGCTCAGAGGGTAAAGAATCCACTTGCAATGCAAGAGACCTGGGTTCAATCCCCTGGAGAAGGGAAAGGCTACCCACTCCAGTGTTCTGGCCTGGAGAATTCCACGGGCTATATAGTCCATGGGGTCGCAAAGAGTCAAACACGACTGGCGACTCTCCCTTTCACACTATTCAGTTTTATATCTCTGAAATACTTAGAATAGTAGCTTATATATTAATTCTCTAGGTAATTTAGGAAACTTCTTCCCTAAATTTAAAACTCTGCACCAAGAATCTTCCTTCATTAACAACAAAAAAAAATTAACTTAAAAATGAATACTATCTAATGGTGATGATTTTGATGAACACGGTTCTCTTACTTTTTGCTAAAGACTTTTAAATTGCTAAGCCATTTAAGACTTGCTAATACATCGTTGAGTCATAAAAAGGCTGGTACCCTTTGACTTGGTAACGATGCACATGAATATCTGCTCCAGTAACTTCAAATATGAGATCATCATATGCACAGAAACACTCAGGATAGTATTTTGATGGTAAAAATTTTGAAGCGACACATAAGTCCAATGGGTTCAATATATAACATATTGTATCTATTCAAAGAAAAGCAATATATCTACTCTATTAAAAGCAATGATTTGGGAAAACTGCATAGTAACACAGAGAAATAAATATGATTAAGAGAAAAGCAGGATACAAAAATATATGGGCACTATGTTTATAATTAGGTGAAGTGTACTTATCATCAAAGCTTCAAAGGGAATAAATACAGTATTTTGTGGGATATGAACAAAGCTGAATGTTGTCTTTATTTGTCATTGTTGTCATCACAAATTACCACAAACTTAGCAACTTAAAACAACACTCATTTATTGTCCCACAGTTCTGTAAGGTCAGAAGTCCAAGGTAGGTCTCCCTAGGCTAAAATATCTACGTGATGGTAGGGCTACATTCCTTATTGCAGGTTCTGGGGAACAAACCTGCCTCTGGGCAGAAGTAAGTTCCCTGCAGTTGGAAGACTAAGGTCTCTATTCCCTTGCCAGATGTCAGCTAGGGCACGCCCTCACCCCCCAGAGGGCACTCTTGCCACTTCCTGCGTCTGGGCCCCTGTGTCTCAGAATACAGCAATGGGGCCCAGATCCTTATGCTTAGACTCGCCCTAGTTTCCCCGTTCTGCAGCATCTCTCTCGTCCTCCTTCCCTGCACTTTTCTCTCTCTCTTTTGTCTCCTGTAATAAGGGCTTCTGTGGTTATACTGTGACTGTATGTATAACAACCACAGGACAACCTCCATATTTTAAGATCAGCGATTCAGTACCCTTAACTTCATCTGCAGCATCTGTAGTACCCAGATTAGTGCTTGACTGAAACACTAGGCAACAGGAATTATGGAGGGAGAGGAGGTGACATCTTCAGAATTCTGCCTAATACTCTTTCCATACTCCAAACTGGATGTAACATTGTATTTTTTTAATTAAAAATAAATTATCCCTTCCTTACCAAGCCACGAGTGCCTTTATCCTTTTAGTGTCACTTGTTTTAATCCATCTTGAATTGGGTGAGGGGTAATGTTAAACGATATATTTTCCTAGGTCCTGTATTTTATCTGAACCCTAAAATGTTTTACTATTATTACCTAAATTTTTGCAATCAGCCTTTGGATTGCCTTTTTAAAAGTTATCCTTTCAAGCTACTGATCTGCTGACAGTTCTCTAAGAAAATCAAATCCTATTTCTACTTTTGATGAAAGAAAGATCTGATTCCTTCTAGAGCCCCCACTAAGTCAGTTTCATATCGAGGCTGACATATAGTAGGGGCTTGAGAAAGGAAAGTTTCTTTAAAATAAAAATATCCTATCTTCCATTTTCAAAACGGAGTACACATCATCATCTTAAAAAATTCATCAGGCCATTCTTTCTGGTTCCTCTCACGATCTGTCTGCTATTGTGAATTCTTTTACAATGATAGTCAGCTTACCTATTTATGATAACTATTCAAGTAAAAACATGAAATTTATTCCAAATTTACAACTGAATACATATTCAGGATAAAGTTTAAACTTCTTTGGAGGATTTTAGATAGCGCCCTCCAGTGTTCCCATTCAGTACTAGCAAAGAAAATGTGGTCTGGCTGATGAACATTAAGTCTAGTTAGGAAAAATGTAGATGCTTTTGAGTCCTAACCTTGGCCCACATCAAAACCCTCAGAGTAGGGCCTGAACTAACACATATAAGAAAGAAAAATAATCCCTGACTGATAACACAGTCAGAATTGAGAACCACTGACTTGGTGAATACAGCCATAAAGTTAAACCAGTTTACCTTGTTATATGGAAGTAGCTTAGACAGCTTATGTATCATAAAAACCCAGATTACTTAAAAAATGAAACTGGGTCAATGGAAAGAAAAAGGAGCAGCAGCAAAAATGGGCATATGAATGGGTATAATATACACACCGGTATTTATGTGTGAGTGTGCAGTTAGAAAAGACAGAGGAACCAGAGATCAAATTGCCAACATCCGTTGGATCACTGAAAAAGCAAGAGAGTTCCAGAAAAACGTATATTTCTGCTTATTGACTATGCCAAAGCCTTTGACTGTGTGGATCACAATAAACTGTGGAAAATTCTGAAAGAGAACGGCATACCAGACCATCTGACCTGCCTCTTGAGAAACCTGTATGCAGGTCAGGAAGCAACAGTTAGAACTGGACATGGAACAGCAGACTGGTTCCAAATAGGAAAAGGAGTATGTCAAGGCTGTATATTATCACCCTGCTTATTTAATTTATATGCAGGTACATCATGAGAAACGCTGGGCTAGATGAAGCACAAGTGGAATCAAGATTGCTAGGAGAAATATCAGTAATCTCAGATATGCAGATGACACCACCCTTCTGGCAGAAAGTGAAGAGGAACTAAAAAGCCTCTTGATGAAGGTGAAAGAGGAGAGTGAAAAAGTTGGCTTAAAGCTCAACATTCAGAAAGCTAAGATCATGGCATCTGGTCCCATCACCTCATGGGAAATAGATGGGGAGACAGTGGAAAGTGTCAGGCTTTATTTTTGGGGGCTCCAAAATCACTGCAGATGGTGACTGCAGCCATGAAATTAAAAGATGCTTGCTCCTTGGAAGGAAAGTTATGACCAACCTAGATAGCATATTAAAAAGCAGAGACATTACTTTGCCAACAAAGGTCTGTCTGGTCAAGGCTATGATTTTTCCAGCGGTCATGTATGGATGTGAGAGTTGGACTGTGAAGAAAGTTGAGTGCAGAAAAATTGATGCTTTTGAACTGTGGTGTTGGAGAAGATTCGAGAGTCCTGTGGACTGCAAGGAGATCCAACCAGTCCGTCCTAAAGGAGATCAGTCCTGGGTGCTCACTGGAGGGACTGATGTTGAACCTGAAACTCCAGTACTTTGGCCACCTCATGCAAGAGCTGACTCATTGGAAAAGACCCTGATGCTGGAGGGGTTGGGGGCAGGAGGAGAAGGGGATGACAGAGGATGAGATGGCTGGATGGCATCACCGACTCGATGGACATGTGTTTGAGTAAACTCTGGGAGTTTGTGATGGACAGGGAGGCCTGGCATGCTGCGATTCATGGGGTCGCAAAGAGTCGGACACGACTGAGCGACTGAACTGAACTGAACTGATGTAGTTGATGTCTAGTCACTAAGTCATGTCCAACTCTTTTGCAACCCCATGGATTGTAGCCCACCAGGCTCCTCTGTCCATGGGATTCTCCAGGTGAAAATTTTGGAGTGGGTTGCCATTTCTTCCTTCAGGGAATCTTCCTGACCCAGGGATCGAACCTATGTCTCCTGCATTGGCAGGTAGGTTCTTTACCACTCAGTCACCAAGGAAGGCCAAGTATGTAGAGAGATGTATTAAAGAATAAAACATGTTTAGCTATTAACCATAAAGAAAAAAAATCCCTTTATCTGCATGCTTGCACATGAAAGATAAGTATTAAGCTACAAAGCATCTGACTACTAAACTCATACAAACACCAGCCACATGCCAAGCATCATAAAGACAATGCATTTAGATATTCTCTAAAAAGCAAAGAAACTTACAGAATGTAAAACTTTAATGAGAGTTTAAAAAGATTTATTTTAGTCAGCAGAATTACTTTGCTTTTCATAAGAAAATGCATTTGCCCTCTTTAAAGAGAAAATTTTTTGGAGACAAAACAAAAATACAAAAAATATATTTAATGCTTCCAATAAAAGATTACTTGAGCTAAAATATCACCACATTACTAGTGGTGGTTGTGCTGCTTAAATATAATCCAAAACTTGTTTTGGTTATGTTCTTAACTTTCTCATTTTCATTTTCAAAGTTATGTTATTGCACTATGCAAAAAGCATTCAAGTAAATGTGGTGATTTTTTTCAAGTAAAAGTAGACATTTACGTTTTATGGCTATAGAAATAATTTCTCACAGGTCTCAAGAAACACAAAGTTTCCTAGTAAAAGAACATATCTTATATGACTCCTGTTTCAGGATGTCAAGAAAGATCCACACAAGGTAAATAAAATACTACATAGCTTAAAAAATGTTTTTTGTATCTATTTCCTAAATTCCAGAGATTAGTTTTAGAATAGGACCTAGACCAGTTAAACAGAAGGCAGGTGGGGGATTTTCTTTCTTAGAGATTTGAAATTTAATAGCATTTCATCCAACAGAACAGTAAGTTGAGAATCTGGAACTGCAGGTGGGCTGTGAAAAGACTGTGGCATAGCATACCCGATATGTGACTAAGAGCTGCTGGGGACACAAAGCAACCCATGACTGGGTTTATCTTTACATAAAATTCTTGATCTACAATGCCTCCCAAAACAAGTGTTCTATAATTTCCAAAATTTTTAACGCTCAGTTTAGCCACATGATACTATACTTACATTTCCAGCATGTTGTTTAAAACAAAAAGGAAGCAAACTCATTGAAAGTCTACTAAAAAATTGAAATCATTGAACATTTTACCTTTTAATATTAAACCACTTTATCTACATTTCCAAACACTTAATTCTAATTTTTATGAGCTCTATTAAGGAAGAGATACCAGATTAATTTTCCTCGAGACACGTAAGACAGCCTCAGAGTTTTCATGAAAAAAATCCGTATGTCACAGAAAAACATACATGATAAGAAGAGCACTCGATGCATGGGACCGGTGTTGGGAAACTGAGAGTGAGGAGCAGAAGGCTGTGCTCTAACTCTGCTCTAACATTAACTAGTTATGTTACTGTGCACAGATGATTGCTCTCTCTGGATCTTAACATCGACTTGTAAACTGGGGGACTATAATATTCCTTGTTTTGTTCTAGCTCCACAATTGTCTGCTTGTGCTCCTGGTCAGAGAGGGGAACAAAGCCCCCAGGCTGATCCCTGGTGTCTCCTAAATGCTTCCTGATATTGATGAGAAGGGCCCCAACCCTCCAACGGTCTGACCGCACACTTATTACTAGGATACCACTGGGGTCTTTACAACCTTAGATTAAATGGAAGGCCAGGGATAATTGTGATTAAATATTTACAATGTATTTAACTGCCACACGGGACAGTTTCCACAAGGGACTATATACTTTCCCAGTACAGCAGCATGGGACCTGGAGTCAGAAGCCGGGGATTCCAGTCGGCTCTGTCACTGACATCTGTGCGTGACCTCAGGCAGGCCCCTCACTCACTCTTCCTCTCAATGTCTGCCCCACTTCGTGAAAGGCAGACTGAGGGAAGAACAAATGTGATGTATTTGAAAACTACTATTAAATAATGCACTCAATTGTTCCTGCCATTAGCAAAATGTCAATATTTGTATATAATCATATAAATTGGCTTCAGTTCAGTTCAGTTGCTCAGTCATGTCCGACTCTTTGTGACCCCATGGATCACAGCACGCCAGGCCTCCCTGTCCATCACCAGCTCCCAGAGTTTACTCAAACTCATGCCCATCAAGTCGGTGATGCCATCCAGCCATCTCATCCTCTGTCATCCCCTTCTCCTCCTGCCCCCAACCCCTCCAGCATCAGGGTCTTTTCCAATGAGTCAACTCTTCGCATCAGGTGGCCAAAGTACTGGAGTTTCAGCTTCAACATCAGTCCTTCCAGTGAACACCTAGGACTGATTTCCTTTAGGATGGACTGGTTGGCTCTCCTTGCAGTCCAAGGGACTCTCAAGAGTCTTCTTCACCACCACAGTTCAAAAGCATCAATTTTTCGGCACTCAACTTTCTTCACAGTCCAACTCTCACATCCATACATGACCACTGGAAAAATCATAGCCTTGACCAGACCGACCTTTGTTGGCAAAGTAATGTCTCTGCTTTTTAATATGCTATCTAGGTTGGTCATAACTTTCCTTCCAAGGAGCAAGCATCTTTTAATTTCATGGCTGCAGTCACCATCTGCAGTGATTTTGGAGCCCCCAAAAATAAAGTCTGACACTTTCCACTGTCTCCCCATCTATTTCCCATGAGGTGATGGGACCAGATGCCATGATCTTAGCTTTCTGAATGTTGAGCTTTAAGCCAACTTTTTCACTCTCCTCTTTCACCTTCATCAAGAGGCTTTTTAGTTCCTCTTCACTTTCTGCCAGAAGGGTGGTGTCATCTGCATATCTGAGATTACTGATATTTCTCCTAGCAATCTTGATTCCAGCTTGTGCTTCATCTAGCCCAGCGTTTCTCATGATGTACTCTGCATGTAAGTTAAATAAGCAGGGTGACAATATACAGCCTTGACATACTCCTTTTCCTATTTGGAACCAGTCTGCTGTTCCATGTCCAGTTCTAACTGTTGCTTCCTGACCTGCATACAGGTTTCTCAAGAGGCAGGTCAGGTGGTCTGGTATTCCCATCTCTTTCAGAATTTTCCACAGTTTATTGTGATCCACACAGTCAAAGACTTTGGCGTAGTCAATAAAGCAGAAATAGATGTTTTTCTGGAACTCTCTTGCTTTTTTGATGATCCAGAGGATATTGGCAATTTGATCTCTGGTTCCTCTGCCTTTTCTAAAACCAGCTTGAACATCTGGAAGTTCACAGTTCATGTATTGCTGAAGCCTGGCTTGGAGAATTTTGAGCATTACTTTACTAGTGTGTGAGATGAGTTTTTGTTTATTTGTGTTGTGTTTTGAAGAGACGCTGAGATAAAGATTGTTTAACTTAAATTTTAAAAATACAGAACATTTATTGTCAGCACTCAAACAATGCAGAAATATAGATAAAACTAAGGTACCTTACCCAGCCGCCGCCTTCCTCTGTTCTCATCTACCTCCCCTCCACAGAGGCGCTCTGTGATGCTTTTGGAGCTTTTCCTACACACTGGTGTTAACAGACTACTAAAACAAAACACCCCTGTACACATTGGTATTTATCATTTAACTACATTTGATGAACAGTTATCATGTAACAACATGTACAGATCTACCTCAATCACCTTATTACTGGGTAGCAGTCTTTACTGGCCTACAGCTTATTTAACTGCTTCACTTTTGGTGGATACTTACTGTTTCTGACGTATTACTCTAACAAACAATGCCAACACATCCTTCTACACAGACTTCTGTGCACATGTATTGGTTACCATTAACGTGGCGGCTTTAAACAACGGAAATGTATTAACAACAGAAATGTATTCTCTCATAGCTGGAGAGCCCAAGAGGTCAAAATCAGGGTGTCAGCAGGCTGGTTCTTCCAAAGGCTCTGAGGGAAAAACCAGTTTGTACCCACTCTCAGCTTCTGGAGGGCACTCCTGATGCTCTTTACCACGTGGACCCACCCCTGAGTTCTGCGTCTGTCTTCACCTGGCCTGTCCTTTCTCTCTGAAGGACACCAGTCACTCTTCTTGAAAGCCTTAATGCTTGCCAAGACCCTCCTTCCAAATGTAGTCACCCTCTGAAGTTCTGGGTGCATATGCCTTTGGGGGACCATTATTTCACTAGCTACAACACACACAAGGATAGGTGAGGGGAAAAAGTTACACTTCTAAAATGCCCTTCCAAAGGTAACAACAATTTTTACTTCCACCAAAAGAGTATTAAAGTGCTCTTTTCCCTACATTCTTACCAACTTTTAAAAACTTTTTGGTAAATTGATGTGCAGCGAAAAATAATGTTAACATTCTTGTTTCTATTACATCTCCCTAATTTATAGTATCAGTTGATCCTCTTTTCATGTATTTAATGACTATATGTACTTCTTTTGTGAAGTATCTATTCACAAATTTTGTCATTTTCTAAATGGCAATGTGTCATCTTCTCCTCAATCTTTTAACAACTTCTTACAGTTTGGATATTAATATTTTGTCTAGTATATACAATGGCACAATTTCCTCTAAGTCTGTTATTTATCCAACTTTGTCTTTCCCTATGTCACATTGAAAAATATTTAATCAAATCTGCCAAATTTTTCCTTTATGGCCTCTGGGTTCTGTTTAACACTTTTAAGATTTTTAAGTCGCCTAGGATTTTATGTGTTATCACAAAGTAGGACAAATAGAGAGTTATGAGTTATAGAAAGCATTCTATTCAGCTTGCAAATGCCCTATAAATGTGAAAATATTTGAGGAGCCAGAGGATGGTGTGGGCTAAATGTGAAAATACAGAAAAGAAAAACAATAGGAAAAGGTGTAAGTCATTTACAGTCCAACAACTGCTGATACGCAATGATGCACTACACAGGAAAAGAGAAAAAAAAAAAAAAATCCAAGACAGATTCATTCACTGTCCTCCAGAAGTCTACAATTCAGACACAAGCAGAAATATTTTAAGCAACAGTTAAGCAGCAATGACTGAAAAAGTAAAAAATTAGCAATAGGCTTCAATCTATGAAGTACACGGATTTGAAAGTACAATGGGAAAGACAACTCTGGTAGATCTCAAAAGGGATGGTAAATACACCCAAATTCAAAAAATTTTAACTCTCATCAAAGTATAATAAACAGCTTAATGAACTTCTTCAAAGTAAACTTACCTGTATAAGCAGCTCTCTGCTCAGGAAAAAGTACATGACCAGCACCCAAGAAGCACGTCCTGCCTTCCTTCTTGGCACTCCCCAAAGCTCAGATTGGCTTTACTGAGATTTTTACTTTGTATTAACAGAACAATATACTACATATTTCTTTATCACAAAATATGTTTGTGACATTCATCCAAATTTCTGTATGCAGGTCTAAATTGTCCTTTCCCATCACTGTACGGTGTTCCAGTGTGTGAATTCCAATACAGCACTCATCTACAACACCAATGATGGGGAGTTCGCATATTCCTACTCTGGGCTCCTGTGAAAAATACTGCTATGAATGACCATTCTAGTACATATCTTTTGGAGAACACATTTTTTTCATTTCTGGTTGGATACATACTAGGAAGTAGAATTGCTGTCACAGAATGCATATTTGTTCGGTTTTAGGAAATACTGCCAAACAGTAGCTATAAAACAGTAGTTACAGTTGTGCGACATTCTCATCAACATTTGTTACTTTCCACCTCTCTCATTTCAGTCATTCAGGTGAGTGCACAGCTAACACAATTATTAGGGATAATGTGACAGTTTCAGATGACAGTTGGCAAGGCTCTTGCAACAAAAGATCAAATAATGAGAAAAGTAAGAAGCCTTCAAAAAGAGTATGGTATTAATTAGCTCATGAAGCCAGCAAACAGTCCTTAAAGGGAGATAAAAATATAAAAGAAAGTAGGAAGCACAATGAAAAAAATGACTAGTGTTCTGATAATTGTAACCTATAGCATGGGTTTCCTACATTTCTAGAGAGACCATAGCTATTTTATTCCAAGGAAATGAATATCATATGTCTGAAGGTAATACATTTTAGCAGGAACTTCTTACAGAATAGCTTTGCTATATACCACAGTGTATAATTTCCTATCTGTACTATATGAAATACATTTAGGAAATAACAATTTTAGTTAGGACATGCATTGTTAGTAAACAAACAAAAATTACACATAATCTGTAACAAAACTACCTTATATATGTTTAATATTAATAGACTTTCACTCAGACTAGTGGAAAAAAAAATTCTGATTAAAAAGGAAAATACACATTATTTCCATTTTGCAGGTGACTAGAACTTGACCTCACCTCAGCCACAAGCTCCTAGAGAATGAAAACCATATCTCATAATTTACAACAGTCCCTCTGTACAAGTTTAGCAGAGTATTCTTAGCAGAACATTCAATAAATACTACTTACCAACATGTTAGAATATATAACTACTCATCAGTATATCACATATGCTGCTTCATGTCATTGGTGAAAAATGATTAGATATTTATATTAGAATTCGGAAAGATCTAAAACTGCTTAATCACTTTCTAACAAGAATTCATTAATAGGCAAAGACTTTTTAAAATTATAAACAAATACTACAAACTTCAAATATAATAAAGTAGAAAGCTCAAACTATGTCCAATGGCATCTGCTAATAGATCAAAGCTCTTTCTTTCTAAATAAAGCTTTGGTTTATTATTTCCACAAAGCTTACCTGGGTGAGATTACTCCAACCAATGAACTACATTATTAAATTATAAATGCTGACTCATAAAAGAATGGTAGCAGTGATCACACATAAGAAGTACATGACTTTCTGGGAGTTTATTTGGGCTTGATCTAATTCAACTCAGTGTTAGAATTTCTAACATTTATAAGTTAAATCAATATTCGATATTTTAAACTTAATGGAGTGAACAACAGAATTTATAAAACTTGTGTGTATTTAGCTGATCAGTAATTTATGAATTATGAGAAGTTATTTAATTGATCAAAATATATAAAGTTTTAAGAATCATAAAAATGACTGAAGTATAACCAAGAGTTTAAGAAACCATTAAAGAAACACTAATGGAACATTAGCGCGGAAAATGGATGAGAGACTGGAATGAAATTTTTTGATGGCGAGTTTTTCAGTGAAGAGACAAAAAGAATGGCTGAGAATGGAAAACAGCGAATGCTCCAAAACTACTCAGACATAAAGGAGGAATACAAGTCATCAAGCAGCAGCTGTCAGGGTGGGCGTGCACGGCAGCGCGGGGCGAGACTGTGAGTCCCCAGCAACCTCAGAGCCGTCTTCTCCAGGAACGGCGCCTACCTTTGGTCAGCTCCTTGCTCAAACAGAAAGGGAGTGTCGCATTACAAGGAAAACGCAGATGAATAAAATACTGGGTTGGCCGAAAAGTTTGTTCGTGTTTTTCTGTAAGATGTTACGAAAAACCCGAACGAACTTTTCAGCCAACCCAATATGCTAATGGTTTGTGAATACACGAAGATTTCCAAGTCCAACATATGTGTTACGCTAGGTACAAACAGTCACACTAAAAATAAAATGCTAAAAACTCACTCACTGTCTTCTGTGGGAAGGACCTGCAGGGAGTAAATCCACTCTATTATATCATCCTTGTTCACCACATCTAAGGAGTCCAACATATCCAGCCCAGAGAGTGCAAAAAATGCAATAGTCAACCTAAAAAGAAAAAAACACAAAATTCCATCTTATCAAACCAATGAATTCTGTTTCAGAAAAATAATAAACTCATCTAACTTTACAATAACTTAAACAATAGCCCCAACTTGTAAAACAAAAAAACCCAATTTATTCTTATAATTTAATAATATCAATCAAACCTTTAATTTCTAATATAGGGACATTTAAGGCTTAAGAACTCAATCCTACTCATCTGAAGTACATGTGAATTCACTGAAGCCAGGTTATAAGCAACCTAAAGGCTAAAAGTAGAATTGAGAAAGAATTCCATGCACCTAATCAGTATACATAAGGCCAAAAGGATGGAAAATATATACAAATCTCAATTTTCACTGATTCACCAAGAGCAATTTATCAGTTCAGTAGCTCAGTCATGTCTGACTCTTTGCCACCCCATGGAAAGCAGCACACCAGGCTTCCCTGTCCATTGCTCCTGGAGCTTACTCAAACTCATGTCCATCGAGTCGGTGATGCCATCCAACCATCTTATCCTCTGTCATCCCCTTCTCCTGCCTTCAATCTTTCCCAGCATCAGGGTCTTTTCCAAGGAGTCAGTTCTTCACATCAGGTGGCCAAAGTATTGGAGTTTCAGCTTCAGCATCAGTCCTTCCAATGAATATTCAGGACTGACTTCCTTTAGGACTGACTGGTTTGATCTCCTTGCAGTCCAAGGGACTCTCAAGAATCTTCTCCAACACCACAGTTCAAAAGCATCAATTCTTTGGTGCTCAGTTTTCTTTATAGTCCAACTCTCACATCCATACATGACTACTGGAAAACCATAGCTTTGACTAGACAGACATTTGTTGGCAAAGTAATGTCTCTGCTTTTTAATATGCTGTCTAGGTTGGTCATAGCTTTTCTTCCAAGGAGCAAGCATCTTTTAATTTCATGGCTGCAGTCACCATCTGCAGTTATGCTTAAACCTGGTGCTCAATTTTTAACGATGTTAGAATAAATCTATCATTATTCAAATTTGTTTATAAATAATGTGACCCCTTGGGGAAAAAGGGAGGGATAAAGAACACTAAAAATGCAAAAGTATTTTAATTCCCATTTCCTGGAAATGAATACTCTTTGATGAAATGGAACAGTCTAAAGCGAAATCCCCCCCTCCACGACTGTGTGCTAACTCAGAAAGCTAAGTCTGTGCTTTCACACAAAGACCAGTCCCTGAGTAGTCGCTTTTACATGGAGAGTTTGTTGCAGTTCCTTTCCTGCTGAGATGCATCCTACAGTGTTGTCTGATTGAACATGGCTATCTCATTTCCACATTCTAGTAACTCCTATGACTAATACTGACAAACTAGTACTTCAAATTGTCTGGTCTAAAGTCATCTCGCAGGCCACTCAATGCATTCTATAACCTTTTAAATAGAGATTCCAAGAGAAAATTAAGCCTTAATGCACGAAGGCAATCACTATATATAATTAACTTCTCTTCTCTGCATTTAGAATGGTATTACCAACTTTACGAGAAAGGAAAAATAGTCATTTTTTTTAAAGGGTATAATTCTCTCTCTAATCCCTGGTTGAAAAGGCTGGCACCCATTAGATAACAGGAGGCGAAATCACAGAGCAATTTAATTTCAACTAAAGCTTAAAGGCAAAAATTAAAACTAGTGACATACTGGTATACTCAAGAAAACATCCTGGAAGACTTACGTTATCGAGAGATTGGAAAGTGGAAAGTGAAAGTCGCTCAGTCACGTCTGACTCTTTGCGAACCCATGGACTATACAGTCCATGGAATTCTCCAGGCCAGAATACTGGAGTGGGTAGTGTTCCCTTCTCCAGGGGATCTTCCCAACCCAAACTTGAACCCAGGTCTCCCGCATTACAGGTGGATTCTTTACCAGCTGAGCCACACGGGAAGGCCATTGAGAGATTATTATTATGTATAGTCAATGACCTGGAGAAGGAAATGGCAACCCACTCCAGTATTCTTGCCTGGAGAATCTGTGGATGGAGGAGCCTGGTGGGCTGCCGTCTATGGGGTTGCACAGAGTCGGACACAACTGAAGCGACTTAGCATGCATGCATGCACTGGAGAAGGAAATGGCAACCCACTCCAGTATTCTTGCCTGGAGAATCCCAGGGACAGAGGAGCCTGGTGGGCTGCCATCTATGGGGCTGCACAGAGTCGGACACGACTAAAGCGATTTAGCAGCAGCAGCAGGCACTGACCTAAAAATTTTCTCATTATCTCAGTTTAATTCCAACAAGTCACTGAAATCCACTTGAATTAGAGAGGTGATTTATCTGAGTAAGATCAGGAATAAACAAAGGGGAGTGGAATCCCTTTAGGTGGGAAGCAGTAGCTGAGAGCTCAGATCTGCAGTCAAATGAGCTAGCTTTAAATCCTCAGTTGGCCAATTTCTATCCATCTGTAATCTGGTTAAGTTACCTAATCCTTTCTAATTCTTTTCTAAATCAGCTTCCTTACCTGTGAATCATTATACTTCACACAGTTATTGTGCTTAGCTGCTCACAAGCAAGCACTAATTAAATGGAAGCTATTACTATTGGTATTTCCTGATTTGAAGGGACAGCACTAACACAGGCCTTTTCATTGGTTGGCAGTCTCCACCATCCCCTCACCTCCAACCACTCTTCTCTAAAACAAAATGTTTTAGACATGGGGAAAATTTCTACCTAACAGTATCCACATTTGAAAGTCACTTCTCTTGATGAAAATTATGTTTCATGAGCTGAGGTCTGCCTTGTGCATGGTATGCAGTCAAATAATTTACAGAATTAACTAACAAATAAAGGACCTGCAATATTACATCTAACCTTCCTGGAGAGCTATCACTGGGTTCAGTTTTGCTGAAATCTATAAAGTGAGTAATTTAGTTTATTAAATCATTAAATTTATTAAATCAAATAAAGTAATTTGGTACCCCAAAAAAAAAAAAAAATCATTACTATGTGCTCAAGCACTTCAGTCGTATCCAGCTCTTTGTGACCCCATGGACTACATATACATAGCTCACCAGGCTCCTCTGTCCATGGGATTCTCCAGGCAAGAATACTGGAGTGGGCTGCCATGCCCTCCTCCAGGGGATCTTCCAGACCCAGGGACTGATCCCGCCTAGCCCGCATTGCTGGCGGAATCTCTAAGCAAGATGAAGAGATAAGTGACAGACAACATGAAGATGTTGAGAAAACAATGATCTTCCCATTACTAAAATATGCTCCAGAAAAACATAAACAAGGGGCTGTAAAAATAAATAGGTGTTACTTTTTAAATTAAAAGCTGAAGTCATCCAGTTCACCTCTTTAGTTTTCTAGCTCAAGATAATAAAATCCAAAGAACTCAAGTAACTTCCTTCAGATTTCAATGCTAGATAACCAACAGAAACTACTGAAGAGGCTCTGAGTCAAAAGGGTATATGTCTCAAGTATGGCGCAATTAGAATTGGCTTAAAGACAAACAATACACCACCAGCAAAACCTAGAGGCCAAGACCTCACTACACAGCAAAGAAATCAGAAATTCTAGATGGAAGGCAGGGTCTGGAACCTGGGGTTTGGGTGAGTGGGGATGGGAAGTAGTGAGCTTCCCAGGTGATTCTAGTGGGCAGCAAGGCTTACAGAAGCACAGTGATGTTCCACTGGGGCAATACTGCTCCCAAGTGGCCATTCCGAAGACAATTTTGGTTTTCATTAGACAAGGGTGCTCCTCGCTATATATAGCTGGCAAAAGTGAGGTATGCTGCTATGATGCACGAGACAGCAGCGTCCAACAAAGAAGTATCTGGACCAAAATGTCAAAAGTGCTGAGGTCTAGAGACTCTGCTCTCAAATCACACTGTTATCTGTATGCAAGTGTTAACTGAATGATCTTTCTTTTTAAATTATACTTAGTACGTACTATGATATGGAAATCAGTCATCTGATGGTAAACTATTTTAAAACCTTGTATACTTAATTATTAAAAGCTTCTCAAAGTCCAGCATTTTCAACCCATAGCAGTTTAGACTAAGGTTTATAGGCTTGACAATACTATAGTGAAAATTTTTTTATCAAATTTAGCATCCAGCAGTGGCTGGCAGAAGAGAACCAAGAAGTTTTTGGAGCAAATATCCAGCCTTTCTCTAAGATAAGATAATAAGAAAACATTCCTTTTTGGACCACACTAGAGTTCTCAAGTAGCCCTAAACCTCTGAGAGCAAGAGAAGTAAATATTTCCTAAGGAATAAAAAGGAATTCTGGCTGGGGGCCTCTGGGAGAAATAATGTGAGGTTTTATGGTGCCTAGGGTAGAGACCGTCAGGCCACCTGTCTTGGTACAGGCATCTAGAGGGAGACTGTGCATGAGATGAGGCCAGTGAAGGGATTTTCACTTTACTACTTCTTCAGAGTACATCTGTCTGTTTTCTTCCTTTCTTCTTTCCCCTAGAATTGAACCTGAGTCTGTAGCCTGAAAAACCAAACTAAGCCATGTCTTCCAGCCCCTTCTCCTACTCTCAACATTACATATAAAAAGTTTATCTTAAATGGATGAAGAAGTAACATCTCCACCCCATCCCCCACCCCAATCAAGTTCCTTCACCAGCAGACCAATTTGCATGTAAGAGACATAAACTAAATGATGCTTCCAAAAGGCCTCACATTTTTTAGACTTAAGAACAACTGTTTTCAGGCTTAGAAAACAGCACAAAAGAAATAAGAATTAAATAGAACCAAAAGAAAAAAGGAAAAATATTCCGCGCAGTGGGGGAAAAAAAAATCTAGCCATACTATAGTGTGACTCTTGAATACAAGCTTGAACTGCATGGGTCCACTTACATGTTGGTTTTTTCCCCAGTAAGTATGTACTACAGTATACTACACACAATCTGAAGTTGTGGAACTTCTGGTAAGGAGAGCCTGACCTCTGATATTCCATTGCATATCCTGGGCCCCGACCCAAGTTGCTCAAGGATCAGTTGTGACATGATATTCCTATGCTATTATCTGAGTATTGTACCATCAGGTCAGAGCAAGTGAATGATCATTTGGGGTATAACAGGAACACTGACTTATGGGGGTTAGGGATCAGGGCTTCTCAAATAACTCAGTTGGTAAAGAATCCGCCTGCAACGCAGGAGACCCGGTTTGATTCCTAGATCAGGAAGATCTGCTGGAGAAGGGATAGGCTACCCACTCCAGTATTCTTGGGCTTCTCTTGTGGCTCAGCTGGTAAAGAATCCACCTGCAATGTGGAAGATCTGGATTCAATCCCTGGGTTGGGAAAGATCCCCTGGAGGAGGGAAAGGCTACCCACTCCCGTATTCTGGCCTGGAGAATTCCATGGAGTATACAGCCCACAAGTTCACAAAGAGTTGGACATGATTGAGCGACTTTCAGTTTCTTTTCACGGGAGTTGACTAGATTCTCAAATTTGGGGTCACTTGCTCTGCTACTTTTTAGCACAAATTTCTTTACTGACATCTACCAGCATCTTCAACAATAGACTGCATTCCTGCGTAGATCTAAGGTGGGGCTATGGCCAAACCAGGGCTTCCCTGGTGGTTCAGTGGTAAAGAACCTGCCTGCCAATGCAGGAGACTTGGGTTTGATCCCTGGGTTGGGAAGATCCCCTGGAGAAGGAAATGGCAACCCACTCCAGTATTCTTGCCTGGGAAACCCCATGGACAGAGGAGCCTGGCAGGCTACAGTCCATGGGATCACAAAAGAGTCAGACACAAATTAGTGATGACAACATGGCCAAAATCATATTGCAAAAGAGTTCTAAAATTATAACAAATAGTTACATTAAGAAGTAGAAGCACAGCTGCTGGATAAAATTAACAGTGGAAATGGAGTCTTATAGTACACATTAGAAGGAATCATGAAGTTAAAATACACAGTACATAGAAGCACCAATAAATAATTTGGAATGAATAGTGAAAAGATTCATGATTTCCAGAATTTTAAGCCTATTCTTCATTCATAATATCTTGAAACAGCTGACTCAGTCTATAAATATTTTCAAGAACAGTCACACATTTGGGGAATTATTTAACATGCAAAATAAAATTTCTCCTGCAAACTAAATTTTAATAATAAATGTTTACTGAATATCCACTACAGACTAGAAGTGAAATTCGTGTCTGACTCTTTGCAACTCCATGGACTATATATACAGTGCATGAAATTCTCCAGGCCAGAATACTGGGGGGGTAGCCATTCCCTTCTCCAGGGGGATCTTCCCAACCCAGGGATCGAGCCCACGTCTCCTGCATTGCAGGCAGATTCTTTACCACTACAGACTGGTGGTATGACAAAACTAAAGAAGACAGACATCCTAAACTTAAGCAGGTTAAAGTTGCGGGGAAAATTACTAAGCAGCTATACGGTGTGAGCGCTACTACAGACATCATCTCATTCCCTTCTAAACCTGCCCCTTCTGCCCTTGTTCTCTAGTCGGCAGTTCCAACCCCAGAATTCTGGGGTTCCTGCCTCCTTCTCCATCCTCTCCTTCCTATCCCTATCTCTGCTGTCCCAGGAGCTGGCGCCTGGGTGACTGCAACAGCTTCAGTCACTACCATGACTCTGGTTCTGCTCTTGCCCCGTTTAAGAGAATAACCTATCTAAAGTCTAACGATCACTCTGAAATGCTTATCTAACCAGGAAGACCCACTGCTTGGCAACTTCCCATCACCCACGTGATATTTAGTTCCCAGTTTCTTGATATGGCAAAGTCCACGCCTACCCCTTCATACTAAATTCTGACCACACCGGCCTTACCGTTTGAACCACGATTAAGAGAACTGACTGATGATGCTCTGCTCAACACTCGCCTGTCTATCTTTATTGTCTTTATCGTCCTTTTGCCTATTATCCACCCACCTACATGAAAACTCAACACATCGTTTAATATTTAGCTCCAGGGTTACTTTTTCCCAAGAAACCTCAGACTAGACTTTTCTGAGTCTCTCTTTGGGCTGAATTACAGAGGTGCTTCCAGAATGCCCTGTGACGATCACAACCTTTGTGCAAGCAAACTCAGAGTGGGGCAGCAGGGGTCAGCAAGGGGGGGCTGGCAGCCTCAGCCTCACGTGGGAGCCTGTCGCAACCGCAGCATCTCAGACCCCGCCCAGACCTACACCTTGATAACCTGCCTTTTAACAAGACCCCAGGTGAGTCACATGCACGTTAGAGTTGGGGAGCACTGCTGTAATCCTCTGTACTTCTGTTTCTCCTGTTAGGCAAACTGGCTCAGATTTTAGTGGGCCTGACAGCCACCTGGGATGCTGACCATGCTGCTAGACTCCCAAGCCCAGCAGAAAGTCCGATGCAACAAATCTGGGGAGGGGTTCAGGTGTACGTATTTTTTTTTTTTTAATTAGTTGGAGGCTAATTACTTTACATCATTACAGTAGTTTTTGTTATACATTGAAATGAATTAGCCATGGATTTACATGTATTCCCCATCCCAGTCCCCCCTCCCACCTCCCTCTCCACCCGATCCCTCTGGGTCTTCCCAGTGCACCAGGCCCGAGCACTTGTCTCATGTCAGGTGTACGTATTTTTATAAGCACCCCTCAGCACTGAGACACGCTGTCAGACTGTGACATACTTCAGATAAGGGAGGAACCAAAGGACAGAGAAGTTGCCAGCTGGGGGGTGGCTAAGTGGTTATACCACAGGATACACAGGGGATATGGAGGACACCAGAATAGAAAGACTTTGTAAATGTCTTGGAAACAAAACAAATTGTCTAAACCCTTCTAGAAGAGCTGGGTCTGTAAAAATAACATAACAGAAAATGGTCAATATTTTGCTTCTCAATTTAAAAAGGCCTATTCTAATGCCCACTGCCCAAACACTAATGGCAACAATATCATATAACCAAAAAACTCTCTAAACTATTCATGAAAAGAAACCTGCTCACTGATAAAGCTCACAATCCAAGGTCTATATTCACCTGAGTTAACTAGTAACTACCACTTTTCAGAAGATAGAAGAAAAACCTTGGGTGAACCTTTTAATTTTCATAAAGCCACTATTAGAAAAATAAAATAAAAATGAAATTATTCTATTGGTCAGGCTAAAAGAGAGATAGAAATGATTTTGCTAAAATGATGTGTCAGCAAATAAGAGTCTAAATGTCTAGTTCAATAGTAGCCTCCCTAAGAGTCAGCTGCTTCATACCTATCAATAAAAAGAAACGGACAGGAACACCTGAATCACTACTTTCTGGGGGTCCCCAACCTCTAGGATCTAATGCCTGATGATGTGAGTTGAAGCTGATGTCTTAATAGGAATAAATTGCACAATAAATGTAATGTGCTTGAATCCTGCTCTGAAATGCGGCCCCCCCACCCCCACCCCCCCCTCCGTTCAAGGAAAATCATCTTCCACGAATCTGGTCCCTGAGTGCCAAATAGGTTGGGCACTGCTGCTTTACACCATATCCTCATACCCAGACACATGGCAGCCCCTCAATAAATGCTTGTGGAATTTAACTACAATACCAGCTAACAGTTACAACTTTAGTTAACACATTGTTTAATCTTAAGTAAAAATTTTGTGACGGGTCACCTTTGCTTAAAAAGTTGAAGCTTCATGCAGAAGCACCTTGAAGTCAATTATGAATCACATACACCACAAAAGGATTTAAAACTGAACTAAGGAAAGTAACAAGTTTGAATCAAGAAATACTGAAAAACTTCTAAAAAATCACTACAAAATCCAGTATGCACAGAGTATCTTAAATGTGGTTATTAGCTGAGCCATTTAAAAAAATCCAAAATGATTAGATAACAAACATGAAGCATAAAAAATATAATTAATACTTCTTTACTAGTGCAGTGATATTACATATCTGTTATCTAATATACAATGCCTGGTGTAAATTCTAAGGCTATATGGTTATTAAATCAATTGTTAATTGTTTAATCAGAGAATTTTTGCTGCTTTACTTATGCTATGAGGAAGACTGGAGTTCACTGCCAACAAAGTCTATATGGTTTTGTCCTTGCTGAATTTTAAAGAGATCAAACATAGCGGCATTTTGAAAAAGCAACCACAGACCTGTGATAGCTACAAGCAAAGTTCAACTGTTTAACAGTCAAAACAAGATGATAGTTTTTATTCAAATGCCTTAAATTCACATAAAATTAATCATCATAAACTATAAATGTGATTTACCAGTGTATTTCTAAACATCCCATACCGTCACAATCAATTGACTGAGTTTCGGAAATGCTAATTTAATTTAGGTCAAGACGTGGGCTCTACAATCAATACACATGGATGGAAAAAGGAATATAAATGATATTTCACTCTTTCTTTAGCAAAAATCTGCTCATATTTCAGGGCTAAACTCAGAATGATTACTCAATAAATCATGCACTTATTGCCTGCCTTTATGCCAGATTAGTCAAGGATCTAGTGCAATGCTGTCCAGTAGGACTTTTTCAGATGACCAAAATGTTGAAATACAAACAAAAGCCATAGGCCAATGTGGTGACTGAGCACTTGAAGTGTGGTAGCTACTGCAAACAGAGGAGGTGAGTTTTAAATTTTATTTAATTCAAATTTAAATATCCAAATGTGGCTACCGAATTGGATAAAGCAGCCCAGGTGTTATAGAAGTAAACAAGAAAGACAAAAACTGTGCCTTCCTTAAGTCCACAATCCTGTGTGAAAGATTTTAAATCAATCAATTAATATATAATTTCAGGTGGTGACTGGAAGTAGTCTCTTTAGGAAAGGGTGACTAGGGAAAGTCTAAGGAAATCTGGTTTAAGAACGTATTGAAAGCCCTACTGAAACTGCCTGCATGTCTTGTTCAGCTGTCCTCCAGCACCTATATATTATTTCTTGACCGTGCATGCAGAAGTAATCTATAAAAACTTCCAAAACTGACCCAGTCATGAAACGGTCAAACCGCTTAACCGCAGGCTCAGTTTAAGAAAATACGGAAAGAGATCAGGGCAAAACCAATACGCTTTCTCTTCCAAGCCAGCCCAAGGCATCTCTGGAATCTCACTTTGAAATACAGCAATGCAGAGCAAAGATCGCCTCCTCCTCTCGTTCTTCTCATCCCCAGACTTCTACTCTGAATGGCTAATTCAGTTTCTTAGCCTCTGCTAGATCACAGACCTCAACTCACAATGCTACTGCAAATAAAACTTTAACAAGGCTGCTCCAACCAACACTGCACCTTTTACGCCAATCCTATCACTAGATTTATAATTCCTGGAAAGTTCTTATCTACAGAAACCTTAGAGGCTCTCTGCCGCTTCTATACACTGAATGCCATACAGGCATTCAATGAAAAGTTAAATGACCTTACGGAGGCAAGGGAAACACTGGAGAGATTATCAGTTAAAATACGATGACAAACGCTCTTTTTATACTCAGAAGTGAGGCCAAGTGACTCACAGGCTCGCGGAAGCAGCTCAGAGTTGGTACGAAAAAATGGTTGGGAAGTGAAAAAGGGCGGAACCTGAAGATTCCAAAAGCCCGCGACTTCCAGCTTGTCCCAGCCCTCTGGCCGCAGCTCGCGGGAGCAATGGAGACCGCACCATGGCCCAGGAAGGAAGACAGTGCCCAGTGGGCGGCGGCGCAGCTCCCTGCGGGCGCCCACTAAGCCGTCAAGCTCCACAGCGCCTTTCGGGGGACCGGGCCCCGTGTCGGCCCCGCTGACTGTGAGCTACCAATTACCTGCTGGTCTCGAGCGAAGAGTAGCGCTCAGGCAAAACCTGGAGGCAGCGCTGGAAGAACCGCACGTGCCGGTCTCGCAGGAAATCCAGCCGCTCTCCCTCTCCGCTCCCCGCCGGCCGCTCATCCTCCGTGGTCGCCATACTGCTACGGAAACGACGTCCGCGGCGACCCGGAAGCAGTTGGCGCGCGACTCGAAGGAAACCCGAGAGGCGACACCCGGGTGGCGAGTGTGGGGAGGGGGCGTGTGTCCGCCCCCGCCCCAGTTGGCGATTAAAACCGCACGCTGTCAACCGAAGGCCTTACGCGGCAATTTCTCCCTCAGATTTCCCCGTTGGTGGCGCACGATCTTGCCCTTTTGTACTCTAAGCCCAAAGCTTTGGAAACACCTCTCAAACCCTGTAAAATTCAGCCCACAAATCCTTCCAGAACTTTTATCTTCGTTCGATACTTGGGAAGAAGTGCAAGATCAATAGCTTCAAGGTCGTTTTGAAACAATTAGGGCCCTAAACAACATGAAGATGGTATGTACGAAATAGGTCAGTGTAAAGTTGCCGACAGATTCATTTTTGGAGGGCCACAGTTTTAAGCTGAATGGAGAAAATCCACAAAACTAATATGGAGATAACTACTATGCCAAAGCCTTTGACTGTGTGGATCACAATAAACTGTGGAAAATTCTTAAAGAGATGGGAATACCAGACCACCTGACCTGCCTCTTGAGAAACCTATATGCAGGTCAGGAAGCAACAGTTAGAACTGGACATGGAACAACAGACTGGTTCCAAATAGGAAAAGGAGTAGTACGTCAAGGCTGTATATTGTCACCCTGCTTATTTAACTTATATGCAGAGTACATCATGAGAAACGCTGGGCTGGAGAAAGCACAAGCTGGAATCAAGATTGCAGGGAGAAATATCAATAATCTCAGATATGCAGATGACACCACCCTTATAGTAGAAAGTGAGGAAGAACTAAAGAGTCTCTTGATGAAGGTGAAAGAGGAGAGTGAAAAAGTTGGCTTAAAGCTCAACATTCAGAAAACTAAGATCATGGCATCCAGGCCCATCACTTCATGGCAAATAGATGGGGAAACAGTGGAAACAGTGGCTGACTTTATTTTTTCTGGGCTCCAAAATCACTGCAGACAGTGACTGCAGCAATGAAATTAAAAGACACTTACTCCTTGAAAGGAAAGTCATGACCAACCTAGACAGCATATTAAAAAGCAGAGGCATTACACTGCCAACAAAGGTCTGTCTAGACAAGGCTATGGTTTTTCCAGTGATCATGTATGGATGTGAGAGTTGGACTATAAAGAAAGTTGAGCACCGAAAGAATTGATGCTTTTGAACTGCGGTGTTGGAGAAGACTCTTGAGAGTCCCTTGGACTGCAAGGAGATCCAACCAGTCCATCCTAAAAGAGACCAATCAGTCCTGGGTGTTCATTGGAAGGACTGATGTTGAAGCTGAAACTCCAATACTTTGGCCACCTGATGCGAAGGGCTGACTCATTGGAAAAGACCGTGATGTTGGGAAAGATTGAGGGCAGGAGAAGGGGACGACAGAGGATGAGATGGTTGGATGGCATCATCGACTCAATGGACATGGGTTTGGGTGGACTCCAGGAGTTGGTGATGGACAGGGAGGCCTGGTGTGCTGCAGTTCATGGGGTCGCAAGAGTCGGACACGACTGAGTGACTGAACTGAACTGAAATGATGATTAAATCATTATCGATGCTACAAAAGAGATGTTTCTAGTCCTCTAGAATACCAGGAATTGCATGTGCATGCGCACACACCCCCACACCCCACAGTTGATTTGCATACAAGGGTTGTGTCACACACACCCCACTGTTGATTTGCATACGAGGGTTGGTATCATTTTCTTTAGGAGACCAGAGATTTTACTCTACGTCAGTGTGTCATCCAGCATCAGTAATGCATCAATTTGCAACAGAAAGTAAACACAAGGTGTTCTCCAAGTATGCATATGCTAGAAAATGAAATAGCATAAGCTTCTTTAATTTTCTTCAAAAAGAGTGATTTCCGTTGCTTCAGCCATACAGTCTTCCCTTTAAAAGTTTATGAGGTAGTCTTAGGGGAAAATATCCAAACAAGGATCTGGTCTGAACTTGGTTTTTACAGTCAGCTAATAGAAGTTTGGGCATAATTTTGTTAGCCTTCTTAGAAAATGTATTTCTTAAAAAGCATACCATGTGGGCTGGAGTTTTTACCAGTCCAAAGCACCCTGCATAATGTTAGGTACTAGTTACTAATTATTCAAGGTATTCCTACATGTCTTTAACAAATACTGCATTAACAAACTGCCAGGTATGGGCAGAGGGCTGTCTTTGGTGCTTCTGTACAAATATGGAGGCCAACAGTCATTGTCCATAGGTATGCTCAGTCTAGAGGAGCTTTCATTCCATTATTAAAATGAAGATTTTTCTCACTTGCACATCAGTTCAGTTCAGTTCAGCCACTCAGTCATGTCCAACTCTTTGCGACCCCATGAACTGCAGCACGCCAGGCCTCCCTGTCCATCACCAACTCCCGGAGTCCACCCAAACCCATGTCCATCAAGTTGGTGATGCCATCCAACCATCTCATCCTCTGTCGTCCCCTTCTCCTCCTGCCCTCAATCTTTCCCAGCATCAGGGTCTTTCAAATGAGTCAGTTCTTCGCATCAAGTGGCCAAAGTATTGAGTTTCAGCTTCAACATCAGTCCTTCCAATGAACACCCAGGACTGATCTCCTTTAGGATGGACTGGTTGGATCTCCTTGCAGTCCAAGGGACTCTCAAGAGTCTTCTCCAACACCACAGTTCAAAAGCATCAATTCTTTGGCACTCAGCTTTTTTTATAGTCCAACTCTCACATCCATACATGACTACTGGAAAAACCATAGCCTTGACTAGACGGACCTTTGTTGGCAAAGTAATGTCTCTGCTTTTTAATATGCACATATACACCACCAAATGGCTGAAGCTATTCAAAGCTCAGATAGAAAGACAATCTATTCAACCTGGCTCTTAGAGGGAAGCCAAATATTTCATCTGATTCTCAGCTCAAGAATCACTAATATGATCCAGAAGGAGAAAATATTTCTATGGTGGACTCGCTGAGACAGAATACACTTCCTAGGTAAGTAATCACCCACGTTTTCATGGGTGATTCTGACCACACAAGAATTCTGACATACATATGACAGAATCTAACCCCTCACACAGAATGTCACTGCACATTAGCTAAAAATGTAGAGCACAAGTCCTCAAGGTATAGGAATGACAGAGTATCTATAAAACTGAATGTTATTTAGCTATTCAATGATAATGTTTGAATTATATAGGAACACAGAAAAATGTACGTGACGTAATGCTAAGTGATAATAGTATAGTATCTAAAATGTACTCTAACACTAGCTATT